>NC_047528.1:24658778-25288332 GCF_012275295.1 Melopsittacus undulatus
TACTTTTTAAGAGGGATCTCCCTAAAAAAAAATTCACCTCAATTTTCTTTGATAGATACAGATTAGTGCTTTGCTTAACTAGGGAAAACATACGACTCGTGGACTAATTCCTGAGTAAAATATTCCTTCCTTTTTTTTTTTCCTCGAGTGTGCCCAGTAGCTGTTTCCCCTTCTTCATATCTTCTTATTACATATCCTCTCACCTAGAAGTAATCAGTTCCTAAGCAAAACCAGAAATATTCTGTGACATTAATTTGCCAGTTCTGCATTGCCTATGCCAAAATATTTTCACTCTAGTATATTTTTTCCTTAATTGTAGACATTACATTCTGAGGTATTCAAAGTATCTTTTGTACCATCAGAATTCTGTTGTATGTTATTTGACTTTGACATTGTGTCCCTGTAATTAGCAATCAGCAAGTTTATATTTTCACATTACAATTGCTTCCAATAGATTCCAGAATTTCATAATTATATGAAGGATTTTGCTACAATGATAATTCCTCATTGCACATCTTTAGCTCCTTCAGAGAGTATGTCCATCTAAAATGTTTTGGTACTCGTTCTCTTAGCTGTCCTGCTGGGGATTGGTTCTTCCCTGAGACTGGTGAAAATCAGGAATTATTCACAGTGCCAATAAAAATAATCTGGTATAAATAATAGCAGAATCAGATTCTAGTGATATCTAAGCATATACATATCCCAGAATTTAGTTTTCACTCCTGTTTAAACCTTACCTTTAGTTTTTCTGTAATACATATCCTTCAGTCAATAGAAATGAAGATAACATGGACAATACCATCAACTATATATGCTCTTTATAGAAATAATACTTTTATAAAAATATTTTAATAAATAATATATCAGCAGAATAACTGAAGTCAGTTTTTCACTGTAGCACAGTATTACCTTTAAATATTTGTTTAATTCTATTAGGAAATATGCAAATAAATAAAAAAAAAACCCACTGTAACACAGTGCTCATATTTACACTTCAAAAACAGTCTAAAAAAAAAAAGTCTAAAAAAATCTGAGATCCAAATTGAATCCCCATTCTGAGATCAGTAGGTGGTTTAGTATGTTACATACAAAATATGTGATTTGTCATCTAGAAATGAAAGCTGACAAAGGAAAATTATTTCCTTTTTGGCTGACATGGAAGTTATGCTGTAACACGAAAAACTATCCCCAATACCATTCTCTAACAGGGGACTGTTAAAGATCTTTCTGGGGGTGGAGGCAGAAAAAGAGAATGGTTATCATAAACTTTCTTAGTAAAACTTTTCAAAATCATGGCCGGATTCTCTGTTGTGCTGGTTTTTACTGCCATTTCAGCCAAGCTGGTAAGAAACGTTAGCTCTGAGGTCTGATGTTTCGTCACACACATTTACTAATGGTTGTGCTCTAGTTCAACAAGAATTGAGCCAAATTACTTTTTATTTCTCTAGAACATTTTATTTTTGATACTTTACACATTTTCCCAGGTATATAATGAAACCTAAGCTCTTCTAGTTAAACTTCAAATTTAGATGTCAAAAATTCTCTATCTACTAGTTGTGAAAGCATGTTTGCTCAGATATAATGACAGATTCCAGTCCCAGCCTCATTAAGCAGACTCTTAAATTTGGTAGATTGTTTCTCCCTTTAGAGACATCACTGCATATTCTCTTCTGTATTCCCCCCCAAAGAATACTTTTATGGATCTCAGCACTCTCTCTGTGAGGTCTGGCTCATTAAGAAAAATAACATTTAATTGCAGTTTAAATGCTTTAATGCTACTGACTGGATCAGTACTACATTTTCCTTTCTAAAAGCTAGAGACCATGTTCTGGACTCCTTTGGGTATAGTTATACTGTCTGTTTTCTGCCCCAGGCCAGAAATCCTGCCAATTCCTGTGAATCTTCTCAGGTCCATCCTCTCTAAGTCTAGTGCCAACTGGAGCAGACTATTATTATAATCATGATTCTTACTGGGCCCAAAGCACTGGGTTAACTGTTCCTCATCTCTGCAGCTGGGTCATTAAGGGACCTACGCAGCTCATTTGGGATCAGAGCACCAGAGCACACCAGCTTGTATATTGCAAGGGCAACCTTCTTCAGATCAGCTCCCTATAGCAAAACAAATTCACAGCAAGGATGCCTTCATCATAAAATACAGTTTTTACACTGCTCTCACCAGGAACAGCATAAAATGCCATTTTTTTAAATTGTAATTATCCTATTGTTTAACTCCAAATATGAGGAGGAAGAAAACAAAATAAAAAGAAAACATAGAAGTGAAGACTGAAATGCTTCATTAAAAGGATGAACATTATTATAAAAACAGTGACATTTCAGTTTGTAATTTTAACATTTAAAATTTCCTTTTGCCACATCAACACAAGCAGAAGCTCTTTGTTTGATTCATTGCTCCTTCTCACTAAAATGAAACAGCACAGAGAAAACTATTAAATATCCATTAAAGAAGTCAAGACTTATCTATAATTGCAGTGTTTCTTTTTCATTTCTTAGAAAAGACATGGGGCAACTGAAACTAGAATGCAGCTCGTTGCAATCAGCTATGCATGAATAGCCTTGTTAGACTTCCCAGCGGTAAATAAAAGTGAATCAGTTTGGGGTTTGGGGATGAACATGTAAAATAGCTCCAAACTTCAGGACTGGGATGCTGGCATAATACTTCTCATTCCCATTCTAGGTAAGTATTAGACTCACCACAATACAAAACAGTTTTGTAGAGGAAAACAATTAAAGAACCTCTTTAATTGTAAGTATCTGCAGATATAACACAACATGAACTTGCTTTTGTTGTATTACATCCCTATTTTTCTACACCTAGCTGGTGTATTTCCATGCATAGCAAATAAAAAAATAATTACTGATATTTCTATGCTAAGTCCTGTGCTTGGGACAGAATAACCCTGTGCAACAGCAACTGTAGAGGGTGGGATTCACCGTTTAGGAAGTAGCTTTGTAGAAAAGATATGGGGAAACTGGTAAGAAGCTGAATACGACTAGGCCCATGCAGTACAAAAATATAGCCCAAGCTGCAGTAGCCAAAGTATAGCAAACATGTCAACGAGGGTGATAATTCCCTTCTCTTTGGCACTTGTGAGACTACATGTGGAGTGCTGTGTCGTGTTTTGGGTCCTTTATTACAACAGAGGTATGAGCAAACTGGAGACCATCAGGGCACTTCCAAGAGGTTACAGGACTGTCTCCATGATGCACAGGTAAAGAAGGGAGTTGAGTGTACTCACTCCAAAAGAGACTCATAGTGGGAACTCACAGTTATCTTACAGAAATGGAAGGGAGGGTATGGATAGAAGCACACTTTTCTCAGGACCACAATAAAGGATGAGGATGATCACAAGCTGCATCACAGAAGTTCTAGTTTGATCTAAGGAAAATATTCATCCTCACTGACAATAGTTAAGCACTGACACAGGTTGTCCAGGACAGATGCAGAATCTTCATTCCTGTAATTATTTAAAACTTGGCAGGGCAATTTTCTTAGCAACCTGATTAATCTTCAGTATTAGCCCAGTTTTGACCAGGAGATTGGACTGAATGATCTTGAGACATAGCTTTCAACCAATTATTTTATATGATCCTAAAATCAATTAAACCATTAAGCATTAAACCGATCAGTGTTTTCTGGTGTGGCAAAATTTTTATTAAGAGCCACAGTAATTGTCTTTATGGATTTGAATTTACTTATTTAGGTTTGAATTACTTCTCTATGAATACAAGATATTACTAAGATCTTTTTCACCATTGGTTATTCACTTTCAAAAAAGGCAGAGCCTGTCTCACATCACTGAACCAAATTTTTGCAAACAATACATAATACCATTTCAACTGTTCCAAATATTTGTGCTATGATAATCTAGGCATCATATGTGAGGAAAAAGACATAACAGTCAAAATATTTGCTTAGGTCTCTGTCACTTCAATCTTATTATTCCCATAGCAGTCTTCAGATAGCTCTGACACCAAGTTTTCTGTCTGCACCAATAGTTTCTACAAAATAAGCTAACTGATAAGAGAATAGTGGCTGATCATTCTCCCAGTATTCATTCTAACACAGAATAAATTGACACTGTAAACACATTTTGTTTATAATCTCAAAACTCCAAGTTCATTTTAGGACACTAAAATCAATATATATTCTAAGCAACTTCTGCAGGTAGAAATCACATATACTGTTCATAGCATACAGATCATGTAAATCACGTTTTCAACTCAAACTGACTTGGAAATAAATAGCTACTTGAATAAATAGTCTATTGTCAGCCCCAGGGCCAACAAAAGCAAAAAACCCACACCTCTGGCGAGCAGTTAGCATTAGCATGTTTCTTACATCCAAGCTGGTTTTGTGTTCTGTATTGGTAAGGCTTCTATGCATTAACTGGTAAGCCAGAAGTGGTTAGGATCTGTCAGTTACAATCCCAGTATATGACAGAATCAATTAATTCCCCCACATCCAGCTCATTGTACCACTTTGTCTACTTTTGTAGCTGCCATGTTGCTAGAAAGTTACAAGATAATAAACCAAGCTTTCAAAATTCATGAGGGAGCTGCAAATATGTTGAAAGCAACTGAAGCACAGAACGCAGTGTGAGTTTAAGTGGTAAAAAATTATCTGGCCACCCTGTTCCTCATTTGTGCACTTTGTTGCAGAGGCCAAAGACGGTAAAGACATTCTTGGCTTCATTTTGTCTTATTGAACGTCTTTTCAGATTTGAGCATGATGTTAAGCTATGTGAAAGAAACCTGACTACAAAATTTTTCTGTCCTTTTTTTTTTTTCCCCTGCATTTTCAGGCTCTCTGCCTGTTTCTGTGAAAGGAAACCCCAGAGCAGTGACATTTTGTGATATTATTGAGATTTATTTTCCTTGTAAAAGCAATGGTAATCACCTTCCATCAGCACCAGGAAAATTTAGGTTTCCCTTTGTTAGCTTAGCTTTACAAGGTACCATCCTGCATCCTGATGTGAATGATGGAGATGATCATAACTGTTCTTGACTCCAAGCTTATGCTGTTCTAGCCAAGTGATATGATAGCCAACAACAGAGTCATGTTGATCTCCAAGGTTTCCCACTTTCATTATAAGTAACTGTTTATTATGTGAAGCTTGTGTAGAACTGAAGATGCCAAAGTTCCCCAAAATCAGTGTAAATCCAGTTTTTGGAAAGTATAACACTAATTTGAAGGCTGACTGAATACCACATAAGAGAGATGAGGGAAAACTAAAAACACAGAGTGATTACAAAGACATTCAAATGAAATAAGACAATAAACTGCATATTTTTCTCTTTAAAGTTCTCTAGTAATGTGTTGTAAGGAAGTCTGGCTTTGTAGTTACATTAATACTTAGGAGCAGCATATATATAATCACTCAATCTGCTTTTCTTTCTCTTCAAATACTTTAATTTTTTTCATCGTCAAATTTCTCTCCTTTAATTTGGCTGTGCTTATCTGAGAATGTTAAAGGCTGAGAAATCAGATCAACCACACAGTTCCTGCATAAAAACTGAGCTGAAATGATAGGTCTTTGGCAGTGATGCTCAGTGAGCACCATTTGTGAACATGTGCAAAATAAATGGAGATGCATCAATTCTATCAGTCAAGTATGGCCTTTGTGAACCTTCTTTCTGGCATTTAAAGATGATGTTTTTAATTTTTTTCATTATTTTTACAATCCACTTTTCTTCACAGTTTTCCCTTAAATGAGTTCAGAGGCACTGCTCTTGAATGGCCAGTTCTCAGCCACTGTGTAGTGCTTCTGCGGTTTAAACACAGAATATAAATCTCAGGAAGAATTGCAAGGGGTATAATTGCTTGCTCAGAAGCCTTGCTCTATGAAATAATTACTTAAGAATAGTTTGTGCTTGAAGAAAATTACCTTGTCTTGTGAACATACCTAAGAAATACTGTGATTTCCCATAATGGGAAGAGACCTACACAAGCTGTTAATGCAATTCTGTATATCCAGCATCTGCCAGCCTGCAGAAATAACAACAGGCCTTGGATAATTCTTTCCCCTTATGAAGTTCTGCTATTTGTGGCAAAACATAGTTTGGCATCTCATATGAAATCCTGGAACTACTCTCTGTGTTCTCAAACAGAGATGTCTGAACACTCCTGTTTTCTTTCATGGTGAAGAACCAGAGCAATGAATCAATAAAGAGCCTTTTTCACTTCAGTTTTACATATGTGTAACATTTAGGGATGTTGAGTCTACACCTAAACCGAAGAAATCAAACAGTGACTGAGTCTGAGCACTGGATTCCAGTCATTTCCACTACTTATTTTCTCTTGCCAGGTTCTACTTTTGGACTCTCCAGCCCACGCTATGAAAGGCAAATCTGCACTTGCTGAAGCCTGTTTGCATACAAATCTCTCAGTATCATTTGGTTTTAGGATCATGCCATGGTCTGCTTTCATTTAGCAGCACAGACAACAACTCAAAGACCAGTTTCTTGCACAATATTCTACTGACTTATGTCATATGTTTCTGTGTTAGATTAGTGTTTCTAAAATTTACTGCATGCTCCTAGACACTGGATAGCTCAGAAGATTTTGTTTTTCCAGCTTCCATCCATAGCTATTTCTTACAGAAATGGAGTAGAATAGATTGGCTTATAGTTCCAAGGAAAGGAATACAGTTTATTTTAAAATGTGGCGGAAAATGACCATTTGCAAAAAGCTGGAGGTGGAAGAAGCAAATGTGGAATGACATAATGAAAGGCTGTGTTCCAGTCCTTGAAGGTTTGAGGCTAAAATCTTTCTCAACAAATCACAGACAATTTGTTCACTGACAGAGAAATACACCCTATAAGCTGTTGTCACTGTCTGCATAACATGTGTGCCCTAGGTTCTGCTCCAGCACATCAGAAAGGGTATATTTCTAAGAAAGAGATGCTCTTTAATTCTTGTGAGAGATAGCTCTCTGGTACTCTGAGGGAGTATTTTCTTCTGCTTCCCTTGCACTCTTCTATGGTGTTATGCAGATGTATTCTGATCATATGCATGAAATCATGATTCTGTAAATGGAAATTTATTTGAAAATCAGACATATCTTATAATTAAGAATAAGAAACTTATTGTATAACAAAGATAAGTGAATACAGAGAAAAAATCCCAAGCAAACCTATAAAAACACTGAAGACCTTATGTGTTGTGGAGTTTAAATTTAGATTGCACAGGTATCTTTCCCATCCCTTGCATTTATACATATCATACAGGCTTTAATGAAATCATCTGGCTAGAGGACTTCTGCCTTGACCAACAGGAAGGATCTCCTAAGCTAAAGTCATGTGCAGTATCTTTTTTTTCTCCACAATATCCAGCCTGCAGCTATAAAGGTCTCATGCTAAAACCCTTGAAAACCGCAGTCAGGGAAGCAGGACCTCCTCTTTACCAAATATCTCTGTCAAATTTATTCCCGCAATACACCCTTAGAATAGAATCATGGAAGAGTTAGGGTTAGAAAGGACCTTAAGATCATCTAGTTCCAACACCCCTGCCATGAGCAGAGACACCTCACACTAAACCATGTCATCCAAGGCTCTGTCCAACCTGGTCTTGAACACTGCCAGGGATGGAGCACTCACAACCTCCCTGGGCAACCCATTCCAGTGCCTCATCACCCTAACAGGAAAGAATTTTTTCCTTATATCCAATATAAACTTCCCCTGTTTAAGATTTAACACATAACCCCTTGTCCTATCACTACATTGTCCTGGGTTCAGCAGTAGCAATCATGTTTTCTCCTTCTTGGTAGCTGGTGCAGTGTTGTGTTTTGACTTTCAGGCTGGGAACGGTGCTGATGGCAGTGATGTTTTTAGTTACTGCTCAAATGTTTGGTTTGTCCAAGGACTTTCTGAGCCTCACACTCTGCCAGGGAGGAGGGGAGGCTGGGAGGAAGGAGAGACAGGACACCTGACCCAGGCTAGCCAAAGAGGTATTCCATACCATAGCATGTCATGCCCAGGATGTAACTGAGAGTTACCGGGAAGGGCGAGGGCTCAGGGGGTTGAAGGAGGTATTGGTCAGTGCTCGGTCAGGCAGGGTGGGGTGAGTTATGAGTCAGTGGCTGGTGAGGTGTTGTATTCTCTTCACTTCTTATTTCCTTTATTATTATTAGTAGTAGTAGTAGCAGTAGTGATTTGTGTTATACCTTACTTATTAAACTGTTCTTATCTCAACCCATGGTAGCTACATTCTTTGGATTCTCCTCCCCAACTCTCCGGGAGTTGGGGGAGCAAGAGGGGCAGGGGGAGTGAGTCAATGAGCTATGCGGTTTGGGTTTAAACCACAACATAGATCCCTAATGAAGAGTGACTCCCCAGCATCCTTACAGGCCCCCTTCACATACTGGAAGGCTGCTATGAGATCTCCACACAGCCTTCTCTTTTCCAGGCTGAACAACCCCAACTTTCTCAGCCTATCTTCATAGTGTAGACTATCTTCAGAGCTTATATTCAGAGAGCACACTGCCAGCTCGTCTTAAGTTTCTCATCAACCAACACCCCCAAGTCCTTCTCCACAGGGCTGCTCTGAATCTCTTCTCTGCCCAACCTGTAGCTGTGCCTGGGACTGCTCCGACCCAGGTGTAGGACCTTGCACTTGGCATGGTTAAACTTCACAAAGTTGGCCTCAGCCCACCTCACAAGTGTGTCAAGGTACCTCTTAATGGCATTCCTTCCCTCTAGCGTATCAACAGAACCACACAGCTTGGTGTCATCGGCAAACTTGCTGAGGGCGCACTCAATCCCACTGCCCATGTCACCCACAAAGATGTTGAACAAGACTGGTCCCAACACCGATCCCTGAGGGACACCACTCGTTACAGGTCTCCAGCTGGACAATGAGCCACTGACCATAATTCTTTGCACGCAGCCATCAAGTCAGTTCTTTATCCACTGAGTGGCCCACCTATCAAACTGATGTCTCGCCAATTTAGAGACAAGGATGTCATATGGGAAAGTGTCAAAGCTTTGCACAAGTCCAGGTAGATGACGTCAACTGCTCCACCCCTGTCCATCAGTTCCGTAGCCCCATCATAGAAGGCCACCAAATTGGTCAGGCAGGATTTGCCCTTAGTGAAGCCATGCTGGCTGTCACCAAGCACCTTGTTGTTTTTCATGTGCCTTAGCATGTCTTTCAGGAGAATCTGCTCCCAGATTTTGCCAGGCACAGAGGTGAGACTGACTGGTCTAATTCCCCGGGTCATCCATTTTTCCCTTCTTGAAAATGGGGGTTATATTTCTCTTTTTCCAGTCATTGGGAGCTTCACCTGACTGCCATGATTTTTCAAATATGATGGCCAATGGCTTAGCAACTTAATTCATCAGCTCCTTCAGGACCCACGGATGGATTTCATTGGTTCCCATGGACTTGTGTAAGTTCAGGTTCTTAAGATGGTCACGAACCCGATCCTCTCCTACAGTGGGCCTAAGGTCTTCATTCTCACAGTCCCTGTGTTTGCCTTCCAAGTCTTGTGGGGTGTGGTCAGAGCATTTGCCAGTGAAGACTGAGGCAAAGAAGTCATTAAGAACCTCAGCCTTCTCCAAATCCTGTGTAGCCAGTTCTCGCAATAACTTCTGGAGGGGGCCTACGTTGTCCCTAGTCTTTCTTTTATTTGCTGTGTACCTATAGATTCCTTTCCTGTTATCCTTAACATCCTTAGCCAAGTTTAATTGTTGAGGTGATGATGGTGAGACCCCCTTTCCTGTGACTTACCACTGCCTACTCTCTGCCAGTGAGCTCCAATCCCGAAGAAGCTGTAGTGCTCCTGACTCCAGCCTCCATCAACACAATAAAAAACGTGATTTCACCAGCATCCAAACACTTCAGTGAGAGGCAGAGAGGAAGGCAGCCAAAGCAAACTATACTTGGTAACTAAAATGTAATATCAACTAAATTACATTGTAATTGTCTAAGAAAACAGTGGCAGCACTCCTAACTGTAAGCTCCTTTAGTGCTTAATTTCAGAACTTCAAAGATAACCCAACATCAGAGGGTTTAGTGAGGGATTTTAGAAACCCCAACAAGGGATCTAACTCACACACCCCTTAAGTCTCTAACCTTGGCAGCTCACAAAGGCAAAAAGTTGCCTCCTGTTTTGAAAAGATTTGATGGCAGATATATCTTACTACTTCTTTGGGGAAATGTTCTTCCTTTTCTGAAGTACTGAACCTGCTGGACTTGTTATAAAACCCAACTTTACCATGGAAATTGAGGGAGGATAGAAGCCAAAGGACTAGAGGCTGAGAGAATAATATTTATGTTTGTATTGGCAGAGTATTTATACTGGCAGTGTTATGACTATGGTAAATTTATATTAACTGCATTTATGAAGGAAAAAAAGCAGAAAGGAAGGGAACTTCTCAGCCTTAATTTTCTTTTTGAAAATTACAGAGTTATAATTTTCACCTAACTGTTTTGAGATGGTATTATCATATTTGTTGAAAAGTTTGTAGAGGAAGAATAATATATAACTGGCAAATAATCCATTGTTAATTTTTTTTTGTTGTTGCTATTTTTCTTACTTTTACTTCTAGTACTAAGTATTTGTGTTCTGTTCCTGTGGGGAAAATATCCATAAACTGAACACTTTCATATTCTATCTTCTCAAGTAATAAATAATTTCATACTGATCCATCCTTTTCTTTCCTTAATAATTTGAAATTACATATTGCTTGGTTATTTAAAACTTATTGAACTATATCTAATGTTAAATATCCCTGGAGTATTGCTCCAATATTAACAACAGCAATATTCTTTCTGCTACCCTTAATAGGTGTTAAGGGTTAAGAAGAATGAAAATGTTTTTCTCTTTATACTTCTAGCTGAAATGCCAGGGTATAAACTGGCAAACACATACGAGAAAGACTAATGTGACCAGATTTCTTAACACCATAGAAGAAGAAAGAAGCAAGTATCTGTTATCCTCTGTACACCTGATGACAGCTTCACAGAGACTTCAAAGCATGCTTGCTACAATGCATACAGCTTCGTGGTTCCTGTCATCAGACTATGAATAATTCAGGCTAGAATGAACCTCATGAAGTCTCTTATCCAGTTGCCTGCTCCAACCAGTGTCACCTGTAAGATCATGCTGGGTTGTTCAAGGCTTTATCCAGTTGAGTCTTGAAAATCTCCAAGGACGGAGACAGCACAACCTGTCTGGAAAACCTGTTCGACTGCCTGACTTTCCTCATGAAGAAAACCTTTCTTTTCTATTGAGTGTGACCTTTTCTTTTTGCAATGGATGCCTATTGTTTATAGTCCCGCCACAATGAACCACTGTGCAGAGCCTGACTCCATGTCCTTGATGACTCCCTGTAGTCACTGGAGGGTGATGTTGGTTCCCCTTGATGACATCTTTGCTCCAGGCTGAAGGGGCCCTGCTCCCTTCGGATCCTCCTCAAGTGCTCCAATTCCGCCATCTCAGTGGCCCTCCACTGAACTTGCTCCAATTTATTGATGTATGTTTTGGTTTGTGGGACCCAAAGCTGGATGTAGTATCAAGATTTAATTGAACAAGTGCTGATTAGAGTGGGATAATCACTTATCTCAATACACTACTTGTGTTCTTGTTAATACAGCCCAGGTAATGGTTACCCTTCTTTGCTGCTGGCACTTGTTCAGCTGGAGGTCCTCACACTTCCAGTTCCTTTTCTGCATTGCAGCCAGGCAGGCAGTCTCCAGCCTGTGTCACTTCAGGGGTTTCTTCCTTTCAAAGTTCAGGACTTTACACTCATCCTTGCAGAATTTCATGAGGGTCCTGTCAGTCTGTTCCCCTAGCCTGTCTTGGTCTCTCTAAAAAGCAGCCCTGCCTCAAGGATATCAGCTGGTGTTTCTCACTTGGTGTTGTCTTCAAACTTTTCAAGACTGGATCTTCTCCTTGTTACCAATAAATCTTGCAGCACTGAAGATTTTTTACTAGTCTTCAGATAGAGTATGACTCATTAATCACAGCCCTCTGAGCTTGACCAACCAACCCGCTTTTTACCTATCTTGTTCTTCCATCTAGAGTGTAACATTCTAACTTGGATAAAACAATATAGTGATAAATAGTGCTGAAAGCCTTGCTAAATTCAGGGTAAATGACATCTCTCTGGCCACAAATCTAGTTAGGGTCCAAGCAGTGTTTCTGTGGTCAGATATGTATACTCTAACTGAAAAAGCTGTAACAGAAAAGCAAGCCAACTTAAACTTACAGTTGTAAGTATTGATAAGGTCTTAATTAACCATCATTCCTACACTGTAATTTGCAATGATTACACCTAGAAAGATCTGTCACTGAAAACAAAAAGTACTCCTGCTCCCAGACTACAGAGCAATAAAAATAAGTAAAGAGCAAAGCACAATTTTTCAGACAGGTTAGGAAGACCTAACCTTAATTTATGGTAATGAAAATTATGATGTCTCTCTCTGCAAGTATGAATATGCTACTCACCTTTAATTCGATTTGACTAATATCAAAATATCGGTGTTCAGGGCCAGGTTGGACAGAGCCTTGGGTGACATGCTTTAGTGTGAGGTCCCTGCCTATGGCAGAAGGTTTAGAACTAGATGGTCTTAAGGTCCTTTCCAACCCTAACTATTCTACGATTCTATGATTCTAATATATTTGTATTGAGAAGAGGGCTACATGCAGTGAAAGAAAATATTTTTTCAGTACATATAAAATGTTCTTTATTTCAAGATTTTGACTGATTTTTGGTAAGTTCACTACAGGTTTCCAGCTTTGGAAATAATGATGAAAAAATAGCTCAACACAAGTGGAATCGTGCAGTCTGTCATAGCTCTAATAACAGTTATCCCTTGCAAAATTTTCCATCTAATTTTGAGGATCTTCATGTAAAATTGAGAATTTTTTCCTCAGACTAAACTTCTAAAATGTAGCTTTGCATGATGTTTACTTGCCCACATGAAATCTGAAATTATCACTCAGTTTCTGCATATTGGTGAAAAGAAGTCTAGCATGGCATGATGTGACCTCCCAACACCTGATTTTGCTAGGAGGAAGGTGCCACCTGCACAAACGTTACAAGTCCTATACAGCTATCTTTCAAGGACACATTGCCAGCTCCTCTGTAAGGTGGATACCTGGATAATGGTGGTCAAAGAGAAGTTATGTTTTGTTGAAAAGTCAGGTTCAAGAACCTTTTCTTGACCTTAGTCCAGTGAACTCTGAGGCTCACATACTTCTGTTCAAGTTGCTGGCTCTCAGTTTGTGCATAGTTCAGGTCCAAAAAGATTAAACTGCTTAGGAAGAGCTGATCTGAGACTGTTTGACCATTTCTATAACCAAAACACGACCTGTCCAGACTACATGAGTGAGACCTTGTCCCAAAAGCAAGACAGACTTTTACTATAGAATCATGGAATCATAGAATGGGTTGGGTTGGAAGATACCTTAAAGATCATCCTTTCTCCTCCAACAAACTCTACAGTGAGTCTAAGACCCCTAAGTTTAAATATGTAACTGTATACAAACAATATTAAGAAGTCTTAGTGGGAAACTTGGTTTCTCTCTGAACTTAACTGCTAAGGCAGACCCTTAGAACACACCATGCACTAGAACAGACTCCTGTAAACAGGTTCATCTATTTCAGCTTAAGGGGCTTTTTAAGTTCTCAGAACAACAGAATACCAAGACTTTAAAAAATTCACTTCGGCCCAACGTTACCTACCTTCCAGAAATTACATGCTATTCTTCTTGAAGGATTTTACCTTCTCTTTTAGCTTCTACAACACATCTAGTTATCCCATGTTTCCTCTGCAAGAAGTTTAAATAACATAGGTAGTGACAAAAATTATTTTGCTTCTACATGGCCTGAGTTGCTGTTGGAGATGGCTGTCTCCTCCCATTGACTATGAAGGAGCCCAAGGCTAGGCTGCTGACACTGGTACCTTAGTTGAATACCTGTGGCTATGTGAAATGAGTCGGGGACTCATAAACAAACACACTACAGGAATGGCTATATTTATTTTCTTTCTGCACACTATTAAGAAGGTAGAAAAAAAAGAGTCTAATCCTTAAACTAATTTTATTGATAATGTGTCAAACCTTTTTTACCTTCTATTAGACTTTTAGCTTGTCTTAATGTCAAATACTGTGTAACTGAGTCATGTCTTTTTGTGAACCATAATGGAGCTGCTAATGAAGCCCTTAAGGTTAGCTATTTAAAACAACCTCTAATTTAAATTACCTTGGTAATTAAATATTATTATCTTTTCTGCACAGCAGGCAGAATAAAATGTTTACTTTTCCTTTTCATCCACCAAAAAATCCTAACAAGCTTGATCCTGTACTTCAGCAACAGAGCAGATGTTAAGGACCCTCACATCTTTTCCAATATTATTCAGGAAAGAAACACATTCAAAGCATAAACCCTATGATTTGAGGTAATAGAGAACATACCAGAGCATGCTTAGCTCTGATTTCTTTTTTCTCTTATTCATATGCATTCACCTTTGGCTGTCCCCAGATGTTCAAAGCATTCTGCAAAATCCTTCATTCCTAAGTCCTTGCTTGTTTGCAAGTACTTGCTAAGAACTGAGCCTATTTTATCCCTAGCAAGAAAGTTGCTGCCTCCTAAAAATATTTCCTCAAAATGTCTTGCTTTTTCCAAATATCTCAACAACCATTTATTTAGCCTTTTGCCTTGCTAAAGTTTTGCATGCTTCACTAGAAGAGTATTTTATATGAGTACAATAATGGCAACAGTAAATATCAAATTAGAATGGCAGGACCTGAATTAAAAAGGTTTTTTAAAAAAGCATAAAATACTCTATTTGGAGAGTCCACAGAGATTACAGAATTCAAGCCAAGAATTAAACTGAAAACTGAGTGGATATACTGATGGAGAAGAACAGAGAGGAGGCAAAGAAATGCAGAAACTTCAGTAGCTGGCACCGTCAATTACTGCTATTGCGATGCTATGCACTGCTATTGTGATGCTATGTAATGCTATTTCAGCCACATATACTGAGGACAGGGAAATTCACCTCCAGAATGGACACAAAGTTGTATGGAGCTATAAAAGAGTAGTGATAAATCACTGGATAGTAAAGAAACCATCCTTACCAAATCACACAGCTGCATGATATGTCCCCTAAAGAACCCTGCCGGTTGCTGTTGTATATGGTATTGAGAAGCAAATGACCGTATAAAATAGCGATGCTAAAAGGCACTTTCCTTGATGACAACATTTCAAAGAATCTCTGAATGTTGCAAAACTGGACACCCAAATTGAAATAAATTCCATTATAACTTTAGCTGTAGAAAATGGAGTCTAAGACAATTATCAGGACCTCTCTTCACCAGCCAATGGTAGTTGCAAAGAGTAAATAATCTCATTATGAACATATATGAATAAAATTATTTTCTAGAAGTGCCCGTTCCTCTCCATGATGACTAACGTAGAATAGGGATGCCGTCTGATGTTGAAACACCTAAATTTAGATGTAAGTAGTGTGCTCCACTATGCTCCCATCATCCATGCCTATCTAGTTAATATAGTCAATGGATCCTAGGGAGAAATTACCTTACATCTGGAAATGTAATTGTTACCTACATGCAGAAATCTAGTGCTGTTTCAGATGTCTTGAAGTATGCTAGCCTGTGGTTCCTTGTCTAGAACAGCACATATTCCCTGTAGGTATTGTGCCATACCTATCAGCTCTGTTTATTCATCTCAGATAGGTTGTCTCAAATAAGTCAGTAGTGCTTAGGAAACTAAATTGATCACTAGTGTCTGTTCAGCTTAATCATGCTCTAGGACCCATTGATTATAAATTAGTGAGTCCAAAAGGAGTTTATCCACCTAGCTGACCTATAAACAGGTAGACCTTAAAGAGGTTTCAATTCCTACATCTTTCCTGCCATTTGACATAGCCAAGTATATCCAAGTAGTCTGCACAAAACTGAGATGCATGACACAGGAAATATGCATTATTGTAGAAAGGAAAGCTGTTGATCTATTGAATCCCTGAAATATCTTCTAATGTGGAGTGTGCAGGATGTGATGTGTACAGGAACAGTCTGCAACTTCAGTTCTTTGGGGATTTCTAAGCATTTGCCTAAGCAGTTACATATCACATAAGCAGATGAGTTCCTGAGTGTGTCTGCAAAGCATGACATGCAGCACATATAACCTGATAAATAATCTACTTCCATTATTGTGAGATCAAATTTAATAAAAATATAACTGAAAAACATATAAAATTCTCTCCGTTTACTGTGGTTCAGCATGCCATCACACTGCTTTTGAAGTCAGGAACCTGTAAAGTTATCACCAGGAGGGCATCCTGCAAAGCAGTGGAAGAAAATCACACTCCAGCAGCATACAGAAGTTTCAGCCAGCATGTTCAAATATGCCTTGGTTAAGCAATCAGTCTGACCTGGGCCAATTGAACCTATCACAGGCACGGAAAGGTTAGATATTGGACAGGAGGTAAGAAGGCTTCCTACAAGATAAGTGACACAGGAGTGGTTGCTTGAGAGAGTTCTGGGACTAGGAAACACTAAAAATAGAAAGGGGTTAAAGACTCCTCTCTGAGTTAGATGCCTGTACAAGCTGTCATGCTGTAAGGGCAGTTAATAAAGCTGAAAAAAATACTAAGTATTTGAAACTCTTGAGCTTTGCCAAAATGACTTGCAGTGAGGAGTGCAGCACAGCTGCTTCTGCAGCTATGGCAGAAGGTGTGGTGAGCATGAAGGATGAGCTGCACAAGGAAGTGTGGTGGAAGCAGTGAGGAATGGGTAACAGAGGCCACAGGAGGAATGGTGGCAACCCACAGATGCAAATCCCACCACAGCTCAGTCTGGGGCTTATCACCTAGTAAAATTAATTAACCTCAGCTGTGGGTTACACACTCTTGCAGGGGTGGGAGGAAGAACAGTCACATCCCCAGCAAGTATATGGAGAGAGGAAAGAGGGCTGTAAATTCCTATAGCTATAGATTCACATTCAAAATGAAATAATGTGCACTACCTTATTTATTCACCTTGTTCAATATTTTTCTCTAAAATATTGTTTGATAACAAAATGTATTGTTGTAAGCAGAAAAAAAAATAATTTGTGGTGCTAAATATACCCCAGTTTTGTAGGGAAGCTTGTAGTACATTAGTAGTACCTCCTTCAAACTGAAAGCCAGCTTATGTTGCTTCCAACAGAAGGGGTGTGCACTGCTGGTTAGGGATATGCACTACTGGTTATTCCTGCTTGAGGCAAACATCCCAGCAACATTTCTTTTAAGGAAGATGCAGAAATGGAACTGAGAGGTTTGCAATGTACTTCATTAACAGCAAGCCTTCTCTTTGAGTTAATTACTTCTAGCAAGCATTCAAACTAAAAAGACCTTGGTGTCAGTTCATGAATAGTTTAACTAGAACCACTATGAGAGGATTGTAACTTTTGTGCTGCATACAGCATTCAAAGGTTATTGATGCCTTCTGAGACATCATTAGAAAGTTAGTGCTGACATTCATTATGTGGGATCTGAGCCTTCAGGATCTGAAATCTCTCTTATCACAGGGTAAAAATTGCAGTTGATATAGTAAGTTGCCTAACTTGTACCTACACTTTCAATGTCTAGTGAAATAATTCTTATAATTGAAGTGCCCTGTTTCCTTGCAGAGCCAAGGCAGTAGAGAGAAACATCTCTGGAGTTAACTTAGATGTCTTATCTTGAACAGACAAGATCTGCTGTGCATACCTCAGTCTTTTGTCTATATAAGGCATTTGTTCACATACTTTAGGAGGATTGCTTCACCAGAATTAAATGCTGTATTAAGCAGATGTGCTCCCACCCTGTGACTATAAAGAACATTTTTTTCTAGCAGCAATAAGCACAGCTACCACAGAGACACAACACTACATTTAGTTCTGAAGTCCCGCTTGACTAACCTTATCTCCTTTTATGACAAGGTGACCTCCTTAGCAGACAAGGAAAAGGCTGTGACATGGTTCAGTGTGAGGTTTCTCTGCCCATGGCAGGGGGGTTGGAACTAGATGACTTTAAAGTCCTTTCCAACCCTAATTGTTTTATGATTCTATAATGTTGTTTACCTAGACTTTAGTAAAGCCTTTGACACTGTTTCCCACAGCAGAAACTCACTGCCCATGGCTTGGACAGCTGTATTCTTTGGTGGGTAAAAAGCCTGCCCAGATGGTCAGGCCCAAAGAGTGGTGGTGAATGGAATTAAATTCAGTTGATAGCCAGTCATAAGTGGTGTTCCCAAGGGCTCAGTATTGGGGCCAGATCTGTTTAATACTTTTATCAAGGATCTGGACAAGGGAATTGAGTGTGCCCTCAGTAAATTTGCAGACAACAGAAGTTGGGTGGGAGTGTTGATCTGCTAGAGGGTAGGGAGGAGCAATGAAGCTAATGAAGAGTCTAGAGCACAAGTCTGATGAGGAGCAGCTGAGGGAACTGGGGCTGTTCAGCCTGGAGAAAAGGAAGCTTGGAGGGAATCTCTACAAGTACACGAAAGAAGGTTGTAGTGACATAGGAGTCAGTCTCTTCTCTCAAGTAACAGCACAAGAGGAAACGGTTTCAAGTTGTGCCAGGGGAGGTTTGGATTGGATATTAGGAAAACTTCTTCACCAAAATGGTTGTCAAGCATTGGAACAGGCTGCCCAGGTATGTGGCTGAGTCCCATACCTGAAAGTATTAAAAAGATGTGGCACTTAATGATATGGTTTAATGGTGGGCTTGGTAATGTTAGTTAAATGATTTAACTCAATGATTTTAAAGGCCTTTTCCTACCTAAACAATTCTATGACTCTATGACTAATTAGAGCAAGATTTCAAGTATGTGTATCAGATAAGCTACTTATATAATTTATGCGATTTAGCAATCCGTGGAGACTTTATCTATAAACACAGAGACTTTTATATGATTTACAAATCAAACATATGACCTGTTTCAGAGTACCTGGCTCTTGCCTGGAAAAATGTTTATCAAACCAATGCTATGTTTGAATGCTGTGGTTGATAGTCTACAGAAATGGGTCTTTTGGAGACATGAACCCAAATGTGCATACATCACCTCCCTCAGTTATGCGATTCATAGACTAAACACATGTTCCTTTCATGTTAAAAATGTCCAAATATTATCAGAGTCCATTTTCTGTGGTGTTTTGTAATTTTTTACATGGACACTTCTAATTGCACCTTTCCATATTTTTGAGAAATATTCACTTAGACAGTGACCTGTTAACACATGGCAGTTGTGTTTGTGTTTATCTTGCAAGTGTGGCTGACTCTTAGATATTATGTTTCCAAAGTAATTCCTGCTTGCAGCAGGTTTTGCAGCTGAAATACTTTTAATGAGAAATTCATTATAATGGCTACTAAAATTACTCAAAATCAATCTTCAGTTCCAAAGTAAAATTCTACTATCTGAGACAGTCACAAAGTTTGACTTAGGCTCTTAAACTGTATTACAGACAGAGGAGATCTGCAGAAATCTGCAGCATTTTCAGACATATTTCATATTTCATATCCAAATAAAAAGCCAACACTCCTAACAGAATGGCAGTTTAAACATTAAAAACCAAACATTACTAAGAACATGGTAACTTTTTGTTTCACTACATACTCAATTTTGATAAGGAAGTTTTTTTTCTTTCTATCGCATCTATTCTGCTTTGTAAAATAATATGATATGGATGATATTAGATATCAGCATTACATTATCAAAAATGTTAAAGTCCAAGCAAAGTAAGAAGAAACTGTGGTCAAAACGGTTTACTTTATTAAAATGAAGTTTTCAGACACTGACATGAAACGACAGATTTGAAATGATTTGACATGTTTTCATTTAGAATTTCACTGAATTTGTGACATTATTGTGAAACACTTCTATTTGATTGATGCTGTATTTTGCATAGAAAACTAGTGAAGAACTGATGATTGCATTTTGAAACATCCTCTTTTGAGCAGAAAGAAACAGATGGCTTTTATTATCAGCAACAAAAAAGTTTTTTTATCCTGCAGCACCATTTTCCTAGAAAACAAGAATTACTTTATGAAATTTGAATATTGTATTATTATTTTGAATATTTAACAATAATTTAGTGATTTATATGTGTAATCATTGCTGTGTGGTTTATGTGAACATAAAGGTTTATGTTAAAAACTGCTGACCCATGATGAGATTTTCCTATATGGTGGAGTCTTATCTCACTTCTTGTTTGCCTCCAAATATGTGAGTAAGCTACTCTGAAGCTGATTTCCCTGAAATATTTTACCTGAATTTCTTATTAATAAATCCTGTACTTTTGTTAAATTTAACAAAATTTAACAAAACAAAATATTAAAATTACCTGTGTTAAATTGTTAAACCCACTCCCTATTTCACTCTTTCTCTGCCTCTTTGTCAGTTCAGACTCTGCAGGTGCTAACTTTATAAACCAGGGTGTATCCCTGGGAAGCGGGAACTGCTAGAAGATCAACCAGAGGTATCTGAGAGAAGTTTAGTAGTTAAGAAACTGATTTTTTTGGTAAACACTGATTTTTCAACTCTACAGAATGTACTGAAAAGAGAAATTAAAATTTAGATATAGTTCTATGTTCTAGGCAATTAACTGTAATAGCAATGTAAAAGGACACATGGTCCTATTTTACTTGTCCTCATTCTTCATTATTTTTGTTACTTTCACCTGCAATTCCTGGTCTTAGACTGGATGTTCTGAACAACCAGACCTGATGGCTGACTCATGGAGCTCTGACCTCAGCCCCTGTATAGCATTACAATGTCCTTTGGTAATAGCATGAATAAAAACTGAGAGGTTGGGGACGGGTCATAAGAAGGGAAGACAATGCATTCTTATCTGTTTTGCTCTTTTCTTGGTAGGGTTTGGGTTGTTTGTTTCTTTTTTTACTATTTCGTGGGATCAAAAAAACACAAATCCACTTTTGCTCCTATCATAATAAAAAGTTTTTGGTGGAGAACTGACTCTTGGTGGTCAAAATACATGGGGCAGAGAAAGTGGATCTATTACCCCCAGCCAGTATTTTTAAACAGGTTAAATCCAAAATAATATATTAATGGCTAATTAAAATCCAGCCCACACCTTTTTCTACCTCTTTGAAAAAGAAAAGTGATAAATTCAACACAGAAAACAGGGTGTAACAGAGACAGTATAGAAGACCAAGACTTTTTTGCCTGAATAATAGACCATTAAAGGACTGTTTGCAACTGCCTCAAGGAGGGGCAACCTCAACTGACCCAGCAAGGCTGGTCAGTATGCTTGTGCCTGGGATGGAGACTGATGCTGGTGTTTCCACCTGACCTCCTGGCCAGGCTCCAGTGCCCAAGCAGGAAGAAAAAATCCCCATGCCCTGGAAGCTGCTGGATTCAGTGGCTCTTGTAACACTGTTAACATAAGAAGTAGAAAGACCTGTATTGCCTATTTTCATCATGATCCCTATGCATCAGAACAGCCAGAATCCACACATTTCTTATGCCTAAGGTAAGTTTCTTTGGAGCTGTATCTACCAGGATCCTGTTGTAATAATCAAAAATAAACCAAATGATCATTTACAGTAGCTACTACTTGCACCAACATCTAGTAGGGAATACATTCAGGTAGACAAAATAAGCTATTAAAACTTGAATTTAGTTCAGGGAGATTCAAATGGTGGGAAATATTTGTAGAAATGGAAGGTGTATGTAAAATATAAAATATCTGCTGATTTGGAATTGTTGCATTAAATCATTATTGCTTTAACATTTGTTACTATGAAGAATCAACAAAGTGTGATCAGCCGTATTAGTGCAATGTAATTGGATGCAGGAATCACATGCAACTATTAAAAAAATCACCATACAGATGTCTCTTACTGTCTCTACCTCAAATTAAGAAATTCAGGCTTTGTATTTATGTCTAGATAAAAAAAAATAAAAAAAGGAGAGGTCAGAATTTTATTTCAAAGCATGAATCCTTTGGAAAACAGAAGTCCAAGCCAGAATTTCTTAAATGTCTGTAGCACAGGACTGGCATTTCAAAAAAATAGAAATAGTAGATGTTACGAAAAGCCTGGAATTGTACCATCTGAAAATAATTTATGAAGGCAGTGAATATGTTGCCTAAAACATTATACTATCAAATATAAAATTATGCAACACATTTCCTGAAGGGGAAAAAATCTTATTATAACACTCATGAAGCCATAGGCCAATTGAGATGTTTTTCCAGCAGTACTTTAGTAGTTCCTTACCTTCTGTCCTGGGTTCAGCAGTAGCAGTCATTTTTCTTCTTTAGTAGCTGATGCACTGCTGTGTTTTTGACTTTCAGCCTGGGAACAGTGCTGGTAACACCGATGTTTTTAGTTACTGCTCAAATATTTAGACTGACCAAGGACTCTGTGAGCCTCATGCTCTGCCAGGGAGGAGGGGAAGCCGGGAGGAAGCCAAGACAGGACACCTGACCCAAACTGACCAAAGAAGTATTCCATACCACAGGATGTCATGCCCAGGATGTAACGGAGAGTTACCCAGAAGGGCTAGGGCACTGCAGGGTTGGACTAGGTATCGGTCAGTGCTTGTTTGGGCTGGGTGGGGCAAGTTATCGGTTGGTGGGTGGTGAGGTGTTGCATTCTCTTCCCTTGTTATTTACCTTATCTTTATTATTGGTGGTAGCAGTAGTGATTTGTGTTGTACCATAGTTACTAAACTGTTCTTATCTCAACCCATGAGAGTTGCATTTTTTTTTATTCTCCTCCCCATTCCTCCGGGAGCAGGGGGAGGGCAAGAAGGTGGGAGGATGTGAGACAGATACTCCGTGGCTGACTGGGTTTAAACCACGACACCTTCATGATAACTTCTCAGCATTACCAAATTGCATTTAAAATGGATGACAGAATCATTACAGGTTTGGTTATTGTATCTGCAAACTTTTCTAAGGTACTTCATATATTAATGCATTTACTACTGTATTTTGCAGAACAGATATTTAGCAGTGATAGATAGACTAGTTCAGTATAACACAGAGGATTCTTGAGCGTTTGTCATATTTTATATGAACAAGTAACATTTAATTATTAACAGCAGTTGTCGTGCCCACGTACCTCCAAAGTTCAGCTGATTTTAAACATACAGGTTCCAAGTGAGATGATCAAACACATTCTGACATGACAATAAACAGGGATCAAGTGAAGTTGTGGAAATATCAGGGGAACTGTCTTCCTAAGTCATTTTTTTCTGTCTTGATTTTTTTCTTTTACATACACATAAGAACTTGAGTATTTTTCAAAGAAATATAGACATTTTGTCATTTCAACTGAATATCTATATAAGTGAAACAAACTCATGAATTTTTAATTGTCATGGAAACCAATACCCATATAACTCCATTTTGGATTCTTTAGAAACAAAATGTCAAAAATTCTGGGAGTCATGCACTGTTACTAATTTTATATTTCATTAACTACTTATAATAGCTATTTTTTGAAGTAATATCTCTCTAGAGGTACCTGTAGTACTTTATAGGTGTTTAAACACATAGCCTCATTTTTTCATTGGACACAATTAAAGCTAATTTGAAGTATGCTGTATATATTTCTTACCCTATTATTGAAGAGCTCTTCAGAGCACAACTACTGGAGACTAGGTCTATTCAGGTGCAAAAGAAAAAAGTTTCTTTGGATCTGTGCTATAACAGAACATTTTAAATTCTGATACTATCAAACTATAGCAGCCACTCAAATTCATCTAATTAAAATATATAAAAAGACCCTGTAGAACAAAAAAAAAAAAAAGAACAATTTGTCTCAGTTAAAATGATGTATTTCAAGCTATTATCTATCACATTACTACTACTAAATATGCTTAAATATTCTCCAGCATACTCACCTCTTTTTGACGGTACTTAATTGCCAGTTTCAATCTTGCAAGATCATTACCACTTTGTTCTTCTATCAAGCTATTATCATCTCTGTAATTAAGAATAATTTCCAATTCCCTGGAACTCCGTGTCTGATCCAGGAGATCTTTCGCAAACTGCTTACATTGCCTTGACAGTTCCTCATACTCTGACTTAAATTCATTTTCCACTTTACTCAGTTCCTGCAGCTCCCAGCTCAGCTGAAAAGCAGTAAGAAAAGGATCCTCACTGGACAGAGCAATCAATGAGGGGCTCGCAAGAGCCTTGTAGATATTAAGTCTGGATCGAGAGTGGCGGAGGCTGTCCACATCTGAACTTGAGACACATTCAACGCAGTTACAGCGGACCTCATGTGGCCTGGGCACGGAGACTCCTTTCTGCACAAGGAGCTTTATGATTTCATAATTGTTGGTGTGGGCAGCCAGAATGATGGGTGTGATGTCCGGTGTAAATTCCGAAAACTGCTTGTCCAGAAGCACTGGTGGCACCTGTGAAAAAAGGCAAAAAGCCTTACAGGCTTCTTCACTGAGCAAGAGCTATAGAAAATCAAGGTACAAATAGTTTAGTAGATAGTACACTTCCTGAGGGATCTTTGCTTCTGGCCAGAGTTGAAGGAGACATTTTAAACATGACAATTCAATTAGCTAAGATAGCCTCTTTCCAGTTAATAATTTTCTATAAACAGGGTGTGATTTTTCATAAAACCTCTTTGTATGTAAAGAACCCACAGGCATTCATTATGTATGAATTATGTATGAGCAAATGATTAGATAAACAAGGAAGAGTCAGACACTCCTGTCAGGTGCCTTGAAGTGCCAGCTGTGAGGAAGATGGAAATGCTCTCTTGTCTCCCAATGGTTAATATCAGTTTTATGGGGAAGACACAATCTTGGGGGCATAATTGTGATTCCCTGTAGGAAAAGGACACAAACAAATCAGACAAAATAAAATGGGCCAGTAAAGGAGAAAGAGATCACAGGTCTTCTTAAAGAGAATGTTGGAAATATGACTGTGTATAGAGAAGCAAAGATAATCTGCTGCATAGAGCTTAACGTTTTAAGACTCAGTTCTACATTCACATGTGCAAACATTATTTTCATAGGAAAATGGGGGAGTTGGTAGAACAAGGTGCCCAAGAGATCATTTTTAAATCCTCTTCTGGTGTGCATTTCTGTATTTGCAATCTTATTTATCAGAACCTTGTAAGGTCATTCATTTTAAGATTGTTCTTTTTTTACAATACCCAACTCTAAAGTCTTTCCCAGATCAAGACTACTTGGTAGACTAGTATAATGAAGCCATATAAGTATAATTAGCCAATACTATAAAAAGAAATGGTACTCGCATCATCATATGGACTGCCTTTGGTCCATAATCAATAACCAAACACAGATTCAATCCACATCAGTGAGGTGCTCTGAGTTATGTACCTTTAGGAGGAAGAAAAAAGGAAAACATTTGACTCAAAGTTTTCTGAAGGCTAGGGAAATAGATGGCCACTGGAGGGGGGAAAACATGTTTGGTAGAAGTCTTATTACAGAAGAATGACCTTCTTGCCAGGTGCAAAAAGCCCACAAATAGCTGTGGGTTTTTTTAACAGAAAAAAAGATGAAAAGTTGATAGGAAATAGGTAAAGCATGTGAGAACATTGTAAAAAGAAGTATAAGTGAGCTATGTTTAGAGCCTTGGGAGGGAAAGAAAAAAAGCAAAAAAATGCAGTATACTGAATCAGACAGAAACTCAGTGGAAAAGAAAATGAGTGAAATTAAGCCGAAAAGAAATGGTAGTCTGTGGATGTGAATCCATAAATAAAATCCATAGATAATGGATTTTTTTTTCTCCCTCTTTCTAATGAAGAAATTGTGTTGAACATTTTTCAGCTGTTGTACATGAAAACCACCTCATGTCTGTTCAATGGGGCTGTGTACATGTATAAGAGCTGCTATGTGTGTGGGCTGTAAACCAGAGGCCTGAAGCAATAATTAGCTGAATGAGAGAATTACTTTGGAGGTGGCCACCTATTAGTGTAAAATGGAGTGGAAAATCAAGACAGGAAAGCTGGCATTTGGGATTGTAACCACACATTCCTAGGGAAACAATCCCCGCCTGGCCATAGCATATTGCTGATCTCAAGTAGCTGTGCTGCATTCTGAGAAGGTATGTTCAGTCAGTGGGTAAGACCCCTTTTCTCCCATCCCATGCACTCAAATATGCATGCTTGGCTTGGCACCGGGTAAGTTTTAGAGCAGGATTGAGGGATGCCTGAGCTAGTACACCCACCCTCACAACCCCATGCAGAGGCAGCAGCTGTCCTCACAGTCCTCCCCACCAGCTTACAGTAGATGTTTACAACTAGCAGCTGTGAGCTGAGCAGCTCCTGAGCAAGTCCTAATCTGCTTTGTAGTGTATGCAGGCACACAGAGAAATATAGGTTTGAAATTAATCCTACGTTGGAGATATTCAAGGCGCACCTGGAGAAAGTTCCTGTGTGATGTACTCTAGGTTACCCTGCTCTTGCAGGGGGGTTGGACTAGATGATCTTTCAAGGTCCCTTCCAACCCTTGGGATTCTGTGATTCTGTGAACCCAGCTGAGAATATACTGAAGGTATGGATGAGGGTAACAGTTGGGTATAAAACTAAGCAGAAGGTCTGTGCACTATGCCTGGTCTCAGCTGTGGTCAGGAAAAGAAACATAACCTGGGCATATGTCTTTTCAGAGGACTCTATGGCTGTGTTCACACTGTTCTGTCGGGTCTCTTTCAGGACAACTCTGTGTCATCTGCCACCTCCAGGCTAAATGCTGTGCAGCGCCCACTAAGGGATGACCACATGCCCAGACTGCTTTGTTATTCCTGTCCAGTGTGAACTGGGGTTTGAAATCCATATCTGTTTTTTCACCTGTCTGTGGTGTTACTGGGGAAAATGAGACCACCTTCCGTAAGAACTCCCTGGTTACTGTAGTCTTAGATTTATTTTCCTCTTTTACTTGCATATTATATAGAAAAAAAGAAAGCACACACATGCATACACACATTTTTCCTGCTTTTAAATTGCAACTGTGGCCAATGCTTCTGAGCAGAGAAAGAGATGAAACTGGCAGTAAAATTTTGCATTAGTAGAAGTGAGATTTTGGGCTACCATAGGTCTGAAAAAAGTTTACAGGGAGGAATGCATTGCGGTCTGACAGCATCTGCCACAACTAATGAGACTCTCTCTTGGCTCCAGGGTCAGGGTACCAGGATGTAGAGGAGAGAGCTGCAAGGACAGAAAACTCAAGGATACAAAGCTATATCTCCAAACTCACTGACTGCTCAGAGTATTCATCTGTCACTTAGCATGTCATTATCTTTGTACTTCCTGACACTACTAAACTAATATTTGCTTCAAGCACTGCCAGAACTGAAGGCTGTCTTAACATGTCAGTAACCACAATCTTCTCTAAAAAATTAACAGAAACACAGCTTCAAATAACATGGTATTACAATGATTGACTTGTACATGGGGTCCATTAACTCAAAAGCTGCTTTTTCTCATAACTTATCAAAACCTTTCCTCTAAAGGTAACTTGGCCATAAGGCTAATGCATACATTTTGGAATTCACACCATCAGAATTCACCCAAATATAGAGGTGAGTATTAAATAATTTCAACCTTAACTTGCAGAAATATTTAAGGGGCAAACCCTAAGACTGCAACTTTAATTACATCATGAGCTCAACCCCTGACCCTCGTATTTTAAGATTTCCTACTAATTAAAACCAAAGACATCCAGAATGCCAAAGCAATAAGGTCAAGTTATCCCCTGATCTGCAGTATAATGAAGTACTTACCTTTTGAAGTTCTGAGTGCTCTCATGGCACTCAGAACATTTCAGCATTTAACTGTTGACCCAGAGTACTTGCTCTGAAGTCACCCGACTTATGATCAATTTTACTTTCAAACTACTGAAATTATTCTCTTTGAAGAAGCCAAAACAAATAACTAGCACACATTGACATCAGCCACACAATCTAAAGCTTTGACAGATCACTCACAGAGAACATAAGAATCTTCCTTAAATCCTGGGAGGATGGGAAGCTATTATGTCATCCAGTCACTGATTGTGAATTCCCAGTGCTTAGCAGTGGTGTAACTATATTATACACTTCAGAGTTAACATGTCAAGTGTGAGGCTGCTTAAACTAGAAAGGTTAAATGATTTTTGCTTTCTTATATTTTGTTAAAAATATTCTACTTCAACATTATTTTCAGGGTGGGGCAAAGCAGCTTGGTGATTGTGTATGCATAGCTGTGTGGGAATGAGTAGGCAAAAAAAAACAGAAAAGAAGGAAGCACAGCTCAAAGTCTGTACACTTCAGTGCTCAAGGACATGAGATTTTCTGTTGCATTTCTTTTTCCTGTACTTAACTGTAAGTGGGAATGAGTCAGCCCTACTTAGATATCTAACAATTTTTTAGATACCAAGTAGAACAACCTCCTTCAGTTGTCTTTAAGTTCCCTTTATGGTCTGTGTGAAGAGATGACCCTTTGCTTTGAAAGACAGAGAAATCTAGGCCAAATTAATGCCTATTTTCTGTCCACATGACATCAGAGTAGAGAGACTGATTGCTGATGATCTCTTAGATATCCAGGAAATAAAAAAAGATGTTTGGAGAAGGAAGAATGTAAACCTTGGGTGTGTCCTTTTCTCCATCTAGATTTCCCACAATGGCTCTCATTAATACAATATCATAGCAGAGAGAAAACTGCAGTGCACATTTACCAACTTCTTAAGTGCAAGAGCTCAAAATCTACATAAAGCAACCTATTTCTTTGGGCAAATGGATAGCCTGTCTGGCTCTTGTCCTTCTGTATTTACAATTATTTTTCCTTTTGTTTTCAAGGAGAGCATATCCTGCAATGGCTGCAAGCAAGTAGGTGAATAAATTTCTGAGTCACTTCAATAATGACAGCATGGTTGTAGAAAAAACCTAAAGCAAAGAAAAAGAGGCTATAAGACACATAACAAAGATGAACACATATGTCATCTCATGCAGCACCACCTTATACAAGAAAATTAATATTATAAAGGTGTGCCATCAAGCTCATCAGTTTCTTCAGCATTACTGTTCTATAGCTGTCATCAGCCAAACAGCTTGAAACAGCTGAAGTTCAGCCCACAGCATAAAAGTTATCCCTATGCATATACAGCTTTCTGATTTGCATTTTGGTTTGTTGAGTTCTTCTCTTCTTTGGTTTCATATTATGTCAGCTGAAATACATCCTGATTATAATGATGGAAGTAATTCCATCAGGAAAGAGATTAAAAAAATCCTTCTACCCCAACTTCTTTCACAAAGAAGCTACCAGATAACTTGAATGATTTGAAAATATAACTTCAAAATAACTTGAATTCAATTGTCACACCACTGAAGGAGTCTGTAGAGTTCATCCTGAAAGCCATGCTGAAACTATCTTCACAAGACTGCACAAACTGCATGCCTCCAGTGGCGGCCCATATTTTGGCCCAAAAGCCTTTTTCCTGTCCCGCAGTTCTTGCTGTGCATTGCACAGCTGGCATATTGTTTGGTCATTGAATGTGTCAGGCAGAAAAGTGGATGGAAGCTGGCAAGCTAAGCTCAGGGGCAGCATCATTTCAGAGCAGTGCATCTGGTACTAGTCATGCAACACCCATCTCGTATGTTGTCATTTTCTGTTTTCTATAGGTATCTTCCCCAGCCTCCCTGGAAAGAGTTCAACTTGTTTATTGCCCTTAGACTCATTACATTTCCTGAACATAAGTACCATACTCTTAAAATGCTACTGAAGTATAATATCCTGCCTCCATGTCTATTCTTTTTTTGTAAGACACAGATGTATCCACAAAACCTCAGCACTGTAAGTTTACTGACAACAGTCAGAGGAACAAATGTAAATGTATGAACGTGCAGTTAAATTTCTTTAGAAATATTGTAACTTCTTAAGAATGCATTCTTTGAATATAATTAAACTAAGTCCAGCAGATAAGATTTCATTAGGGTTTGAAATTGTTAGGGTTTGAAATACTGAAATTGTGTCCTTTAATATTTTCACACCCATGGTTCGCCTCAATGCTGTGAAGGTGTTTGATACTCATTTTCCGAATTTCTTTTCTCTGAAGCCTAGTCACAGGTAACAGAGATGAGAAAAAAGAAGTAGTACATATCTGAGGTTAAGTGATGGTTATCTTCTGGGGTCTTAAATGAAACAATGACTCATAAATGAAATGTGATGAAAAAATAAAAATATTAGTTCTGACATAAAATATATTAGGACCTCCAATTAAAATTCTAAATGCTTGACATATAAGCTCATAAAACCTCCCTCTCATGCGAAATTATAGGATGTGGCTCACAGCAAAGTGAAAGGACTGACTAGCCAAAATGAAACCTTAACCATAACTTGAGACTTTGTGGTGGGAAGATTTTGGGCTGCAGATTTGAGATGGAAGTATCTTCTGTAAAATTCTAAATTATGTTATCATAATAATGTAATCATAAGGGTTGGAAAGGACCTCTGGAGTTCATCTAGTCCAACCAAGGCAGGGCCACCCAGAGCAGGTTACACAGGAATGTATAATCCTGTCACATTTAAGGAGGCTTCAGTGCTTGCCTTTTTCTGTATATGGGAATATTTCAAGAGTTATTTTCATTTAGTTTTTCTCAAATATAAGCTGAGTTTTCAAAACCTCGGAGCTTTTATCTTTTTCTATTAATCAGTTACACTTAACCTACTCTAAGATGGGTGTTTATGGTTTTCTAATGCTTTTTCATGCTCAACTTATTACACTGAATCAATCTGTGTGTCACAATAGTCACAGCATGGACTGATGACTTCCAGTCTCTGTGCCAGCCACACTGCACAAAAGACATTAATATTACATATTAAGAAAAAGAATTACAATAGTAATTCACTAAAACCAACATCACTTTTCTAAACAATGACTTGCATAACCGCATGATACAAAGAACAACACATGCTTAACACATCTGCAGAACATTTGAACCAAGAAGCATAAGAGAATTCAGCAATAGAAGCACTGGATGGCAAGAAGAAACTTGTCAGGAGGTCTTGTTTGCCCTCTTGAATGCAAAGTATGGTAATTACACCTAGATCAATACCCACACATATTTGACCAATCTGTTCTTAAAGCCCTGCACTGCTGGGTGGATATGTTTAATCATTTTCAGACAATGTTTCTGATACTTAATTTGTTTTACCTTTGTGCACTTAAGGTTATAATGTCTTGTTCAAAAAATGTGGATAAAGAGAAAACATTATTTCTTACTCTAGTTTCAGTTTTGTCTTTTAAACAATCATTCCTTCAGGCTTTCCTTGTGGGGAATATTTTCTAATTCTTTGAAGCTTCTTATTTCTTTTTGCACATTCTTTACCATTTCTGAATATAACAGAGGCCAAATTCATAGATATTTTATCATCTGTGCTCATTCTGATGTGACCAAATATGATACTGACTTGCACAATAATATGATATTGTCTAGTCTTTTTCTGTTAGTCTTGCTTTAATACCCCCCGCAGAACTGTTATCTTAATTGTTTTCAGTTCCAATATATATTTGGTTGATTATTTCTGCTCTGCTTATAACTCTACACATTTTCTTACTGAACTGCTTTAAAGAAATAATTTCTCTTGTTTGCCCAAACCATCCTGAATTCCAACTGTGTCCTGCAATAGCCTTGCAATCACCCCAGCTTTTTGTTGTCTACAGATTTAACACACCCTCTATTTCATCTTAAATGTCATGAATGAATATACTGATTGGGATAGACCCCTGCAGAATTGATCATTTAATCCCGCTGATTCATTCTTCCTGTTTCACTAAGTATTGATAGCAGCTACTGTGAGTGTGATGTTCTTAGACTGTATTTTGAGTGACAGTTTATGAAATCTGACAAAACTCAAGCTATATAGCATGTACCACTTTTACCTAGCATAAGAAAGCTTGCTATATGGTGATGAATGTAAATTATATTGTTACTAAAAGATTTGTTCTGGAAAAATCCTGGTAGGCTGCTACTCATGTCTATGTTTTCTTCTAGGCAGGTACAAGCAAAATATTTGGTTATTTTCTTCAGGATGCTCCCTGGTGTGAAAAAGTATAAACTTCTTTTACTTGAAAAAGGAGAACAGAGAATTGAAAGAAAATGATGTAAAATTAATTGATATCAGTTTCCAGATAGAATCAATGTAAAAGATATTTGATTAGATAGATTTGGGGCATACATTTGTTGGGTGTCACTGCTTACAAAAGGGTTCTGTGCTTTATTACTCTTTTTTTTTTCCCCTTCTCTGTATCTCTGGGAGGTGATCCAAAATACAGCCTGTACTGGTCATTTTCAATTAATGTTTTCCTGTGAGCATTATTAGTGGATGGATATGCCCTTCCTTCAGACAGTGTCAATAGCTTGAGCAAGGGTGGCAAATTATGTCAAAGTAAACAGTAAAAGACATATTCTGAATTTGTTTCCAGCTCTGAAAATCATACCTGCTCTCTCACCACATATCTTTTTTAAATGAGGTAAAGGAGTGTCCTGGTTTGAGCAGTAGCAGTCATTTTTTCTCCTTCTTGGTAGCTGGTGCAGTGCTGTGTTTTGACTTTCGGGCTGAGAACGGTTGCTGATAGCAAGTATGTTTTGAGTTACTGCTGAAATGTTTGGTTTGTCCAAGGCCTTTTCTGATCTCATGCTCTGCCAGGGAGGAGGGGAGGCCGGGAGGAAGCAGAAACGGGACACCTGACCCAGGCTAGCCAAAGAGGTATTCCATACCATAGCACATCATACCCAGGATGTAACCCAGAAGGGCTGGAGCTCTGGGGGGATGGAGGAGGTATTGGTCGGTGCTCGGTCAGGCAGGGTGGGGTGAGTTATGGGTCGGTGGCTGGTGAGGTGTTGTATTCTCTTCACTTGTTATTGGCTTTATCATTATTATTTGTAGTAGTAGTAGCAGTAGTGATTTGTGTTATGCCTTAGCTATTAAACCATTCTTATCTCAATCCGTGAGATTCTCCTTCCTAACTCTCCGGGAGTTGGCAGAGCGGGGGGGATGGTGAATGAACGAGCTGTGAGCTATGTGTTTTGGTTTTAAACCACGACAAGGATTTTTTCAAGTAAGAACTGGGCATTGCTTGAGTGCTCATAATGAAAAGTAACAAGCAAGTAACAAGTGGTTTTTTTAGTCAGGGACAATGAAAGAAGAAAAAGAAAATGGTTTGGAAAGATATAAGAGCAAAGAAAGAAAAAAAGATCTTATTGTGCAAATGATTAAAGGATAACTAAAATTATTCATGTTGTACCAGAGTAAAGCTGTTATATGCCTTTCTCAGAGTCTGTATGATGAGCAAAACCATTACTGAAACTTTCTGAATGCTTGAAGTAGACCTAGTGGAGTCCTTCCCAACTGAATGTTTTAAATGGATGCATAGATACATACAGAATAATTTATAAAGAAAAAAATAATTTCAGTGCAGTTTATGTTTGACATTTCATTTTCTGAGAACTATGTACCTGGTCTGATTAGAAAAATGTAGAAAACATCTTGACTTTCCCTACTTTTTGCTTTCTCCCAAAATGGCTTCAATTATTAACTGGGGAGCCAGAAGGAAATTGGCTTGCTTCTCCAGTGAGACCTTGCACAAAATGTGAGAAAAAAAGAGTTCTTAAAATCTGAGCAGGATCTAGAAACAAACAAAGAAAAAAGCATCCCACTGTCTATGGAATGAGAAGACGGTTTTTGAAAAAGAGCTTTTGCAGAAAGAAAATAAACAGACTGATGGCCTCTCTAGGTACCAACAAACTGATTAGCAGATACAAGCATCTCAGAAGGAAGTGTAGGAATTAGCTAAACTTCTTTACAGCTGATTGCAATTATTCAGCATTGCAAATTAATTTGAGATATCTTTGCAGCTGGGAAGTAAATTTCATGTCTGAGAAAATTAAAAGGGTTATACTCTCAAATAACAAAGTGGGAACCAGGCAATTTTGAAAAACAAAGAAAAAATGTTTTATACCTTTTCAAAATATGAGAAAGGAATACAAAAGAGTATGGTAGGGACATAGATACCTCATAAATCTGCAAAGGATGTACAGAAATGTCATAGCAAGCTCTTTCATAAGTATATTATTCCTGGTATGATATTCAGTGGTTTGTTATTTAGCAGCAGTTCTAGTTTTTGAACCATACTGTAAGTTTTCCATATTTTGCAGATGCAAACCACAACATGTTTCTGAAGTAGACAGAGGAGACCAAGGCTCACACAACTACACTAGGATATGCTGGGATTTGAAGTTATTTGAGATGCAAAGGACTGACGATTTTATTCTATTACAGGTTAATGATATTCTCATCTCTGTTCAGCTCCTTACACTATAGACACTTTGAGATCCTCCCTCCATGCATGAATCAATTGAAAAATCCTACTTCTTCTGAGGTTTTGGAAAGATGCAGTGGTAAACAACAGAAGATTGCTAGAAGCAGAAAAAAATCCTTTTCAATTATGACTGCAAAGGAGATATGGGAGAGGCGTGCATTATTTTAAACTCTTATACAGGGAGAGACTAGAAGCAGAATAGTTAAGAGTATTTAAGGGTAGATTGCTAGAAAGAAGCCTTTGAAACTGGTGTCAAGGGGAATGGATTAGTTCAAATCCTTTAATAATGTGAGTTCTTGTTTCAGGTGAGTCTTATTTTAGTGTTGTATTCCTCTTGAGCTTACTGACATATTGCAGATCTTGATCTGTACATGTCTTATACATGCGGTGGCTCTTAGTAATGAATGGGTAAAGAGGAATTCCTAATGTGCTTAGGATATGGAAAGTTTTTTCTTTGAGCTTATGAGCTTATATCTTATGAGTTTATGAGCTTACATATAAATAAATATGTATATATTTATTCAATTCAGTGCATGGTAGTGACAAGGGCTTAATAAGCAGAGGTTTAAATGAGCAGGGAAGAGACGTTTCAACTTGAAGTTGACGACATAAATCTAGTATGGTAGCACATAAAATGGTGGCAGACCTTTTTGAATTTGCTGCAAATACACAACTGCATGAAGTCAGTACACAACGAGGAACTTAAGGTTTTGAAGATAGATATGTCAGTTTTCCTTCTTTTTCTTTTCTGGTTTTGCCTGGGATAGAGTTACTTTTCTTCCTAATAGATGATGCAGTGCTGCATTTTTGCTTTAGTCTGAGAACAGTGCTGATAACACACTGATGTTTTTAGTTGTTGCTAAGTAATGCTTACCCCAATCAAAGACTTTTCAATCTCATGCTCTGCAAGTGAGGAGGGGCACAAGAAGCCAGGAGGAAGCAGAAACAGTGTCGTGTTTCTACTTTTTAAATTTTCATGGTGTTTTCCCACAGCTGAAAGTTTTGAAAGCCATTCATTTTAAAGATTACTCAGTCTGACTGCATGTTTGATGCTCAAAGACTAATGTTCACGTTGAAAAAGTCTTTAGAAGTCTACTTCTCTTTGCATACATCTTGAGAGGTATCTCCACAGGGAAGTTCCAGGTAACCATTTCAGCACAGTGGCTCAGACAATGAAGAACTCTAGAATGGCTCTTTGAAAACATTTTTCATTGGACCACTTTGCAGTGTTAGATTGTTTGAAAGTTTGTGTCCATCAGGAATTGCTGTTTCTTTGAAAGAGCTTCTTTCAACAACAGGGCTCTGGTGGTCCTGTTCCTAAAATCTTTCCTGGCTTTCTGCATTGGACACTGCCAGAGGGAGGATATGTTGTAGGTGAAACTACAAGATGGGATTTAACTACAGATTTAAATGCCTAATTATAGGCTTTACATGTGAATTAGGTTTTTAAGCTCCTGATATACACAGTGGAAAACTATGGCTTATCTCACCTGCCCCATGTAGCTGTCAAGTGTACTTCAGATACCTCCAGGTGTTCTGTGTGACCTCCAGACACCACCCCACACAGGCACAGTTCTTGCATAGGTACTGTCATAACTGCCAGGACCACACACGTCTCACAGATGTACTAGAATGCCTCACATCTCACTTATCCACTACATGTGAGCCTCCAAGCTGGGCTCCTGGTTGATGTAGTCTGTAGAGTCCAGATAAATATTTTTTTTTGCCTATGGTAGACACTTGCATTTGGTCAGCAGATTGTCTAGGTCTTTACTGACTTTATTGGAAGCTCAGTTATCTGGGTTATATGTGAACACTAATGAAGTGATTCAGGTATCTACACATAGGCATCCAATATGATTTAGGATACCTAAAGAATCAGAGATATGACACCAGACCTACTGGAGGATTTCACCCCTTTGCAGCACAGGTGAAGGACAGGCAGGCTGCCCTGATGTAGGAGACATCTCTGCATAGTCCCCTGGGTCTACCGCTAAATTGCATTCAGCTTCAGGCATCTGAACTGGGAACTGACTCTCACCCCTTACATACATACATACATTTGTATACATATATTTATATATATAGCACATATCTTCTCAATCTGTTTTGTCAAGGGTAAAATCATTAAGTGTCCCTTGAGAGGCTGCTCTAGGCAGACAAGGTACTGATTTATTTATATTGCTCCTTTAATGTTTTTAAATTTGTTAACTTCGTAAGTTAAATTGCATATCCAAACACAAAGAAAATTTGCTATGGTGGTTTGCTAGACTGTAGAAGACAAGACTACCTCGATCAAAAGAACATTCTATTTGTGGATCCTCTTGGTCTTCTTAATTTATACAACTGGTCTCAGAGATGATTCCAAACCTATTTTCAAGCACTGAAAGGCTGTTAAAATCTTTAGTTGAAACTATCATTGCAGTTGTCGAGTTCTCAGGAAGTGAAAGCAGGTAGGTTTTGCAAATAGGATTCCAGGCATGGAAGCTTATGAAAATTACAGTACAGGACCACTAAATCTAGAAGGCAGAGATTTTGGACCTTTTTTCCTTTGTATGCTGTTGCTATTCTATTGTAAGCTTGGATGAGTGCTGTAAAGTGGGGAAGAAAAGAAGGCAGTGCTGAAAATGTGACTTCTAGAGGAGAAATATGACTTTTCCATAGACCTCATTTTTGCATTAACCTTTTAGAGATTTTGATTTATTTTAGATTTTTCTAATGTTTGTTGCTAATCTGCATTCATCTCCTTATGGTAGAAAGTACTTCCATTTCCAGCATGAGCTGAAAACATGAAGTGTGAAAAAGGCAGCAAATAATGACAGAAAAGCACTTAATGTTTCTGAATGCTTAGGGTTAGAAGGTACTCAAGGTTTAGGTAGAAGTTACTTTAAGTTTAGGTAGAAGTCTGGTTCACCAATTGTCTTTGAATTAAATTTGTATTTGTCATCATTAAAATTTTTTGAACTTCCGCAAACTGCTAAAACAGAGGATTAGATTCACTGCTAGTGACAATGTGACTGGTGACAGTCATGATCAATAAGAGCATCTCTCATAAATCTATCTTTAAGGATCCTGCTAGTCAGATTGTTTTTATGTTTTCAATAGCAAATTCCAATTAAAATTTTGTACAAGTCAAGAAACTATCAGTTTTCCCCATATTTTGGCATGCTTGTTTTGTCATTACTTCAGCTTTAGAATATTGTGATTTAGTATTTGTTACAAGGGGTGCATATTGTAGAACACATTGTCTACCTCGATATTGAAATTGCTAGCAGCTTTATTGGATGACACCAGAATACCAGCTTCTGTTACTCTATGATTCTGGAATCTTTCTTTAGTAGTTGTCATAGGTTTTTCTAAACAGCCACCCACCCTACCTCCTATGCATATAAACACAGACAGTTTGGGTTTATTGCCAAGACATAATGACACTTACAGGAGGCTTTTTTTGAACTTAAAAACAATCAGTATATCCCTAAAAAAATAAAGAACAATATTTTTGTAAATCCATATCTCCATCTCATATGCAATTGGTAATCTCCACCTCTATGGTACACCTCTCCTTAAAAGCTACACATTGTTTTCATGTGCCCATATGGTTATATGAAGACTGAATATATGCGTAGACTACTGTATCTATTTCATCAGTAAACTGAAATATCCCCTACACAGATTCTCCCATTAATCTCTGTCTATTAGTATGTTAAAACCTGTCAGAAATTTTTAATTAATCGGATGCCACTGAGGAAAAGAAAGCAACATTCAGACAGCCAAGAGTGCCCTCACATTCCACTTCAAGACTGTGTACTTCAAGCCCAACAAAATAGCTTTGCATTGCCTCCTCCATACATATTACCAGCTAGACTGTCATTAATCAGAACATTGCAGAAAGGCACTCAGTTTATGAACTTGGGTGAGAAACATTTTCAAAACAAAAATGATACTTTAATCTCAAGAGATGAAGAGCATTACACAAGTGATTGTGACTGATATTTTCCAAAGTTATTGGAAAGAGGTTTAGATAAGAAAAACTACAAGGCATCATGCAGTGCTCATAAAATCTTTCCCTTTCTTTCTGCTCTGGCTTCCCCAGTGTAAATTCCAGTTTTGTAACTAGGTGAAAATCTGAAAAACATCTCAAAACATAAGGTCCAACATCTTTGTAGCGTAGCTCCATTGCAGATATGCAGGGTCTACAACCTGTATATGTTCCCTGATCTCCTCCATGATGACCCACACTGTTACCAGGAGGAGGTACAACCACAACACAGCTCTGCTCCATAAGAGGAGCCTGACTGAGGCTGAAGCTGGGTTATGAGCACAGCTCCAAAGAGCACTGGCTTCATCTCAGGACCCTGAGAGTCCTCAAAGGGCATTTGCAAGAAGTCCAAAGATACTAAGAGACATGAAAGGAATGGAGTGGGTGATGAAGCCACATGTGGGGAATTTCCTAGGAGATAGGAGCTCTGTCAGACTTGATAGAGCTCTATCAGTAGAGCAGAATCTTTGCTGCCAGGATTTCAGGAATAGAAAATGACTCTTCAAGCTCTATGCCACTTTCATGCCATCTCCTGACTTTTCACCTTTAGACTTTTTATCTATTTCTGGGAATGCTGCCAGACTGAAGACACTTTGCCTGCAAAGCTCTCTAGCTTTGCTGTCTGTATCCCTTCCACAGATAGATTAGGTGTGCGCCTGAACATCCACATAGAGGCCTGCCCTAGTGGCCTATAAACTATAATGTGCAACAACTTTAACATATCTCATACAGGACCATTCCCTCCTCCTGTGTGTTCTCTTACATCCTTTTAATTCTTCCCAAAACTACATGGCAATACTGCTAAAAAAATCAAATGTTGAGACACATTTTGGTATAGCATCAATCATTGTTTATTCTGATGAGAACTGCATGTGGTAGATTCAAGTGAAAGACAACTTGTATTGTCAACACCTCCTCCTCTACCTTCCCACACTCCAAATAATTATCAATCAGCTAAATGAATCAAGATTTATAAAATATAAGTTCAGCCTGTGACAGTAAAATAACGCCCCTGCTCTCTCCACCTCCAAAAAATTCCCAAGATAGCAAGCTTTCCTAGTGATCCGCCTGGATAACTCCTGTCCAAGGTTCTCAGTGGCTGCTAACACACTGAGCAGCACATAAACACCAGAGCAAGCTCTGAGGCATTGATCTGCCTATCATCCAGGTCAGGGGACTGAAGAGACCTCTCGGTAGCTTTCTGCTAGCTCTTTCAACACCCAGATGTGGGATGATGACTGGTGCCTCTCTGGGTGAAGATGCTGCCACCACACACCCTTAGGCTTTAGAACTCCAGAATGTCCTGGATCCTCTTGCTCAGACAGGTTAAAACGTCCCTGGCAAGTACTGTGCAGGTGACATACAGCAGTGTTAGAATATGTTTGGCTGGGTTTGATTTCTGGATTCACATCTGGTTTGCAAGGTATCAAACTCCATTTCTTTAAACATAAAAACATATAATCAGAGCTTGATGCCTTACTCCCTACGCAAAAAAAAAAAAAAATCATCTCTTGAATTTCAGTCCTTTCCCCCAGAGATAAAGACTAGAACACACCATACCTTTTACTCAGATGCTCAGGAATATCTGAGCTGTAAAGCCTGCCATGACCAGAGAGACTACTAGAGGCCCTTAAATCATAGAATTATATCTCAAATTCAAAGGGACCCATAAGGATATTCAAGTCCATCTCTCTGCTCCTTGAAGCACTACCTAGAAGTAAATTGTATGATTAAGAGCATTGTCGAGAGACTCTTTGAACTCTGACAGTTTTGGTGCTGTGACCACTTCCCTGGAGAGCCTGAAATTCTCCTGATGCAGCTCCATTTCATTTTCTCATGTCCCATTGTTGGTCAGCAGAGAGAGGAGACCAGCACCTCCTCCTCTGCTGCCCCTCCTGAGGAAGTTGTAGACTGTTGATGAAGAAAGGTTGCTCACAGTCTGTCTGTAGAGAAAATTGCAAATATCCTTATAATCTTCCTGAGGAAGTCCTAGAACCTGGCAATGAAATCAGAAACTTGAATCCACAGCTCTGATTGCAACACAAACCTAACCAGGTTTGCAGAAAGCATGGAAACTGTGGGAAGAACTGGGATGGTGGAAGAGGATTTTCAAAGTCATTATATCTTACTTTGGGATAGGTGAGCATTTCCAGATCCACTGTAACCAGGTGGCATTAACAATCCCTGCTATGATCATCCCAGTCTTAATTAACTTTTAGCCTTAAAAAGGCATGAAGGTGTTGAGATACTAATTCAGATATCAGTATCTTCTACCACTTCCTAATCACATGTCAGACCTTTATACCCTGTCTCTGGTATCCATTTGCAGTATGCTTTCACCAAGGAACACGCTGTGTTTTTTACTCCTTCAGAAATACCCCTCTGTACATGTTAAGTTTTGGAAGTCTGTGCTTTGTTCTATTTTTTTTTCCCCTCAGTATTTAGACAACATACATAGTGAACTTATCCATTCTTGGGCCTTTGAGACACTGCAGGAAAATCCATGAAAACCAATGAAAAAAAACCTGTCTATGCCATGGACTCACATTTTTAGAGGCAAACACATTGAAGAAGCTGAGCCTCCTGGTTTGACTTTGACTGGCTTGACTGAGTATGCAGGGGTGAGCAAGGAGCAGAAACAGGGGTTGCAAGTATGAGATGGAGAAATTCAATGTGTATAACATAGCACAGTAAGTAGAAGACAGGTATTTTACATAAAGTATTTTATCACATGACTTCACTTATTGTACCAGGAATGCAAAAAGGCTATGAAAGTTGCAGGAGGTAGATATAATCTCTTTTTAGCTTTCTACTTCCAGCACTATGCCAACAACTTTTTCTTTTCTCAGCACATGGTGTGAGAGCAGAGCACACGAAAGGAGAGAGGAGTAAAAGCTGATTCCAAAGACCTTTTGTGTTCCCTTCAGGAAAGGAAATGCGCATTTCACAGCTTTCTTGCAGAGATGGAGTTAACTGAAGCAATTCTTATAAAGGTTTTCTAAGCCAGGGTATCAGAAATTATGCACTGACTTCCTCATTGTCTGTTCCGCTAATGCTGAACAAAAAAGAGATAAGAAAAATTTAGGTATCCTGTACCTAGCTGGTACATGCTGGAAATGCAGAGGTGATGTACAAGGAACTGATGCACTACTGCCATAGAGATCTTCCTGTTAGTAAAGAAAACTGTCTGACTGTGGACTGGAGACAGGAATAAAAATCTCACTGAGGATACCAGCACCTCTGGGGAAGACACTGTAAGCGTGACATTCGATCTGTGCATCCAAAGCATCCACAAAGTCATCTGCTATATACGAGATTTACCTCCCAAACAGCTTTGCTGGCTACTAACTTTTTGGTTCCAAACTGACTGCAAGAAAATTGCAGGGGCTGTAGTCTGCCAGCTTCCACGTTCTTACCATGACCCTTCCTCTGTGCCCAGCAGTATTTTCACATTAACGGACTCCCACACCACAGGAGAGCGAACCAGGGACATATCACTGTCATCACTTCCCTCCCTGTCTTATAGTTCTCCCTCCTCCAGCAATTGCCTTACATTTGCAAATTCCATTCTGGCCTTAGCACGGTATTTTTTTCAGACATTTGCAGAAGGCTGTCCCTAGGGTGTCCATCTATAAAAAATACCCACAGTATCACAAGATTGGCATCTAATAGTGAACAGGGAGTCATAAAAGCACTACCATGTGCTTTTGCTAGCCAGGCAATGCCTGTAAACATCAGAGTCAGGTTCCCATGCACTAAATCTAGACTGTCAGCATATACAATGCTACACAGATTCAAGTTTAGTAAGTGAAACTTCAGCTTCACTTATGTGCTCTGTAGCATCCTTTGAAGACAGCTACACCTCTGTTTCAGTCTTCCCAGAATATGCATGTGTAGCTAGGTGGTTAACCTCCCAGATAAAGATCAGTGTCTGGGTTCCTCAAGCATTATAGCATGCTGTGATTTAGATAAACATCTTCTACTCCTCTTTCATTAGTGCTACCGACCCCCCATCCCATCTGTGGATGCTGCATGCAGTTTTGAAAGATAAAGAGATTTTCTGCAGATACTATATTTCAAATAACAGCTTTTTTCCCCTCTTGATTTGGCATTCAACTATCCATCAGGATAAGCAACAAGTGACTTGGCAGATAATTCAGGATGTTTGACTTTGAAGAACTGGTAATTTAAAAGTACTTGGATAAGTTTCCTCAACTCATTCACCTTAATCTGTGTTATTCACTTTTACATGTGCTCTAGCAGCTTGTACAGCTAAAAACTGTGTAGAAAGTATAATGCAAGTGACCTTTTCCTGAGTTGTATTAATTTATACCACAAAAACCACACTCAGAAACTGAGTAAAGGAGACAAATACAATGCAAAGCTGTTAAAGATATATGTCTCATCCAAAGTCACCAGGTGGCACCAGTTGTATTCATATATTCATAACTGGCTTCAACCCACTGTAACCTATATGCTCCTGGAAATGTAAAGCACATCATGTATGGATATTAAGTAGAAACCAATAGCTGAATGGTCAGTAAACTAGAGAGTTCAGATAGAACTTTAACAATGTCTGACTCTTGGCTTTTACTTGTTTGTTTGTTGGTTTTGTTTTGCTTTTTTAATTTAGTGGCATCTTCTCATTTTGAAGTTAATGGTTGGAAAACTTTAAAAAAATGCAAAGAGACACTATTTTAAGTAAATGTATTGATTCTTGGTTAGAACTGACATCTTATGGCTTTCTGTTAACACAAGAGGATATTTTTTTCTGGCTTTCTGTGACTGTCAATGAGTTCTTGAATTAACTAGGAAATCCTATGCTTAAAAATTCTTTTGTTTTACAAAATAATTACATTATTGTTTGAGGGTGAACCTGAAATTAGCTATGTATAATACTTAATATATTATGTCTTTAGCATATAATGAGATATTAGGTACTATATACAAATTATGTAATAATATATATAATATACTAATGATATTAGTATACCAAGAAATACCAAGAAATAGTGAAAGCTAGATCATTTAGTTGTAAATCATGAGTTATATCAGGGTTTTATGCTTTTGAACGTTCATAACTTTCATCACTAATGAAATATTTGTGATCATAAACTGTTTCTTGAGCTTGGCAGTATTTATCACATACATTTTTCTTACTCATTATCTGTCTCCTCTGTAAATAACTTTTCATCAGAAGAAGAAAAAAAAAACAACCCAAAAAAAAACAGCAAAAGAGTGAAATCTTGACCTCGCTGAATCAATGGCAGAACTCCCACTAACTTCAAGGGGTCAGGATTTTACCACACTTGACTCGCTTTATACAGAAAAGGAAAACCAAATGGGCAAAAATACCATGTTAATAAAGGCACAGAGTCCGAAAATGAATCATCATGTAAACAATGTGGCAAATGTTTACAAATAAAAGTAAGAAAAAAAGTCAAGTTATAGTTTGAGATAGTTTTAAAAGGAACTTGATTCTCCAGGGAAATTATCTTTTTAGCTAAACATTGAAAATATGAATTTTAGTATATAATTCTAAGCATCCATATTTTATATCTTTAGCCTATTGTAACAATTTTTCAGCCAGCAGGTACTTTTGATTATATTAAATACTAACAGTTGTATCTGCTTCATTGCAACATTATTGAAAAAAATATAATCCATATTTACATTCTCTTCAGCATGACTTATTCTTAAAAAATGAACCAACATGATTATCTAAACATACAATAGCCATAGAAGCTTAACGGTTGTTGGGGTCCCCAGTGCAGACAATGACAGACGCGTGTAAGTAATGTGTTCAAAGACCATTTTTTGCAAGCAGTGGTTTGCAAGTAATATTTGCATTTGCAGTGAGCAAGCCTAACCTTGTACAGACAAAAAAAGCAGATGTTTCTGTTCAAGTGATTCATGATTATTGTTCATGCTTTACAGTAATAGGAAGACCCTCAGCAGTGCAACCAGGGAAACCAAGTCATAGAAGGATAAGCAGCACTCTTCATTCCAGCCAGCAGTGGACTGTCACTGAAAAAACATACTTGAGCTAACCTCTAGTTTGGAGACAAACAGTTTGTGGCTAATTTAACACTGTAGTATGCACCCAGAAAGTAAGTCTATCTTTTCACCTGCTGTAGCATGAAGCTCACCCAAACCAAGTTTTACTATTTGTATTCAAGCATTTCCATTACAGTAGCTGTGGCACATATCAAAAATTAGTCTTGAAAATCTAAAGAACAGCTTGAAATTCAGGCACCTAGTGTAAGGTAGATTTGTAGACTCTCTCTCTAGCTAGTCCAAAAAGTGGTTTATGCCATCTTAAGGCTGTAAACAAGACACATGAGTTGTTCTCCAGGGATCTCCACTTTTATCCATTGGTAAGGGGAGCCCAGGCAGCCAGATCAGAGATGAGACATGGCTTTGGATAGCTATCATCAGATGAGATGAACTCCAACCTGCAAATGGCAACTCCCACTATAGAAACTACACACTAGAGGCACAACTGGTTTAACTGGCTTGGCAAACTGCTGTGCACTGATCCTCCCAGGTCATGGCACACTGAACTGAGAAATTCCCATACATTTTATTTTCATTTGTGCTATTAGCTGAGAAATAATGAAATGAGGCAAACAAAGTGAATCTAGTTTTCTTCCTTTTCTCTGACATAAATCTGTTTTCACCATAACGGAGTTCTGCTTTTACTGCCTAGAAGAAAAGGCAGACACACATTTGCACAAAGACCTACTATATTTCTTTTATATTGTAACAAAAGAAAGCACAGAATTCATGTTATTTTATCAGCAAAAATTATACTTTTTACCTATTATCTGCAATTCTGCTATAGCAAGTGCATTATATTGTAATTAAAGTGTATTGTATGCATTATCTGTGAAAGGCCTGTAATCATTTCAACATACCATTCATTGAAATACATTAATACAGTATCTATAATACACGAAAAATGAAATAGATTAAAGTATAATACACTATATCTATTTTTAATGGCTTTCTTACTGAAAGAATCCTACGAGTATCAGGATTTATGGGCTATGCTATCCTGTCTCCATTAGGTTCTTTAAATGAGAAGGATATGCAAGAGCCTAGTTACCTCCTAGAGATGTTTCAAGGCAAGGAGAAGCAGTAATGATTTTTTCCTTTACAGGAGACAGGGAGAAAGGAAGATGAGTTTGTGCCTTTTTATCTGTACTTGATGGGATGGATACCTACTGGAGACAGGGCTGAAGTTCTGATCAACTGAGTCATGTCTCCCAGTGTTTACTTGCAGAGGTGGTAGATGGTGACCTTCACATGGAGGGGCTGAAACCTTCACTGATTTAAAAGGGAGTTTCATAGTTAATTCAAATGGACCACATCTTACCACCATTATTCTCTTTGGAATGATTTGTGTCTCTAAACGATTTCCTACTAATATTTGCAGAAATAATGTTACCATGTCAAAGGTCTCACAAGCAAAATCTAAGCCAGGGGACTTACGAGAAAGATAGAGAAAAACTTAACCAAAGCCTGTTCTGACAGGAGAAGAAGCCACAGCTTTAACTGGAAGAAGGTAGGTTTAGATCAGAGAGAAGGAAGACAGTGCGGGAGGTGAGGCACTGGAACAGGTTGCCCAGAGAGGTTGTAGATGCCCCATCCCTGTCAGTGTTCAAGGCCAGGCTGGATGGGGCTTTGGGCAACCTGGTCTAGTGGAAGGTGTCTTTGCCCATGGCAGGGGGGTTGGAACGAAATGATCTTTAATGTCTTCTCCAACCCAAGCCATTCTATGATTCTATGTCTAAATGAAAATGAATGCATAGAGCATCAACGTCATTAATTTTCTGACTTTAAATACTTGAGTGCAAGGATGATGGTTAGTTTCATGTTTCTTTTTGCTTACTCCCTCACAGTTCTATTTTCATTAGAGCAGACTACAAACCTAGAGAAAATCCTGCACATACCTGTTTCTCCCCACTGGGCTTCTTGTGGTTTAACAGCAGCTCCACGGCACCAACTACTTCCTTTCGTATGGCATGCAACAGAGCATCTCCCACATATACATTAAAACTTAAGAGCAGCTCAATGAGCTCAAGGTTCTCATTTTCAATGGCAATAAGGAGTGCAGTTCTTCCCAGGGGATCAATGCAATTAATATTGATCTTGAAATAAATTTCTGCTTCCTCCAAAGCTTTCTTTACGCTGGCATAATCTCCTTTCTCCACGGCATTCAGATAGGCTTTCTCCGAATGAGACAGTTCAGATTCTGCCCTTACAATACGAAGAGGGATACGATCTCTGTAGGGAGCATTGACACTTCTTTTGTAGTAGAACTGGGCCATATTTTATGCCATTCTAATACTTTGTCTCTGCAATATGAACAGAAAGATTACATCAATAATACATTTTCGAAGTACAACAGACCAAATTAATATTTGCAATATATAAGTATTTAAAACTCATACTAAAAAGTGATGTTAAAACAAGTACAAATGGCCTCTATGAAAAAAACTTGTAAGATAACCAGCAAAACATGGAAACCAAAACATGTAACAAAGTTGTTGCAACTTACCAAGTCAAAGCATACCTGTCAGCATACCGTTCAGTTGAATGAACTCCTTAAACCAGTAGCAAGCAGGCAGTTACATGACACAACATAGTTCGAATCAAATGTATGGCCCCACTTCAACCTTAATGTCTTCATGAATTTCTGCTACCTCATGTTTCCCATAGTTTAGAAGTATGTTCATACATAGTTGATGCTGGACAGTAGACTAAAGGGCCCTTACAGCTTGTAAGCTTGCTTGCGGTAGTGCTTATGTCACTTGAGATTGGTTCAGTTTCCCATCTAAGGTACCTAGGCCTCTCTGAGATGCCCTAGTTATCTGTATTCCAGCATGTCTTGGGTCTTTCAAAAGGACTGTGGAAATACGGTACCTCCAAGCAAATGTATCTGACATCCTACACAACCCAGGCATCACTCAATGCTTGTGTGCATACAACTCAATAAAGCCCTTCTTATCTGTTTCTTTATTTTGGGAAGAAAGAACACATAAAGAGTTGGAATAATTATTCCTAGTGCTGATGAAACACCCTAACTTATCAGTAGCAGGCACAGATGACACAGTTCGGTGATGAGCCTTCCTACTAAGATTTTGATTCAATCACATATGCTATCAGAAAAACATTAATATAAAATATTTTTCCAAACAGTGCTTACAAACCTATAAATTTTCATTCAAAGCCTAAAAGTAAAAACTAAATCCATATGAGATAAATTGCTGAGGCCTGTAGATAATAACGGCTTTGATTCAAAATCATTAAGTTCTAAACTAGTATTAATACTAAAACACTGCAATTGTAAAACAGCTCTGAAGTCTTACACATAATAAAGCACTTAATACCTCTGATTTTACTCTGCATGTTTTGTGCAAGGACAAAAATAATTGTTTCTAATGGGAAAATTTTCTCCTGGCTCTACCTTCTACCTGAAAATAAAATAAAATATATAACATATATATATATATAAAGGAAAGAAAGAAAAGGGGGAAGAAGAGGAAGAGAAAAAAAATTACTTCAAAGAACAAATAAAAATCTACACAAAAATATTTCCTTTTGCAATTCAGTCAGAGGTTGAACAGCACATTAGTCAAAGAACTGCAGTTTCTTGTCATTTTCTCAGCTGACAATGAAAGTTGCAGTAACCCACTGCCTTTTCCTCTTGCTATCAGGCAAATGGAAGAGATCTAGAAACCAGGAGGCTGGAAACGGGTTACTCCTTGTAGTAGATGGCGTATTACCTGCCAGCTTGCATCACCTTCCTTAGTACCCCTTTAGAATAGATACGAGGCCTTGGTATTTCAGGATCAGAAAAGTGAGCAAGAAGATGATAAGAGATCATTCAGGTCAGAAGAGTTCCGACAGAAGAGTTGGAGAACACCTTGTATTACGACCAGCTGTACTAAAAAAGAAGAGTGGTGGTGACTGGTGACTCCACCCACAGTGGGACATAGGGCCCCGTATGTTGACCTGACCAGACTCACAGGGAAGTCTGCTGCCTCCCTGGGCCAGGGGATTTCACCAGAAAACTCCTCTAGTACAGCTCTGTGATTACTATCCTTTATTAGTCTCCCAGGTGGAAATGAGGAAATGTCTTCAAGAAGCCTGAGAGGACTCAAGAAGGACTTCAGGGCCTGGGGGTGACCGACTTAGAGTTCAGGAACCCAATTAGTGTTCTCGTCCCTCCTGCCAGTCACAATTCATGACAGTGGCAATGGCTACATCAAAAAAGTCTCATTCATTAATTGATTTCTCTCTCCATGAGTGGTGTCAGTTCCAGAATTTAGGGGTTTCTGACTGTGGGACAGTCACCACGGCACCAGGTCTGCTGGTGGCAGAGGGAGTGTGCCTGTCCCAAAGGGTAGGAGTCTAGCCCAGGAATTAGCAGGGCTTATAGAGAGGGCTTTAAACTAGGTTTGAAGGGGGAAGGGAATAACACAAGGCTTGCTAGAATGAGCCAAGGGGTAGCAAGCCACTGTTGGAGTCCAGAGCCACAGGACAACTTAAAAAGAGGATTTGCTTCCTGAGGTCAGATAGCCATGGTTTGTGTTCAGTTCTGGGCCCCTCACTACAAGAAAGGCATTGAGGTGCTGGTGCAGGTCCAGAGAATGGCAGCAAAGCTGTAGAAGAGTCTGGAGCACAAGTGTGATGAGAAGTGGCTGAGAGAACAGGGGTTGTTTAGTCTGGAGAAAAGGAGGCTCAGGGGGACCTTATCACTGTCTACAACTACCTGAAAGGAGGATGGAGAGAGGAGGTGGCTGGTCTCTTCTCCCCAGTAACAAATGACAGGACAAGAGGTAACAGCCTCAAGCTGTGTCAGGGGAGGTTCAGATTGGATATTAGGAAAATTTTCTTCACAGAGAGTGTGGTCAGGCATTGAAACAGGCTGCCCAGGGAAGTGGTGAAAACACCACCCCTGGAAGTGTTAAAAAAACATGTAGATGAGGCCCTCAGTGATATGATTCAGTGGTGTTCTTGGCAGTCCTGGGGCAATGGTTGGATTTGATGATCTTAAAGGTCTTTTCCAACCTAGTTGATTCTATGTTTCTTTGTCAGAGAGGAATACTGAAGCTTTTAAGCCTGCTACCAGAGCAAAGGAGACAAAGACTGCTTTTCACTGACTGATATGAACTTGTTCTTTGAAATGACCGAGCACGAACAATGTCAGCCCAGCCTACATGCAGTAGGCAGCCAGTTTGGGGTGGGAAGGACAGAGAAGGCAGTAACAGATAATGATCTTAATGAATGACTGTACCATCCAGTTGAACTGACCTCCCTGTCTCCTTGGCTGCTGTTATTCTCCTGGGTAAATTCAAGGAGCTCTACAAACTAATTTTCAAGAGAAAGTACTTCAGTGTCATTTGACTACCCAGAAGGCCTCCTTCCAGCATTTTCAACAGTAGCACTGGCCTTATGGACTGTGCATGTGATCCTTCAATGTTCATTCAGCACAGCAACATTTCTCTAGAGACATGGGGAGTGGGTTGTCCCCTGCTCAGAGAGAGGGTGGGCATTCTTTCTCCAAATAATGAAATCTTGGGACAAGAAACAATACACAACTTCCGCCAAGATATCAAACTACGGTTGGGCAGAAAGGGTCTGATCATACAAGTTCACTTAATAAGGAAAGAGGAGGGAAGGCAATACAGCTTGGGAAATAAGAACAAGAACATAACTTGTGGGAATTTTGCTACAAGTGGCAGTGGCTTAATCTACACTTCAGGATATGTTTATGTGTAGATCCACATGTCTTTCCATGCTTCATATGATAGAGCTCCCTGCAGAACACATTTTGGCCAGAATAGGCAGGTTTGGGGCAGACTGCTCAAATACCATCAGTAAAGACTTGCTAATAAGAACACTGCAATGTGGATCCATTTTCAGATGCACAAGCTAAGCCACCCCGATTATAAGTTACAACATTTTCTAGTGTTTAGGGCCAATAGAGAGTCAGCTGTGAAGAGTTCTGTGTACAAACATGCAAACATTTTAGTATTTGCTGGCATCCTCAGAGCACTATGTGTATTTTGAGGGGAGCCTCAAAAGAGGCTGAACTAAAATATAACAAAAGCCGGCAAGAAATACAGACTAGTTAGGGGTACTGTTCAGTCTTCGGAATTTATTGGCTTCTTTCCATCGAGATCTGTAATGGTTCTGCCCTGACATTGCTTATTCAGATACATGTGAGTCAGTGCATTTTAATATATTTTACTAAAAGCCTTCATTAAAAAGTTAAATCAGCAAAACATTACCTAACCTCAGCTACTAATAATAACACACTAATTCAAGTAAAAATAATTATAACAATCAATCAAATAAAAATCAAACTGATATCAAAGAAAACCAATTAGACTCAATAGTAGACAATGTTCCACAACTTAATTAGCTAGATAACACAAAAAAAGTCTAGAAAAGATGGTTAGCCATTGGCTGTAAACACCAACCAAAGAATTTGACTGAAATCAATCCAATTTATAATTTGGTTAGTTAAGTAGCTAACACCAAAATCTAATTATTATCTGGACAAAAAAAAATTGGTATTTTTTTCCTCAAGAAATTCTATTGTTATGTGATGACTAACCCCTTCCTGCTCTTATAGAAATGAAGACTTAAAAAAATAGAATAGAAAACCATAAGTCTGACAACTTCTATTTACCAGAAGTCATAAAGTGACAGTTTCGTGTTACTCAGAACCTTTAAATGTATAGCACAGAACATACCTTAATGAATAGCTTGATGAGGTATTATGTAAGGCTGCTCAAATCTAGGGGAATATTTCTTTCCAGAAATTTGCCTGCATGGCCAAATTGTCACTTATACACATGCCCAAATCACAATTCAGCATTAACAGTCTCCTGCTAAATGACAATAGGAATGAAAAATATAAATAGTAACAATAAGAGACTTCTCATTGTTAGCAAATGCTGAAATCAGAAAGCTGTCATGTGGATTCCCTGGCTTACAAAGGCATGTCTATTATAGTGTTTTATAGATCTCTGACCTAGCAGTAATTATTTTGGTAATAGCTGAAATACTTTCAACACCCTTCAGGGAGCTTGCATTTTCTTCCTTGGGTGGGAAAAGGTCATGGAATCATAGAATGGTTAGGTTTGGAAGGGATCACCATATTACAACACAGAAATTCTAAGATCAGATCACCTGCAAACCCTTGACAATCACGTATGAGCTTTTTCCCCACATATGACTTCCTTCCCACAATATATAAGGCCAGGCTGGATGGAGTCTTGGGGTGAGGTGTCCCTGCCCATGGCAGGGGGGTTGGAACTAGATGATCTTAAGGTCCTTTCCAACCCTATTCTATGATTCTACAATTCTATATATAATTATTCCAGCATATTATTAACAGAAAAAAAGTGTATTTGGCAGAGATGGAAATAGGAAATAATTGATATAGGAAACTTTCACTGTGGAAAACGCACCTTCACATCATTTCCAATTGGCAGAGGATTAATTCTGCACTCTGTTAGGCCAGATTTTGACTCACCTAGTTTAAAAATTAATCATTCAGATTTATCTCTGGAACTAGAGAGTAAGCAATACCAGTTTGAAGCATCTGTATTAAGGCAGGCCAAGAAAAATCAGCTTTGCTTCCTGGTCCTGAGGAGCCAGAAATGGAAGAGGCTTCCTGAGTCACCGAAACCAGCCTCTTTATCACTGGCAGCTCTCTCAGACAATCTTTCTTTCAACACAGCAGGCTCTCTACAGAAATAGTTGGGATCTCCCTGTTTGACCCATTTCCCCCCCTGCTGCTTCCACGATTGGTTGTGGACAAAGCTTTGTTTCTCTGACAAGATAATTTCCTCAATCTTAAATTAGGTTCAGATGTTGATGGCTGCTGTCAAGATTATCCTTTCTCCAGAGTATTTTGGGAAAAAATGCTGTCCTTCCTTTAGACTTCATCTTGCCATGCTGTAAAAATCTGGGTCTTTTACAACTCCACACACTGATGCCATCTCAAATGCCTCAGCGTACCCTACCTGTCACCCATGGGTCCTCTCCAGCCCTTCTGTCACACCTAAGAACTCTGGTACTCTCAGGCATTTGGTGGGTAATAGGTGATTACATGTGGGCAGCTGAAGTGAATCTTCAGTCTCCTTCCATGTTTATACTATTTCTTTGCCATATAACATTTTGGAGTGCTCTGATGTATACCTGTTACTCCAGGACAAACTCCCCTACCTTCTCATACAATGATTTCAATAGTTGTCTAACTCATGCTTAGATATTTTGCTTGATTAAGTTCTAGACCTATGATCACCTTGTTCAAGGCTGCATCATAATTATCACCTTTACCCTTCTGATAATCTGTGTTTCCTCCTCAGCTTCCAGTGCAAGGAAAAAAAATGCTTTTATTTTATTATTCTAGAAATGCTTAATATTGTGATTTTTACTGCTGTATAGATTAGATTAACCTTTGCTTTCTACAACAGTGAAACATACGGTCTCAAGGGTAAAGCAAGAGAAACCTCATGATGCATGTACCTAATTCTGCAATTATGCATATATGCATATATATAAGAATTATTTTCTTCCAGCCTTGCATCAGTCAGCTTCCTCCCAAGTGCTTGAGTTTTAGTCCGTTTTCTCTTTACTTCCATGTATCACACAGGTCTCTGCCTCTGCTAGTCCTCAGTAAGTTTGACTCTGTGACCTCTTGTAGTTATGAATGTCAGAATTTCTCTGTGACCCATATAAACTTTATTCTGGAAAACTTTGTTCTAAATATTCATGCTACTATTTTATTGAGTATTTTAAGGCCTCCAGCATCATGGGTGGCCCAGAAAAGTAAGGTGTGCACATAAGGTGGAACATAAATATGAGTCATTATTTCATTACAGCAACATGCTATCCAGACATTACTTTCCTATAACTAAACTGGTGTCCTTGGCAGGGATCACCATTGGTCCCTGCAGGGCTGTGCTGCCCCACATGACATACATCACCACCAGGCCAGTCACTGCCAGCTATGCTGAACACTGCACACCGCTGAACTGGGATAGTGCCCTGATGTTCTGGCAAACACCAGTGGTTTCTATTCAAGGAAATCTAAAGTTATGTAATGACATACTTTCCATCTACAGCTACAGCTCCAGACATGCAATAGCCCTTCACAAATTATAAGGAACTGCTAACATAATAAAATCCACCACAAAATCAGTTGATACAGTTTTATGAGTGGTCTGAGAAGAAAAATGGACAAATAAATTAAAATCAACACATTTAAAATTGACAGGCTGAGAAAGTTGGGGCTGTTCAGCCTGGAGAAGAGAAGGCTGTGTGGAGACCTCATAGCAGCCTTCCAGTATCTGAAGGGGGCCTATAGGGATGCTGGGGATGGACTCTTCATTAGGGACTGTAGTGATAGGACAAGGGGTAACGGGTTGAAACTTAAACAGCAGAGGTTTAGACTGGATATAAGGAAGAAATTCTTTCCTGTTAGGGTGGTGAGGCACTGGAATGGGTTGCCCAGGGAGGTGATGAATGTTCCATCCCTGGTAGTGTTCAAGACCAGGTTGGATGAAGCCTTGAGTGATTTGGTTTAGTGTGAGGTGTCCCTGCCCATGGCAGGAGGGTTGGAACTAGATGATCTTGAGGTCCTTTCCAACCCTAACTATTCTATGATTCTGTAAGAATTAAGTTGCCATTGATACATGCTCTGCTTGAGCACTTACTCAACTCAAGTTCAGTACAGAAATACTGGCAGATGTTTTAATGTTGTTCACAGTAACCATTCTCATGGTAAAAACGAGCAACTTTGTTTTTCAGAGGTGGAACTGTTTCTAGACTAATCACAGTTGCTCAGATAGTGAGACAAGTGGGATTAATTCAAGGGTAGTGTAATTTAGACAGCACCTTTGCAGAGTAGTTCCACTGCTTGTTGCATATTGGCATGGCAGGAAGAACTTTATCAAGCTAATTGTCTGAGAACATAAGGTCAACCTCAAGGTAGGAAAAACAGCTACTGATTGAGCCTTCTGCTTCACAGAAACAATTATTCATTTTGATTGAACAAGGGTATTTTGAACCTTCATATTTTGAGATCAGCAAAAGTAAAAAAAAAAAATCACCATTTTTAGCAGTGGCTTAGCAACTGACAGGATAGGGCAAGAAAAGAAATTGTAGCAAAACAGCAAAACCAACAAGAAATAGGCAGTGCATCAAGCAACAGAATATGTTCATCTGAATATGGTAAACTACACAGAACCGAGAATCACACCTAGTGGCAGGGGACCCTAAAAGTACTCATATTTATTTCTGAAAAGCAACCATTTGGATGAGAGTTGTGTCAAAGTGCTGCATATATCTGATAATCATTTACTGGCAAATTCTCACCATTTTGCTTCAGGCAATCTAATGTCTTTAGACTACTTCTTTTTGGAGGATACAACCATGAGTGTGATTCAGTTCAGGGTTAAGACACCTATGTTAAATGTCTAAATGTAGGCATCAACATATGAGGTAAATCCCTAAACTCCTTTGTTGTCAGGACTGGATTAGGTTTTCTAAAGTGACTCTAATGATCTTTAAGGTATCCTACATACCCGAGACATCCCTGGGGACTGATCCAAAATATTATACCCTTCTTTGTACACAGGAAGAAGGAAAGCAGGATGCCATGTCAGATGTCACTAGACACCTACCCTTAGGCAACTTTATCCCAGTTTTAGTCAGTAGAATTAGCAGCACTCACAAAGTGATTCAACTTCCCTCAGGTAGCTCCACACCAGTCAGCTGCAATACTTTCTACACTACACTCTCACCTAGCACACTTACAGACACCTGCATGTAGACTATGACTGGACCTGGAAGCAAATCCCACATGTTGAGCAGAATTCAGCTGCCTAAATACTGGTGTTTAGGAGCATAAGATGATACATTAGAGTATCAGCGATGTTCACTGAAGCCTAACAGTTACAACACAAACCCAGTGGAAGACCTATACCCTTCTGGTGTAACAGGCAAGGAACGTTCTGCCCCACACACATAACTGTCTGAGTCATAACTGTGCCCAGACCAGTGATGATGTTAAGTCATCCTGTATCTCAAAGCTGGAGTACAAACTCCAAATCACAGACTCATTATGTATGCCCACAGTCACCCCTATTAATGGTAGCTGGACACAAAACATCACCAGGGAAGAGCCAGTTCATCTGAAGAGGGTCAGGTGAAAGTCATGAAAGACAAGAAACTGTCTTACCTTACAACAGATGTTCTCTACCAGTTTACTGATTGAGAAGAGCCAAGGAGTATACCCAGTCTAGATGTCTGCTAGGGAAGGAGGAATGCTCGCAACGTGCAGCAAGGAAGCCGCCACACCTTGCAGTGGTGTTACTGACAAACTGCTCCTTGGCTATGCAGTCTAGGACAAGCCACACACTGGTTTAGAGGGATGGAAAAGAGCATGTCTTTTCTCCTCATGATGTCAGGAGGTCAGCAAAGACTGAGACTTCAAAGATGCTGACAAACATACTAGGGTTGGTGGGAGATGCCTGTGCAGTTGCACCTCATTGCATGATCTAGTCTGCCATGTACTTGTTGCTACTTATCAATAAGTAGTCAGTCAATAGTGTGCCCCATTAGATCCATAATGGATAAGAAAGAAATAACACATTAGCAGTCATCACTTGGCACATATGAGGCTGTTGCAGGCACTGCTCCACTTTTGGGGCAATTAAACTTACTGCCTTGACACAAAGAGCTAGAAGGCAACTGGGTGTCATCATCCCACAGTTTAGTATCCTGTTACTCCACATTTAAGCAGATGTCAGAGCCCTTCTGGGCTGCCATCTGGTTATTTCTGATCTATGGTATTTGGCTCACCATTTGCCCCATAAGAGATATATATTGCTTAAATCAGAGGAGCCAAGATTTTCCAATAATATTAATAGATACAAGATTATCATATCATATTACAAAGTTGGAACAGCTTAGAATATAAATGGTGAACACATATGCAAGTATTTCAACACTAGGAGAGAAAGTTTCACAGTCCAACACACTTCACTATTCAAAATGCTTTCCAGACATTTAGCTGATATTTTACTTTTCTTTTACCCCACTGCTTCTAATTATACTCACACTGACCTATTTAAGTAAATTTTACTAATAGCCTGCTTCTTGACAATCGTTCATCCCAGCTGTTTTCATTTATGACATCTGTTAACTAGGCAGACTTGAGGTACACTTGACTCTATGTCTGTCTTTTGCTAGGGAACAATGGACAAAGCTTTCTAGCACCTTGAGAACTTGCTGCTGTTACATTTTCAGGGGTGACAGCATAAGACAGCTTCAGTATCATGTGCTACCTCTGAAGCAAGTCTTTATCCTTATCTTTACATTCGCACTTCCTCAATCAACTTTTCATTTCATCCACAACTCTTCTCCAAAAAAACCCAAAACGAAACTAAGCCAAAAAAAAAAAAAAAGAGTGTAAAGAAAAACAAGCCAGCCTTCTTGTGAAAATTGTTAAACTTCAGTTTGTGTTAGGTGAGAAGGTAGAAGTGAATAATCAAACTGACTGGTAACCAGCTCTGATTCTGCTCTGCAAGTCCAGTCTGATTTTATGAGAGCAACTGAGTGCCTGCTAAAACAGCTAAACACTGCAGCATTGCTTTCAACTTTGCAAAGCAAGCCTGATCAAGAGCAACTATTAAAGAGGAAGTGGCACAGGTGTACTGTGTCTGCCATAACAAGAGCCCCACTGTCTTGGCTATATTCAGAAAACCACCTGCTACTGCAGATTTATAAGTGACAGAAGCAAGGCATAAGGAAGGCAACAGTTTGCTTAGTGATACTTCCTTAAAAGCATCTGCAAGCCGTTAGTGGGTCATGACAGTGCTTTGTAGCTTGAGCATTATCTTCTCTTGCTGTGATGCCTAGAGGAAAAGACACTAAGACTGCATTTGCCTCAGCAAATAACACTGCAATAGGAGCAGATCTCTAAAGTGATGCAAAAATTGCTGAGAGCCCTGTATTTCAGTAGATTTACCTCAGATGGGCTCTGTACCAATCCTGTGTAATAAGTGCTGGCAGCTGGAGTGCAGTAGGCATGCTCCTGGAACACATGCTCTGGCTTTGGGTCCTGTGGAAGAACTTAGGCCACATGCTCCAGGCTGCTCTGCAGTGCTACACAAAACAGGGTAGGAGGAGCAAAATCAGGAGAGTCACTTAAAGGGTACTGTGCTGATATGATACCAAACTAATGTAGATAACTGAACCTATTTTTTTTCAGAGTTGAAACTCTAGCATTGGCATAAATTGCTCTGATCACTAAATATGTAAGCAAATTCTCCCTGGTTTATTGGTAGTTGAGAGTATTGCAAGTATTTTAATGGATTCTCACGGCTGGTATGTGGAATTGGTTATTTTTTTAAGAAGTACTTGGCTTGATCAAAGGAAAGCTTTCATTACCTATATGACAGCATGATATTTAGTGCATGAATAGGTTCTTACTCCATGTGGTGAAACACTGAAATCATTCAGGATGGGATCTCAAAGTGAGAGCATTTCAAAAAGATATAGTCAAGGACAGCACATATACAGAAGGGCATTGTCAACCTACCAACTCAAAAGGCGAATTTCATTGCTGGCCATTATCCTTCCAGAAAGAATTTAGCTATGGTATTCATGCAGCAAAAAACTGTATTTTCTCCAGAACTGATGTAGCAACCCAGACAGAGTTTGCATGAAAACTTGCAGCCATCAAAGTCTCAGACTGTGGAGAGTGACAGAGCCTTTCACGTCTCTGGCAACAGATGGCAGTCGTAAGAACTGCTGTGTGAGTTGTGATGAGGTGCACAGTCTGCTCAATCTGGTGTTAGAGCTTTAAGAAGAAGCAGAAACACTAAGGAGAATCAGGGAGTCTGAGAAAGAGAGAGAATGGTGGAATCACACTCTGCTCTCCCTGAAACAGACACAGGGACAGCCACCAGAAAGCAAACAACATGAAGGGGATCCTGTATGCTCCCTCTGCCAGTTGGAAGGCAGTAACTTAGAAGAGTGAATGGAAGCAAGCCCAAACGTTGTGTAGCAGGTTAAGCCCCTCCTTGCCCAACTCCCATTCCCAGATGCTTCTATGAGGTTTCAGATTTGAAAGGTCCGTCAACTGATGATGTAGACGATCGACAGAGGTGTTGCTGAGTCCAGAGAGATCTACCCTCTGTATCACGACCACATGAGGAAGAAAAGATGGGTTATAGTTGTAGGTGACTCCCTTCTGAGTGGAACAGAGGGTCCAATACACCAGACAGACCGTCATCTTAGGGAAGTCTGATGAATCCCTAGTTAAGGACATCACTAAAAAACTTCCTAGACTGGTATGGCCCTTGGACTACTACCTATTACTGGTCTTCCATGTGGGTGGTGATGAAGCCACAGCACACAATCCAAGGGAAATTAAAAGAGACTTCAGGGTCTTGGGAGTGTTATTAAGGGAATCTGAAGCACAGGTTATTTTTTCCTCTATACTCGCAGTTGCCAGCAGCGACACTGGAAGAAACAGATACCAGGAAGAAACAGGACTCAGTCTATTAATACATGGCTTTGTGCCTAGTTTCACCACCACAATTTTGGGGTTTTCGATAAAGAAATGGCACCAGGCTTACTGGTGTATGATGAGGTTTATCCTTCTCAAAGGGGTAAGAGTGTCTTTGATCATGAACTAGCGGCTCACTGAAAGAATTTAAACTAGAATTGAAGGGAGAAGGGGATAGTATCAGGCCTGTCTGTAACAAGTCATGGGCTGACAGCCCAGCTGAAGTGCCAATACACCAATGCAGACAACATGAGCAACAAACAGAAGGAGATGGAAGTCTTCATGCTGCTAGAAAGCTGACCTAGCTGCTGTTACTGAAACTTGGTGGACTGAATCCCATTACTGGAGTGTGGCTATTGATGACTACAAGCTATTCAAAAGGTATATTTGAGGATGGAAATTACTCTGCTACAGGTAAGACTCACAGTCTTTCTCTGGAATGTAAGACATTGTAAACTGTTTTTCAGGAAAATGAGTTGGGATCACTGCTTTCAAAATAAAAGGACGTGTGATTCTTGCTTTTCACAAAGTGATTCAGAGTTCAGAGCACTGGGCCAAATCTTCAAAGAAGCATCCTGACATTATTTATACCCATATCTCCTAATAACGATATTATTCTGAAGGATCGTATTTTTCAGTATTCCTTCTGAACATCCACTGAAATATTCCCACTGAAGAAAAGTGGAACAAGGGACAAGAACACAATGCCAAAGTCTAGTGCTTATACACTTGACTGGAAGAGTCAGTGTTCAGTTCTGCATTCAGGACTGGCTAGTACTAAAAGATCAGAAGATAAAATAGAAACCTTCTGGGAGACGATTTCAAGACATGCCGTTTACCAAGAACAATATTAGAAATACAGCAGGACTGTCATCAGAATATGATCAAATTTATGACCTAGTCCACAAACAAAAAATTCACCGAAAATCAAAAAGTAATTTTTGCCATATAAACTTTTTGACTGTGACTGGCCATATAAAAATGCTCTCTGCCAGTGTGTAATCTTAATTCTGAACATGCATTGAAGAGATTTATGCTTCCTATGCATTCTGCAGTACAGATAGAAGTACTGTAGAATATAATGGAACATAATGCAAACATGGAAAAGTCATTGTACTTTGGATGGCACTATAGACTACCAAGATTATAGTTCTCCAACTCTATCCATGATCTGTACTGACTTCCAGAACAAGTCAAGTGATTTGTCTCTAGCTACCACTATTTTTTTTTACCTTCTTGATTGAAAAGAAATCTCTGCAGCCGTTTTTTGGTTTTGTTTTTTGGTTTGGTTTTTTTTTGTTGGTTGATTGTCCTTGGGTTGGTTCTTTTTTATTTTTATTTTGTAAAATGGTTACATATAGTGGACCAATATGGGTAGAATAATAAGAAAAATTGTCTTTTTTTAACTATTCTACAGAAATTCTGCAAATCAACCTTGGTAGTGAAATATTGTTTCATATGGCAAGACAAAGCAAAACTATTTTATGCTTAAAAATATATCTGGAAAAGTCTTGTAGGTAGAATAATTGAGAAATTTCCAATTGTTTGTATTCGTTTGAAAATCAGAATGACCTCTGTCACCTAGAAAATTATAAGAGTTGCTGAATTAATTACAACGTGTCATTTTTAGGAGCAAATCTGCTTAGTTGTTACTGCTATGTTGAGTCTGAATAAAAATTCTTGGTATACTCTTTTTCATAAGATACTGTTCTTCACACACCACCTACAAATGCTGAAATGGAGCTACACTGTGCTATTTCTGACTAAGTTTAAAAAAAAGGTCCTCACGTGAGAGAGCTTTATTATTTTTTAATGTTTGCTTCAGTATACATGGCAGTATTCTGAACTACAGAGATCATATGGATCAAATACACCATCAGCATGGTTGTTTCCTCAAAAAATACATTCACATGTTCACATGACTTGAATCCTCTACTTGCACAGTCTGCAAAATGCAGCTGGAGGATAGAAACACAGATGTCAAGCAGTCTGGTAGGTTGCTAGGCAAAGGGGATGTGAGATGTTTCCTACAGCTAAACAACCTTAAGAGTGGATCTAGTTATGACTATTTTAATAGCTGGACATCTGCAGAATAATGAAACTCTACAGACTATTCCATCAAACTTGCAATATAGTGTTGAAGGGAAAAGGCTGTCATCTGGCATCAAGTTAATGCATTACAAATAATTAACACTCCTATATCACTCTCCATCTCAGGCAGATCAGTTGCCAAGTGCAAAATTCTAAGCTTTTGTCAGCCAGCTGGTGAATACTTTGAATTTCTCCATCAGGATCTCATACATTAAGAAAAAAAATTATCTAATGATGTTCTGAACAAGACCTTTCACAGTGGTGTAGTTGACAAGTTTAAAAAAAAAAAAAAAAAAAAAGTAATTTTTTAAATAAATATGTAATTTGTTATTTTGGAATGTAATTATGATGTATGAAAAAGAAAACAGAGCTATAAATACTCAGTATCACATACTATGTCAGAAATATACTTGGAAAAAAAAAAGGACCAATATTTGTCTGTATTTTTCCTGATCCCTGGCCATTAATTCACAATGCAAGTGTACCCAGCCCTGTGCAGTTTAAGAGTATATTTCACCTTGAGTGAGAGTATGCAGGCAAGGAAAATCATTTAATCATGATAAGATGACAATTAAATGACTATCAATCAGTTTTAAAGTGAATTACATGGGGAACAAAGTGGCATAACTACTGCTTGTCTCCAGGAGCTTCTCAAAACAGACACAGAATGGGGCAATTGTGAAAACTTCCCAATGTCCTGATATGATGCCTTTACTCTCACCAAGAGGAAAAGCCAGTTTCATTTTTGCCCACAATAGTGAGATCATTTCTAACTGGCATGTAAACTGTTGTGGATTAATTCCTCCCACCTAAGTTTAGTTGTCTAAATTTAGTTGTCTACAGTATACTCAGTTAAATTTAGTTGATTAACTAAGGGGAGTTTTCCTTTACAGTCAATGAAACAGGCCACTAAAGATGGGGATTCCTTTTACTTATATTAAATACTTTCTTTAGGATCAGATTAATTTCTCCTGGAGATCTTGGATCACTATGCCAGTGATTTGCTTAGATTTAAATATGCCTAAATTAAGTAGAAATACTTTCAGTTTGTCATGCAGAAAATGGAATTGGACGACAAACTCTTTCTGTTTGGGCACAGAAGAATTATGAAAGGCAGCAAGAGAAAGCTTAGTAATATAATAGAATGTGTTTTGGATATAGAGTTTGGATATGTAGTACACATTTTTGTAGACTTAGAGTTGTTCTGCATAGTGGAATATTAACCTTTATTACAACTTTGAAAATTGTATTTGTTACAACAAAGTGTGTTATGGCTAAATCATCGCTTCATAAATTATTTGCAACTTAAACCTGAATTAAAATAGGTCTTACTATAGTTCATGTTTCAAAGTAGTTACCCTAAAGTTTGTCAATTTTTGTCATCTTGGAAAACTGTACTATAATATCTTTAAGGAAAGTTTCTTTTCATTTTCATCTATTATAAAATAAATTTATATTAACTTCTTTGGCACAAAACCATGTAGCCATTTGTGTATTTGCTATATAAAAGGAATTATGATCCTTTGGAAAACTTCGCTATCTACTTAGGTGAACACAATATCCCTGGTACAACATGTAACTTAAAATTACAGAATCATCACAACACCGGGCACATTAGAAAACTCAGATCTAAACCAGTACAGTTCTTGGATTTTAAATCTTTCATTCATACCACTGTGTGAAGGTCAGATGTTGATGTTTGAATTGGTTAAGGACCGTGGAATGTTTTGCTTCTCAGCTGAGAATTTCTTCCCAAGCAGCCGCAGGGCTTGTTCCTGGGCCTAAATCAAGACTCAAAACATTCCATGACCCTTCACCTTGTAAACTGAAACATCAACATCTGCCTCACATACCACTTCTCCAGAAGGAGGACACACAGGATGAAACGTCATCAGAATCATTCTTACACACTATTTAGGAAGAGCCACCTTCAAGCCACAACAATGGTTGAAAATAATTAATTGAATTTTAAACCCTATACATTATTAATAGGGGTTTAGTTGGCATAGCTTTGAAAAAGCAAATTCCAGATGACAGCTTCTGCAGATTTTTATTTTATTCTTGTAAATAATTTGATTGTGAGAATAGTCCAAGGGAAGGATTCTCTAGACCTTCTGCTATAGTGGAGTGTGCACTACAGTTTTTAAAACCTGGTGGTAGGAAACTTTAATTTACTACCTTCAATTTTGCATTTTTCCATAGTGTTTCTTCAGGATGCATATGTTACTGGTGACTGAAAAGATAAGCTGTTACTATAAATTAATACTTGAGTAGCATTTCTACCACCATTTCCTATTTTTACTAATGATATTCATCATTAGGCTTTAAACTTCAGATGGTTGCTTATGTTCAAAACTATTTCTTTTCTATTTTTGGATCTTATCCTTCAGCACTAAACAGTTCATTCCCACACAACAGCCTTAAAGAGACATTAAGGCCACATAGGAAACTACACAAAAATAAAAAATCAATGTTTATAAACAACTACCCTTACAGCATGTACACAAAATGTAGCTGCCATGTAACAGAACCTCCGTTATCTCTAGAATCATAGAATAGTTTGGGTTAGAAGGGATCTTAAAGATCACCTTGTTCCACCACCACCTCCCACCCCCCCACAGCCCTCTGACATATCACAGTTTCTTCCTTTTGGCTCCAAAATAGATCACGGTCAAGCAGATGACATGCGCCATTGCAGTATGCTGTGAAAATGCTTGCTTATTGCTTAATCCACTTAATATTTCCCTCTTGGTTTTAAGCATAGAGATCTCATTCACAAAGGCAACCACTTGGTTGTGAGGAGCATTTACCTCTATTAAATCAGGAGGCAACAGCACCTTTGATTTTATGACAAAATTCTCCTGAACAGTTAATCTAAATTGAAATATATTCAGTAACAGATTGGGATCAGGTAATGATCATGTTGAGTTCAAACTGAGACAAAGGAATGTACTTATGTGGGAAGCTGTCACAAACTGAGGTTTCCAAAGGTTCAGGGAGGGATCCAGGAGATCTTCAGAGAGGGTAGCAGGTGATCCAGTACAATACATCATGAAGTTCAGATGCTGGCACTCAGCTGCAGAAAGCAGGCAGAAAAAGGGTGCAATCCAATGTAGACTGAGTAAAGTGTGGAAAAAGAAAACCTTCTCTATAAGGAAGAAGAAGATGGTTTAAGAGGAGGCATCACCAACTTTCCTTAGAAGACCGCACCCTGGATAGGAATATGCTACTTGAAGACTGTGGTGTGGGATATGTCTCATGGTTCATGGGACTCTTCATCCGAAGTAATTCCAGTACATCCCTGAATGACATAATCTATGCCAATAAAAGCACTTATCTGTTGCCATAGCATTTTTAGAAGTATAGCTGTGTTTTCTAATGAGTATGGCCTTTCGCATCCAGCTAAATAACATAAATATGCAAGGAAAATATTTTGAAAGACATCTCTCCAAAATAGGAAGTCTATGGAATTTCTGAAAGCTTTTTATTAATTAAAGGTTTTCTTCCTTCTCTATCATGTCAAAATTCATAATTTCTCATCTGTATTGGAAATGATTTTTAAGAAAGTTATCTGAGATTGTTGTATTTTTTTTGTATGTTTATTCTTCTGGTTTTTAAGATCAGTAGCTTTACTGATAATCAGGTGAATTATTGCATCTTAGTCCACTGCCATAAGCATGAACATATTTCTGCTTACAGAACTAACTTATGACAAAAAGTATTTGACAAGAAAAATCCTTTCTACTTATATAAATTTGTGTTCATTTTATATAATTTTAATTCTAAAAGAAATACCCAAATTTGGAAAAAAATTGTTTTTTTTTCACATAAAACTGAGTATAAACTATTAGTAGCAAGTTCTACTAGCTCAGATGAGAATTTATTTAACAGGCTGCTGTAGTACATCTTACTACTTCTATTTTATCAGAAGAGCAACAGAGGTTGAGAAAGTTACTGAGGAAAAATATTTATCTGAATAAGTAAGTGTGGAAAAATCTAATTAAAGTTGGAGTAATAATCTCTGTATTGCATATGTTCTTCATATGGAAGAAGGGAAACACAGCAATTATCATCTAAAATGAATTACACTCCCTGTAGCCTTTCTGAATGAAAACAGCTTGCTGTATTGATCCATGAAAACATAACCTATACCTGTCTTATGGGCATGCTCAGAAGGTGTGTCATTAAAAGCAGAGCTGATGGGCTTAGTGTGGATTTAGCTCTTCATTAGCATCTAATGCCCTTGTGTTAAGTGGTGTGAATGCTGGCATGTAGGCTGTAGAGCCTTTTCCCAGCATATTAGTGCTTATGTAATGTATGTACATGTCATATGAACAGTGTGCAGACACACAGCTTTCTCTCTCCTCTGGACTGTGATTAGAGCTATGTTTGCGGCTGGATTTACTTCCAGTTAGTGAATTAAACATGGAGCTCCAGCTTGTGATGTGAATATGTAGGTCCTTACAGTATGGCACAGGAATCTCCTGAGCTTGAACAGAAATGGCTAAAATAAAGTGTCATTATCAATGCAATTCCAGCTTGTGAAAACCATAACTGATATACCACATTGACAAATCTGCTAATAAACTTTTTTTCTTGGTATTTCTTTTTCTCCTTCTTTTTCTCCATATTATTTAAAAGTTAAATTTTCATTAGATATTTTGTTGTTGCATTTCCCAGTGTAGTTACTTGTTCCACCTTGGGAATATTGCTGCAGACATTGCCCCAGGAGCCATTTAATTTAACCCCACTCAGAGCAGAGAGAGTGTGTAACAGTTAAATTGTACAAGGTAATCTCCAGTCTCCTCCCCAGCACAGAAACAACCCAAGGGAATATTCAGGAAAACAAAGCTAATGTGAACAGACTGCCCATGTACTTACTTTCTCCTCTCCTTCACTCTCAGTACATAAAGCCTTCAACTCAAAGACACAGAGCCCTGAGCTTTCACAGTGGTGTAGTTGACAAGTTTAAAAAAAAAAAAAATAAAAAAGTAATTTTTTAAATAAATATGTAATTTGTTATTTTGGAATGTAATTATGATGTATGAAAAAGAAAACAGAGCTATAAATACTCAGTATCACATACTATGTCAGAAATATACTGCATTGCACTGCATTCCTGTGGAAGCCCATGCAAACTTCGAGCAATGTGTGTTCAGTTTGTCACTCACTACTGTGTTTTTACTATTGTTTATGACAAATTTTTCAGCAAAATTTAATAAAACGGAAAGACCATGCCAGAGGTGGTCATAGTCATGGAAAGACCATGCCAGAGCTCCAGCTGCACAGAAAGCCAGCCTGAAATACACTATAATTGCAATAGCTAGTTACACTGAGTGTATCACTTGGGCCTTTTCTGTAGACATTCACATTTTATGTCAATTATTCATAACTCCAATAACATTAAAACTTTGTCTTCATATCAATAGTCTGAACAGCTAATGAATGTGCTTAGCAACTCTTACAATTTACATATTATTACACAATATGCTGCCAAAAAATAGAACAAAATCTGCATGCTAAATATCAACAAAGTCTTTTCGTTTGGGGTCATTACTCAATAACAGATAAAGGCTCTGCAGAAGATCAAAATGCCATTTGACAGTGAATTTCAAAGTCTCAAAATTGGGCTTTGTTCCAAATGAAAATATTTCAATATTCCCCAAGAAGATAAAATGCTGAGACTGAAGTATGAAGAGAATATGGTGATAAATCAAAAGTAAAAATAAAATAATTTTGATGTTAACAGTACATTTAAATAATTTTAAAATAAAATTAAAAAATTGAGTAGCTAAAACTTTTTCAGTCATTGTTGCAATGTATCAAACCTGATTGTTTCAGCATTCTGAAAATATTAGTCTCCCCCTGCAGTTTTCATCCAAAATATAATTCTGTTATCAACTATTCTGCTAAATGATGGATGCAATTTTAATCTGCCTTCTTATTTTTACTATTTCTGAGTTTTACTGACTTTGATTTATGCTGAATGGCAACTCATTAGCAGAATGGATTACATTCATTACTTTCTACTTCATATTTCAGATGCAGTGATGTAAATTTTTTTAGGTCTTCATTTGTTAAGCATTCATTACCAAATCAGTGATCACAGAAGAAACTGTAATATGAGCTACCTGAAAAAATATTATTACTGAAGATGATCCTACCATTTAACAGGTCTGCATTCCTATGAGTTTATTTATATTTTCTGTATTTATATTTTAACTTTTATAGATATATATACACATTTTTATCCATGCTATTAAGAGTGATGATACCTCTGTTATGGATTATGTATTTAAAGACTAAAATCAACTGCAATTGCATTATAAAAGGCTGAAACAAATCCAAATCTCTGTAACACTAAACAAATTTTTGGATCAAAATGTAAGATTACGAAGATGTTATATACAACATTTTATGTGATTTCATTAAGAGCATTCACACAGTCTTCAAATCACAGAAATACCAAATTATATTAAAAGAAATTTCTGTCTTTCATATAGCAAGAATACAACTTGGGTACCTAGTCCCACAAAAATATCCTAGTAAAAACCCTCCTATTTCTGTGTGTTTGTGTGTTTGCATGTATGAAAATGTACTAGTTCTTGCAAGGAAGTTAGTATCTCCCTCTTATTATCTCCATATTTGTTTGATGAAGTTAGAAGAATGCCACACTGAGATTCAGGGTTCTTTGCATAAAATATGCAAATAGCAGCTATAAAATATTCAGGTGATCTGCATAGAGAACCCTCAGGCAAGGTTCATTACACCTTAAAGGAACTAGAAATTTGAAAAAAAAGTCCCATGTGCCCATGTTTAACTGCCTGAAATAAACCAAGAGCCAAAACATGCAACTCTGATTCATTTCCTCAGAAGATGTTTTGCTCATGTAAAGACCCTCTTAAAAAAGACAAAATTAGCATGAACCTAGGATAAACTGCAAAAGACACCACAGCAGTATCACTAAAGAATCTCCATAGAACAAGAAATGTTGGTTCAAGCCATATTTAGGAATTCACTGATCCCTACTCTGCCTTAGCTATGCTCATCTGCCACCATCCCTGCTGCCTGTGGAGATCTACCAATAGCCCTCTGTTGCTCACTGCAAAACACTGACAGGTTATGCACCACCCTATTATGGGAAATGGGAGCCTTTGACCCTCTGGGGCCTAAGGAAAGGATGACCTTGTGCTTTGGGGTGATTTAGCTGCTGCTGGACTCTACCACTCACCCACGCTGAGAAGCTTGAGTCAACCCATTTGCGACCTTCCTGACCTCTACAAATACAAATGATGCCCTGATTTCCTGTCTTGCCTACAGAGATGGGCAAAAGAATATGCTTCAGCTGTAATCAGCCTTATGCTGAGGTAATGGAAGCCATAAAATGTATATATTATTGTATTTTCTCTATCCTTCTTTTTTGAGAAAAGAGATGCAGCCAGCCTGCCTGGGATAGATAAAGGAGAGGAGAGGAGAGAACAGAGTATTTCCGTTGGAAGGGGCCTACAGCAATCAACTGTCCAACTATGTGAACACTCCAGAACTGACTGAAAGTTAAAGCAAATTAATAAGGGCATTGTCCACATGCCTCTTAAACATTCCCTTCCAAAAGCTACACAAGCCCTGCTGCTCCAAAAGAGACTTCTCATCAGGTGAGGGAGCATCCATGTTCCACATGCCCAGTATTAATTTACAAACAAGTTTTCCTATCCACAAAGTGCCAAGCAGCCTGAGGTTGAGGACAGTGTCCTCACACTGTGCTTGCTGACAGCCTGGGTATGAATATAGATTACTTTTTGTTTGGTTGTGTGGTTTTGGATTGCTTGGTAAAAATTTACCTTGATTGCATTTTGGTTTTCATTGCCTGAAGGATACATGAGGCTGCACAATAACGCGAACTGCAAATCAGCTAAAAGAAAGCAGGAATAATAAACAGTCAAAGTAAATTTAATTCTTTTGACAGGGAAAATGTCAGCAAAAGACAAAGGTTTTCTCTCCCCATTATGGTGAAGAATATATCAGTTAAATGTTATTTAACTATAAAAGTTAATTAGAAATTACACATTTTTATATTACATATTAAGGAATAATCACAGAGAAAGGCAAATCAAGAAATATTTAATAAAAACTACATTTTCCTTAATTTAATATTGCAACTCAAATACAGGTAAAATTTTTTAATATTTTGAAACTCCCGATACACTTATTGGAACACTTTCTTTTAATTAATCATGTTAGAAGAGACACAAGCTATATGCTTGAAAAGGAAAGCCTGTAGCTTTCATTTTAATTTCATTTCTATTCTTTCTATTATTTTTTAAAGGAAATTACTTTCATGTTTGTGATAGATGGCACTGACATTCAAATATAGCACACTGAAGTAACATGATAGTGGTAGCTTCAAAGTACAGTCATTGCAAGATGTACATTCGTGGAGGTTCTACAGTCTGTGTTGTTATTACTCAAGAAAACATGATAAATTATGAAGGGATTACAGTCATTTGTTGTCTAGAAGGTATGATGCTGGGCCTCACAGTCCCTGTGATAAGTCTTACTTCAAAAGCAGTTGGAAATACAAATGACGAAAATGTGCTTATTTTCAGCTGTCTTCAAGTGCTTGATATGATGCCTCTGCTATAGTAACACTGACAGGACATTTCTCCCCTAGAAGGGCAAGATGCTGACAGTCTTACTGCCAGATAATTGATTTATTCTGGTGTTTGTAAGCCAGTAAACCTCAGTTGAGATAATTCCCTGAATGAAAGATTATCTCTCTTTGACAGGCAAATTCTGAGGCAGAATTTTTGACTTTTACAGTGGCATAAAGGCAGCTGATGGCCCAGAGGGGATGTGAATTCCAGTGTCTGACATCTTAGTCCAAATGTAAAAGAGAAGTCTGCAGGGAGACCATATAGCAGTGCTCTAGTACCTGAAGGGGGCCTACAAAAAAGCTGGAGAGAGACTTTTTGTAAAGGTATGTAGTGACCTCGAATTTGAGGTCCTCAAGACAGTGAGAAGAGCATGCAGCAAGCTCACTGCCCTGGATTCCAGAGAGCAGACTTTGGCCTCTTCAGGAACCTGCTTAGCAAGCTTCCATGGGATATAGCCCTAGAGGGCAAGGGGGCCCAAGACTCTTGGTTAACATTTAAGGATCACCTGCTACAAGCTCAGGAGTGTTGCATCCCGACTAAAAGGAAGTGCAGCAGGAGGGCCAGGAGACCTCCTTGGATGGATAAGGAGCTGCTGAGAAAAATTCACAGGAAAAAAGAGGCTTATAAAAGGTGGAAACAAGGACAGGTGGCCTGGGATGAATACAGGGATGTTGTCAGGGTAGTTAGGGACCAAGTTAGGAAAGCTAAGGCCCAATTGTAGCTAAACTTGGCAAGGGATGTTAAAGATAATAAGAAGGGAATTTATAGATATGTAGCAGCTAAAAAACAGACTAAGGATAATGTAGGCCCCCTCCGGAAACTTTCGGGAGAACTGGCTACACAGGACTTGGAGAAGGCTGAGGTTCTGAATGGCTTCTTTGCCACGGTCTTCACTGGCAAAGGCTCTGATCGCAGCACCCGGGTCTTGGAAGGCGGACGCAGGGACTGTGAAAACCTAGACCTTGTGCCCACTGTAGGAGAGGATCTGGTTTGAGACTATCTTAAGAATCTGAATGTACACAAGTCCATGGGACCTGATGAAATCCATCCGTGGGTCCTGAAGGAGCTGGCGAATGAAGTTGTAAAGCCACTGTCCATCATATTTGAAAAATCATGGCAGTCAGGTGAAGTTCCCGATGACTGGAAAAAGGGAAATATAACCCCCATTTTCAAGAAGGGGAAAATGGATGACCCGGGGAATTACAGACCAGTCAGTCTCACCTCTGTGCCTGGCAAAATCTGGGAGCAGATTCTCTTGGAAGGCATGCTAAGGCACATGAAAAACAACAAGGTGCTTGGTGACAGCCAGCATGGCTTCACTAAGGGCAAATCCTGCCTGACCAATTTGGTGGCCTTCTATGACGGGGCTACAAAAGTGATGGATAGGGGTGGAGCAGTTGACGTCATCTACCTGGACTTGTGCAAAGCTTTGACACTTTCCCATATGACATCCTTGTCTCTGAATTGGGGAGACATCAGTTTGATAGGTGGACCACTCGGTGGATAAAGAACTGGCTGGATGGTCACACTCAAAGAGTTGTGGTCAACGGTTCAATGTCCAGCTGGAGACCAGTAACGAGTGGTGTCCCTCAGGGATCGGTGTTGGGACCGGTCTTGTTTAATATCTTTGTCACTGACATGGGCAATGGAATTGAGTGTGCCCTCAGCAAGTTTGCCGATGACACCAAGTTGTGTGGTTCGGTTGATATGCTGGAGGGAAGGAATGCCATTCAGAGGGACCTTGACACACTTGTGAGGTGGGCTGATGCCAACCTCATGAAGTTTAACCATGCCAAGTGCAAGGTCCTACACCTGGGTGGGAGCAATCCCAGGCACAGCTACAGGTTGGGCAAAAAGGAAATTCATGGTAGTCCTGCGGAGAAGGACTTGGGGGTGTTGGTCAATGAGAAAATGAACATGAGCCAGCAGTGTGCACTCACAGCCCAGAAAGCCAACTGTATCCTGGGCTGCATCAAAAGGAGCGTGACCAGCCGTTCGAAGGAGGTGATCCTGCCCCACTACTCTGCTCTTGTGAGACCTCACTTGGAGTATTGTGTGCAGTTCTGGTGTCCTCAACATAAAAAGGACATGGTACTGTTAGAACAAGTCCAGAGGAGGGCCACGGGGATATCAGGGGACTGGAGCACCTCCCATATGAAGACAGGCTGAGAAAGTTGGGGCTGTTCAGCCTGGAGAAGAGAAGGCTGCGTGGAGACCTCATAGCAGCCTTCCAGTATCTGAAGGGGGCCTACAGGGATGCTGGTGAGGGACTGTTCATTAGGGACTGTAGTGATAGGACAAGGGGTAATGGGTTCAAACTTAAACAGCAGGGGTTTAGACTGGATATAAGGAAGAAATTCTTTACTGTGAGGGTGGTGAGGCACTGGAATGGGTTGCCCAGGGAGGTGATGAATGTTCCATCCCTGGTAGTGTTCAAGACCAGGTTGGATGAAGCCTTGGGTGATATGGTTTAGCGTGAGGTGTCCCTGCCCATGGCAGGAGGGTTGGAACTAGATGATCTTGAGGTCCTTTCAAATCCTAACTATTCTATGATTCTATGACAGGGGAAGAGAGAGAGCAGGAAACCATTCTCATGACTGTGTGCACTGCAGAGAGGAGCATATATAATTGGGGGATAATGTCAATGTCGGACACTAGGCATGGAGTAACATACACATTTTTTTCCTGATAAAGGAACACTGATGATTACCAACTCAGTAAAAGCTCTTACTCATTGTACTCAGTAAAGCTGCCATCTTCTCAAGTTCCCATGACTACAATGCCCATGGCAATTTAGAGAACACTCACAGCACCACCCAGAGACAAACTCTGCAGATATCTAGTGAAGGAGCTGGGTTTCAGATAGCTAAGAATGAATGAAAGACTAAAAAGCTCTCCAACTATGGACTTCCTTAAAACTCCTCTAAAATAATTGTGCTGTTATGCCAACAGCCTTTGATCCTATCCTAAATATAATTCTACCCATAAAAGCCAAAAGGCACCCTGGGAGATTGTCCTACCAATCAAGACTTGCACAAATGCTAAGAACACTGGAGAAAGCGACAAATGGAAATCCCATCCCATCAGAGAGAAGTTCTTTCCTCTACCTCCCCCAAATAGGAAAAGAACAGGTCCTTTTTCACACCAGTAAACTTGATGTTTGCCTCTGGGTGTTTCCATGTTTTCTACTTGATCTAAACTAGATCTGTAAAAGCCAGGTCAGTGACTGGCAGGTTTTGAATGGGAGCATAGCAGGAACAGCCTAAGCCTTCAACTGTTTGTATCTGTGAGGTATGGTACACGCCTCTCAGTTGCCTTTCAGGTACACACAAGCAGAAGATCTGTGCTCTGACTGAGTTATCTCAGGACAATCTTGTGGAGTAATGATTTAGCACTGAGACCCTGGAGAGAAGGGCAAAGGGAGAGTGGAGCTGAAGTATCACAGGGGATACTCTGTACAAAATGAACATTCACTCTTAGCTCTTCTCTTCAGTCTCTTGTCATTCACTTATGTATGGCTGTGATGGGTAGGCCCAATGTCTTTCTTCTAAAATGGTACCTGGGATGGACATGAATATAAATAGTAAATGTATTTTCATAAAAAAAGTCCAGTGAACAGAGCTGGCAGAAGACTATCCTTGATTCAGGAAGCACTCTGGCACTTACTTAAATCTCATTGGGCTTTAATAGTGTTTAAAGGCACTCTGATGGCTTTGCCTTACAGAGCCATCATAAGTGATGTTGTAAATTGCACAGGGAATATAAAAGATTGAATGTATTCAGCTTATGAAAACCCTCTCAGCTTTCCTTGAGCTATAAAACTTTATATGAAGCAAACCTCTAAGGAGACCATTACTTCAGGTTATTTTATCTCCTACTTTACTTACTAGCTTTCTGGTTTACTGTTCTACTTTTGCACCACTCCTGGTCCACCATATCCTGAAAAGCAAAAATCCAAGACAGAAAGGAAACTACACAAAGATCAGGGTTAGACTGAGTAATACATGCCAGAATCTAGCTACAAAATGATGAACAGGATTTCAAGAAATATGCCAAATTTTCATATCCTTAAATACCAAGTGATATAAAGTATTCACAGAATTTCTTCCTGCACATGCAGAGATTTCTTTTTATAGACCCACTTATAAAAGCAACTTTTAATATAAATGAAAAGCAAATTTCATTTGAAATGCAAGCACTGTGGCCAATTAAAAGGAATTAAATGTGTAGTCAGTGGATTTAACTTTGGCATCTTTAGCAAAATTTCATGGAATTGTTCCACTTACAGCTCACTTTTTTTTCCCCCCTCCTCCCTAAGACATTCATCCTGCATAATTAGAAGCCAAGGAGCCTCTGAGTTTACTGTGTACGTAAGTTAAATCCTAAGCACCTCTTAAGAAATGAAAATATGTTTTATTTCCAGAAGAATGCTGCACACCCCCTTCACCTCCACTCAAAGGGACAAAAAGCAATAGATACTTCAAGACTGAATAAGAGAACTCACGGACACAGCTCTACATTGCAAAACTATATATACACTCATATACAGTCACAGTTCTTCTTGTATCAGAGAGAAGTCTGATCATGCTTATATAATGTGCTTAGGAGAGACTCTTGAGAAGGGGAACAAAAGATTTCAGAATAGCTGTACTTCAGTTACCTGGTGAGCAAAGCATCAGACAGGAATTTAATATACTGTTGGGTAAGATTGGGTGAGTCATGTTACCCAGTGACTCACAGATTTAGGATTGTAAAACTGATTTTACCTGGGACAAGTGTTGCATACAGAATAACTGTAATTCTCATTCCTGTCAGGGGAAGAATGTCCAGTACTGCCCTCGCTGAATTTATGAAGAAATTGCAGACTGACCTGATTCAAAACTTAACATGAAGTCAACATTCACAAGTTAAGCTAGAATGAACTTGGGATAAAGCTATTGGACCTACTTATATATGCATTCAAAATGCACACACACACACTGGCCTGGAGCAAGATCACTGGTTTTATCCATTAAAAAAAAAAAAAAAAAAACAAACAAAAAAATCTCTAGAAATCACATCTCCTAAAATGAATATAGAATCATAGAATAGTTAGGGTTGGAAAGGACCTTAAGATCATCAAGTTCCAACCCCTTTGCCATGGGCAGGGACACCTCACATATATTTTTATATTCCTGAAAATATATTTTTAAATTCCTTGTAGACTCAAACAGAGAAATCCTCCACAATGACAGACACCATATCCTCATTACAGCACAGGAGAAAGCTTGCTTGCAAAAGACTTATGTACGGGATAGCAGCTACTTTAAATGTATTGTATTAACACCTACCTACATGCATTTTCTTCACTTTTATTCTAGTTTTGATTTATTCATTTCAACTTAGTTGTGACATCAACAGAAAACTTTCAAATTGTAAATACAATTCTTGTGGTGAATTAGCATCGTCTCTATTCCTTGATTAAATACACATAGCTCATATAGCCAAAAGCATCTGTGAAGAACTAGTTTTAAACCCTGACATTCAAAATTTTATGGAAACTAAAGTTGATCATAATTTAAGCAAAGAGTGGTGAGAAAACATCATTCTTCTGAGAGAAAAAATAAACCACAATATTTTAAAAACTTCCTCTAATTAAGGCAATCAAAATAGCACTAGCAGTCCTGATCAGTATTAGATTTATGTGTATGTGATGGTTAGGAAAGCTGGAAATTAAAGATATATTTTTTTCTTCTTTTGTTTATATAACAGAGTATTTCATGCAGTTCTGGTGTCCTCAACATAAAAAGGACATGGAACTGTTGGAACAAGTCCAGAGGAGGGCCACGAGGATGATCAGGGGACTGGAGCACCTCCCGTATGAAGACAGGCTGAGAAAGTTGGGGCTATTCAGCCTGGAGAAGAGAAGGCTGCGTGGAGACCTCATAGCAGCCTTACAGTATCTGAAGGGGGCCTACAGGGATGCTGGGGAGGGACTATTCATTAGGAACTGTAGTGACAGGACAAGGGGTAATGGGTTCTAAATTAAACAGGGGAAGTTTAGATTGGATCTAAGGAAGAAATTCTTTACTGTAAGGGTGGTGAGGCACTGGAGTGGGATGCCCAAGGAACTTATGAATACTCCATCCCTGGCAGTGTTCAAGGTCAGGTTGGACAGAGGCTTGGGTGATATGGTTTAGTGTAAGTTGTCCCTGCCCATGGCATGGAGGTTGGAACTAGATGGTCTTAAGGTCCTTTCCAACCCTAACTATTCTATGATTTTATGATTCTATTACATGGTTTAGTGTGAGGTGTCCCTATCCATGGCAAGGGGGTTGGAACTTGATGATCTTAAGGTCCTTTCCAACTCTAGCTATTCTATGATTCTATGATTCTATTAATGTTCACCCTCCACTATCGACCAATCATTGAACTTTCCTGTGGCACATGGACTCCTATTTGCAATAAACCATTGGTTTGTTTGATACAGAAGAAATCATTGGATCTATGCCACAGGAAAAACTCTGGAGACTACCTGGCATTCACTATGCCATACTCAGTTACTTGAATACATAGGCAGATGCCCATATAATTGCATGTATTTAAGTGTCTCTCTGCTCTGTTCCCTGCAGTGTTTCCCCCTCATCTGTAACATGCAGCAGATGAAATTCTTTATTGTTTTCACAGCAAAGACCAGCCTGAAATAAAGTTATGAAAGTTTGAAGCTTCAGCTCAGTTATGCTTATATGAGTCCACCCACTACAACTCAGACAAATTGAAATTGTGTGTACATGTATGTGCACTGTGTGGTATTTGCACATGCCTCACTACTTCAGGATAATTAAACAAAGAATGTTTTAAAAACTTCTATTACTTCACTTTTGCTTTGCCCAACACAGAGACATTTTCAAAATTACAGAACAGCTGCTCCTGTCTTATGAAACATTTGGAACAATTTCTAAAGATGAAGTTAAAATGCTCCAAGGTAAACAGAGTTATTGAAAGGTGACTTTCTCTCTCCAGGAAAAAAAAGCTGGTTTTCTGTAAAAACTGTTATAAAATGAAGCTCTACACAAAATTAATCTCTTCTCCCAAGCTGTTTGGATGCTATCAGACTCAGGGACCAGGACTTTCCTTAGGCAGTTATTTAGGAAAAATTTCACTGGCATTTTCAGGTGTATCCAGGCTCTTATAACCACCTGTGTGAAAGATACAGATGTGATTATTTTCAAATAAAGCTGTATATCTTTTTAAGCTGTTTCTCATTGCATACAGGGTTTTTTCTGCATATTTAAATATCTCTTGTGATGAAAGGTCTAAAAATTTTGTACCTAAAAAGTAATCCTTTAATGCTAGTTTCTCTAGCTATAAACAACAAGCAGTATAGTAGAATTTTTAAAAGTTCACTATTTGCTTATACTGTGACATTTATTTTGCAATTTTAAGTATTCTTTTTCAAGCAAAAGTGAAATAGTATCGACTGTACATGAGTGGTAGAAGGAGCACCACCCATATTTTTACAATTCACTGATAAAAGTCTTGTACAATCTCTGGCTTTAAAGTAACTGTTGGAAGTATTTTTGATATATATTATGTTTTAGTTCTTAATTTCTATTGGACACTAAAAGTACTATGAAAAATCCAAATGACTCCCTCTTTCAGGTATTTTTTCTTCTTACAGTCAGCTCACTGAAATGTACAGTCCAACCATACTCATCTACAAGTTTTTATGACCCTTTATAAACTACAATCATTTTTTTCCAAGACAGTAGTTAGTATCTATAGCTTGCATGCACACCATGAGGATTAAAATGAAATGTGGCTTCAAATATGCCATAAGCAGTTCACATTTCAAGAAGGATGACTTACTACCATATTCTGCTATGACTCCTGCTATTTTGTCCTGCCTTTTTCCTCCTTCTTCTCTTCTAGTCATAGCATTAACATTTATGATGAGTATAAACAGACCATACTTGGCAACTGCAAGATCCAGATGCCTTGCTTTGGAATATATTTCCAACTTCCTCCTTTGTGGTTTGTTCCTTCATTAGCTACACTTCTAGCAGTGTTGATGGAGCAGAGCAGTATATCTGGGCTGGTTTACAGAACTCCTGTCTTCCCATCTTTCTCTGTGGCTCACTCTTGCTTCTCACAATGACATTTATCTTAATTCTCATACACAAAATAATTTCTGTTGATAATTACCTCTGAAATGTATAAATACTTTTTATCCCAAACAGCCTTAGTTTTTACATTACACACATGAAAAATTAAAATTTGGTGTTTCTATTTCTTTATTCATCTTTGTAAAACTAGATGAAATGTAACCAACTCCTAGGCAATCCTTGTGTTATATTGTGATGTTTCTAATAGGCACATAAAGAAATGTTAATCTTCAGAGTAAACAACATCTGTTTTGGACCACTGCAGATAAGTATAATGACATCATGCAGAAAAGGGAAAAACTGGTTAATCAAAAGTGAGATCTCTTAATTGTAGAGACATCAAGAGGTAATGTAAGGAGTGGTGTTTTGAACTAGTATCATGAGGTTAGTGGGTCAAGCATTAGATTAGTCTGGGGCTGTACTGGGCTTATGTGGCAAGGTTTTGGTAGCAGGGAGTGGGAGCTACAAAGGTGGCTTCTGTGAGGAGCTGCTAGAATTCTGCTTCCCCCTGTCCAGTAGAGCCAATGGCAGCTGGCTCCAAGACAGACTCACCACTGGCCAAGGCTGAGCCCATCAGCGACAGTGGAAGTGCCTTTGGGATAACATACTTATGAAGGAGCAAAAGTTACTAAACAAGAGCATTGCAGCTGGAGAGAGGAGAAAGAATATGTGAGAGAACCATCCTTGCAAACACCAAAGTCAGCAAGGAAAGAGGGGAGGTGGAATTACAGGCACCAGAGCTGAGATCCCCCTGCAGCCCATGGTGCAGTCCACAGAGGCAGGCTGTGCCCCTGCAGCACATGGTGCAGCAGATCTCCACCTGCAGCCCATGGAGGACCCCACACCAGAGCAGAGGGATTCCTGAAGGACGTTGCAAATGGGGCACACAGACCTTGCGGCTCTCTGAGGTCCTTAAAGGGGAATGGTTTGATTACTGTGCATTGTGAAACCAAATCAGAAGAGTCAAGGCAGAACACTTCCCCCAGACAGCCATGCAAACTAGAAGGGTTTATTGCACACAGGGTTAAGGAGTTCTTGTGAGATGTGAGGGGGAGAGATGGTTGGGATTGTGAAAAGCTTATTATGGGATGCTTTAAAGTGGGCTGGGAAATTTGGAACACTTATTGATCAAAAGCAGGGGAAAGAAGGGATCATGGTGGATTGGGAAGAAACAAATAGGGGAAACTAGAGAGACAGTGGGATAAAATGGGCTGGTCAAGGTTAGGCAAGTTGCTGGTCAGTATGCTTGTTTGACTGAGCCCTGCACTTGATCACCATAGTCTGACTCTTCTCATTAATTCCTATTTCAAACCACCTTTTGTCTAAGTGTGTTCTAGACTGTGAGTGGGTGGCAAGGATTGCTAGCAAACTTCAGTCTGGCTAGCGGGCAATTAGATAAGAGATCCAATTACCAGCACTTGGAGTGGGACAGTGAGCTTAAGAGGCTTATATATTCAAGTGCCAACAATGGGGGGAGATCAGAGGACCTGGGTAGCTTCTCATTAGACTGAGTGCTTAAGGCCAGCAACTTCCAGAGGGACTTCCATATAGAAAAGGAACAGAATCAGACATTCTGTAGTATTCATGTTTATGTGAGTGCTGGATGCAAATGAGGTAAAGGCATTGTTCTCTGCTTGTGTTGATCCATGTGGCTAGCCATGTTCTGTAACAGTGTGTGATCACATGCACACATGTGTCTTTGGGGAACATGTGCTCAGCATGGCAACAGGCTGGACCTAGGGAAATATAACTGCAGCCTTGCATTCACTGCACCAGGACAAAAGGAATCCCCCTGGATCCCATAACCAGAGTTGGCTACAGGAAGTATTATTCATCATTGATACTCAGGAGAGAAAACAGGGATCTCAAGGATGTTGTACATGTCACCATTTCATTTCAATTGTCACAATTTTTTTTCTTCAGTCAAATATGACTGAAACTTATCTGTGATGTTCTGTAACCCTGTCAAGATTTTTAGCAACAGTCAAATGGAGCCATTGCAGGCTGAGCCTTCTTTCTGAAAGCGTAATGCAAGTGTGTGATGTCCCAGGGGTTTACACGGAGAAATGTTGTCAAACCGGGTGATCTGTGTCAATAAGATCAAGATGCTGGGCGCTGCTGGCAGCAAGTGAATATTTAAATCCCAGATCAAAACACATCAAAGGCAGAATAAGCTCTGTAATGCAGTTGCTGAGGGAAGGACTCAGCAACACAATAAAATGAAAAGCACAAAGTAGTGTTTTATTCAGATTACACAGCAGTGACTTGTGTTAGGCTTTGTGGTATTTCTGAAAACAAAATCATCATACTTAATGCTCTGCACAAATATGCATGATAGAATCATATCACTTTTGTATTGTTTGCAATTAAGAATTGATTACAAGACAGGATGGGGAAGGTAGACAGTGAAACACTTTACAGTGTTCCTCAGAGTTTGGAAATGGTTCAGCCACGAGCATTCTGAGTGGCTTTTGCCTACTCAGCCTTCCCTCTACTTCAGTTATTCATGTACAATAACAACACCTAGCGGTGTTAGGGAATTGACATCATGTCATGTGTGAAGTTTTCAAACACAACTTCAGCGAAACTCAGAATCACTAGACTATGGCTGAGTTATGTTTCTGTCAATGTCAACTGAGTGGGAACTTGACTATGAATATGCCTCAACAGTACTATAAGTTCTATATTTACCATGTAGGTGTGAGAAAAATGAGTTGAATGAAGACTCCTTTCCCTTCAATGGGCAAATTGGAAAAACAAATGAACTGTTAACTTTTTGTTAAAGGTTCTCTATTTATTTTCCTTGGATGTCTTGAAGAGAAACATATACTGAAATTCCATATTTCAAGTCTGAAGAAAAAGGGGGACTGTAACTTTGCAGTACATGCAATTACAGTGCAAATGACAGAAAAGAGTGGTGGATTCTGAATGGCTCAGCAAGTAGTCTTCTTGCTCTTATTTTTAGTATTAAGTGACAGCAAATTCCTATTCCACAGTTCCACATCCTGACTGAGATATGTTTTCAACAAACTCAAAATGACAAGTTCAGCAAGGCAGAGAATCATTAGAGTGCAAAACCAGTGAAAGTTCAAGTGAATAATGGAAGTTCTTGTACTATTTGCATTAGATCCATATGCTACAGTGAGTAATAAGCAGAATTTTAACACATATACAGGAATTAAAAGGACTTATTACTACTATTAGCAAGCATTTCCACAAGATAATGATTTAGGTTTCAAAGAGCTGTTTGATCTTTATTTCAAATAGAAGAATAAAAGTTATGCTCCCAGCATTGAAATAGACTTCCATAAACAAAATAGGAGATATTTTATAAATCTTCCTTTCTCATCTAAGCCTGAATGAGTCATGACCAGTTATATTCCCACATGTCTCAGCCACCTCTGCCAACTTGGCCTCAGGAAGAAGAAAGTATTCTGTAACTCTTCTTTCACAAATAGAGGCCAGGCAAAGAATTCGGAGTCATGGTTCCCAAATGATAAAATTCATTTTCTCTAATTAATATGCCCATTTCCTGACAAACACAATTTGCTTCACTCATACTAATGGAAATAGAATCATAGAATAGTTAGGGTTGGAAAGGACCTCAAGATCATCAGGTTCCAACCTCCCTGCCATGGGCAGGGACAGCTCACACTAAACCATATCACCCAAGGCTTCATCCAACCTGGCCTTGAACACTGCCAGGGATGGAGCATTCACCACCTCCCTGGGCAACCCATTCCAGTATCTCACCACCCTAACAGTAAAGAATTTCTTCCTTAGATCCAATCTAAACTTCCCCTGTTTAATTTAGAACCCATTACCCCTTGTCCTGTCACTACAGTTCCTAATGAAGAGTCGCTCCCAGCATCCCTATATGCCCCCTTCAGATACTGGAAGGCTTCTATGAGGTCTCCATGCAGCCTTCTCTTCTCCAGACTGAACAGCCCCAACTTTCTCAGCCTGTCTTCATACGGGAGGTGCTCCAGTCCCCTGATCATCCTCGTGGCCCTCCTCTGGACTTGTTCCAACAGTTCCACGTCCTTTTTATGTTGAGGACACCAGAACTGCATGAAATACTCTATGATATAAACAAATGAAGAAAAAAGTATATGTATATATGTCTTTAGTTTCAGTGGCACAAAGGATTGAGTATGCAATTCTAGGCTACTTATCTCAAAAAAGGAGCCAGTAGCACCAGAATACATTCAGAGAAGGGCAGCAGAATGATTAAACTTACGGAAGACCTCCAGAAGTGGAATGACTAAGTAAGTCACAAATCCTCACTCTGTAAAAGAATGACAGATGGAAGGTATAATATAGCTGTCTGTTGTTATAGGTGTCAAGAAGAGGACAACATGGATTAATTGTTCACTGGTTCTTCAGGTACAACACCCAGGAGCAATCAAACAAAGGTGGTAGGAGTCTGGTTCAAGAAAAATAATAGCTGATGAGTTTTCAGGCAGTTACTTGAATTCATTGCTGAAGAATTCTTAAGTGCTAAAAGTATATATGGTTTGCACATAAAACTGGATGAGTTAATGAAAAAATAACCAAAACCAAACATGCAGAGGATTACAAAACACAGAGAAACCATCTCTAGCAAAGACAGACCATGCACTGAACATGGCTGGAATCTGGGAGAGTACTACAACAAATGATGGTATATCCTTCCTTCGTTACTCTACTCCTATCTAGAAATACACTTTTTGACACCGTCAAACACAAGCTACCAGGCTTAAAAGAATTTAGACAGAGGCAATAAGGCTGTGACTGTATTAAAATCAGTTTAAAAAAACCCAAAAAACAAACCCATTAACTTCAACATGGGTTATTTTCTTTGTTTCAGTTATTATATTCAAGGTTTTAATCCATTGTGCTTTACAAGTTCACTGTAATACCTCACACAATGAGATTTACATAACCTAGGCTTAGAAAATGAACACTTTTAGAGAAAGTAACATTTTTACAGCACTTTGAAAAACACAAATTATCAAGATCAGTTGACATTTCAAATGGGACTCTTTGAATTGACTTTGTTTGAGAAAGGATTGCTTCCATTGCTCAGCTTCATCTATTTGTTCCTGTATTACAGATCTGTTACAACTCTTTCTTTGGAGTCCTCCTCCTGACAGCCAAGCCTCAGTGTAGATCTTGGTCTGTGTTGCTTCTTATTCAACAGCTAGAGAATATTAAATGCAATTAAGATTTTTTTTTTTTACCACCCAAATATGTGATTCATTTGATTTTCAAAAGCTGCCAGGACTGCTACAGTTCAGCAATTATATCCATGATACTACATAGCTGACTTTTGGTGTCACTCAGATAATGTTATTTAAGGCTCCAGTGGTATTACCCTAGCTTGTTTTCTTTGTGCTTTCCCAGGCAATTTTAAGCACATTCTCATGTACCTTTTGATTACTTTCATCTGAAATCTCCGTGATAATATATGGTAGAATGTTCCACCCTCCACTGCCAACACTCTAGTAAGCCAGTTTGTCCCACCACTCATAGTACCTTTCAATCCTCACTGCTGCTAAAATATCAAAGGCATTAAGACAGCAGCTGAAGTAATACCACAGCTGAACTCAGTGGCAAAGCAAACTTTGACTTAGCTGTGTAAGTGACCACAGACAGTGCATGGAATAAACCTTTGCAGGGCTTGGGTTAAGGAAATGATAAATTAATTCATTAATCTAGTATTTTTGTTTAAAATATGCTAGATACTATAGGTCAGAAAGCAGTGAAGACATACACATGTGTAAGTACAACAGTACTGCTACCCTGGATAAATTTAACCTAAATTTAACCTAAATTTAACCTAAATTTAACCTAAATTTAACCAAATTTAACCTTTCTGTACCACAGTTCTGAAACTTCAAATATATTTTAAAGCATATGAGATCAAGATCTGAAAAGTAATTTCTAAGGGCCAGTTTGTGATTACTCAGACATGGTTATCCAGAGACATCAAAGAGATTAGCTAGCTTTATCCCCTCTGGTTCTTTTGCTTTCAATCACCCTAAGCAGCTATTTCACAGGTCCAGGCAAAAAAAAAAAGCTGCTTGTTCGGTGTTTTGTAGGCAGGTGAATATAGAGATGCTCAGGAGGTTTAAGGCAAGAAGACTGAATACTGGTTATGTTTCCTATTCATGCCAACAAAGGTAAGATGTAAGGAAGAAATTATTTACTGTGAGAGATTTCAAGTAACTACTTCTCTGTAGCCACCCACAAACACTGTATTTCAGGTGCATGTCACAGGGCAACTGAAACTGTTAGCACAGCTTTTTCTGGATTGGCTTAGATGATACACACCACTTACTCTAAAATCCCTTTTAAATTGTGCCTGTACATTCCTCCTTTATTCTCATAACAGGTCTTACACTCAAGAGCAGGAGATCACAAAACACAAGCAGCTCTCAGACTTCTGCCACTTCAACGACTCTGTGAAACAGCCAGCAGGATCCTGAAGGATCAGCCTTTTTATATCATTCACAGTGTGGCCTCTACTCCTAGAAGCAGGTTTCTGAGGAAGTTTTGAACCAGCATAGCACAGGAGTATTCTGCCACTTTTCAGATGTTTCCCTGACAGCTGCTATGTGCAGTTCCTCTCAGGATCAGTTAAAAATGTTATTGTTAGACTTACATGAACCTGATTAATAGACTGCTGTGTTTCAAAATCTATGAGTTATTATTTCTACATAAAAGCATACCAAAAAAAAATCCTTTCTGCGTAATAAACAAAGTGAAAGATACTGTCACTGTCCTAGTTAAGCCATATTTGCTAGTAGATTTAGACTTATTCCTTAGTAGGAGCTGTGTTTAAGTTCTCACAGTATCAGGGCTGTCAGCTCTATGCCCAGAAGTTGCTGGCTCTTCAGAAGCCTGTTCCACCTGGGAGTCTCTAAATTAATAAGGAAAGGAACTGCCTCTGGACAGCTACAGACTTTCCTGGTAGGTTGCCTTTGCAATTGAATTCGCAGCTTTTATTTGATCGGGGTGGCAAAGAAGCCATACTTGGCTAAGAACTGGACTCAAACACTTAGGGTTTAAATCATATAAGCAAGCATGGAGAGGGAAATATTCCCAGCCACTGAGATACAGATAATTCTGTCTACACACACACAAGACAGACACTTTAATGGCCTGTATTCCTGACCTCTGGATAGCTGCTCTTTCACTCACCAGAGCAAAAATTAACCTTTAATGCATTTCAGTCACATGGTGCCTATAAATATCTCTGTATATATAAGTATACATGTGTTCTTCTGCTACATGTGTATATAAAGATGTGTGTTATATGTATATTAACACAAAAATGTAAATATCTGTAAGAATACTTTGGCACAGAATATAGTTTTGGCATCCAGAAATCTGCAAATCTCTCAGATTATGGATGCAGACACCACTATTTAATTCAAAATTAACAAAATAAAAACAGAATTATTTACTTTTCCTATAAAACCTGGACATTGAATGTGCACATTGCAAATAAGCTCTACTGCAGCATTCTGAGCTATTACTCAGAGGAGTTATTGATGTCACGAGACAGCACTAAGCAATGCTGAGGAAACTGAACCAACATTTTGATGATTCCTTCATAACACAACACCTGGTTTCACAGTTGACAAAAGTAGATACAACGTTAAAACAAAACCATTTACCTTATGTTCAATGATATATATGTGATCTACTGGAAGTGTGAATAACAGCTTGTACATATTGAATATGCAATAGTACTCTACAGTACTGCTTATAATAGAGATTTCCAAGACTGATTTTTTTTTTGCTTTGATGTGCTATAATCTTGAAATGGCAATCAGTTTTCTAGCAATTCTGTCAAACCCTGTTTAGAATGTTTCCTGAATGGTTTAAACACTCTTAAAAAAGAGGTTTAGTTTAAAGATTACATGTGTCATTGCCTACTTAATTTTCATTCTTAAAGCTAATTTCCCAGCAACAGAAAGATGTAGGAATTCTTAAAATCAGATGCAGTGAGATTTTAGTCCTTGTCAAAGGTAACAGTATACTTGAAGCAAAGATTCACTGCTTCCCACCATTAAAAGATTCAATGTATGAATCAATGTATGAATCAATGCATGAATCAATGCATGAATCAATGTATGAGTCTTGTGAACTGCAACAGAAAAAAATATTTAGATAGAGAATAAAGAAAATGATTGAGAGCCATCGCAACATTACAGAGGGCAGATGCAGGTTGTAGCCATGGCAATGATGGCAAATAGATTAATGTTTTAGGCCTATATATTTTTCTAAAATACTCAACAGCAACACAATTTTGAACTAGATTCTCCACAGCTTGTAACTGCATCGGCTGTATTGCAGTGGAGAAGGAGACACAATATATTTTTCATAAACTGCTAAATTATTAAGAAGAAACAAGAAGCTGCCAGAACATTATAATTCTCTCTGAACCAAAGGGGCAAATTTTCAAAATTACGTCTTCCATCTGAACCAATGCATGTATGATGGATGAAAAGGTACAATTGTTTCACGCTGCATTTTGTAAAGTTTCACATTAGGGTGCCCATTACCATAATTTTAAATTCACCTGCGATCTTCATATTTCTCTAAGCCCAAAGAGCACAAACAGTTGTAATAAAAAAAAAAATAAGTACACAAACTGGAAAACAGGCAGGTTGTGGGATTTTAAGAAACTTACAATATGCAAAAGCTGCTGAAAATGTTTTTGAATATGGTGTCTTTGGCTATAAAACAGGCTTGTTAAATGACAGCTACCTATATAATAAAGGAGTTTCCTCAGACAGCTATGATAAAAAACTGGGAAAAAAATCAAATAATGAATTGCATCTCTGTGAACCAAAATAACACTTCCAAAGGAATTATCTTAAAGATAATTCTAGCATGTGTGACATAGCTACATTGATGCTGGAATCTCTATGCAAATTTGTGTAGTACTGATTTTTTTTGTTGTTATTGTTGTACTATATAAAATGTTCTCCTCAGCTTTCAAATCATACTACTTAAACAGGTTGTGAATGCTCCATCCCTGGCAGTGTTCAAGGCCAGGCTGGACAAAGCCCTGGGTGGCATGGTTTAGGGTGAGGTGTCCCTGCCTGTGGCAGAGGAGTTGGAACTAGATGATCTTAAGGTCCTTTCCAACCCTAACTATTCTATGATTTTAACATGGATTCAGGCAAATGCCTCATACTGAGAGGAATAAAGTCAATGTCTAAGAGGAAGCACCCTGTGAAGCTTTGCTTTCAGTGGGCTTTTTTATGTTGAATTTGCTTTTCAGTAGACTTCTTTATGTTGAATTGAATTAAGGTTAAATTACAAAACACAGGTAGCATCTTATTTCTTCAAAATAATCCCATCATATGCTGACCATAAAGCTTTGCTATTATGAGTTGTTGATTGGTTAATTTTTATCCTAGGCTTTGTTTTTCAGCAAAGGGTTAAAGAGAATCATGGAATCATAGAATGGCTTGGGTTGGAAGGGAATTCAAAGATCCCCTAGTTCCACCCTCCCTGCCATGGGCAGCGACACCTTCCACTAGATCAAGCTGCTCAATGGCTCGTCCAGCCTGGCCTTGGAACACTTCTATAACCCCAGTTCAGCTGGGTTGAACAACCCCAGCTCTCTCAGCCTGTCTTCATAGGAACGGTCCTCCAGCCCTCTGATCATCTTCATATTAAAATAACAGTAAATGGGCAATTAGACAAGAAAATGCTAACAAAATAAGATGACTGAAGTGTCATATTGCCCTGGTATAATTGGTCTACCAACCCCCTATATTTCCAGAAGGAAATGAAGCCTTGAAAGATGTCTGTCATCTAACTGTGAATGGGAACATCATGGAGAATATGATCATGGGCTGATCTATTTAATTGTGCTAGTGTCTCTCAACAGTCATGGTCATTTTCCTTCATTGACAGCTTTGAAATGAAAACACCTAACCTTTTGTCCATTTTTGCTTTGAAATGTCAACTTCTCTCCTCCTCAAAATCCCACTTACATACTTTCTACCTTGCCCAAAGTCAGCCAAACCTTGTTTTTAAGAGAAGTCTGCGTGTGTATTATCACTGAGAAGAATTATTAATCAGCAATAATTCATTCTGAAAAAAAAGACCCTGACATATGGACTTTGGGTAATGCAAGATACCTCACTTTTTGAGACCTCCTCTGGAGTATTATGCACAGTTCTGGTGTCCTCAACATAAAAAGGACATGGAACTGTTGGAACAAGTCCAGAGGAGGACCATGAGGATGATCAAGGGGCTGGAGCACCTCCCGTATGAAGACAGGCTGAGAAAGTTGGGGCTGTTCAGCCTGGAGAAGGCTGCATGAAGACCTCATAGTAGCCTTCTGGTATCTGAAAGGGGGCTATAGAGATGCCAGGGAGGGACTCTTCATTAGGGACTGTAGTGACAGGACAAGGGGTAATGGGTTAAAACTTGAACAGGGGAAGTTTAGATTACATATAAGGAAGAAGTTCTTTACTGTGAGGGTGACGAGGCACCTAAACAGGTTGCCCAGGGAAGTTGTGAATGCTCCATCCTGGCAGTGCTCAATGCTGAAATACAGTCTTAATAATGGACAAAGGTGAATGCACAAAAGCACATCAGGAAAACACTGGCAAAACAGTGACGTGTTTCACTGAAGGTGCTAAGTAATGAAATAGCCTCATAACGGTGTAATGTTCCTTTTAACAAAATAAAATGACAGAATGGACTGAAGGCATACATCCAGATCCTATTTTATATAATTTTTTAATTATAAAGATCTAAAAAGCTAGATCCTGTCCATGGTTAACCCAATGGAATTCTTCAGATTGAAGAAACCTTCTATCTGCCCTGAAGACAGCTGAAGCAGTAGCAAAATGAGGGTAGTTTCTAGGAAATGAGTTAAAAGGAAGCATTTGGGGGATGAGAGAGAAATCCTTCTTTTATCCTAACCCATCCCTATAAAATCCAGTGTGTTCAGTAAGTCAGTGCAGCTCTGAGGCTGGAGGAGTGCCCAAGCACTGAAATGAAACCCTGAGCATCCCCTGCATCCCTCCCCTGTGGTCAAAGACATACTCAAAAGAAAGGAGATTCAAGATTCAAGCCCTTGCTCACTGAGCTTGTTTAAAGCATGTGGAAAGAAGCAAATCTTAAAAAAAAATTAAAAAATTAAAAAATAGTTATGTGAAAGTTTATAAAGTCTAGTTCTGTGTAAAGACTCTGCAGCAATAAATGTAATCATCTCAAATCATGTCAGTATTTGGTACAACTGGCCTCAGTGCATAAACAAATATGCCTGAAGTTAATATCACTAAGTTAAACAATCATGAATAAAATATTTTTATCTAAGTAGCCAGATCAAAATATTATTTTGCAATTCCTCTGTACTAAACCTGATGCCTTTTACAAGAAAATACATTAGCAGTCATAGCCCAGGACTTAGTACAAATACCTACCTATGCTACCAATCTGCAACATCAGTGTGATCTCTGTGATGTAGGTGACAGGTTCCTAGTTAGTTTAAAAAAAAAAGTATAACATATTCCTCATAAGAGAATTAGGAAACTTTATTAGTAATTACGCGGCACAATTCAGTACTTCAATTGAAAAAATTAAAAATTTAAGGTGAGATTCATATTTACTAATCTAATAATTGAAAACACTGACATCCAAGGCTTTTTTGTCACCCCAGTATTCCTTTATTACAAATGGAAAGAAATGGCACCCTCTGCAGTGGGTAATTAATTTTCTTCAAGATAGGTCACATGAATCACCCTACAAAGTTACTAGGTTCTTTCTAAAAGCTATAAAGACTAGCTTTAACTCAGAGGTCTGATGTTATGGTGTCTAGATGAATACAAAGACAAGCAGTTACTGCCTTTTGAATAATGGTTTTGTAGTTAAGTTTAAAGCAAATTAGACAACTGTTCTGCAGGCAGTTTGGTTTTGGCTTTACTCATGACCAAAATCCCTTCTATAGGGTATCTGCTAGATAGTTGAAGCTGTCATAGGGAAAGCAAATGTTTCTGAAACTGATGGTATTGAAGGCACAAATGTATTATAGAACAAATCAAATCTGAAAATCTGAAAACCAAACTCATCATGCCAGCATAAACAAGTCCAATGAATTGACTGCAGCTCTAATCGCTTTAAGTGATTATCATAAAAAATGAAAGGCAAACATTTCTCCCAATCTAAAACAAAACAGTGTCAGCATAAGCAAAACCCAAATGGGATATTTTAGTTATTTTCTAGTCCAATGGAAATAGACAGGATGTATGTAGCGGTCAGTGCTGAAGCATAGCAGAAGAATTTATTGTGAAATGCTTTGAAAATAACATTTTCACATGAACAGAGATTAAAACAACTATGTCATTACTAAAAGCTATTTTTTGTTGTAATTATGTATTCAGTAGACTAAGGTACACTGTGGAGATGGCAATGTTGAGAGCACTTAAAGAGAATCTGTGCTTGGTTTCCCTTGCTCCTCAGTTGCAGCATGTTCTCTCCCAGAGAGAGACACCCTGCACACACAGGAGGTATGATATGAGTGCCCAGAACTGTGTGTTCTTCTTTTACAAGGGTCTGGTTAACACTCCTATTTCCCTTGGCACAGCTACAAACTGTATTTCAGCTACCCAATCCAACCACAAACTCTTAAAATTTCTGAGGACAACAGGATATTTGAAATTATGTTCTAGTCATCTAGCTATTGTTACCGTATCTGCATCAATACCATTCTGGTCAATATGACATTGAGATACCTTAGAAGAAAACAGATGTCAGCTTTCTGTCACCTCTGAATATGTGTTTTTATTTTCTGATACCAGTAGGGAGAGATTCATCTTGCCTTACTTTAGCTGTGTGAAAACCAATAACAATCAGCAACAATAAATACCTGATTCCTCCCACGCTATGTCAGGTGTATGAATTAGGTTGATTAATTTGTCCACTGGAGGTTTTTGTCTCTCTCCAGTATCTATACAAGGAACACTGATGGTTGGTTTACAACCAGCAATTGGATTTGTGGTGGCTATGTGAAAAAACACCATGACTTTTGGTGCAAAAAATCCTTAGAGCTTTTTGAGATCTGTCAGCAAAAATGTTTTTGACATAAATTACTATATACACATGTACTGCAGGTAATCTTAAATCAGACAAACCATGACCCTGTATCTTCTGCTACAATCCTATTGTTTGTTCCTCTACTCAGAAGTAAACTGGCCTGTTCTACTGTTTATAAGGGAAACAATAGGAGGAAATCAATGTATGAAATAAAATATGTAGTGGCAAATACAAACTAAATTTAAATTATATAAAACTAGGAAAAAAAATACCGAAGACAATGGAATTTTCATTGGAAGTAAACTTGGTGCTCTCTCTTCTTGGTCTAGTACTCTCAGGTCTAATCTGCTAAAGACATCTGAATGATAGAGAATATTACAGATCTCATCTTCAAAATAGAATCCTTTAGGGTTTTCCCCGATTTAGGGCAGCACAGAAAGAACACAGTAAAAAGTGTGCCCGTTAATTCAATAAACACAGAACTGCATTGATTCTCCTAGGGCTGCTAACCTCTTCTGATGTGAGTCCTACTTTGATTAAATCACGGTTAAAGTGAGAAATTTGGATTCTTAGTTGATCCCACATGGAGCATACTGCAGAAAGGTCCTTACCAGCAGAATGCCCACGTCACTGTCATAAGGAGCAGCAAAGCTCTCAAGACAGGTTAACTTCTCACCATACATTTTGGATATAGATATGTATTAACACTCCTCTCATGCTTTAAGACCTGGGTTAATAATCGTCCCCATTATTTGGCCTTCGCTGAGAAAATTGTTGGCTCTTTGGCAGCTGTTGCTCTCTCTGATGGACATAAGAACCAGATACCTGTGCTGAAAAGTGACAAATGGTTTAGGTAATTATTGGCAGTGTGCATAAGTTTATATGTTTTGAAGAATCTTGTGTAAGGAAACCAAATTGCAGAGGTGGCATCTGGCAAACTCTCAGCAGTATATATCCAAAAGGGAGTTATGAGGTCATCCTATTTACAGATTTGTTTCAAAGTTAGCACAGCAGCTTGGAGCACATGCTTGTGTATGCATGTTTTGGTTGGTTTGGGGGGTTTTAAAGTGCATTTTATCCTGATTATAGCAACTATTTGTCCTGGATCTACTGACCTCTGTGCTTACTTAACCTTTATGCTGTACTACTACAGCCTGCTCTGCACAGCTGGGATTCAGCTAACCTAGCTTAAGAAGGTTCCTTGTCTTGGGTCTTGCTGCATAGTTAGGAAAGAGATGTAGGCACCTCTGTAGGATGCTTGTTCTGCTCTAAAGGAGATGAAAAAATATATATAGAGAGCATGGTTCACTCTCTGCTTCTGCCTTTCTCTTTCCAGAAAAGGAAGAGAGCCACTTATAGGTTCACCTCAGTAGCTGATGAACAGGTGTTTCATGTCAGCTCGGGGTATCAGATGTAGCCACAAAAGGCTAGCATTTATGCTACAAGATCTATGGGAGACTGCTGTCCTCCTAGAGTGGCAGCTGTAAGTCAGCTGAACTGTGTTTTGCATGACTAGATGGCATGCAGAGAATATGGGGACCCCACTATCTGTTTTTCCAGTCCAGTCTTAGGTGTGAATGCAGGTAGCATAAGCATTACAGTTCTTTGAGCCAAGGAAAGATGTGGGTTTTGTCCTTAAAACTAGTATCAGAAGAAATCACTAAAGAGAAAAAAATTGTGTGTCATGGAAAATCAGCATGTGCTGAGCTATGATTGGAAGAGCTTAGGAGCACCGTCACAGGCCTTGCTGCACACTGACTGTCCATGCAGCAGTGGCAGGATGAAGGCCTTTGCCTCCCTGGGAAAGGCTGCTTGTTCCTCACAGGTTTTCAATTATATGTGGAAAGTATCTCCAGAAGAATTCTGTAATCTCTGTCTCGGGAAAGCCCAGTGAAAAATCTATTTCTGTCTACTGTTCCCTTCTTTATCCATTGCATAAGATACCAGATATTATTATCATAACATTCAAATGGCCCATGTGAAATGCACAGATACGGAAAAAAGCGTTTCAGATGAGTATATTGAGTACAGGCTCAGTGATCAAGACATTGCAGAATCTGACATAGACTTTGGAGGCTAAGTTTGAATGGTTCATACACTTCGACATATGTAAAATGCACTTAAATGAAAGGAACTTTTTTTTGTTCCACTTCAGCCCACATTTGCTGAAAAATAGCTTATTTTTATCCAAGGATGTTTTCAGTATTTGTCTCACACCAGTCACTATCTAAACTAGAAATAAATGGTTGCAGAAGAGTGGAAGAAGTACTTTGAGATTTCAAACCAAAACAAAAGTTTGAAGGGAGAAAAAAACAAACTCAAAACTCTCACATAAAGCTGATATAATAAATAATATTAATTTATTGGTTGCTTTTCTATATATGGCACATTAAAACCCTTTAATTTCTTTGAAAACTTCACTGTGTAAAGCAATTCTGTCAGGTGTTCATCTTTTAACGGTTTCAAATTCTATTTGACTGAAAGCTAAATGAACGTATGAAGGATTTTTGCATGAATATCTGTTACAAAAAGATTTAATCTGCTCAGCCTCCCTCTGTGTTCATTATATAAAACCTGTAATAATGAATATGTATTTAGTCAGGTGAATTTGTTTTGCAGCAACAAATCACAGTGGACGTGAGCATCCTGGCACCATTGTTCCTGGTGTTATACTTAAGATCAGTGGAGTAAAGTAAGGGCAAGTCTATCTTATCTTCCTCAATGGATTCAGGGCTTCTAAAAGGGATGTTTTCTGGAATTTTGTCTGTTGTCACAAAACATGGTGATGGAAAATTTATACACAAAGTTTTATCTTCAACCTGCTTTCAGTAATTTAAATTATTTGATAAAGTAACCAGAATACAAACCAACACAAGTTAAATCTGAACAGTAAAAGTAACAGTAAATCTGACACTTATAAAGCCATTATGTGTCTGAATAAAACAATTTTTCCTCTATTCTTGTCTGCTTTTCTTGAAATAGGTTATAACAGTCTTTTCTTCCTGATCCTATGTTGTCTTTCCATAAGACAATCCATGGTGACTTAGCCATCCTGTTCAAAAGGAATTCAGTCACTTTTTAAACTGATTACTGGAATCACCAGAGGCACACAGAGTTGCTGCACAAGATATTCTCTGCTGATTTTGCCACCTCACCTAAATAAACGAAGTCTCAGAAAAAGCTAATGGATTCACCAGGCATGGAGACAGATGTCAGGTGTTGAGAGAAGCAGTCATGCTCATTTTTACTTGTAATTTAAGTAAGGCAATATACACATACACAAAGGTGAAAGATAATCCCTTAGGAGGTTTCTCTATGTGTGTCCTCCAATACATACTTGGTGGGCTCTCCACACTGGACTAATGCAAATCCACTTTCACTGACAGTGGAGCCGTACTTCCTGGGACCCAGTATTTTCAGCAGGCATACTCAAAAAGATAACCAAAATCATACCAAATCTGTACTGACCTCAATTAACTTAAATTTCAGCTAGCGGTATTTGATTCTAAATAAAATAAGAAGAAATGGAATTTATTTATGGAGCTATTTTAAGCGCAGTGACTACTATATATAAAATCAGAGTAAGTGGCTGAAGTTGAATTTAAAAGACAGGCATATTTTTGGTTTGTTGTTTCCAAATACAGTCTCATCTGTTCCTAAGTCTGAGGAAGAAAGACTACAGTAAAGAACCTACATCCTTCTTCAAGCAAACCCAAGGTTTTTCAGCATGGAAGAGAACACTAAGGGTAAAACAAACTGTACCATGAGAGTTTCAGCTGATTTGATATTAAGTGAAAAAGCCTATTTATGAGTCTTGCCTGAAAAAGGGGTATAAGCTCAGGTCTTCTGTAAGTCCAGAATTTTTCCTATTCTAACAGTTCTAAAGCAGTCTCCCTCTGGAGTGCCTGGCTTCTCTGAGTGTATATAGAACTCTTGCTTCTGTGAATGAATTATCACATTCTGTATATCACCACGATCTGTATGTTTACACAGATAACCTTGCTAAGCTGCCCGGGTCTGGGCTTTGGAGAAAGTAGTGTAAACATTGAAACATGTCACTGGAGAACAATTAAATTTGAAATTTCAAGTAGATTGGATTTGAAGGTGTAGTGTCAGCATTTGTTTAGTGTGTAGGGCTTACGATAAACTATTCCCCATGCCGCCTATATGGTATACGATAGGAAATCTGTATTCTTATAAAAAGAAGTATTTCTTTCTCAGATGAAACCGAGGTCCAATATCTGGTTTATGCTTTTTCATTCATTATTTTGAGGAATACCCATTCTTTGGAAGAGAAACACAGACTGTAAAGTGTTTTTATTTACTTCCACCTAAAAGGTGTTTTAGTATTGGAAGAGCCATTTCACTTCTGAGGCACAATTAGAGAAATATAAATTTTGGTTGCCATGCTAACAGGAAATCTCTCATTTGATTCCAGTAAAACATAAGTGCACAAACGACATTTTCTGGTAAAAACCGGAAACATTAGATTAACAAGGCTGCAGGTTTTGCCAATTGCAGTTAATTTCACAGTTCTGCCCCTTTGTAGAGTGTGGTGTTCTGTCAGCATCTAAATCTCCAGAGCATCAGCTGCTTCTTTCCAACAGGACTACGGCTTCTGCCCAATCGCCTCAGAAGTCTGGATCTTGCAAGTGTAAACCCCACGCGGGGACGAATCCCACCAGCCACTTTATGTACTCTGTAATCCGTCCCATAGCTCGTTTGACAGTGCTCTTTTATCTACCAGCATTTCGCCACCCTCCAGGTCCCCCCGGAGGCTTCCTGGCAGCACCTAAACCTTCCCAAGGGTCTTCTTCGGCAGGGGGGACCGCGGGGGACACCCCAGCTGCGGCCGCTGGCTCGGTGGGGCCGGGGGCACGGCAGAGCCCTTCCCTTCTCTCACCCCCCGCTCTGCACCACACTTCGACTCACTCACTGTGGCACTGCCGGGGGCCGGATGCACTCAGGTCCGTCGGAGCCTGCGATGCCCCCACTTGCGCCGCCCTCCCCGTGGCCCAGAGCGGATGGCAGATGCGGAGCTGCCCCCCGCGCCGCGCCACCAGGGACCGCTGGGTCCTCCGGGTCCCCCGCTGCCCTCCTGCCGCCTGCACCGGCGCTCCGCTGTCCTGCAGCGGAGTCCCTGCAGGTCTCGCACCTCACCGGCCACCGAGGGATGCCGCTTCCCGCCGCGGCGGCTGAGAAGGAAAAATCCTGCTTATTACGTACAAGAGAAAGAAAATGATCTTAAGTGCTCTGCAGGACTGAAAGCAAGGAGGTGCACAACCTCGCTCTGTGCTTGCGTCGGTGCAAAAGTTACCTCGGACCCTCCTGCGGACTTTTTTAATGGCTTTGTAGAGGTACAAGAAGGTAATCACAGATGCATAAAGAGAATATATCAAAGTTGACTAGAACTTACTTGGTTTAGGTGCATGTGTTGACAGCCGGCATCTTCCTTCAATAGTTTTAAACAGGTGTCATTTTCCCTTGGAAGTAGCACCCTCTTCAATCCCTTCCTGTGAATTAACTCCCTTTCAATGGTGTTTATTTCATTGGCTCTCGTCCACTTGAGCCACTTCTCCCCGGTTTTACTTTATTTCCTTCATGTTCGCCACACGTGCAGGGACGCCCGGGCCTACCAGTCAGCGGCTGTCCCTTGCCCCTAGCCGCGGTGACCGCGCCTGCCGCCAGGCTCCGGTGCAACAGCTGAGAAGCAGATTCTTTCTCGGCTTCTCAGCGCGGCATCTCCACACTCCCTCGGGGAGCCTCATGCTGGCTGTAAAAAGTAACGACTCCCTCCGGGGCGCAGGCTGAGCAGCATGGAAGGAGGGCGATGGGGGGACACGGAACTCGAGATGAACGGAGAACAGAGGGGCAAACGCTGGGGCTTCTCCTCTCGGTGCGCTCCCTCCTCGGCCGCCGGCACCTCTGCCTCACCGCCCTCCGCCGCCCTCCTCCGCCGCCGCCTCCGCCGCGCTGCCCCTGCCGCCCACAGCGGATGAAGGGAGCTGCCCGACAGCGCCTCCTTGCGAGCGCACCGCGCACCTCGCCGGGCTCAGAGCACTGCCCCGACCGCTGCTGCTCTGTCCCTTCGTGAGTGCTTAGCGGCTCAGTGTTCACCCAGATGCCTCTCCGAGAGGACGCCCACCTAGAGCCGGAGTTGGGCTCATAGCTGAGCCGAGGACATGCGCCGCACAGGATCGCTCACAGACTCAGCACCGACCGGCGGCCGGCTCCACGGAAAGTTTGCTAGCATACCTTTCTGCAGCGGGGGAAGACCGAGACCGCTCCACGCGATCGCACCAGGGGCTCTGTGAGTCCCCCCTTGCCTGGCGCTGGCTGTTCTCCGGTGCGCTTCCAGCCTGCAGCAGAGTTTTGGTCTCGGTAGCTTTCGCGATGCTCCTGACTGGGGCTCGGCGAGGGCTCTGCTCGTGCCGCCCAGCCGAGGCTCAGGCCGGGATGCTTCCCTCCGCTCACCGTACAGTACTGTAGGTCCCTGCCCCTGCGCTGACCCAGCCTCTCCCGGTGCAGCGGAGTCAGGCCAGCCTGGGCGGTAACGGGAGGGTGCGCAGGAGCGAGCCCCAGCCGGAATTCATTATAAAGGGTCGGAGGGGATGAGTCTAGACACCATTTTTTCACTTTATTTGTCCTTTCCCTAAAAAAATTAGGGCAGAATTTAAATGCACGAGCTTAGAAATGGTACGAAAAAGACGCAAAGGGCGGAGACCGTTTTGGGAAGACCCTATTTTGATACCCATTTAGACTCTGCCCCGTGCTGACTCTGGACGCGGAGCAGGCATGGAGCTTAGCAGGTCACCAGGCGCCGTCTGCCGTCCCCGGTGTTCCGCCGCCACCTGGGTGAGCACCCCTGCCGGCCCTAGGCCCCTCCTGCCGCGAGAGCACCAGGCAGCATGCCACCAGCTTTGATTTTGCCCGTCTCCTTGTAGGAATTGCTTCCACCTTTCAGGTTCCCGCGGAGGCGGAGGAGGCGAGGGGTGAAACAAGCTTTGTGTCTGTGTGTGCAAAAAATTAAAAGAGCAAGAGTATCAGTCGTGCTGAGCTTCACCCGTATTGTGGCAGAGACTTCAGCTCACTGAGCCTTGGAGGGCTTGAGGAAGCAGGCGAACCTGCAAATGCCGTTACAGCAAATGTTACAGATCTGCCAGCTACACCGCTCTGGATGGCAGCTGTTGGTACAGGTACCAGACCTCTGCGGGGAGCGTAGGAAAAGGAAAGGATGCAGCTACGCAGCATTAAGTTAAGCAGGAGCTGAGGCGTGAAAATGCCAAATTGAGTCTCCTCTGGGATGTGAACGGTTGCAGCATCGAACTTCTGCATCAGTCTGCACATATTTTACACATGCCCCCACCTAGTTACTGTTAAGATTTCAGCAGAAATGTAGTGCCTTTGGGGAGCTGCTCAGCAAACAGCCGAGTGCTGCTGAGCTATACGCAATACAGGTATGCTGTGACAGGTCACTCTTCCTGAGAGATATTAGTTTAACTCGTGAGATCCACTCATGTTCATTCAAATGCAGATCAAATGCCAGAAGCAGCTGTTTTGGAAAGCTAAGACAGTCATTCTGGCACACGCACACATGTGCATGCATATGTATGTAACACACACACATGTTGACTCACACATGCACCTCCAGACAAAGGCAAGGAGAAGTAATTGGGTAAGGAGAGGCACCCTAGTACAAAGTCAGTCTGAGAGACCACAGTGAAACGTGGAAAAGGCCACACCACTAGATTGCATTGTGGTTGTTAGTGTGAGCTGATCTACCTATTACTGGAATATGCTTTAAGCAGTTGGGTCTAGTGGAAGGTGTCCCTGCCTATGGTTGAAGCAAAACGATCCTTAAGGTACCGTCCAACCCAAACCATTTTATGATTCTATGATTTGTACCCCTTGTGCATGCTATCAACGTTACCAAGATTACACTGTGATACTACACATTAGAAGTATAGGCAAGACTTCCTTTCACAAGGATTTGATGTTCATGTCCCAGAGCAAAGAGTGGGTTTTTTCCCCTATATATTTTCTTGTTAGATCCTAAGAAGCCAAGTTCTGTTTTGAGTGTAATGTTCAATTTTTTTTTTTTTCATGAGCGGACACCTCTATAATTAACAGTGTTTTCTTTGCCTTTTAATGTGTATCTTTGTGACATTTCTTCTTTTCAGGGGTGAATACAACATGGCACTATAGATGTACTTTATGTTTTCTGGCATTTTATATGTAACAACCCATTAGCAGTCTCCTGTGGATCTTGCCAATGCTTATAATTCCCAATTAAACTAATGTTCAGATAAAATCTCTGCAACATTACTCAGATGAAAATGAAGTAAATAGATTTTCTTTTTGTCTGATTCAGGACAGTGGGGTCTGGATCATTGCAATGCTCTGAGTTTATGGTTGTATATTTTATTCCTAGCACATAGGTAGCTGCCAATTATTTTGCAGCAGTAAGTACTGTGGCAGGGAGAGTGAGATACAGAGGGAAAAATAAACATTCTGTGAAACACATCATGTTGTTTCAGAGGTTATATGGGAACAGAAGGACTGCACCTTCCTGTAATTTGCTCACTGCAAATTAGAGTCTGCCTTGGGATCTTCTCCATTCTACCCACATGTTACACCATTCTCCTCAGCACACCTACTGATGCATGCCCAGCAGCTGACCATTTGCAAGTCAGCTAAATCTTACATATTTAAAATATCAAGCAGACTGAGGTTTTCTCCTTTTTTTTGCAGTTTGTGCAAATATCACTAGGGCGTATGTGTTGTTCCATTTCATGTACTACTGCAAACAAAAAATAAAATACTAAAGGCAGCTTCAAAAATAAGAGGAAGTTGGAGCATTTAGAAAACAGTAATTGATGTATCCTTCTAATATTGATAGGAACACCTGCAGCAGGTATGAATCCTTATAACTTTACCAAAACCACTAAAGCTGGATTCGCTTATATGGAAAAATGGCTTATTATCTTGAAAGAGGAAAGCAAAAACTATGCAGAAATTTTAACCAGATTTGCTCAGTCAGTACCAGGTGAAACATCCAGTAATATTCCTATGTCTCAGCATCTTTTGTTTTTGTATTAATGACAGCTTTTCTTACTAGTAGCATGAAAGTTTAAAGGATTATCAATTTTTCACTAAGATGGAGATTTACACATAAGAAGGAAAATTAGAGTAATTATTCAAAATAATCTTTGCCAATTAATTAAAAAAATCATATTGATTTTTATTCATTTAGGATTATGGAGGAAGATTTCCTCAGGTTTCTAGAATTTTCATGTGATTTTAATTATGGTTCTACTGATCTATTCGTCATTAGCAATGATATAAAATGTTAGAGCACACAGTACAATAGTATCTTTCATTACAGTTTGAAAAGTTTTCTGTTTGTTTTGGAGACTAAATTGTCACAAAGCATAAGGATTGTTATTTTTTTTCTCTGTATTAATCTAATTTATGAAATCTGTAACAAGTTAATTCTGTTAGTTCTATTGTTACAGGTCATGCACTTCTCCCAGACAGAACTTTTTGCAAGCTGTAAATTGTTCTTGCCAGCCCACACCAGGCATTTCATACTATCAAGTCGTGCCTTCCACATAACTCAGTATATTGCCATTTATGTACTTAAATACCATCAGTCAAAACTTAAGTTTCCAACATTTGACAAAAAGAGTTTCCTTTTATTGAATAACTGAAGAACACAATTTGTGAAAGAAGGGGGAGGGGAAAAGCAGACATCCTTCATTTTTTGTGTGAAAGATTTATTAGTGCAGAAGTTGTTCTTGTTCTTGTGAAGGTTTAGTAGGGGAAAAGAGTCATGAGTGAAGAGAGGCAGGAGCATGCAAGGGAAAGGAGAAGTAGAAGAAGATATTAATCCAGGGAAGTGAATAAATAGTAACACTTTCCTTAAAGCAAGCAAGTACTGACCTCAACTGAGGGACCTTTAGACTCAGGCTGTTTTTCTGTGCCAGGTCAACTAAAATATTGAACTATATTTCTTAATTTTTTTTTTTAGCTTATTTTCTTTTGAAAGTTAAAAAAAAAGAGATATCAATTCAAACACAAGTGAAATACTGGAAAAAAATATCCAATACCAAATGTTGGTGTTTGCTCAGCCTTAATTTCGAGTTATGACAAGCAGGTCCTTGTCTGACTTTTTCCGTACTTACAAATTACTGAGGTGAGGGGATGTTTGGGGTTGTAGTTTCATAGATGGAAGCAGGTCCCTTAGCTTTATAGGCAGTTAAATTTCTATTTAATTTTGTTTTTCTAACTTACATTAGAAGTACACTGAATTCCAGGCAGACTTCCCATTTCATTATCATTGAAAACCCAACAATTCATCGTTTTAGTAGACACCAAGCAGTTAAGCTTTCTTTACCTACCTCCTTTTGTCAGTTCTCCAGAATTCACATCTGTTATTTTTACTGACATGATGCAAACTCTTTCTCCTTTCTTCTCCTGCCCAGAGTTTTGGAATGATTTAAGCTTATTCTTCTGACATCAGGGTGGCAATTGGTGTACTAAGGTTCATTGCTTTCTTTTGCAATTTTAAAACAAATAGTAGAATGACATCCATTAAATTCTGGTGTTTTTCAAAGCCGTTTAATTTTGTCCTCCATGATTAGTTTGAGATGTTTGTGCTTCCCAGTAAGTACTTGCATTCTTTCAGAAAACTCAGCTGTTACATTTTTTTATATTTTTCTTTTAGTGTAGTGGTTTTAGGAAGACACAGGTCTAGCAGATCAAACCCAGTGCTGGAGTGGGATTCAGCTCCAGACCTAGAAGCAGCTAAATTTAGGTGTATGCACTTGAATTGCTGAATGTCTTAAGCACCCATCAAGTTGATGGAAATATATTCAATACAGTCACGGGAGCCTAGGGAAAAATTTCAGCTTTGAATATGGGTTTTGGTTTCTGGATGAGCTAAATAGTCTCTAAGCACTCTGCTCAAGGGGGCAAACAGCAAAGTAGAGATTCCTCATGCTGTTTGATGTTCCCAAGGCTATCCAAGGCAGCTGCAGAAGGTGAACGGATACGTTTTGTCTTGCCTTGGCTTGCCGAGGAACTCATCTTACAGCTGATCTGTACCTTTCTGGAGATTAGACTAGGCTGTATGACATCTCACAGGGTACTGGACACCCATGCATAGGCACGTGAATTCACACTAGATTGCTTTTGGCTCTATACCAGCATTACAGACATACAAAACCAGATAATGGAATCCTGATCCTTAGAATTACACAACAAATGCATTAAGACGGCAGTGGCATAGCAAAGTTTGTTGAAGAGTGAAGGAAAACATAAGCAATGATCCCTTCTTTGTTTTCTGAAAGAGTTGAACCTTTACCTGTATTTATAAGGTTGGTAACCTGGCAAAGGACCTGAAATCTAGGAAACAAATGGGATCTTTCAGCTGGGAGATAAAAGGAAACAAGAGGCAGGATTCCAGGGCTACTAGCCAGACATTTTGGGTATCTCTAAGAGTATGTGGAATAAACAGAAAGAACAAGATGTCTTGCTACACAAACAAAGCTATAACTTAATTGGCAAGACAGATACTTCATAGGATAAATCAAAGGGTTGGGGTGTTGATAGAAAGGCGTACAGACTGTTCAAGAAAGAAAGGCTGGGGAAAAGGAGAAGATAACATTACATTATGAAGAATGCTCATGATCTTCTAAAAGAGAAAGCAGATACAAATGTTTAAGGGAAGAAAAAACAGGGTTTCAAAAGAGAGGTTTACCTCAAATAAGTTTGGGAAAAGAGGTGGCTGGACATCTTACACACATGATAAATCATAAATAAAATAAAATAAAAATAATATATATAAAAAAAAAAGAACAAATCCAGGAGACCTTTCTTGAAACTGTCAAAATGTGATTTTAGAGTAAGTAACTAGATTTTATTCTTCCTTAATGGGTCAGAACAGATGAAAATTCAAAGGTGGATACCCCTCAGATCTGATAAAAGTGAGTTTGAAATAATAGGAATGAGAACAGCACACAACAACACTTTAAAAAAAGAAAGTGAGGACATAGATGGCTGGTAGAAAAAGTTCGGAGGTTTTAACAGAACATACGTTCAGAGAGAGAGAGAGTCAGCCATGAGAAACTGTTGCAAAAAAAGCAATATTGGCAAGAAAGCAGTAGTCATTCAGAGTGTATTAGCAGGAGTGTAGCATATGAGAAATCATTGTTTTGCTCTCACTTTGCATCAACTTTGGACCTCATGCTTGATAGTGGTGTAAAAAATAAGCTGCAGAAAGCCTAGAGGTGAGCATCATGAATAATAAGGTAATGTGATCCCTCAGAAATATTTCAACTGGGCTTGTTCTGTGTAAGAAATGATACCTTTAAGTTATATTACATAGCTTATAGTTGTGTACAAAACAGTTGTAAAGAGATAGCTACACATTCACCAGAAGTATCATTTTTTGTCTTAGCAAGGAAAACCTAAAGTATACATAAGTAGGATGTTTCTAACTATAAAAAGAGTTAAACACTGTAAGACTTCACATGAGAAATTTGTGGAATCCATATCTTTGAAATACGTGAACCTTCTTCTAAGAGTAGCTTTTTTCCTATTTTAAGATTCTCTGAGCATCTATAAGGAGACATTTTTTGTCCAAAACTTAGTGTGCCCCTTTTTATAGATTATATTTTTGGAAACTGAGTTTTCATGCTTTTAAGAAAGACATACAGCCAATCTGTTTGCACTCTCAGACACCATCTCAACAGCATGATTCAACTTTGGAAGCATATGTAGCTTAAGAGAGCAAATACAGTTTCTGTCCTGGCCTTTACATCTGAAAATGGGGAATTCTTCCATTTGGATAGACACCCAGAAAAAACATCAGGGCAGTAGTGCCCAGCAGCACAGGAATTTGACTTGTGCCTATTGTGGTTTAAGACAATAGGACTTTGACTGAGGAATTTGGTTGCCTAACCTTAGCACCATTTCGGAGTCCTTCGGGTATTGCAAGGTAGTGTGAGCTACCTGGTAAAACCCCAGCCTGGCAGCAGATCCATACCTACCCACAGAAGCAGATGGGAATTCTCACTGGCCAGGTGCTCCATAGTGAATAAAGTGGCACCAGGCAACTGAATCCTGTACTAAAGGTACTTTTTGGCAGTTTTATCACTTCCTTATTTCTTTAAGTAACATTTTGATAAAGCATACATATTTTCAGCTTGACCTCTATTTGGAATTCTGTTTTAAATACAAATCACAGACTAACTACCCAAGCTCTGCTCTTGTGAGACCCCACTTGAATTACTATGTGCAGTTCTGGTGTCCTCAACATAAGAAGAACGTGGAGCATGAGGATGTAAGGGGGCTAGAACATCTTCTGTATGAAGACAGGCTGAGAAAGTTGGGGCTGTTCAGCCTGGGGAAAAGAAGGCTGTGTGGAGACCTCATAGAAGCCTTCCAGTATCTGAAGGGGGCCTACAAGGCTGCAGGAGAGGGACTCTTCATCAGGGACTGTAGTAACAGGACAAGGGGTAACAGGTTAAAACTTAAACAGGGGAAGTTTAGATTGGATATAAGAAAGAAATTCTTTACTATAAGGGTGGTGAGGCACTGGTATGGGTTGCCCAGGGAAGCTGTGAATGCTCCATCCCTGGTGGTGTTCAAGGACAGGTTGGGTCACACAGTTTAGTGTGTGATGTCCCTGCTTATTACAGGGGGGTTGGAACTAGAGGATCTTAAGGTCCTTTCCAACTCTAACTGTTCTATGATTCTATGAAGTCTTTAAAGCTCCATAATTATTCTTCTCTCTTCCCCAGACAAATACATCATTAATGCTTTTAACATGTGAGAAAGGGTGATGTTTTTTAAAAAAAAATGTATGGCTTTTGCAGTATATTAATGATCTGTTTTCTACAATCTGAAGGATAACAAAAGTTCAGCCTGGTTGTGTTGAAAGTGTGTACAACCTGAGACAGCACATAAAATTCACTCATTTTGCAGATGGACAATAGAACAAGAAGGGGATAAAAATTTTCAAGCTTGAGGCGTCAGTTCTTTTCCTACCTTGTAAATACCTCTTTTGTGCTGCTTCTGGGACTTGGTTTTCTTTCTTACTATGTGGCAATCTCCTTTATCAGACCATTATGACTGTGCATGCAGTATTCACGAAGAAATAATAAACACCTGTAAAACCATTAAATGGCCTGTAAGCAGTCGTAACAGTAAGAGACTTGCCTAGAGTGGATGCTGAACTGATTCTGCATTTTAGATAAAAATGGGGAGAGGTATGGGAGAGTTTTCTTTAAGATGTTTTCATTAATGTAAAGTGCTGGAAGAAGATTATTTCTATGTATAAATGACTGCTTATAACCAGTCTTACTACGCATACTAAGACTCACTAACAGTTAAGCATAACGTTCATGTATATTTTTTATGGCAGGTCATAATGATGACATTAAGAGAGGTAGAGGAAACCAAGAAGATATCAAAGGATGTTTCAAGAATGAAGTTGCTTTCCTTTAATAGATTTTTTTTTCCCCCAGATTTTTTACTCTTGTATATAGCTAGGCAGAAATAAGCTAAAAGAGACTCATGGGTTGGTTTTTTGGTTTGTTTTTTTTTTGTTTAGTTGGTTGGTTGCTTTTTTTTCAGAGTACATTGGTAGCTTTCCCTTTTTTTGTTGTTGTTTTGTTTTTAATTATTATTTAATTCTTTGTGTATGACAACAGCATGAAATTGTCTTCCTGGATTTCAAAGTGCTTTATGCAGTCTTTAGCTACATTTTTGGTTTTATATTCTCTAAGTGATATTAAACTCTGATGGAAATTTACTTCACAACTGTCTGTGTGTAACATAAAAGCAAGATAGTTTGTTGTATCGATTTTTAGAACATTGTTTAATGGGTAATACTTAGAAAGTGAGTTTCTATTTATCCTAAAATAAATGGATACCATTATATTCCCCAATTACTCCAGTGTATTGTGCCCATGATTCTTAGCTGAAGAGAAGCGACAGAAGCTGGGCGGGGCAGAGGGAAGAACAAGCGTCCGAGAATACGGCTATATTGCCTCAGATCCGAGTACGTGTGTGTTTTCTGTATGTTTTACAGTCAAGGAAAGACCGATAGATGGTGCTGTGGAGATAATCTGCAGTCGTTGGACAGACGTGTGAGGTACACGTCATTCTACTGATGCACATCTGCATGAGGCATGAAAAAGGCTCACACAGAGATTTTACCTTTTTTTTATTTCTTATCTCACACGTTTTCTAGAATTTCATGCTCAATTCTAATTCAAAGAATAAAGACCATGTATGATCTTACTGAAAAATGAGTATGGTGTATTTGTGTGTGTAGTTATTTTTTATTGAAGAGAAGCTGGTCAGTATTTTATGTCCTTTCAGTATCTTTTTTTGGCACTATACTCACCATAAAATAGGTAATTGCTGAGGTGAGTATCTCGAGAGAGGACGCCTTCAACACCGGAGCAGGGGGAAGCTCAGCGTCCAGGAGCCTCAACTCAGAGCGGCGAGAGCCACCCCGGGAGCCTCGAGTCCTCCACAGGACTTGCCCGGGAGCCGGCAGCTCAGCTGAGGCGAGCAGGGGCTCACAGGGGGCGGAGCCAGGAGGGGCGGCACCAGCCCTGAGCCGTTAAAACCCTGCCCCGGGGAGCGCGGACGATCAGTGGGGTATGAGGCAGTTTGGGCGGGTTGGTGAGCGCTCGTCGTATGAGCGGGGCTCGGTCTGGGGGCTCTGCTCTGGTTGCCCCAGCGATACCCAGCTGAGGCACCCAGACAGAGACGATGAGAAGGAAGGCGGCAGTGCAGAGCTCGGAGTGTAGAGAGTGAGGGAACGGTGCACAATGGGCAGGGCTGCACCCGGTGCTCCCTGATGGTGCTTCTTCTGCAGCAGGTGGCTGGGCTGCGGAACACTGTCAATAAACTGCAAGATGTCAGGGAAGCTGAGAGGAAGCAGGAATGCTTGCTCCAGGCCCAAACTGTGCAGGGGCCTCAAGTGTCTCCTGTAACTCATGAAAGAAAGAAGGAGACCTTTAACCCAGGAAGGTGGGAATTAGTAACAAAAAAGAACAATAAAAAAGGGAGGGAGAGGACAACTAAAAGCAAGGGGCTTCCTCCTAAATCTGCTGTCCCCGCCCAGAACCGCTTTGCTGTCCTGCAGAGGGCTAATGAGGAAATGCACTCGCACCACAACCAGCCAGTGGATGCACTGGTGAAGAAGATCTCTATGGGTGCTGCCAGGAAAAATCGGTGGTGGTAGTAGTAGGGGACTCTACTTTGAAGGGGACAGAAGTACTCATCTGTCAGCCTGACCCAGTCTCAAGGGAGGTGTGCTGCCTACCAGGGGCTAGATCGGGGATGTTACAGAGAGGCTGCCCTCTCTAGTAAGTCCCACTGATTATTACCCGCTTCTAGTGATACATGTGTGTGCTAGGGATATAGATAGCAGTATCCTGGAGAACATAAAGAAGGACTACAGAGCCCTGGAGAGGTGGTTAGGGGGTCTGGAGCTCATATTGTCTTTTCGTCAATTCTCCAGGACACAGAGGAGGACCTTCCAAAGGCAAGGAGGATTGGCCAGATTAATAAAAGGTTAAAAGGGCAGTGTCATAGTCAAGGGTTTGGGTGTCTTGAACTTGAGACCCAAGTTTTTAGGCCAGGTCTACTGGGGGCTGGTGGAGCTGCTCTGATAAAGAAGGGAATTCTGCCTTGGTGAGGCCGTATCTGGAATATTGCGTACAGTTCTGGGCCCCCCAGTTCAAGAAAGACAGGGAATTGCTTGAAAGAGTCCAGCACAGAGCCACAAAGATGATTAAGGGAGTGGAACATCTCCTTTATGAGGAGAGGCTGAGGGAGCTGAGTCTCTTTAGCTTGGAGAAGAGGAGACTGAGGGGTGACCTCATCAGTGTTTACAAATATGTAAAGGGTGGGTGTCAGGATGATGGAGCTAGGCTTTCTTCAGTGATATCCAGTGGTAGGACAAGGGACAATGGGTGTAAACTGGAGCATAGGAGGTTCCATGTGAACATCAGGAAGAACTTCTTTACTGTAAGAGTGACAGAGCACTGGAACAGGTTGCCCAAGGAGGTTGTGGAGTCTCCTACATTGGAGATATTCAAGGCCCACCTGGACAAGTTCCTGTGTGATGTACTCTAGGTTACCCTGCTCTTGCAGGGGAGTTGGACTAGATGATCTTTCAAGGTCCCTTCCAACCCTGGGGATTCAGTGATTCTGTGGGAAGAGTAGTTTTGGTAGGAGGCTTGCCAGGCTGGTCAAGGATGCTTTAAACTAGATGTGTTGGGGGAGGGGGGCATCATTCCATACCAACAGACCCACTCAGTTGCCAGCACCTATAATAAATGCTCGGAGCAATGTAGAGTTATTCCAGCCACTCCAGCCAATGAACCGGCTTCATTTGGAGCTTGGCTCAGATGCCTCTATACAAACGCTCACAGCATGGGGAACAAACAAGAGGAATTAGAGATGTCTGCACGTCTGTGGGGGTATGATATAACAGGCATCACAGAAACATGGTGGGATGGCTCCTATGACTGGAGTGTTGGGATAGAAGGTTACAGGCCTTTAGAAAAGGCAAGCTCGGCAGGCGGGGAGAGGGAGTTGCTCTTTATGTTAAGGATAGGCTGGAGGGTATGGAACTCACTCTGGGGTCAGGTGATCAGATAACAGAGAGTTTGTGGGTCAGGGTTAAAAGGAAAACAGCTATGGGAAACACTACTGTGGGGAACTGTTACAGACCACCTGATCAAGAGGAACCTGTGGATGAAGCACTCTATAGACATATAGGAATAACCTCACGCTCACAGGCCCTTGCTCTCATGGGGGACTTCAACCACCCTGACATCTATTGGAGCTACAGTGTGATCTGGCACAAGCAATCCAGGAGGTTCCTCGATTGTGTGAAAGACAATTTCCTTCTGCAAGTGATAGAGGAGCTGGCAAGGAGAGGTGCCCTGCTTGACCTTGTGCTCACCAACAGGGAAGGGCTCGTTGGAAGTGTGACCCTCCAGGGCATCCTTGGATGCAGCAATCACAAGATGGTCGAATTGAGATCCTCAAGACAGTGAGAAGAGCGTGCAGTAAGCTCACTGCCCTGGACTTCAAGAGAGCAGACTTTGGCCTCTTCAGGAACCTGCTTAGTGAGGTTCCATGGGATATAACCCTAGAGGGCAGGGGGGCCCAAGACTCTTGGTTAACATTCAAGGATCACCTGCTACAAGCTCAGGAGTGTTGCATCCCGACTAAAAGGAAGTGCAACAGGAGGTCCACGAGACCCCCTTGGATGGATAAGGAGCTGCTGAGAAAAATTCACAGGAAAAAAGCGGCTTATAAAAGGTGGAAGCAAGGACAGGTGGCCTGGGATGAATACAGAGATGTTGTCCGGGAAGCTAGGGACCAGGTTAGGAAAGCTTAGGACCAGTTAGAATTAAACTGGCTACGGATATTAAGGAAAACAGGAGGGGATTCTATAGGTACATAGTGAATAAAAAACAGACTGGGGACAATGCATGCCTCCTCTGGAAGCTATCAGGAGAACTAGCTACCCTGGATTTGAAGAAGGCTGAGGCTGTGAATGACTTGTTTGCCTCAGTCTTCACTGGCAAAGACTCTGACCATACCACCCGAGTCTTGGAAGGCAAACACAGGGACTGTGAGAATGATGACCTTAGGCCCACTGTAGGAGAGGATCTGGTTTGAGACCATCTTAAGAACCTGAATGTGCACACGTCCATGGGACCCAATGAAATCCATCCACGGAACCTGAAGGAGCTGGCGAATGAAGTTGCTAAGCCACTGGCCATCATATTTGAAAGAGCATGGCAGTCAGGTGAAGTTCCCGACAACTGGAAAAAGGGAAATATAACCCCCATTTTCAAGAAGGGGAAAATGGATGACCCAGGGAATTACAGACCAGTCAGTCTCACCTCTGTGCCTGGCAAAATCTGGGAGCAGATTCTCCTGAGAGGCATGCTAAGGCACATGAAAAACAACAAGGTGCTTGATGACAGCCAGCATGGCTTCACTAGGGGGAAATCCTGGTGGCCTTCTATGATGGGGCTACAGAACTGATGGACAGGGGTGGAGCAGCTGATGTCATCTACCTGGACTTGTGCAAAGCATTCAACACTGTCCCACATGACATCCTTGTGTCTAAACTGGAGAGACATGAATTTGATAGGTGGACCACTCGGTGGATAAAGAACTGGCTGGATGGGCGCATGCAGAGTTGTCAACGGTTCAATGTCTGGCTGGATACCAGTAACGAGTGGTGTCCCTCAGGGATCAGTGTTGGGACTGGTCTTGTTCAACATCTTTGTCGCTGACATGGACAGTGGGATTGAGTGGGGCATTGTTCAAGGTCAGGTTGGATGATGCCTTGGGTGGCATGGTTTAGTGTGAGGTGTCCCTGCCCATGGCAACTAGATGATCTTAAGATCCTTTCCAAACCTAACTATTCTATGATTCTATGTGTCCTTTCATTTTCTAAGTATCCCATGGTCTATGTGTGTGGAATTGGTCCCTTCTACAAAACCCACAAAACTGTGCATAACCGGAAGTGAGGATTAGTGAGGGCTTGGGCGGGCAGCTCTGGTTTGTGCCTCCTGGGCCCAGAGCCTAGACATGGTCTGATGATGAAGGGTTACCATATCTTCCAGTAGGTAAATTTAGACCAGTGAGACCTTGAGATGTGCTAAGCAATTAAGAGAGATACAATAAGGGAGCAATTGCATTTCATGACATGGTTTTTCAACAGAAGATTTCTATGAGGCAACAGAATATGCTGTGAGTATTGCTTGGACCCATACTGCCTCTTTCTACACACTCTATATGGAGTAATGGAACTACTGAATTGCCTTTCTCAGCATCTATATAGACCCTAAATCACTATTACTCAGTCATTAGAGGCGGAATTGAGAAAAATATTGAAATAACTATCTCATTTGTTTGAAATGAATTGTTCAAAATCAGTTTCTTAATGTTCCTCTGCAATAGTTCAGTTCATTCCAGTTCTGAGTATGTAGATTTTGCAAATACTCTGTTGAATTCTCTTAAGTTCACTAAATTTCTGAAAATTCATGACTGTGAATACAATAACTAAGCATACAAAAGGAGAAGATGCAGTTAATGTAAATGTATTTTTAATATCAGAATGAGAGATAATGAGAATATGTTTCTAACAGTCATCCAACTTTACTAATGACACTTCTGTAGTGGAAAGAAATATTTGAAGCAGCTGCTCTGATAATCTGAAGTATTATCGGAGCTTAAATAGTCTTTAATAGTTTAAAGACTATTTCAAATGCTACTGAAGTTCTACATGTTGCTGCAAAAGAATGGCAATATATAAGTGTATTCACTAAACAAAGGATATTTAGTGCAATAGAATAGTTTGTGTTTGTGTGAACTAGCACAGCACTGTTGGTAACAATGGCTTGTACAAGCTAATGCTGACTTTGTCCAGTAGGACTTAATGGAAAAGGACATAGAGACATGGCAAAAAAGATCTGAATATGAAAATCGAAAAGCTTTGTCAGTAAGTACCTTCTAGAGTTTGGTTGACATCATATGAATTATGAAATGTAATGGTGGCATTCTCACTGAGACTACACTTTTCACCACTGCTACATGAAGATTTTGCCTAAATGCACACTGTAGTATTTCATGACTTGCTAGAAATATTTTTTTTCTCTCTTAGATAATTTTGTGGGTGGAAATTCTTCTCTATCATATGTGCAAGTGACTGTCAAGATTTTCAGTAATTTTTAGGTTCATTACGCATTGTGAAAATTTATGAATAGTTTCCCAAAGCTAAAGAGATTGCTTGAATTATGGAAAAATCAAAGTTTCTAATTGCTGAGATCCTGTGGCTGTTTTCCTTCTTGAAGTGACTTCTGTAACTATTTTATGTCTGTAGAGACTTTCTCCTCTGCTAAAATATTTGTATTTGTCATGGTTCAGTTTTAACATTAAGTCACTTCATTATCTAAGAACTGTTTCATCTGTCATCCTAGAAAAAAAATTCTATGAACTAGTTGCTTTCATACATCACATATGAATAAAGAACATTTTTCATGCTTTGTCTCCCAAACAACAGTTTCCAAAACAGTCAATGTGAAGCATCTAAAATGCTAAATTTGAATGTGTGGTTTTTTTGTTTGTTTTTGGGGTTTGGTTTTTTTTTGGGGTGGTGTTTTTTGTTGGGTTTTTTTGTTGGTTGTTTGTTTGTTTTTTCTTTTAAGTATTAATGACAATTTCACATCTTGTTTCTATCTTGGAAAACTGCTGAGGTCTGATGGCTCGTGAAATTAATACATTTGATTTTGAGAAAATAAATCTTTTCAAGGTAACTTTCTCCATGATTGGTCTTATTACTGTGAAAAGAAGTAACTTCTGTAGAGTAAAAAGGAAGACTTTTTACTTATTATCTTTCAATAAACAAAAAAGATGTTACAAAGGGATGTATGGTTAGATTAAACTTGGCCTTTGAAGAAATCCTACAGGAGAGCAAAGGCATACAAATCCTCTACATGCTGCACATTCTTATGTTTCCCAGTTCTTTATTATTCCACTGCCTCTACCCCATGAGAAGATAGCCTTGGTGCTAGATAGCACTGGCTTTGAGGTATACTATTAGACAGGGAAGAGCAGAACTACAATCATGGTGAAGAAGTATTTGTAATTACTTTCCTGATATAGGAGACATAACTCACTTCATCACTGTGTTTCAGCCATGGGTAAGAGCTGCTGGAGCTGGGGAGAGTGCAGCAGCCTCTAGAGGCACAGTGATGCTGGAGGAGCTGAGAGATGCACTCAGGTCTGTGTTCAACTTCATCAAGCAAGGTCTTAAAAATAAAAGCACAGCTGTTGGATAATTGCAGTAATAAAGACTATAAAGAGGGCAGGATACTCAGTTTTGAACTCTGCATTAAGACCTCTGTAAGTCCTGAAGCACATGTCAAGGTTGGTGACTGCAGTGTCTCACTGGAGAGGAGCTTTTTGGAGCTGCTAGCAACTTAAAGCATCCTAATGCAGAAATGACCACCCCTGAATCATGCTTAGATGCTTGTGCAGCTCTATACTACTTTTAAATTGGAAACACCATAGGCCTACCACCTAAACCATTCTAGTGCTCAATTCCCACTGCTGGTAGAAAGCTTCTCATTGAATCTAGACTAATTTCTCCTCTTGTAATCTCTCAAACTATTCTATCAACTTAATTGGACATTAATCAGTTAATAAATTGATTGTTGTGGAAGTCATGACCCTAAGGATGAAGGAAGGAAGGAGAGATCATGTGGGTGACAAAAGCTGGAGGAGAGGTTAGGAGTGCTAACAGGTAGGGGCTTAAAGGGAACTTGATGTCCTGATGTGTCATCTTACTTGACAGTGAGAATTTACTGGCCTTACTTAGGTGGATGGGCCAACTTAATCACCTCCAAAATTGAACATATCTATTATATGTGTTCAATAAATAAGCCACTTCATCCAGGTCTTTGCAAAGACCTTATTCAATTATTCTTTGCAGCCTTCATGTGCGTAATTAAATACTGCTTTTGTATTTCTTCTTAGTTTCACTTTCTCTAAAATGTTGAGGACAAATACTTTGTGTCATTTATCTATATTACTGAACAGTTCTATACAAATAAATATGCCTTGCTGCTACCTGATCAAGCTGTACATTTCTCATTTCTATAATATTAATATTCTCATCATTGTCTGATAAGCCAATTGAAGTATTGACTTCTATCTTGTTAATGTTGTGGGTAGAGAATTGTGTGTGGTTATGTTTGGTTGGTTGGCTTTGGTTTTGTTTTTTCTTGAATTGATATTCTGGCAATCAGATATTCAAGAGACTTCTCCTTTATCTCTTTTTTGTCTCTTGTTCAGAGTGACTCTGTGTCAGGGGAATGGCACAGATCATAGTAGCTCTACTGCTTTGGTAACCTTGCAGAAACATCACCAGTCATCATTAGAGCACCAGGCAGTGACAGTCAGATAGCTGGATGGGTTACAAATACTTTTGAAACCCCTTTGGATTCCTGTAAGGCAGCACATACCCACAGATTCCATGCCAGCTCATCAGGAGGGGCTTCTCTATCCACAGTCACCAGTGTAGATGGCTGCAGCCACCAGTCTTTTCAAGAGCCCTGAGGGCATTCACAGGCTCAGAGACCTGCAGCTTGGGTTACTACCTCCCTCCCTTCCCAGCATCCGCAGCCAGCTCTCAGCTGCCTACTCAGCATGGGGCCCACACACAGACCACCAGCTACACTCTCCTGCCAAGTATCGCACAGAAATCCTTTATTTTTATAAGATTCCATCCAAATTTGCCTCTTTTTCTCTCCTTTAGTTCTAAAAAAAAAAAAAAAAATTCACTGTGAGCAGTGGATGCTGTACTGTAGTTATTTCTTTATCACAAGAGGATAAAGAAAACTATTTTAGAAGCCCCAAATGTTTTATTAATAGCCCTGTTAGGAGCACTAAATCACATACACATTCCCGAACTTCCCTGGCTTTTTAATTCTGGAGTTGAGCACTATATGGAGAACAGTTTTCTCTTAAGGAATCAGTTACATTTGTTTTTGCAGTGGTATCCTTTCTCACAATTTAACTGGCTCATGCTAAAAGACCAAAAGCTGTTTAGACAAAGAAATTTTTCACCAGGAGCAGGCACTTAGTTGCCAGCTGGGCTTAAACCATGACAACCAGTAATTCTGAAAGTCAGACTGAGCTGACTTTCCTAAGTATGCTCCAAAACCACTCTTTAAATTTGCTACTTTGTTTGACATGTTGCTTTGAAGTATTATTTTCAGATGTATTTTCAGAAATGTTTTTCAAAGCTATTGAAGCTCACAGGAAGGTTTGGAGGAAGTCAGCTTAATCTAGAATTGCACTGCATGGCAAGTTAACCCTGTATTATGCATGGATTTATAAAGTGTTTCATTTCTTGTCAACAAATGGTCTCAGTCATCTTCTGCTGTACCTTGCCAGTTTCATCTGTGAAGTAAATCTTCTGTGATAGCAAGACATGATCCAGACTCTGAACACTAGCAATTTTCTGTCTAGCATCTATAAAAGCATTTGTCTAATAAAAAATAAATATTAGAAAATGACAAAGAAACTGAAGGAAAAACATATTGTCTTCCGTCTTGTGATTAATGTCTCTTTACGTAAAAAGAGACAGTGTTTCAATTGTAGCATTTTTTTTAATGTCTTAGTGTCCCACCTGGAATATTCTAGTTAAAGATACAAATTATATAAATATAAAAGATATTAAGACATAAACACAAAGGGTTGTGGTCAGTGGCTCAATGTCAGAATGTTAAACAGGGGAAGTTTAGATTGGATATAAGGAAGTTCTTTACTGTAAGGATGGTGAGGCACTGGAATGGGTTGCCCAAGGAAGTTATGAATGCTCCATCCCTGGTTCAAGGCCAGGTTGGACAGAGCCTTGGGTGACATAGTTTAGTGTGAGGTGTCCCTACCTATGGCAAGGGGGTTGGAACTAGACAATCATGAGGTCCTTTCCAATCCTAACTATTCTATGATTTTATGATTCTATGAAATGCTTGTTTTTCTACTTTTTTTTTTTTCACCATCATTCTTCATTAAGCAACCTTCAGCCCATGACCTAGAAGGATCCAGACGATAACAAGTGTGTTTCCCAGATTGGCACCCAATCTGCTTGAAGACATGAGTGACATCAAATTATTTATAACTGTCTTGTTTAACAAATAGCTCTGTAGTTATACTGGAGTTCGGTGAGGTTTTGTCTTATGTCATTAATGCTACACAGAGAGCACCTGTATTTTTTAACAGAGGACACAATCACAGAATCTGTGAATGAACTGGCAAACATAATTTTGGATTTTACTTGTTCGGGGTTTCTTTTATTTCTGAAGGTTTGGGGAGCTTTTTCTTCTCTCTCTCTCCCCATCTCACCTCACCAAAAGCATTCAAAATAATCTGAGGGCTGTGCTACTCTACTTTCTTTTTATGTCAAGAAATAGAAGTGTGAGCTGAATGTTCAGAGGTATAACAATGAAGTCACAGATGGGTGTTTGGAGGTGCAGACCTTGCTGGGATAGTGTTGTCAAGGAGGGGAGGGAGCCAGAGCAGGTGCCTCCAGACCTGACCTGCCATACAGAGTTTTGTTGAGAGAGGAGCACTCAAAAAAGAAACTCCAACATAAACTAACTTGAATGTTACATGGACAATCTGTTGACAAGGGTGCAGGAGTGCAGTGAAGAGCTAACTTTTTTGAAAGTGCAAAAATACACAAAGCTTCACAGGTAAAAGCTACCATGTCTTTTCCATCAACTGTTTTTACAATAGTCCTTTGTACTGTAGCTCAGTGTATAAAACCATGGTGGAAAAATGTACTAATTAAAAGAAAGTCAGGAAATGAGCATCAACACTGAACTATCCACGCAGTTTAGATGGTTGGTTTCTTTTTTGTATCCCTCTAATTAGCTGGGAAACAAACAACACCAAACCAAGCAATTATCCACTCTCTTGCAAATTTAATTTTGTCAGCTATTTTCAGGGAAGTGCCTATTGTATATATGTTGTATATATGCATATATGTTGATCTATTGCATCAATCTGAGATGAATAAATGAACTTAATGTGCATGAATAAGCACAGTTTGGCTATAATAACAATGTTCATATTCTCTACAGTATATATTTGGTGATATTCATTTTCTGAAATGCATTTGCACTGTTCTTTTTTGAACTTGATTGTTGCTGAGATTCTTTGAAGCAGAATACATTTGAGTTGTCTGTTGTGCTCATTTATTGAAATTCAGATCAACTATATTGGTTATTTATTTCTTCACAGATTTTTTTTTATTTCTGTTGGGAAAATTCTATTAATCACTTGGCAAAAAATGCTCATAAATAATGTCATGGAAATGCCTCATTATCCTAAGAATAAGTGTTTATAATGCTTTAAAAAACTAACAGCTAACTTTATTTATTTCATGCTGAAGTCACCAACACCTATTGCAAGATATTTGTGTAGATCTATTTTTGCATAAGAAGTCTTTATTCTCATGAAAGTCATTACAAAAATTTTAAAGCACATTTTGATCTATCATTTGCTCTGCTTTTGTATCTTTCTATAGACTAATGTTCAAATTTTATATATTAATAATTTTTGATTTATTTTTAAATTATTTTAACATTAAAGTGATTCAAAGTCAGACTTTATATGGCATGTTCAGCCATTATTAAGTGGGTGATTGCATGTGTTTACATAGAATTGTGTTAAATGATCAGTTCATCACATAGCTATGGAATTAATTTTAGCTTTGTTCATTTTTGTAATTATTTTCAATTGTTGCATACTTTCTTTCCACTCTTTTCTTTCTGCCCTCCTTAGACACTTGGATGAAAAGCCTAAGTACTCAGAAACACACACACAAATACTAATTGCCAACCTTTATGCTGCTTTATTTAAATAGACACTAATTCAATATCAGTACTTAAAGTAAGAAAGTTTTGATCAGTGAAAATTATAAAATTATTTATTTTATTTTATTTTATTTTATTTATTTTATTTAATTTTATTTTATTTTATTTTATTTTATTTTAGCTGAGAATCATAGAATCATAGAATAGTTCGGGTTGGAAATGACCTTAAGATCATCTAGTTCCAACCCCCCTGGGCAGTGACATCTCACCCTAGACCATGTCATCCAAGGCTCTGTCCAACCTGGTTTTGAACACTGCCAGGGGTGGAGCATTTACCACTTCTTTGGGCAACCTATTCCAGTGCCTCACCACCCTCAGAATAAAGATAAGCGTATGTGTATGAGTGTGTGCATGTGTGAAGGTGCCCAAGTATCAGAATGAACTGAAAATTATCAGTATGCTGTACCAGCACTGCCTAAGACTGTGGAGCTACAGTGCATGTGCTTTGGGTTGCAAAATATCAGTATAGCTGGTAGAAGTGGTGATACGGTGCCATTTGCTCATTATAGTGATAACACTGTTATCACCCCTGCCAGTCATGAAGAGCTATAGCTATTTATCACAGAATGCTTAAATCTCTAAGCATGAAAACCAAAGACTTGTTATGTTTCTGGCAATCACTGTCTATCTATTCTGGTGCAGAGCTGTCTTGGATGACTCCATGAAGCTCACAACCCAGACAAGCAGCTTGGCCAGGAAGCAAGGATCAGCCTGGTGCTTCTACTGTGACCACACAGCATCTTTGGGACCACCCTGTGCTATCCTGCAGATCTTTTGTTCTCATCATCTGTGAATTGAGGGGGTAATGATAGTTTAAATATAGCAGTGGAAGACAGAAGGATAAGATAAAAAAGAAAGACTGCAAGGGCTTTAGCATGTCAGCAACTGGGTGAAATACTAACCTTACAAAGGACAGTGGACAGTGAGAATGCTGACACAAAATCTCCTAACCACAAATATATGCTTAATTATAAAAACACCACTGCATGATCATTTACAGTGCCTTGTGTTCTAAAGCCTTCTAAAACCTGTAAATATTTCTTACAAAATGTAATTATCTGACATATTCTTTGCTCTACATAGAGGCAAGAGCAGACCTTTCATCTAAGTGTTGTAGAGAATACAATTCAGTAGCTCTTACTAATTTATTTAGTTCAGCACAATCAGAGGACAAACATTAGGACAGAAACTTGGAAAGAATCAGTGATCATGATCTGGCCTTAGGCAAGATGCATAGAACAAAAGAGAGCTGTCTGGCAGACAATATCAGTCCTCAGGCTGTTTCAGGGAAATGGTATAAACTACAGTAAATAATATCTTGAGAAAGAAAGAAAAAAAATGTATCAGTGATAGCATACAAATATAAGAGTGGAGAAAAACTTTACAGTTCATGGTCAATGTTTGGTTAAATGGGATTATTTACCAAAATAGCACAACTTTTTTTTTTTTTTTTTTTTAAGTTACATTTTCTAGTTAAAGGAAGTTCTCTCTCACCTGGACAGCCAGGCAGCCTGCTCAAGTTAAAAACCAGCTACTTGCGCTACGACAAATCCCCTAAATGTCATGCCTGTGATGATATCAAGAATGACAATTGTTTTGTTTTCTAGCCAATTTTTTGGAAGGGAATTAGTTTGTAGTTTTGTAGAATTGCAAAGGCAGTTCTATTTCCTCCTAATATGCAGCTTTTTGATTTTTTCAACAGATAAAAATTTGGAGCACTGGTAGCAATAATGAGAGAGGTTTCTAGGTATAAAACAGGAGAAAAGATTAAGGTGCTGGTTTTTAAGAACCCAAATCACAGAGAAGATTCCTCTTGTTTAAAGATTTATGCATGCAATTGGTAATTCAAAAATATGAACTATAAGCCCATTAGCTGTGAGACAGCATCATGCATTGTGCAACCGCAGTTGAATCCAAAATACTAAAACCGAACAGCAAATAAGTACCCTACTACATATTTAGAACAAAACTTTTGAAGGCAATGAACCAAACCCGAAGAGACCTTCAGAGTGAACAAGGTTTCTCTCTAGATAACTTATGCCAAAGTTTTAACGCTCTTACACTGTCATTTGCACAACATTAGATATATTTGACTGGCTTGCCCTTTGTGGATCAGTTTGTTTCTCAATAGGTGTATTTTTGCAATTGGCCTGAGCACAGATTACACCAGCATGTTAACCCTGTTCCTAAGCTGTTGACTGGCGAAACACAATGCTTGTCCTTATAGCAATGAATACTGTGGGTGAAGATAATATTTAAATAATCTTTTATTAAAGAATTATGAAAATTGCCGAATACTGCAATACATGTTTTGCTATTGCTGAGGGCAAGAATCTCTATAGAAATTGCTTTCTGGTTCTGTACCTCTTCAAAAGAGGAAAAGCAAAATATCTTCTTACCTCATCTATGACTGTAGCTGTTTTTTGGCCTTCTGCCCTGTTAAGCCTGAAAAAAAAAAAAAAGGAATAATGAATGAAGGAAAACACATTAATTTCTTAGGAACTATTTACATCTTTCTTTTTGAAGGCAGTTGCTTATCTCCTTTCTTTTTATTTGTTTAAAATATAAACCTTACTGAACACAGACATAATTCTTATCTTGTATTTGGTGGAAAAATCCAGAATAAAATATAAAAATTATAGTTAAGAAATAAGAACTCATTCATTTACAAGGAAAACCAAACAACACAATATTCTATTTCAACTTTCATACAAAATTTACTGCTTTCACATGTTAAGAAAATTCCTGCTTCTGGACGAAATTCACTGAGAAAAAACATTTCTTGTAAACAAAATACAGATGTCTGCATTAAAAAGAGGAGACAGAAGTACTCATTAAACAGTACATAACAGCTATGCACAAACAAGTAAGGCAAAAAGAATCTCACATTCAGCTGAATCTCAAAGATATTTGTGACTGCAAACTGCAATTACCCAACATGATTCCCCACCAAGAATCAGGTCTATCATCCCACTGGTTTGAACAATTACACTGATGGGTGTTTTTACAGCAGTGCTTCCTGCTTCTGTGTCATTTTGGTTGGTTTTTTTTTTTTACACAATGCTGCCTTATTTCCACTAAACAATAAGAATCACTTTTTGCATTAATGGCAATTAGCTACAGACGTGAAGGTCCTTTCCATTTCTCTGGTACTGTAAAGCAGTTGTGAGCATTTGGAGAGGCTTGTTGCAATGTGAAATAAATTGCATATCTGTAGTAGAAATACCTAAACCTATACTTGTGAAGGTAATTATAAATTGTCCATAAAAAAATTGCAGAGACCCAGGAATCATTCCTAATGCTTCCCAGCCCAGAGAGTAGTGAAGGCAGAGGCTGATTTATTTTTGTCGCTATAAAGTTTTCCTGAGTTGCAGTGTAGTCACACAGTCCCAAAGATAAACAGAATGTATATGATGGTCAGAGATGAGGGTATTATATTTTTTAGAATATAGGTTCTTGTCTAGTGGGGAGTCAATGAATCAAGATTCCTCGGCAATAAAAAGCATCTCCAGCATTGCTCAGATGAGTTTCTGAAGGACAAGTAGGACCATTTCTAAGGGAACCAACACAGACAACCCGTATAAGACTAAATATGATAATGGGAATTCCACCTTCTTCTCTCCAGCACTAATGAAGGCAATGAAAAAATATATGCACAATGGCAGAAATTAGTTCTGACCCAAGGTTTTGAAAACTTCTGTAGTCATTAACAGAGTAGTATGACAGTTGTCAAGTGGCTTACTGAACTCCATGTAAGATTTTTCTTTTGTTTCTCAGGCTCATTCTGGGAGTTCTGGCTTCATAAAACTCTAAACACTTAAAGCAAAGCATAGGCTAATGTGTTACATTCCCACATAAAACTGCAGAGCTTTGTAAGGTTTACAGTGGAAACCACAATGACTCCCCAGCATACCCTCCCTTGGCGTCAGCAGGTGTCATGTTTTGTGAATTACCTAAATAACATTGCAAGGTCATAGTTAAGAGCCAGCATGAATATGGAGAAAAAGAACAAAAGAGTTTCAGTAACCTATCAATCAAAGCCACTATTTCAGTTTATACATAGAAAAGAAAAAAAAAGCCCACCCTACCTGAAAACTCTCAATAGCTATTGGGAAGTCAATGAGCTTAATATAGATCAGCAAAGCACACGTTGTTATATCCTGTCACCTACTAACATAAACGTTCTTAATATGCTGGCAATAATTATGATGATTTCATTTTACTTACTGTGGCAGATAAGGTTAGATATCCTATTCCTATCTTTACAGTCAATGATATGATAGAAATGAAAAAAATGTAACTTTGAGTTTGTAGTAAAAGTATATGCCAATATCACAGATAATGGTTTAGAAATCAAATGCTTTTTTAAATGTCATTGTTTTAAAAAAATAATTTTATTTAGTACTTCTCTATTAAGAAATCTGCAGTGCTGAAGAAACTGTCAGCTGGAAATACAGACTGCAAAGCAGCGATCTTAAAGAATGAAAACAAAATTTGATATAGATTATAAAAAAGACAGGGGCATACCACTCTGTCATAGAAAACTGATGCCATATGCAAATAACCTGTTAGCCCACAAAATGGCACCTGCAGGTTCCAGTAGCCAGTAGCCTGGAAAGGAGGAGGAAGTTACCTGTGATATTTAGAAAACCATCTGTCAGAACTTGTGAAGTCTGTCAGTCTGCTGGCACATCATATCTAAGAAGTACTGGATAGGAAATTCTTGGATCTGAAGGGGGACACTAGATTGGTGATACCAGTAAGATATCCTAAAAAGGATTAAGAAAAAGGAGGGTGATTATAGAAATCATGATTTTCATGTTTTCACTGTGGGTAGCAGTCTATCTCAAGAGGTACTCTATCACAAGGGTGCCTGACATTCATGTGTGATTATGAGTGATTACTATTCAGAGCTTGGGCTGGCTCAGAGTGCAAAAAGAAACACCAAAAAACACAGAGGCAAGTTACATACCATATTAAAAAAGGCTGGCATTCAGTCTGGATTTTTCCTGGTCACTGTGAAGAGGCTGAAGGAGAAGTAGCAGCAAATATCAAATTCTTCACTGCTCCTGTGTTTTACTCTGTTGTTGGCAAACAGCTTTCATGAATGGCTTTGCCAAATGCCTCACTGGTGGGTAAAATGGAAAGTCCATTTACTTCTTACAAGCCAACATTTACCTGAAGACATGTGTTCTGTCACTAAAAAGCATTATGTTGCAAGCTGTTAGACATAGGAAACAAAGAAAGATTATTTCATATTTCAAGAAATAGAATAAGATTGCATGTTCCAGCATGATACAATAAGTATTTATCAGTTGTTGCAAATGAGGAAAAGACCAACAAAAGAGCAAATCCTAAAACACAGCAATGGTTATTTTATTTCTTCTGACAAAATTAGGTGTGATTGTCTTTTTAGCCTGAGTACTGTGAATAAGAAATTTCTCAGATCTACATGAAGATGAATGTTTACCCTCTAGGAGAATGCCTGAATAAATAATAGTAATACTGGGAAAAGAGTATATCTTTTGCATTTAATTAGAATAGAATCCTTTCAAAATAGTTATTTTTTTCTGCCTGTGTTATGTCTTATCAGAAGCAACACCAGTTACCTAGTTGACTGCATTAGTGTGAATCAATGTAAGTCGTTTGACATTCGGGTCATTACTTCCTAGCCTGTGAAAACAACTTGATGTTGAAGCTCATAATAAACATAATAATAAATATGTAGGGCTAGGGAGAGCTGCAAGGGGTCCTTCAATTAATCCTATATTGTAAGAGAGAATTAAGTATATCCTACACATGATGCCTTTCCAAATATTTTATAGAATCATAGAATCAATCAGGTTGGAAAAGACCTTTAAAATCATCAAGTCCAACCATTCCCCAGCACTGACAAGGCCACCACTAGCACGTCACTGACGGCCTTGTCTATACGGTGTTCTCGAAAATCCTGCTTGGTAGGAATTTACTTACCTTCTGATGCAGTTTGCTTAAGCACTTTAACTAACTTTACATTAGAAAGATATTTACTAATTTTATTAATATTTCTTCTTAATCAGATTTTCTGCAAAACAAGTTAGTACAGCTTATCCTGCCTGTAAAGAACACACAGATGAAGTAAACAATCGACAACTTCTTTTCAAAGACATTCTCGTGTCACTTCTTCTGGTTGTTTTTTCAGGTCACATGAAAATGTAACCCATCCTTTGTTTGTTCAGAAATCTTGTTTTCTTATCCATTATAATTTTTGCTTTCTAACTCCTAGCAGTTTTTAAGGTGTGGATTCCTATAGTGAACGTATGCACTCCCATCAAAGCATAGCTAGTTCTGAGGACTTTTCATGTCTTACATGCAAAGTGCTTGCTGGTTTTGAATGACTGCACTATACCAATGACTCATCTTCCACCTGTGATCCAGGTCAAGCTCAGATGCATTTCTGTGGTAGCTGTATCTGCCCAGTTTCCTCCGGTTTGTTTTCTTGCTTTTCATTTTTCTTTCTCATTGATTTATGTGAAAACAATATCAGGGAATGTCTGAGGGAAGAGGAAGCTCACAGCATGCTCTAGCCAAGTCCTGTCCTGGGAGCTTAGAGGACCAGAATCCTCGACTTCAGGACCTTATTTCCCCAGTGTGCTCTTCAAAGACAGACTATGAAACTTTGTTTGCAGAGTCCTTCAGTTCAACTGAAGTCTTTGACTGCCTTTGAATATTATATTTTCCAGAAATTAGTTTGCCTGATCTATAAATTCCTAGATCACTCGTTTTATACCATTTTAATGATAGTTATAGTGTTTGCCCATTAAGAATATTTGAGATTTTGTGTTTCCTCCCAGGATACCTGATGACAATTGCTAAAGAGTCAGGGATTCCCTTGCCAAGTTCTGTCTAAATCCTGTAGTATACTTCTTGTCATGCTGACAACTCGAAATATGAAGTTTTTTTTTTTTTTTCTTTTTGGACCTGTGTTTCTGTTGTTAATTTTAACTGTGCTAAATGTATGGCTATTTTTAGCCTTTCTATGTAAGGTTATATAATCAAAAAAGAAGAAAGGCTAATTCATTCTTTTCCATGTCAACAATTTATTGTTTGTCTTCCTTACAAAGAGGGCTATACTGCTCTACCTTTTCTAATGTGGTTTTGTGCTTTTAATTCTACATGTTTCTTTGTATATTTCATTATGTTCTTTATTTTTTTCTTGATTTTCTCACAAGCCTGTGCTATGCTTTTCTATGTATCCTTAATACTCTGTCCTTGAGCCCCTTTTTTGTATGACTGTTAATTGAAATGACAGTCATTATAAGATTTTTGGTACTCAGTGATAATATATAACAAGAGGGCAGTTTTCTCCTTCACATTTAGTATTGTCTCCCTTTAAAAACTGCTTGTCTGAACCATGTTATCCTTTGGAGCACCATCTCCCACCATTTTCTTGCATTTTTTGAAAATTTCCACTTGGGAATCTCTTCTCATTTACAATCACAACAAACACTTATGTTGGAGTTGCTTTCATCCAAATTGCTTTCCAACTCCATATTCTTAGCCACTTCCTCAGAATCAGATGGAAACCAGCAGAAACCTTATTTCTTTTTCCAGCTGCAGGATGAAAGGTCATGCTCAATCCTTTACTGAAGGTTTTGGCTCGTTCTATCGCAGGTGCTGACAGTCATGGGTATTTTAGCTCCCTCATCATATTGGATGTAACAGCTTTGCTAGAAAGAGATAGATTAAATAATTTAAAGATAGCATAGTACAGTGTCTTACTGAAGACTAACATTTTAAATGTAAATGTTAATATGTGGTGAGATACCAAGCCCTGTACAGCAGACTGCTTAGCTTAAAAATGGATTAAAGCATGCAATTCCAGATGTCAAAGAAAACATGTTTTAAAATCTGTAAGCTTCACAAGTATTACAGAAAGTATTTGAAATTATATGTGTAAAAACTCCTTCTGAGTCATGATTAAAATGTGATAGATGTATCCAACCAAAAGTGGGAAGGAGAAACATGCTGGATGTCCAAGACTAAAAAAATCTAGAAAGTTATGGAAGTAAAATTATTATTATTTTAAATATCTTAAAAAAGGCAGTGGTAGTGTGGGGAATCACTCTGAAATCTTTGCATTTCCAATCTATAGAGGGAAATATTTTTAAAATATTTTACACATTCACGGCTGGGCTGCATGTGGTTCTGGGCAACCTGAGCTAGTTGAAGATGTCCCTGCTCATTGTAGGGGAATTGGACTAGATGACTTTTGAAGGTCCCTTTCAACCCAAACTATTCTATGATTTTATTATGAAATAAAAGCAAATATTTACAAAGTTTTCAATTTAAATAATTTTATTAAAATAAGCTTTTTTTGTGTTAATTTTTTGCTAAGGAAGTCTGCAATACCACACTTTCTGTAAAGCCTGATCCAAAGACCACTGAGTTTAATAGACTTTTTTACTGACTCCAGTGTTCTTGGAGTAGATCCAGGAATACATTATAGATCAGCTTTTAAACTACTTTGCAAAAACACTTGTATTGTACTAAGTCCTGGAGAAGAGAATTGTTGAATTCAGTATGCTAACAGTCAGAGACATAAGCAGCAAAGTGGTAAGAGCTGTGTTTAGAAAAGCAGAGGAATAAAATATATTTTTTGCACTCATCAATAAATGTGAATGACGTATCAACTTATGTTGATATTTTTAAATTATATAAAAATAAAGTAAAAAACAGTGTGAAAACATGACCTTAATGGCTTTCATAAATCAAGAAAATAATAGTTTTTCAGTATGATTCTAAAAATAACTTCATTTTAAGCTGAAAGGGTGCAGATTTAGTTTAGATATTTGGAAAAATTTATTCATTATGAGGGTGGTGAAACACTGGCACAGGTTGCCCAGAGAAGCCGTGGCTGTCACATCTCTGGAAGTGTTCAAGGCCAGGTTGGATGGGGCTTTGAGCAACCTGGTCTAGTGGAAGGTGCTCCTGCCTGTCACAGGGGGTTTGTAAAATAGGTGAGCTTTAAAGTCCCTTTCAAACCAAACCAGTCTATGATTCCGGGATACAAAGATGGATTTCTTTTTGTTTGTTTTGGGTTTTTTTGTGGGTGTTTTGGTTTTTTTGGGGGTTGTTTTTTATTTTTTTTGTGAAAATAAAAAGTATTGATGTTGAAAGTCTCTTTCAGGCCTTTGACATAAGTTTTGGGATTATTTTTTATTAATTCCTATTACATGAAAACTATCACCATGCGCAACTGCAAGGTCCTCTCCATCTCAGAATAGTGGAGAAGCTAAAAAGGTATTTTATGTCCTTTAGGATTTGCAAGCATATAGCTAAGGATGTAGAATGTGCTGGAAATAAGTTGCCATTGGAGGGGGATTCAGATAAATGTGATAAGCAATAGTTTATGCTTGTTCTATCTCTGTAAATGTACTCTGTAGAGTTCAACAGCTTTCAAGGCAATTCTGCCATGTCTTCTCCTTCAGTGCTACATCCATACTTCTAAGTGAAAAACAAAACAAAACAACCAAGACATACTTTTTCCTAATGGAAATCCAGTTTCGATAAAATGTATTTTTCTTCAAAACAACCCTGAATATATGAAAAGTTTTAATTAAAAATTTGAAGAACTGCATGTATGAATCTCATGTAGTTCACTGAAAACATACATTCACATTTAGAAATGCTTCTGCCCTAGGAGTTGTGTCATATAGGGTGATTTTCTACTATCACTGTTTTCTCCTGGTCACATTCCTCAGTTGTACTTAGCCTTCAGTGATCCACTAAAGACAGAAGTCCCAGGAGCAGGATGCGATAGTGCATTACATGAAAATGTATTCTAACCAGAGATTCTGTCACATGGGGAATGGTAATAACAGAAAACATGCAAACTATTTTTGCTATGAGGCTGGGGCAAAAGATGTCACAGTTTTTCTGTATAAAAATGTCTGTTTTCAAATTTTCAAATATTTTAATCACTTTATTATCCAATAAAATATAAACAGTTGTTATGAGGGGGACTAAAAAGCTGTCATGCATGTCTACTGAAAGAAAATCTCTACATTTGAATGTCTCGTACATACAGGATGAATGAAGCAGCTATTCTAAGCCAGGTCTAATGATATTTTTGAGAAAGCATACAAATATTTTTTAGGTAGTATGTCATTGTCGCCCAAGTTGAAATCTAGGCATTACAAAGTTGAATGTGGAAGCACACATTCTGTAGGAAGCTGAGAGCTGGTTTTTCTATTTTCATTAGCTCTTCATATTGATAACAGCGAAATGTAGAAGTCAGAAGAAGTGTACAGAAGTACAGCAGTTCTCATAAACCAAAATTACAGGAAAAGAGCCAATATGAAGAGCTTCTAAATGACCCAATGAAGCCAGTGTGTTTGCTATTTATAACAACATTGTGAAATATGAGCCAAATTTTGATTCTGCATAAAATAGGATGAAAACATGGTAAAGCTCCATACAGTAAGTGGGGGTCTGTCTGAGGAGCTGTTTTTAAGCCTGATTTTACCAACCTGATAATAAGCAGGTCATGGGAAAGTTATTGGTGGGAGAAGATACAAAGGAGCCAAGATATAAAGGCTTTCTTGGACTTAGAATGTGAAATAGGAGTGTCATGGTTCAGCTTTCTCTGATGGTGTATACCCAGTTTCTACAACATTAAGTATCACTTCAACACTTCAGCTGTAGACCAATTACCTGTTTTATTTGTTGACCTCTACAAAAGAGGATAATAATGATGAGAAACAGCTCACAGAAGAAGAAGAGCTGTATATTTAAAATTGATAGAACAGGGTCAGTAGCTGCATGTCTGTAAAGTTTAAGCAGCAAGCAGGCAGAAAATAAAGCAGATATGACTGTATGTGCTTTGCTTTTCTATATGTCTGCAAACTATGTTATTTGCATGCTATCAAGGCTATTGTTAGAATAACGGAAAAACAAATAACATAATTTATTTCCAACATTGCTCAAACAGATGCCATCCAGAAACTTCATTATCAGAGACAACTCTAGGGGTTTCTGAAATTGTTGACAGGAATCTATGAAGCATACAATAAGATGCAAAGCTGTACAGATAATTTCCATCTAGTCTGATAGTACTACTCTGGCACTGTAAAAGTGGATTTACACCTTGTTCCTTTTTGTTTCCTGGTTAGATTGTGTATTTGGGATTTTAAATTTATGTGCTTCTTAGTCATAGCAGTAGCATTACTGGTATGGTGACTCCCAGAGGTCAAAACTAGATTCTCTACTAAAACCTAAGGAAGAGACGATCTTTGCCTTGAAGGCTCAGAGATTTTATTCCCAGAGTAAAAAATTAGATTTCATTTTGTCATAACAATGTCTACCTAAATACAACTAGTATGCAAAACCAGCAACGATGTTATTCTTTATTGATTTCAGTGTACACTAGTATCCTGTGCATGTATCCAGGATCCCTGCTATGCTTCTAGATGTCTCACTGAAGCCTGTGCCATTGCTTGTATTAAAGTAACCTATAATATGTATTTCTATGCACGGGTGGATAAATCACACAGGAATTGAGAATACAAGAATAAATAAGAGCTCATCAGCATGATGAAAATGGCCATAGGAAAACTGTTAACTAGATCTCATTTTGATACATATCTTACCAGAAGAGTATTTCAGAGAGGGATCTAGAAAGGGTAATGAAGAAATGTGATTGTGTGCAGCTGGATTTGTTATTCAGACAAAGTCTTTTTTTGAACTGTGACTCTGTAGGAGCCCTGTATACAACAATATATTAGAAACAAAACAAACAAAAAACCCCAACTCCCCCCCCAAGAAACACAAACAAACAAACCCCCCCAAAATCAACAAACTGACAAAAAAACAAACCAGCCAACAAAAAAATATGAATAATTGAGTATGGAAATCCCTGTATTTTTATCAGCAAAGTTTCAAATCATATCTAAATCAAAAGGCATTTTTTTTACCTATTAGATCTCATAGCAGACTTCTAGTATCTGAAGGGGGACTGTAAGGACGCTGGGGAGGGACTTTTCATTAGGGACTGTAGTGATAGGACAAGGGGTAACGGGTTCAAACTTCAACAGGGAAAGTTTAGATTGGATATAAGGAAGAAATTCTTTACTGTTAGGGTGGTGAGGCACTGGAATGGGCTGCCCAGGGAAGCTGTGAATGCTCCATCCCTGGCAGTGTTCACGGCCAGGTTGGGCAGAGCTTTGGGTGACATGGTTTAGTGTGAGGTGTCCCTGCCCATAGCAGGGGGTTGGAACTAGATGATCTGAAGGTCCTTTCCAACCCTAACTATTCTATCATTCTATGATTCTATGATTAATGACAAGTCCTCTCAATGTGATATTTGCTCTTGCACTGAGAACCAGAAGAAAACATACGCAATGCTTTAAAATGTTATTCTTAGCATACAATAGAACTAAATGTACATTTCATTTCCAGAAGAGAAATGTCATGATTCACTGGCCCTCATATTTTCTGAGAAGTACAAATATAACTCTGATCTCATCAGCTATGTCTCTGAATCAAACACTGCTACAGTCTCTTGATTTTTTCCTTCTCTATATTCAGTTTCTAGTGAAACAAGATTTATGAAGTTTGCTTCTACATTTTAACGAGTCTGCATATAAAGAAATTTCATCTCAAAAAGCTTACAAATTTAGACTGTCCCTTAGCAATAAACCATTGAAAAATTATTCTTTCCCCATCTTGATACTTTTATCTACTAGTACTGTTGGCTATGTGTGTTTTGCCCTAGAAACTGTTCAGCAGCCTATTGGAGATTTACCATGCCTCCCATATGCACTGAGAAATAAATCTGGAGCATGAAGTTGGGCCTATCTTTTATTTGTAGCAGGTGTTGGCTCACTAGCACTTTTAAATTTAGTACCTCCTGACTATGAGAACAAAATGTTTCAAATTGGCCTGGTTCTGGCTCTAAACACACTGTTTACATCTGAGATGGGAAATAAAACCAAGGGATTTTACGACTTTAAAATAAAATGAATGGTTTTAAAAGGTTTCAGGATGATATCTTCTAAGACAGTTTTCATATGTCAGTGGAACAGTGATGGGCAAATTATTGAGCACGGACTGTCATACTTCTTATCCTATTAAACCTTTTAAGATTTCAAAAACATTACCATTTTTCATCCAGTCGGGAAAAAAAAAAAAAAAAGACATAGGCAGGGACACCTCACACTAAACCATGCCACCCAGGGCTCCATCCAACCTGGCCTTGAACACTGCCACTTCCCTGGGTAACCTGTTCCAGTGCCTCAGCACCCACACAGTAAAGAATCTCTTCCTTGTATCTAACCTGAACTTCCCCTGTTTAAGTTTTAACCCATTCCCCCTTGTCCTGTTACTACAGTCCCTAGTGAATAGTCCATCCCCAGTATCACTGTAGCCCCCCTTCAGATACTGGAAGGCTACTATGAGGTCTCCACGCAGCCTTCTCTTCTCCAGACTGAACAGTCCCAACTTTCTCAGCCTATCTTCATTTAGGAGGTGCTCAAGGCCCTTGTGGCCCTCCTCTGGACTTGTTCCAGTTGGTCTAAAGGACTTGTTTTCCCTTCTCTTCTATCTATCCCTCCCCTGCAGTTTTAAACTTTTCCAGTGGAAGCACCTTTCCCCATAAACATGGTGAGGTTTTGATCAGTCATTGCTTTATCACCAGAAAACCTAGATGGTAAGATGCCTTTTTACCAGCATCTGCTTTGGGGAAGGAAGCTTTAGAGTCGTTCTTACCCAGCACACACATATTGCTATCTACCTGTTTCAAGGAGAAGCCACTGAGAGCATTTCCTCTCAGATGAGGGGGGTAGGAGCTGTGAGTATGGTAATAAAATTATGTGTCATTTCAGCCTCTTCTTGGAAAACCTCCAAAGAAAGTTAACAAAAGAAATCTGCTGAAGAGGCACTTGGAGAATGAAATGGGCATAATACCAGGTATGAGCACCACTAATAGTTTCCAGGAATGAGTTAAATTTGGGCCTTTCTCTTTTATCTTCTGCATACCCCCACTTCTCCTTATTTATACTATCATTTTGTAAAGAAAGACAGCCATTCTTCCACAAAACAGGAGAAACATTTCCGTTAGATCTCAGAAGGGCAAAAGCTCAGTAGCTGGGCTGTAGGCTGAAAAGGTTCCTATAAGAGATAAGCTGTGATGTGGGCTAAACACTTAGGTTTTTCTTCATTTAGAATTCTTTTTCAGTGATTTAAAGGAATTTATAGCCTTGTTTAGATCCACTCTGAAAACCACACAGTGTATTATTGTACTATACTGCAATATAATACTATGATACTGTTTTATACTATAGCATGATAGCTCTGAATTAAGTGTATTCAGCAGTCTTAATTTAAAATTTCACACTCATATGCTTTCCTATGAACTGTGGGAAGCTATGTGATCTAGATTCAATGCTGAATTTGTCTTGAAAGCTGGTTTTATGTTAGAACATTAAGCTCTCCTACTTATAATAGCTCCTGCTAGTCATACAGATTGCATTCAGACTTACTGACTGATGCATATCGTAACATATCCTGGAATCGTGGTCCCTAACTACAGTAGAAAAATATGAATGGTTCCTCTTTGGATGGTGAGATGTTATCAGAGTGTGCACATCAACATGGAAACTAGAAAAAGCTCTCACTTATGTAATACAGCCATGGTTTTAAAGCACAGTATTTGCAACCTCCTGCATAGCATGAACAGCTTCTAACTGGATTTATCTGAATTTAATTTGCTTTTTATATAGCTATAATATTCTTAATTTAAATGTTCATACATGGCATCAAAATGGTGACTAAAATACAATATACAGTCAAAAATGTCAAACCCAAATATACAGATAGAAAAATGTATTGCTTTCATGTTAAGCAGTAATACAGACACATACACAATTAGATAACAATACTCTATGGAATGAAGACAAATGTTTCAGCCTTCAGAGTCTGAAAGGTTTCCTCTTGGCAGAGTCCCTTGTAATAAATGGATTAACATGAGTAAGACTAGCAGAATGGAGCCTATGATCAAATTAAGCACTAGACTTAATAATGTTTGAAAAACCTTTTGAACAAATGTGCTTTCTTCTTTATGAACATTTGAAGGAAGTCAGTAGTTTAGCACTATAATTACAGCATGTAACTGTTTTGTTTCCCAATGTAATTGTTAAACCCCCAAACTGATTTTCATACACCTGTAACTTCATGCAATTTGATTTTAGAGGTTGACTTATTTTTGTACCACAGCTAAATTGAAGTCTAATTAAAACATAATGACTGCTTATATTTTATGATACAGTAACTTTAGAAATACTTTTAGTCTAAAATGAGTTTTGTTGATAACTTTTTAGAGCTGTTTTTAATGGGAAACTCTTAGGTACTAAAATAAAGGTGATCCATACTTCTAATGGAAATAAAAATGTGTCTTCCTTTGAATTGTGCAAATAAATCAGTTTCCCCAAATTCAAAAGATTTCTAAGTATACAAATAATTAAAATTATTCATGGTTATATCAGATTTAGTTTTTCACGTCATGGCAGAACAAAGATACAAAGAAAATGATTTATCATTGAGAATACATTTAACATCAGAAGATTTAATATCAGATTGTTTGAGCTTCAATTATACATGAAGGATTAAAAGAGTGACTCAGAATACTGTTTATTCTTAAACAGCATAAAATAAAAGATGGTAATTTAGATATTTAGCAGATTGTCTTCATGTCTGAAAAAGAGGAATATGGCAACAATTAATTCTTGGAAGATTATAATTTATAACAGATCTAGCTAGTAATTAACATTTTGAATGCACTGTAGCACTGAATATTTAAAATTATAGGTAAAAGTTTGTTGAATAGTACTATACAAGCTTAGCTCAGTCAGTGTATTGATTGGTTATTGACTTGCATAAATGTAGTTTTGATGCATGTATCAACAGCCTTTAGTATTTGTATCCACCAAAGCAATACTTTCAGAGAAACATATTTTTAATTAAACCAAGTGATGCAGCTGGAAAAGCAAACAAGATTTTTTGGCGCAACACGCTTCTTTGGGTTTGAAAAGGGAAAAAAATAAATCCTTAAATCAATTAAATATTGTCCCTTGTTTAGATCAGATGCGCTGCAATCAGAAGAGCTTCATATTTATCACAACTTTCTACAATGCATTTTCAGAAGTAGTCTTTGAAAACAGGCATGTTTTTCTGTGGGCTTTATTCACAGTGTAGTGCTCCTAATATTATATGACTTCCTCCCATAGGTTTTCAAAAGCAAAAGCACTGCTGCATTCAATATGATACAGCTCTGATTCACCTCTCAGGCTCCCTTTACTGTAAACCATATAATATTATTTCTGAAAAAGCAAAAAGGAAAATCAGAGATTATTAACTTTTGCTAGAAAAAAATTAAAATCTTTCCTGATCGCTCCACAGCAGCTCAAATGCATTTAATCTCTGATTTTAATCTCCTTTGTGCCCATTCAACCAATTGAGAGATTGAGAGAATAGATTTGGATGAAAGGTAGTTCACAAAATTTAGAAAAAAAAAAACCCTTTTCAGACAAAAAGAAAAGACTTTCTCATATTATATTGAATTTAGTTTGCACACAGAATGGTCTAGCAAAGAACAAAGGTGTTCATCTTGGGCATCAGGTATAGGTATGGAAGGAAGATCACAATCTCCCATAGAGCAGTATTCTGAGTTACAGCCATAGTGAGCCTTGAAATAACCACCTATGTTAATGGCCTTTTATCAGCTTAGGCAAACCATCAGACTGTGAGCAAAACATTGTGGGAACAGTGGTAGATGTGCTAACGTATATTAGGTATTTAAGCAAAATAGAATGAGCGTACAAATATTTCATTATTTTATTTAAAAAGGCTTAAAATTGAGGTTTGTTTTGAGAAATTTCAGTTGTAACATTCTCCTCAATGTTAGTAAAAGTGATGGTTTCAGCAGCAATCATCCAGGGAAGAGCCCCTTACATTTGCTTTGTCTGGAGACCTGTCCTTCCCCAACTCAGAGGGTAGAATACAGGAAACAGAATAAATAATTACCTTACATGTCTTCATATAACTTGTCTTCTGAAAAACAGGTTAACAAAATGCCTAAACTTCCCCCTTATTTATTGAAGGGGGTAAGGTCTACTTCAGAATCAAAGACTTTATTTAGTTTATAGCTTTCTATAAGAATAGAAAAGTTGCATTTACTCGTAGGAGCTCATAAAATTCATGACTACTGATTTGACATCCAGTGTTAAAATCATATCTTCTGGGGCTGTATTTGTTTTTTCTCATTCAAAATCTGTCAGTCCTTTGTATCTGTAGAATTTACTTTTAACCAGAGGCCAAATAGGAAAAAAGCAAAGGGATAACAAAATAAGGCTTATAAATTATATCTTGAAACAGGCAACAGAGTGAAGATTTCTTCCACAGTATTAATCATTAGTGTCAAAGTGGCAACTAAAAAAAAGGTCATGCAGCAAGCCAGACTTCCTAAAAACATAAAGGCTCAGAAAGCTCAATGGGAATTCCTAGAAAGCACCATAATGAATATGCATTGAGCTGACTGTACTGTGTAAGTTATGGCTACTTATTTTATCTAAATGAAAAAAAAAATAAAAAAAGGAGTTGATGTATTTACTTCAGGGATGCCACAGTTAAATATATTGATGTCAAACCTGGAACTTCTTCTGGTCTATGTATAAAAATTTTGAATAATCTCTTTACCAGCATCATCTAGTTTTACAACACTGAAGTAATAGTCTACTAAAATACAAACTGAATCATTAGGAAACAGATCAAGCTGAGAGTATGCCTAGTGGATCTAATTTTCATGTTTTGCTTGCACGTCCAATTGCTTTTGACTGTCTTACTGATTTCCACTATCAGAAAATATAACTCATTTACCATTTGCAATTGGACCAGTTGTCCTTGACTTTTGGTGGTGTATTTTATCTCATAGACCTGTATTATGAATGCTGCACTCTACATTTGGCATCCACCAGTGTACTGTGTCCTTTGCAGTCCCATATTAACAGTCCATAGCCTTTTTGTTTCTCCTTCTTAAATTGTGACTAAAGAAAGAAAAATCATTGGGTTTTGTCTTCACTTACTTTTGTCTTCTGATTAAGGGGTGTATGATGGGTTTTTCATTGAGTAACAGTCTGTGCAGTTTTTATCTTTACTGTTAGGGTGGTGAGGAACTGGAATGGGTTGCCCAGGGAGGTAGTGAATGCTCCATCCCTGGCAGTGTTCAAGACCAGGTTGGATGAAGCCTTGGGTGATATGGTTTAGTGTGGGGTGTCCCTGCTCATGGCAGGGGGGTTGGAACTAGATGATCTTGAGGTCCTTTCCAATCCTAACTATTCTATGATTCTATGATTCTATGCCAGTTTTTCTCTGACACTAATAAATTGCTAATGGCTTTGATAAATGGTGATTCTTAGCAATAATGGATTATAACTTGTAAAACCCACTCTTTTGATATATTTAGTCATTTCATTTGAGTTTACACTTACTTGAGAAACACAAGCATTTTAAACTATTGATTGCTGTGAGCTTTAAATCCTGGAGTAACAGAACTCAAAACATGGGGTCTGATACTCTTCTCAATTATAGGAAAATAAATAATACTCCATCCAGGTAGAAATAGAAATCCAGGGATAAGCTGATTCCAATGCTTGAGTCTTGCAGATCTCTGCTAACTATGAGAGATTCTTAGATATAATGTCATCTGAGACTGTTTCAGCAGAAGGCAAAGCAGCAGACAGCTTCATACACAGCTCCATACAACCATATGTTTTGTTTATTTTTTCTGGATGTATCATTTTGCAGCAGGTAACATTTAGGGGCAAGGTCAAAGGACTTTTTTTTTGGGTTCATATAGTGGCCTGCCTCTGTATCAATATTACAACCAATGAATGCTATTCGGACAACACCCGTGTTTTCTTCTTGTAATGATGTAGTTTACTGGTATCACCAGTAAGTAATTTCTCACTTCTTTACTGGGATATGAAGCCAGTGTTGTACTCAACAATCTTTCTTTTGGGAAAAGAGGAAACACACGTTATATACAAAGTCACAGAATCATAGAATGGTTTGGATTGCAAGGGACATTAAAGATCATTTAGTTCCAATCCAATTACCATGGGCAGGGACACTTCCCACTAGATCAGTTTGCTCCAAGCCCCAACCAACCTGTTCTTGAACACTGCCAGAGATGGGGCAGCCACAATTTCTCTGGGCAACCTGTGCCAGTGTCTCACCATGCTCAGGAGTTTATTGTCAATATAATTAAAATCTTAACAGTTTAATTCCAGAATCATTGCTAATCCGGGAGTAATTGTTGCAGAAAGAGAAAGAACACATCTATGCAGAAAAAGTTTTGGTAATTATAATATTTCAGTTAAACTTGTTATACATGCACTTATTATTTTCTACCCCTTTTCCTGATTTTCTGCTCACTCTTCCTGTGCTCTTCAGGGTTATAAACTTGATGGTTTCACCCTTGTGTTGGGGGGAGGTGTGTTACAGGAAGCTATCTGCATCTGGTGTCTTTTGCTGGAAGAATTAAGATGCTCATGTTGATGGTTTCTTCTTCCTCTAGGATCCATGTAGGGTAATTTTTTTTTATGTTTGCTAACATGCTTTTACACCATAGTCTTTCTGGCCTGGTCTGCAGCTTTCTCTTACCTGGATTTATTATGCCTGTTGCCTGTCTCACTTGTTAAGATACTACTTTTTGTTTTGTTACTCCTAAAGCCTGTTTTCTCCAAATCTAGTCCTATGTTCCTTTTATTGACCAGTGGTGAGTTGTTTATAGCTGTAAGGTCTCCGGTATCAGCCTTTGCCCTGTTTCCTACTATCCCATTCCTGAACTTTGCCATTCTGTGTCTTCACTTCTCCAGGCCTCTGCTGTTGTATCAGGCCTGTAATTCTCTGCATTGCAGAATATCAGCCCTGATCAGCAAAAGAACTGGAAAAACTCCAGCTATTGGTCACTACCAATACACTGTAGTTGCAGTTGCACTGTTGCACTGTTGAGTTGCAGTTTCACAGTCTAACATTCACCTTCGAATAACCCTGAAGAGGTTCTAGCCTGTGGTGGCAAGAAGCAGAACCAGCAGGTCCCCACTACTTCCATGTCTCCAGGCATTTCCTCTGTTAAAGAGATGTGGAAGAGGGGGACTCTGTCACCAGAAATCAGAATTACGGGCAGCAACCTCCACCTCCCCTTTGCCAGAATGTACCATGTGCCAGCAATGCCCACACTGGCAGAGTGTGGAGCCAAGTACTAGGGCAGATTGAGTGGGAGAGAGATAACAGCAAAAAAGCTGAGCACAGAAAAGGCAGAATGCCTTGGATTGGGGTTTTACAGTTTCTACACCCTGCAATTCAGCAAAAATACTCTATGGAGAGTAAAAACCAGGCAAAGATCCTAAAGACTCTTGGTTTTGCATGCTTCTATTCCTTGGAGAGGGCGGGAGAGATGAAAGAAGTTATCGTGGAGTGCTGAGATATTAAAAAGCTGAAAACCTTTTTTTCTGGAAAAATTCACAGTGCCAGTTTATGTGTGCAGAGGACACAATACACTGTAAACTACTGACAAGGTCATAAACCTGATTCTTGTAATGAAGCACTTGTATTTCTAAGAATAAAAATCAGAGCACAGCAAACACACAAATATGCAGCGTACCTCAGCAACGAAACTTTTTGTTAGGATATGTTAGAGATGGTTAAGTAACAGTGGCATTGCTAGGAAAAGCACCAGTTTCATGTTGAGGAGTTTTACGAGAAATTTTAACCGAGAACTTGAAAACACCTCTTTTCTTGATTTTAGCTCATTCTGTAGAAAGCAAAGCAGCTTTGAGAAGGGTGAAAACCTTTCATTTTCACCACCAGGTATAGCAGGAAAAATAGAGAGTGGGTTTTAGCTGAATCTTCTGGAAAGAGTTGCTGGAAATTTCTGTTTATTGTTTATTCTGCCTTTTTGCTCTTATTTTCTCTGACTTTTTTCCATTCTTGTTTACAAAGAATCTTTCTTTTCTGTCAGCACTTTCAAGAAAGCAACATTCACCTTGAATCATTGGGTAGTGGGAGCTGAGCATTATGAAAGATTCAGATTCAGATAGGGTTTTAAAAAATTTAATTTGAAGTGAGAAAGCTTAAGTGAGGAAAAAAAATGCTTATCAGCTGAAGTGGGGACTTTTATTTTTTCCATCAGAATTTTGTTTCATAAGACATGCTGACTTTGGTCTTTTTCCAGTGTAGAAGGGAAAAAAATGTAAATCCAAGTGAATAATTTCTCACTAAGCCAGAAACCCAGTTCTCTTCTGTTTGTCCTTTAGGTTCAACTTATATTGGTCTAAACCCCATAAAATCATTAGCTTGGGAGAGGTAGCATTTTTGTTTAAGTCTGTTTGTTTTTCAACACACCAATAAATATGGTAGCTATTTTGCTCCTGATGCTGTCACTCCTTCTTGTTTCATTATTTGTATTGTCTTGAATTTATGAGGTTTTTTAAGTTAATTAAATTTCTAAAATAATCCAATAAAAACAATTAGAAAGACATCTGTATTGCAGCCCAAATTTTTGAGACCACAGGAATGTAATTTTAAAAAATATTTCTATTTGAAATTTCATTATAAATATTTCTATGATTCCCACACACTCTCAACTTTGTTGCTTTTAAAGTTTGCATTCTTCAAGCTTAATTTAAAACTGCATCCACAGATGCAAACGTCAGAATAGCATATTTCTTATATGACTTATTTTGAGTTCTCCTCATATTCCAGTCAATATGACCCATTGTTGTGAAAGTCAGCAATAAAGATCAGTATGCTAATGCATGCAAAAAATAACTAGGAAAAGAAAAACTTGCAGATGTTGAGCCTAGGTATTAGGGAAGAAGTCACCGTCAGCAACATTACCTGCTAGACTTTTCTTGTCCAAGTGTTTAAATTCCTAACAACTTTTTTACCTTTTTATTTACAGGCAACTTCTCCTATACTCTCAGGTACAAAAGCATTCCCTAAAATCTTTTTCTCAAACCATGACTGATTTTGTAAACGTGAACTATTTGTAATAATAGAACAGTGTAAGATTACTTTAATCGGTTCTGAGACATGAATGTATAAACTTTTGGCACCTAGCAGTCTACACATTCCACTTTTCCAAGTTCATTCCTTAAGCTGTTGGATTTTTTTAAAGGAATTGAATTAACCATTTAGGCAGAATGTCAGGTGTGCCAGGTAACAATTATAACTGATACATCTCTGCTGGATATATCTTTTCCAAGTGAAATAAAAATCTCAAATACATCATAAAAGTGGTCATTGAGACACAGGAAGATGTGGGAAAGAAGGAAAGGAAAAGAAAGGGAAGGGAAGGGAAGGAAAGGAAAAAGGAAATCATTGCCAGGCATAGGATACATCATGTTAAAATAAAAAGAAAAGCCAAGTCCTGACTGCATTACTTTGCAATGGGTGATTGTAGTAAGGCAAAGGGCACTTTCAGAGTTCAGTGTTAAGGTGATCTGGGAATAAAAAGCTGCTCGTTAAAAATATACATCAGAATTCCAGTATGACGTGTTCATAGTCTGAATATGCCAGTAGAGAAGTGCATGATCTTGCTGAGATCATTTAATGTGTGGCTTTTGAAGAGTGGGGATCACTGACGGTGGGACAGCTGTACAACATCGTTCCTTGGGTCCCCTTGCTTCCTCAACTATGCAGGTTGATGGCTGTGAAATGCATCCTCAAATGCCAGAGTTTGGGAAGGGAATGTGTGTGTTTCAAAATTTATGCTGCTAACTTTAAAAATGGACTGTAAAATTCCACAGCAGAGGAACAGTTTCAGAAACAATTCAACGTTCTTCACTAGGGTGGCAGAAGGTCAAGTAACAAACCAAGAGTAAGTCATCCTTGCTACTTTGCCAGAACTATTCTCAGGTATCTTATGAGTTAGCGACTTGATGTTTTGCACTGCTATTTTTATATGTAACATGATATATGGCTTACTTCTAATCTTCAGAAAGTGTATGCAGGGCTTTGATTCATGTTCGGTATACAGTAACATGAAAAACTGTTCATGAGGATATTTGTCACACATTGAAGCTGTTTTGAAATGCGGTTTTGTACCAGATCTTACATACACTCACTCATTCAAATGCTGATTACTTATTTTGGTCTTTTGCCTATAATAGAGATGAGCAGTGTTGCAATTTGGATAATGTCTTGCCATAAGGAATGTATTTAAGTGACAAATGCTGTTAGCTGCATGTCAAAGGGTTTTCAGACATGGCAGGAAAAAAAACCCACAATAAAAAAACTCCAACAAGCAAAGAAAACAAACAAACAAAAAAACCCACAAACAAACAAACAAAACCCAAATAATTTAAAGGGGAACAGATATAGCTAATTAAAGGCTGGGAATGTAAAAGATAAACACTGTATAGGGAAAATACAACCTAGTGATCTGTTGCCTCGGCTATTAAAATCTTATTGCAAGTATCTACTTACAATATATGTGTTGTCCACTAGAACAGACATCCCAAGAAATTGATCGCCCTGCAGAAATGCCCCTAGCTGACCATAACAGTGTAGTGAATTTATTCAATGTTTATGACTTGCAAAGTTAAAGATAGTAGGAAAAAGTTCAGCTAAATCTATTTTGGCAGAAAATTCTAGTTCATTGAGCCTGAAATGTTTATTTTCTGACATGTTCAAAGTATTTTCATCTGGATGCTTGATGAACTACCCTACAAAAAAAAAAAAGTTTGTGCTTCCAGTGTTCCTAGATCTGTGTTAAGCAATTTAGCATGTTTTCCTGGGAAATTAAAATTAGTTGCTTTAAGACTTTGGAAGGAGTGTGCTCTTAAATCTATAACTGTCTGCCCGGCAGGATGACAGGGTTTGTGACAGAGGGATAGCTACAGATTATTCCAAGACTGACAAGGAATACTAAAGCATGAAGTTGCTCACCTGAAAAACATGTCTGAGTAGGGGCACTAGGGATCCTATAACTACTCCAAACTTGGTTTCCCAGGGAAAATGAAGATGCTTCCCCCCCTGCCCCTTTCTTTTGATTTCAATGCTGTTGCTCTCAAGTTGTTAAAGGCATCCAGTAGACGTGGGCTATGCAATAAGCTCTGTGTTAGGAACGGATGCAAAGGCACAAACTATAAGAGACTTCTGTCATTCTTTTGCTTAACTAGTAAAACAAGAAAACACTTTCCATGACAGCTATCTTTGATCCTCTTACCCAGTGCCACTTCTCAGGAAAAAAATGGCTGAGAAAGGACAAAATGGTTACTATTTCACATAGTATTCCATGCTTCTTATGATATGATGATAGAGATCCTGTTGCTTGGATGAGAGGCTGGCACACTCCTCAGGTAACACTACTTGTTAATGGTGATGATTTTGGATGCAAAGTGCCAACCCCTGGTTAAACTGAGTGGCTTTGGATCCTTTGAAAGCATTCCTTTAACTAATACGCTTAAGAAGAAACACCCCTAAAAAGCAATATGGACTGACATGAACTCTGCTATGGGATGTTCACAATCTGTCTCCTGCACTGTAAACAATGTTCCTAGATCCTAAAGCTTTGATATTTTCTTTAATGCTTTTGTAATAGAATAGCTTAGATTGAAGATAAAATAAAAGAAGCCAGTAAGTTTTGATTACACTGGGCTAAGCAAATTGCTCAGGGGATTGTATACAGGATAGAGAAAAACAAGGACCTTTCTTTTGCATATGAACCAGTTTGATGAGCCAGATTTTGTTTGGAGGTTGGCTGACACATGAATTTTTGTGCCTCCAGCTTCCTCATCAGGGAGCCTGTGGGTGAACGGTTCTGTTTGAGCCCACTTTTATGGAGGAGGAAACACCCACACTGGCAAATATTTGGAATGTTTTGGGTAATGTTTTAATGTACTGAGCAATTATGTTGGCACCACATGTAGAAAGAAACTGAGTAACCCTTTCTTGCGAGGTTACTACAGCTTTCAGCCACCTACAACTTTACTGATGCACAGGATGAGAATTTTTTATGTTCCTGTAAAATATGTTGCTATCCCACCTTCAGCTTCTTCCACTGTCTTTTGTTTCCTAACTACCTCTTGTTAGGAAGTTATTAAAAACTGCTCACACACCTGGAATAGGCGACTTAAATTATTTTTCTAGGTTTTGTCCATGTTAAGTTTAGGAAAATGGCTCACAAAAATAAAGCTGAGGTAAAAAAGTGTGCCACAAAGATCCTGTAAAATGCATGATGTATCTAAGCAGATAGATAATTAGGTTGTATGAGACCTTATTTTTTTAACATCTGAAGTGTAGGTGGACTTGAGGAAACAAAGCATTAAAGCTCACTTTTACATTTATTTTGCTGTCTTTGCACACTTGCTTCAGTTTCCTGTGGTGCCAGCCATCTGTGCAAACCCATGTGCTTGATAGGACAAGTCATGGTATACCACAAAGATCTTGGGTACAACTGTGTTTAGCCCGAATTTCAAACTCTGAATTCTGTATTTAATTCTCTTTTATATTTGTCTTATGCCTGGGTGTGAGTTGAAATGAAATAGAAAACATCAAGGCATGCTATCCTTCAATGAATGACAATCCCTTATACTCAAATTAAAGAGATAGTATCATGGTACCAAGTATTCAGCTAAAAAAGAAAGTATGCATAAAAATGTGCATATATAGAGATTGCTTTCATTAGGTGCTTTGGCTGGCTGTTGGTATAGTAAAGAATTTTTTATATGGCAAGTACTAAGTAGAGTCTGTACTGCAGAAAATGTGATAGCTTGCATGGCAAGATATCTTGGCAAATCTGTAACAAAAATCCAAGCTATAAAGCATGCAAACTAAAGATTTTTAAGTTAGCTGTAAAACAATCATTTGAAATAATGATATCCTCATCCCCAAGTGAGTTAACCACATCATACGTAACATCCAAAGTGGACTGATTTCTACTTTAATTCTTTGATTCTGTGTGTCTGATCTATTTTAAAATAACATTTAAGCTGATAGAGAAACAATCAGAGAAACACAGAATCAGAGAATCACAGAGTCACAGAATGGAGATGGAAGGGGCCTCTGGAGATCTTATGTCCAAACCCCAAAGCAGTTTGCACAGGATTACATCCAGGCAGGATTTGAATGTCTCCCGAGAAGGAGACTCTACAGCCTGTTCCAGCAGCCTGTTCCAGCACTCTGCCACCCACAAAGTAAAGTTTTTCTTTATATTCAGATGGAACTTCTACTGTCTTAGTTTGTGCCCATTGTCCCTTATCCTGTCACTGGGAACCACTGAAAAGAGTCTGGCTTCATCCTCTTGACTCCCACCCTTAAGATATTTGTTATGCATTGATAAGATTGTCCCTTCTACAGGTTAAGCAGGCCAAGCTCTCAGCCTTTCCTCATAAGGGTTGCTCCAGTCTTCTTATTAATTCTGTGGCCTTCCACTGGACTCTTTCCAGAAGTTCTTTGTTTGTCTTGAACTGGAGAGCCCAGAACAAAAGCTTTTGCATCTGTATTTGTATTTTTGTTTTTTCTTTTCAGCACTCATGATTTTCATCATGGACACACTGCTGGATTTGAATGATCCCCAAAGAATCAGAGTATATTGAGAAAGAAGAGTATATTGAAAGCATTGGAGATCATGAGTTAATGTCTGATTCTGCTGCACGTTATGTAAGGCCTTGAGCAAGTGACTGAACTTTGGATGCCAAGAGCTTCTTTTAAACATTTTCAAAAATAATTGTATCTTTTAGGTCAACTTAATTGAGTTGCTGTTTTTAAAAAAACTCAACCGAGAGTTCTTACGAGAAAACAGTCTGGCTTTTTATAACATCAGATATGACATTACCCCAGTTTTCTAGTTGAATTGCACTTTAAAAAATGAGTATGTCATCCTAGTTTTAAATTCTGAGTGTCAGGAATATCCTCTGTGAGCTATTGTAAATTTTCTCAGTGATTAATTGCTCTGAAAGCTGCAAAAATACATCTTTATTTTAGCCTTAATTTGTCTAATCCAACATCCAATATGATGGGATCTTCTTATAACTTAGGCATCTGGACTGAAGTACCCATTATCCATGTTTGGCTCTCAGTATAGGTACTTATGGGAAGTCCTTATCACTCTAGATCATTTTATAAAATAAATACTTCGGCTCCCAGGGTGCTGTTACAAGACATTTGATTTCTCTGTTTCCAGGCTGTTGATAACCACCATAAACTGACCAGCATAACCAGCATGTCACCAGGATGTGGTGATAGTCACAGCTTTGTTGGTACAAAGGAGATGTAGCCGTGCGAGTCTACTCATGATGCATATTGGCCTTACAGCTGTAAGATGTTCAGCTGTCACTCCTCCATCACTCTGGAGTCCTCTCCAGGAGCATTGCCAACCAGCAGAAGTTCTTCTGCTTTCTCAATGGCTCCTATTTTCCAGAAGTTTAACATCCAATGACAGAATAGAAAAGCATGTTTGCTTCCATTCAGCAGACAAAGCAATCAATTTTTCAACCCCAAGAAGCTTATTCTCTCCCTTCGTACTTATTATTTTCCAAAAGTATGTGCCACCAGCAAACCTTATCAATGATATTGCTTTATTCTTAAGTTACTGAGAAGAACTGAATATTTCATAAAGCTAAGAACCGAGTCCTGTAGATCCTTCTGCTCTTTCAGAAATACACTGGCTGATTCTTTAATTATCTTTGAGACCTGTCATGGCTATTTTTAATGCATGCATTTGGTGCATCATGTTAATTTCGGATCATTTTAGTTCTTAATGAAAATGTCAAGCAATATTGAGTCATAATCATTACAGTAGTGGAGCTATGTTACACCAGCATCCATTACCTTTATTAACCAAACGGGAAACATTAAAAAGAGCAAATTACTTGGAAAAAATCTAATGGCTTTCCACAAATCATTAATCATTCTCTTAATCGGTCATTAACAGAATGTCTTCCATTTCCATATTTACTGATGCTAGCAGACAAATAGATTTGTCTATTTTAGTTTATTTTGTTTGAGCAACACTAGCCTTTTTCAGAACCTTCCTGATACAGAAAAAGTTATTGAAAATCAGTATTCAGTAACTAGAGAACCCCTTAATCAGCTCTTTTAAAAATCAGAGGTGGAAAGTTTAAAGTGGAAGTTTACAATGTTTTTGCTAGTTGCTGTCTTACATTTTATTGAGTTACAGTTGGCATTTCTGGAAAAATCTGTAAATGTAAAATTTTTATATTTTAAAGAAAATTACTGGAAAAGTTAGTCTTCCTTTATCAGTTTAAAGAAAGGCTGAGAGAATAAATAAAGCACAAAGGAAGTGGAAACAAATTTTCCTCTACACAATAGAGGACAATGAATGATGCTGTCTTATTATATGAACAATATAACTAATACCCATGGAGCTGCCCAGTAAGTAAAGATGTACGCAGTCAAAGTATATTTAGAACTTGGTGTGAATTAAATTTAAAACCACAGCCTTGTGGTGGGTTGACCCTGGTTGGATGCCAGCTACTCATCAAAGTGCTCAATCACTCCCTCTTCAGCTGGGCAGGGGAGAGAGAACATAACAAAAGACTCATGGGTTGAGATGAGGACAGGGAGAGATCACTCAGCAGTTACAGTCACAGGCAAAATGGACTCTACTTGGAGAGATTAGTTTAATTTATTACCAATAAAATCAATCAAGTAGGATAATGAGAAATAAAAAGTAAATCTTAAACACACCTTCCTCCCACCCTTTTCTTCTTCCTGGGCTTAATTTTACAAATTCTCCACCTCCTCCCCCTCAGCACTGCAGAGGAACAGGGAATGAGGGTTGTGGTCAGTTCATCACATGTTGTCTGTTACTCCTTCCTCTTCAGGGGAGGACTCCTCACACTCTTTCCCTGCTCCAGTGTGGGGTCCTCCATGGACTGCAAGTGGATATTTTCTCCACTGTGGACCACCCTGGCCTGCAGAGGAATCTCTGCTCTGGTGCCTGGAGAAGTTCCTCCTCTCCTTCTTCACTGACCCTGATCTCTGCAGAATTGTTGCTCTCACATATTCTCACTCTCTTCTTTGGGCTGTTGCTCCACACAATTTTTAATCCTTCTTAACTGTGTTATTTCAGAGACACTGTCACCGTCACTGCTGGGCTCAGCCTTGGCCAGCAGTGGGTCCATCTTGGAGCCAGCTGGTATTGACTCTATCAGACATGGAGGAAGCTTCTAGCTGCTTCTCGCAGAAGCCACCCCTGTAACAACACCCCCGTACCAAAACCTTGCCATGTAAACCCAATACAAGCATGAATCTAATGATGAAACTGTGGTATCATGAAGAACTGAGTCACACTGAGTCAAAGACTGGGGTTCATGTAGCATAACTTCAGCTATATAAAATTTAGTCATCTCTTCTAAACTAGCCATTTATGCCTTCTTTATAATTACTGGGAAGACGTAAGATGATTTGGAGTACAATTCATACCATAGATGCTGAGGATGGTTCAGCTGTCTCTTGTGGGTGCCCATTTGTCTCCAGGCAATCCAGGGAAATAAGATTAAACTAGATGACTAACACTTATCTGGCTTAAGACAGGTGAGAGGAATTCCACCCAACATGACCTATTCAAGGAGATCTGCAGCGGAAAAAAATCCCACATCACTCCTCATATCTTGTACAAAAATATAATCATTACACAATTCTTTCCAACTGAGATCAGAGTTTACTGAAATAGAAAAAAATGTTGGTTTAAATGCAATTTGCGTTTCAGACTTAGGGTTTTTTTATTGCTTTTTCACAGAAATCAACCCTTAGAGAAATGCCAATTATTGTACAGTGCTTCTCTCTAATTGGAACAAATCATCTCTTCTAAATAAAATATAGATACATTTATAATCATTGTATGACTGTGTGACTGTATGTCAGCCTTTTTATTAAAAGCAAAGCAGTACTCCTCTGAAATTATCAACTGAATGTATCAGGTAGATGTAACTTGTCTCTGGTACTTTGCTTATACTGAGTACAAAAAATTACAGTTTAGATTTAAATCTGAATGTGCTCAGAGAGAGATTATCCCTCACAAAAAAAAGCTACCATCTTTGAAAAGCAGTCTTGACTCTGTTCCATTCTTATTCTATGGCAAAACAGAGGTTGCAGTCCTGCTTCCCAGGCTGAGTTGCTTTCTTCCATAAAAGAGGGAAGCACAGTCTAGCACTCCAAGGGGGAGAAAAGAGCAAGACTATGCCAAACTTACACTTGGTAAAGAGAAGTAGGGACATGACATGCTTGATTAACCATTACTGTCTCCATGATGCTTATTAACAATATATATTAACAATATAGATCACCTGTGGAGAGGTGGGATCACCCTTTATGCCTCTCACTTGATGTGTAGATTCACTTGATTCACACACTTAGAATATTGTCTGTGAGGACTAATGAGTAATGTTCAGTAACAAGAAGTGAATTTCTCCTTAGCCAAGCGTTATCTGGTGACAAATAAAATAGTCCTTTCTGGCAGAGAGGAAACTGTGGATCTTTAAATACCTCAGTGTTATTAGAACACTTAGACCCTTAGCAAATGATTGACAATATTTCAACAACAGGGAAATAAATGGTGACTGAGAACTCGTCTGTGAAAACAGATGGTGCTTGACACTTCTCTGGAAGAACCCATCAGCCTCACTAGAAGTTCAGGTCATGTAGATTAGAGGACAGGAAGAGAATATGCTTGTACTAAAATGCTCACTACACCAGAAAACTGTTAACACAGTACCTAAAATGTAGAGACACATGTTTGTGTGGCTGAATCCCACCCCACATACTGCAGTGAGGAATGTAGACTGTCACCTACTGCTTTATGTATTCATCTTGTGACATATGTCATGATGACCAAAAATCAGAAAATACAGTATTTTTTCTCTTCCCAACAGTTTTCTTTAATTATTGAGATGTGTTTCTCTGTCAATAATTTCATTGGGTCAAAGTGTGCTGCAGTTTTTTTTTTTTTATTTATAGGTCACCCTCTTTCTACTACAGCTTGCTCAGTCAATGAAATATGAGAAGAGACATGGCACATGCAGTAAATCTGACAAGTTCTTAGTTAAATACCACTGTAGAAAACTACACCACACATCCTCAAATAAAAAAAACAAAAAACAAAAAACCCCAAAAAAGCCAAACCAAACAAAAAAAACAACTTCCACTGTTGAAAATATATATGCCTTACTATGAAAACAGAAGATACATCAAAAATTGCTCAGAGCTATGCTATAGTACTACAGCTGTGGTATTTCCTATCACACCATTTATTCAACAATAAATAGAGAATTATCTGAGACAATATTTCTCCATTGAAACAGTAGTGGTTTTTGTTATATTTTGCCATAAAAAAGGATCTATAGAATTGTAGAATCATAGAATCAGGCACAAATGAAACTAAATCTTGCCACTGCCATGAAAGATAATAAAAAGCACTTTTCCAAATGTGTTAACAATTAAAGGAGAGCTAAGAAGAAGCTCCATCATCTATTGGATACTAGGGGAAACTTAGTGACTCAGGCTGAGGAAAAGGCTATTTAATATTGCCTTTGCCTCAGTCTTTAATAGTCACACCAGCCATCCTCATGGTACTCAGCTCCCTAAGTTGGATGGCAGAAATGGGGAGGTGATTGAAGTCCCCCTAATTCAGGAAGAAATGGTTAGTGACCTCCTGCTCCACTTAGACGTACACAATTCTATGGGGCCAGATGGGTTTCACACACAGAAGACTGCTGAAGCAGCTGGCAGAGGAGCTTGCTAAGCTACTCTCCATCATATATCAGTGGTCCTGGTCTAGTGTTCAGGTCCCAGAGGACTGGAGGTTGGCCAGTGTGAGGCCTCTCTACAAAAAAAGACAGGAAGGAAATTCCTGGAAACTGCAGGCCTGCCAGCCTTACCTCAGTGCTGGGGAAGGTCATGAAGCAGATAATCCTAAGTGAGATCGTTAAACACATACAGGAAAATGGAGAGATCAGGCCCAGTCAGCATGGGTTCACATAGGGCAGGTCCTGCTTGATCAACCTGACCTCCTATGATAAGGTGACCTGCTTAGTTGATGGGGGAATGGCTGTGGACATTGTCAGTTTGGATTTAAGTGAAGCATTTGACACTGTCTCCCACAGTGTTCTCTTGGAGAAAATGGCTGCTTATGGCCTGGATAGGAGGATTCTTCACTGGGCTGGAAACTGGCTGAATGGCAGAGCCCAAAGAGTGCTGGTAAATGGCATCACATCTACTTGAAGACCAGTCACTAGTGGTGGCCCTCAGGGCTTGGTGTTAGGGCCAGTGTTGTTTAATATCTTCTTTGATGATCTGGATGAGGGAATTGAGTGTGCATTTGAGTAAATTGGCGGATGGCACCAAGCTGGCTTGGAGTGTTGATCTGCTGAAGTTATAGGAAGGCTCTGCCAAGGGATCTGGGCAGGCTGGATCAAGGGGCTGTGTCCAACAAGGCAAAGTGCTGGGTCCTGAACTTGGGCCACAACATCCCCATGCAATGCTCCAGGCCTGGGCAAGAGTGGCTGGAAAGCTGCTCAATGGAAAAGGACCTGGGGATGCTGATTGATGGCTGAACATGAGCCAGCTGGTGCCCAGGCAGCCAAGAAGGCCAGCGCATCCTGGCCTGTACCAGAAATAGCATAACCAGCAGGGCCAGCTAAGTGATCATCCCCTGTACTCAGCACTGGTGATGTTGCACCTCAAATCCTGTGTTCAGTTCTGGGCCCCTCATTACAAGAAAGACACTAAGGTGCTGTAGCGGGTCCAGAAAAGCGCAACAAAGCTGGTGAAGGGTCTGGAGAATAAGTCCTGTGAGGAATGCCTGAGGGAACTGGGGTTATTTAATATGCAGAAGAGAAGGCTCAGGGGGTACCTTATCGCTCTCTATAAATACCTGAAAGGAGGTGGTAGTGAGATGGGGATTAGTCTCTTCTAAATCACAAGCAATAGGACAAGAGGAAAAAGCCGCAAGCTGTGACAGGAAAGGCTGGATATTAGGAAAATTTTCTTCACAGAGAAGGTGGTCAGGCAGGCTTCCCAGGGCAGTGGTGGAATCACCATCCCTGTAAGTGTTCAAAAAATGTGTAAATGAGACCCTCAGTGACATGGTTTAGTGGTGGACTTGGCAGTCCTGGAGTAGTGCTTGGACTTGATGATCTTAAGGTCTTTTCCAACCTAGCTGATTCTATAATTATATGATTCTATGATTCTAGTCTAGAACTCCGAATCATATTGTTGAACCTCTATTTTGACTCTAAGGCTAAACTACATGTCTGCCCACCTCATCCAGCTCCTAGAATGTCTTCACAAAAGTCCCTTTTTGAATGAGTAAGGTGGGTATCTGGCAAATACCTATCCTTCTTAATTCCTTTGAAAACACTTCTACAGGCAGTTTTCAGATAGCTCAGAGGAAATTAAGGGTCGTTATATATGACTGCATTTGAACCAGGAAATCATCTTCCATCTGCTTACTGTCTGCTGAGTGACTGCTAATGGCATTGATGCATGTTTTGTTTCTGGGTCATTACTGGTGGGTCTTTCAAAGCCATTAAATTAATCTGCTGCTGCTACCAGAAAGGCAGAATTGAACTTAAAATAGCAATGAAGAGCATTTTGTGAAGACTTCCTTTCCTTTTATTAAGTAAAGAAATGAGGTTAGTTGTCACAGTGTTTTAAATTATTCAGACTTCATGTTTGTATATTAATTTTCTTAATTTGTAGCCTAAAGGAGAGAAAAATCAGGTCTTAGTTGGCAGTTCTTGTTATGGTTTATTTTCTCCTTCTAAATTAGAGAATATTTTGACCTACTTCTCTGATTAGATAACTTAAATTCTTCTACTCTCCTCTTTTTTTTTTTCTGGAAAACCAGTGAACCCCTTAAATTTGCTTTTCAATTAGTTAAACTAAGGAGGCAAAGTCTTTCATAAATCTGCTTCTCCAGTGAAGTCTTCTGACAATATTTTATGTCTAAATTGCATGAGACATTCCAACTTGGATAATTAAGCTTTGGAGAAATGCCTATAACTGAGATTATGGTATACAATTGTGTGTGGAAACTGGGACTTATTTATCTAATTTTAGTTGCAGAGATCTGCAGCTGGGCTAATCCTTTTATCAGTCCCATACGTGCAAGAAATGAGCAGTTCTTGGAATTCATTCATCTGACTGATTTTAAATGTCTGCTTTAGGAAGAGATTAGTTATGTCCTGCTAGCACTTCTTTCTCTCCTTTGGCAACATTGACTGCATTACTTGAGAGACAGGCATCTCCATAGTAGACATCAGCATTATATCACACTCTTACTTCATATTGTTTCTCAGTTGGAACTATAATGTACAAGCCTGAAGTACCAGTAGTTCTTGAAGCAGGTTCCACTGTTTGTCTCCAAACTCGTGCTGAGCTTGGGGCTTTGTCCCATATGCTAATGAGGAAGAGCAAGAATGTGAGTGACTGAAAATAATTACATTTCCCAGATTGCATGTATGCCTAACGACTTCCTTGTCTCTATTTTGCAGTCCTTTGTCTACCTGTTGCTACAGGCTCTCTTAAATATATTGTCTAAACTTGAATATTTCTTAGCCCAATATCCTCAGTTTCAAAGCGTCTAATTTATGACATTTTCTTGTGCACTGCAGAAAAATTGAGTCTCCAAAGGATACATAAAAATTCTGCAAGAAGGATAAAAACTTTAACTGTAATTTTTCAAATGAGCCTACATAAATTGTACCTCAAAGAAAGGAAAGCACAAGGTGCAAATTTGTTGCTTTGAGCAGTTTTTTTACAAATTTATTTTGACCAATGGAACAGATAGTTTGAGATGGACTTATTTCTTTATGAGTAGTTTGTCACATTCTTAGCTGCTTTGAACTCAAGGTTACATTATTTTACCTTAGGAAATATATATCTGTTCTATTTTTTCTCCAACAAAAGAGGGCCATGAACATACTGGAGTGAGTCCAGAGGAGGGAAAAAAAAGAGGATCGGATGGCTGGAGCACCTCCCGTATGAAGGCAGTCTGAGAGAGTTTAGGCTGTTCAGCCTAGAGAGAGAAGGCTCAGGGGAGACCTTACAGCTTCTTTCCTTTTTAAGGTCCCTTCAAACCGAAACCATCGTATGATTCTATGATTCTGTGGTACAGAATATCTTGTCTTCAACCTGATAGATTTTTAATTTATTTTAAAATCTTTATTTTCACTTTGTAGAGTAGAGATTTCTTCTTTTCAGGGAAAAATCAATTAAGAATTAAATCCCCTCTTTTTGTTTTCCAGTGAAAGCATAGTGCTGATAAGGCTTTTAGCTCATGTTTTATCATTAGCTTATTGCTATCAGCAGATATAAAAGGACAGAATTTTCACCACAATTTCTTTTTCAAGTTCTACCCTGTGTCAGAGACAAACTGAACAAACTCACCTATACATGTATTAAGTTCTGTTTAAGCTGCACTGAATGCTTTGCGTTGCACTTGTGGAAAAGTAGATATAGAAGCTCACTTTTTGCACTACCAAAAGATTCCTTTTTCTAATTTCATTTTAAAACTTATTCCTGGCCCCCCAACACCTGTTATATGTTTTAAACCTATTCCTTGCCTTTGTTTACTTTGCCACTCAATTTGCGGGAGCACTTACATGTCTGTATGTTATTTATGTGAAAAGGTTCTCACAGTGGGGGGCTATAGAGGTGGCTTCTATGGGAAGACACCTGCGCCTATGTCAGACAGAACCAGTTCCCCTGCTGGCCAAATCTCATTCAGCGATGCTGGGACCACCTCTTTTTTTGAAAACTAGTAGCCAATTCTGCCCATCTATTGAATGACTGCAGATTTATCAGCACCAGATTTTGTTTAGTATTTAAACTATTTTTTTCTTCAGTAACAGCTGAAAGTTTATGCTACAAACCTCACTTGAAAACAGATCTACTATTTCTCTAGAAGATCTTTTTTCTTCACATGTGTTAGTTGTTTACTGCAGAGATGACTGAAAATATATTATAAAAGTTCAACACACAATACTTAGATATTCCTAGGACATTAAAATTCAAACCAAGACCTCTGTAACAGTGCATACATACTGCAAAACAATAAAAGACTTAAAAATCCAACAAAGTATTTTCCCATGGTCAAGTTAAAAGACCAAAAGTAATATTTTTTCCATTCTTCAAAATGAAAGTTACCAAAGTTACAGATACTGATTGAATCTTGATCACACCAAAAGCATAGAATCATAGAATAGTTAGGATTGGAAAGGACCTCAAGATCATCTAGTTCCAACCCCCCTGCCATGGCCAGGGACACCTCACACTAAACCATATCACCAAGGCTTCATCCAACCTGGTCTTGAACACTGCCAGAGATGGAGCATTCACTACGTCCCTGGGCAACCCATTCTGGTACCTCACCACCCTCACAGTAAAGAATTTCTTCCTTATATCCAGTCTAATCCTGCTGAAAACATTTTTTACAGGTGTTTTTCATGGGGCACCTGACGAATTTTTCTTCCTTTTTTTTTTTTTTAATTTTTATCATGAGCAACATCTCATCTCTCACTGACATTTTATTTTTCCCCTCAGCTTGGTCCTAACAATCCCATTGCACCTGCAGTGTTAGTGCTTTATTGTCATGCAGAATTCCAACTAAATTACTGGAGTCCTGCATAAAAACAAAGGCCTCTTCATGTGAAGTCAACTGTAAAATAGAAGGGTCTTAGTTTATTTGAAAATTAAATGACACCAGATAACTTTATTTGACTCTAGAAATCAGTTCAGTCTAGGTTGCTAGAAGAGTCCAAGCCATAAATTTGACCTCTGTCAACTAGCCAGCTCTCTCAGACAATATGTGGGAATAGTCTGGGAGTTAATGCAGACCAAGGATTATTTCTAAAGGCAGTTGTTTACTTTTGGAGGGTAGGAAAGCTTGAGAATAAATAGACAGCTTTTTCATGCAATTGCCCTTACTACTAGAAGCCATTTTGACTACATCTAATTTACTGAATAGACATACCCTTAATACCTCCTGGCATGGTCTCCACTGCTAAAGTACCTAAAAGCTGAGTGCTGAGTTACCATCAGAAGGTCATAATCCAAGGGTTTATGCAGTGATAAGCATAACACTAATCTCAGGCTCGCATTAGCACTGAACAAGGACATTGGTGGGAGTTGGGTTAACTGGGTGATACTGGTCTTGTCTTGGCTGCTTGCTCTCTGCAGTGTATTACCACTGATAGGTACAAATGCCTTATTTAACAGAGACATTCACAGCACAGTACTCCAGATACACAGTACAAAAATAGTTCAGTGCTTCCACCTCAGCAAACTGCTTTAGTACTGAGATAAGCAAAACAAAGGTGATATATTCCTATCGCACAGAGAGCAGCAATAGTGAAAAAAAAACCCTTATTTTGCCTTTTTCACACAAAGGCATGAATGTGAAGAAAACTTTCCACCTATCAGTACCTCAGCTCAAGTTTACATGATCATCTATGCTCAATGTCATGTCTTGTCTATCATCCCTCCTTTCCACTCTGTGCGCTTTCTACATCATCAACTACCATTTGATCAGCTCCTATCATCACTGTTTCTTGATCCCTTTTCTACTTCTCCTGGGGGAAGGACCGCCTAAAGCCATCCTCTGCCTTGATTCCCTTGTAACATCTTGTGGGAACAGCATCAGAAAGCAAAATATGGATTGTTTCATCCAGATCAAGGTACATTAGAAAAACTGGAAAAATTTTTATGAGGCTATATTATAATAATAAGTGAGGTGAACAGGAATGTGAGAATAGAGACCCAAAGGAAAAGCACTGCTATCATCTACTGTGTTGTATTTGCAGTAACATTTTACTCACTGTGCAGGCAGAAAAGCAAAAGGTTTTCCTTCTCCATATATCCAGAGAAATGGTGTGTGATGATGAATATCTAAACGAAGATAAATAGAGATATTATATTTCAGCTTCTACACCAGTGGTAACGCTAGCCTGACTATCAGTGGAATTGTCAGCTGAAAAATGATGACACTGAATTTTTCAGCATAAAGAATCTTAACGGGTATCCTGCATTAAAATTTGAAAGGAAAACCCATAAAAATATATTGCCAGCATCTGGTTGAAATACTGGGAATATCAGTAGCATTTCTTCAAGAGGATACCATGCATTTCACAGGCTTCATTTGCATCTCATTTGCAAGTGTTGCTGTGAGACTCAGATACAAAGAAGCCCCATTCCCTATAAATTCATTATGTGGTGATAAGTTCTCTGCCTGTGTGACCTCTGACTACAACTGTTCTGTAATGGGGCATTTGGAGAATCTCCCTTATTTCCTCATCAGCCTTGCTGGTGGCACTTTAACATATTTAAGAAAGAGTAAAAATGTTGTGAAAGGGGAGTGAAAAAGTATAATCTTTCAGACACTAAGGTTGGTGAAAAAGAAAAGGGAGGAGCTGCTCCAGGAGACAGAGCAGAAATTCCCCTGTAGCCCTTGGATGTTGTCATTGGACACATTACATAGGCAGATTTGCTGCAGTAGGCAGATTTGCCCTGAAAAATGGTGCACCCTCTAGGAGCAGGCTCCTGGCAAGACCTGCATCCCATGGCAAGGAACCTACACAGGAGCAGGATTTCTGCATGAACTATGGTGCATGGGGGACCCACAATGGAGCGATTTGAAAAGAACTATCTGCTGGATCAGGGGAAAAGTGTGAGGAAGAAAGAACAGCAAAGAGGAGCTGCTGGGACCACAACCTTCATTCCCCACCCTGCTGTGTCTCTCTGGGTGGTAGGTAGAGAGCTGGGAACAAACAAGTGAAGCTAAGCCTGGGCAAAAGCAGAGGTTAGGAGGAAGTTTTTTAGTTTTGCTTTTGCTTCTCACTATGCTACACCTTTTTTAATTAAAAACAAATTATATTAATCTCCCCAAAGTTGAGTTTGTTTTGACCTTGATGGTAATTAGTACTATCTGTATCTGAACCCATGAGCTTTTTTGCACCTTATTTTCTTCTCTCCTCCTGTTGAGGAGGGGGAGAGATAAATTGGTTAGGTGGGCATCGGGCAGCAAGTCAAGGTCAAACCTAGTACACAGAGAAAACTATGAGTCAGTAGAATGAATAAGCTTTAATAATTTTCTTCACCTCAAGAAAGTTGTCATCATCCCACTTCTCAGACCTGTATATCGAAAGAGAGAGAGCATGTAACATATTTAGCAAATGATGGGAGTTTCCAAAGAAGAGAAAGCTTCCCATCATTGTGATCCCTGGAAAACAGGTGTCTAAACTGTGACCTTTGTAAAGGATGCTTGGATTACTGTTTAAGGACAGTTTACAATGGTACAGAAAATGAGGTAGCTGCATGATCATAGAATCATAGAATAGTTAGGGTTGGAAAGGACCTTAAAATCATCCAGTTCCAACCCCCCTGCCATGGGCAGCAACAACTCACACTAAACCATATCACCCAAGGCTTCATCCAACCTGGTCTTGAACACTGCCAGAGACGGAGCATTCACTACCTCCCTGGGAAACCCATTCCAGTATCTCACCACCCTCACAGTAAAGAATTTCTTCCTTATATCCAGTCTAAACCTCTGCTGTTTACATTTCAACCCATTAGCCCTTGTCCTATCACTACAGTCCCTAATGAATAGTCCCTCACCACCATCCCTGTAGGCCCCCTTCAGATACTGGAAGGCTGCTATGAGGTCTCCATGCAGCCTTCTCTTCTCCAGGATGAACAGTCCCAACTTTCTCAGCCTGTCTTCATACAGGAGATGCTCCAGTCCCCTGATCATCCTCATGGCCCTCCTCTGGACTTGTTCCAACAGTTCCATGTCCTTTTTATGTTGAGGACACCAGAACTGCACACAATACTCCAAGTGAGGTCTCACAAGAGCAGAGTAGTGGGGCAAGATCACCTCTTTCGACCTGCTGGTCACATTCCTTTTGATGCAGCCCAGAATACGGTTGGCTTTCTGGGCTGTAAGCGCACACTGAAACTGGCTCATGTTCATTTTCTCATTGACCAACACCCCCAAGTCCTTCTCCGCAGGGCTGCTCTGAATCTCTTCTCTGCCCAACCTGTAGCTGTGCCTGGGACTGCTCCGACCCAGGTGTAGGACCTTGCAGTTGGCACGGTTACACTTCATGAGGTTGGCATTAGCCCACCTCACAAGCGTGTCAAGGTCCCTCTTAATGGCATTCCTTCCCTCCAGCGTACCAACAGAACCACACAGCTTGGTGTCATCGGCAAACTTGCTGAGGGTGCACTCAATCCCCTCTCCCTGTCAGCAACAAAGATGTTGAACAAGATTGGTCCCAACACCAATCCCTGAGGGACACCACTCGTTACTGGTCTCCAGCTGGACATTGAACCGTTGACCACAACTCTTTGAGTGCGACCATCCAGCCAGTTCTTTATGTGCCAAGTAGTCCACCTATCAAATTGATGTCTCTCCAATTTAGACACAAGGGTGTCGTGTGGGATAGTGTTGAATGCTTTGCACAAGTCCAGGTAGATGAGGTCAACTGCTCCACCCCTATCCATCATTTTTGTAGCCCCATCATAGAAGGCCACCAAATTGGTAAGGCAGAATTTCCCCTTAGTGAAGCCATGCTGGCTGTCACCAAGCACCTTGTTGTTTTTCATGTGCCTTAGCATGCCTTCCAGGAGAATCTGCTCCAAGATTTTGCCAGACACAGAGGTGAGACTGACTGGTCTGTAATTCCCCGGGTCATCCATTTTCCCCTTCTTGAAAATGGGGGTTATATTTCCCTTTTTCCAGTTGTCGGGATCTTCACCTCTCTGCCATGCTCTTTCAAATATGATGGCCAGTGGCTTAGCAACTTCATTCGCCAGCTCCTTCAGGTTCCGTGGATAGATTTCATCAAGGCCCATGGACTTGTGCACATTCAGATTCTTAAGATGGTCTCGAACCAGATCCTCTTATTCAGTGGGCCCAAGGTCTAGGTTTTCACAGTCCCTGCATCTGCCTTCCAAGACTTGGTTGGTATGGTCAGAGCCTTTGCCAGTGAAGACTGAGGCAAAGAAGTCATTCAGAACCTCAGCTTTCTCTAAGTCCTGTGTAGCCAGTTCTCCCGAAAGCTTCTGGAGGGGGCCTGCATTGTCCCTAGTCTGTTTTTAGCCACTATATACCTATAAAATCCCTTCCTGTTATCTTTAACATCCCTCACTAAGTTTAGCTCTAACTGGGCCTTAGCTTTCCTAAGTTAGTCCCTAACTAACCGGACAGCATCCCTGTATTCATCCCAGGCCACCTGTCCTTGCTTCCACCTTTTATAAGCCGCTTTTCTTCCTATGAATTTTTCTCAGCAACTCCTTATCCATCCAAGGAGGTCTCCTGGCCCTCCTGCTGCACTTCCTTCTGGTTGGGATGCAACACTCCTGAGCTTGTAGCAGGTGATCCTTGAATGTTAACCAAGAGTCTTGGGCCACCCCTGTCCTCTAGGGCTATACCCCATGGAGCCCTACTAAGCAGGTTCCTGAAGAGGCCAAAGTCTGCTCTCTTGAAGTCCAGGGCAGTGAGCTTACTGCACGCTCTTCTCACTATCCTGAGGACCTCGAATTCAACCATCTCGTGATCTCTGCATCCAAGACTTCCCTGGAGAGTCACGTTTCCAACGAGCCCTTCCCTGTTGGTGATCACGAGGTCAAGCAGGGCACCTCTCCTTGTCAGCTCCTCTATCACTTGCAGATGGAAGTTGCCTTCCACACAATCGAGGAACCTCATGGATTGCTTGTGCCGGGCCGTACCGTCTCTCCAACAAATAATCATTATATCTGAATTGGAGGTTTTATGACACTAGGAGGGAAGTAAAATCCTCCAAGATAAACCAGCTGGGTGCAGTTTTGAAATGTGATCTGAGACAGAAGTGTTGGCATAAGCGAAATTTTACAAGTTGAACTGTAGGACTACCTCTCACTCATGGTGAATGTAATCTCAAAGCAAACAAAACAAAAGAAATAAATAGAAATATAGATAAAAATAAAGACAAAAATATATATTTTGTTCTATAGCTCTTATCCTTATTGTCCCTGAAGAGATATAAGAATCCTTACAGGTGGGTTGGACTAGATGATCTCCAGAGGTTTCTTCTAACCGTGGCCATTCTGTGATTCTGTGAACTGCTCAGAGCTTGAGAGATCTTGATGTGTTGGATAGGCAGTATTTTAAGTGGATTTTAAGGTTCTTAATTTGAAGTCTTTGCAAGAAAATAAACATTTTTTCTTCTTACTTCTGCACTGTCCTTCTACCTCAGAAAGTCTGTCTGAAAAAAGAGGTCTAAACTTCCAAAGGTATACTCTCAAAACTCTCTGAAGCATCAAAAGTTATTCTGACTCTTTAGATCCCCCATGCACCACAGTGTGGGGAATACGCTAGCAAGATTTGGAAGGACAGATATGGAAAAGACCAAAATAACGTTTCAAAGATGTTCAAAACTAAGATTCACAAAAAAACCTACTCACAGTGAACATAAGGTGTGATTAACTCCTTAGTTTTGTGGCTGGCAGGCAGAGAGATGTGTATAAACTTAATTCTTTTCAGCATGTTGTGATCAGTATTTCGGTGTCTGGAGGCATGCTAAAGAGTAACAGTATTCTACTATTGCAACTTCAACTATATTTTTAGCACAAAAGATAAAAGCTGGGCTTTCAGTTAATTTCCAGCTGCTGCTTCCTATTCTGCTGCCAGTACAATCCCAAAGCTCATGAAACTCTCCATATGAGTCATTAATTTATGCAGATGCTATTTATTTAGCCAGTCCTACAAGATGCAGAGTAAAATATCTTGTGTACCTGTTAGCATTTTTACTGAGGAACCCAAAGACTGAGGCAGAGAGGGCTAGAACAGTCTATATATCCAGAATTCACTTACTGAAAATAATGTACAGGAATGGGTTAAGAGTGTGTGTACCTATTAGAAGAGAAACGGCATGTGAACACACTGGATTGACATATAAAACTTTGTTTATTTCACATCTCAAATTGTTACTTGCCTTCTGTGTCCAATTTATCCCTGATCAATAATTCATTCAAGTAATTAGTTTTGAATCTTTATTTTATATATTGACCAAGGTACAAGGTGAACAATTTGTAGAGAGTGTGAGCTGGAATGAGTATGAGAAGTACCATTGTAGTAAAAAAGCTGAACATGCCCATGCATATCTGATGAAAAGCCCATGAATGTCAGCTAATGAGTAAACAAGTGTTAGTCCCTGCGGGAAACTAGAAATGTCATCAGGTTTGTAGTGTGACTTTGCATATATAAGCTCAACTCAAAATAGACACATTTGAATTATTGCTGGATTAATATCCTTCCAGCATGTGGTTTATCTATATATATAATTCCTGCCTTTCTTAAGGAGTTGATACTGGTTTTGTATACTAGTTAGACAGATATGCAAAAAACTTTTGAAGAGTAATCATTTGCAGTCATAAACAGATCACATCTGTCTATATCTCCTTCCTACCAATCTCTTTGGAACAACTCAGTCTGAGAGCAGATATAGCAGCTACAGTAGTTGCTTGATTATTTGCTTTCTGCACAAATGATTGCAAGCACAGGCTGGCTGCAGTGCTAAGGGAATATAGGAGATACTCTCATTACTATGATTTTGAAAATCAATCTCAGGCACTAAATGCAAAAGATATCATGATATCAAACAAAATGAAAAATTACAATTCTGTTTTCTCCATAGTCTTTTCACCCCTGTGGATCTCAGCCCTCCAAGTGTACAACTGCATTTAAGAGCAATGCACAGAGGTCTGCAGGCATCTCCAGCCGTTTCCTTAGCAACAGGAGCCATGTGCAGGCTATCTGAACTACTCTTCCTGCACAGGTTTCCTAGGCAGCAAGGAAATGTTTAGGAAAGCAAAAACAAGCCAGAACAATTCCAATATAGAAGTGGGCAAAAAAAAAAATACAAAATAAAAAAAATTGTGAGCTCATTGAAATAATATTTTTAAGCATATCTATGGACCTGGGCTTTCCTCTGTTAAGACTGACAGAGGTGCAGGGATGGGTGTGTGTGCCTGGCCCAGAAGAACATTACACTATCACAGCTGTCTGCACACCAGAGCCTGGTCCCCAGATATCTGCATACCTGTGATAGCAGAATCTTCTGCAGGCCAGGTGGACATGGTGGCCCTGAAGAGTCAGCTTGCATGAAGACTGAGGAGTTGTCACCCAGAGCTGGGTGCTGCCAGTGAGGTCAGGAGGAGAGCTCAGCAATTTGTGAAGGGCACTGCTTAATTTGGCAAAGTTTCACTAGCAGGGCATGACCTTCATTACCAACAATGTGAACCATTTCATCACAAACCAACCTGTTCTCACCACTGTTTATAAGATGAAGAAGAAAAAAGTACATGCACTGGCTGTTGCTGTTCACTGGTTATAAGCTTACCCACAGTGCAAGCTGCAGGCTAGGATACATCCATCCATTCATTGATCATGTAAATAACCAGGTAAATCCTGATCCTTGGCAAGGTGGATTAACCCCTGGATTGCTCTATAGTACAGATAATCAGAAATAGATGTACCAAGCCAGCTAGTGTAAAACATTTGGATATTTCTCCACAAGACTGCATATGAACTGTAAACTGCTTTAGAGGTATTTTTCATTTTGTGATTTCAGGCACGTTAAACTTTCAATTTAATTAAAATCTAAAATCCATTGCATCTCTTAGCTATCAGATAATGAGATTTCACATTTTATTTCTCAAGTTAAACACAAAATAGAAAATGTATTATTTACATTATGACTTAGGGCAACAATACCGGCAACAGACAGCCTGGAATAAAGAACAGTGGAAGAAAGCTTGATTACTAAGGACAAAAAGGAGTTTTCTGGCAGCAGTTTCTTACTTCTGTAAATTCAGTACCTTCAGGGGCAGACACTGACAAATGAAAGAAGATGGATGATACATAATGTACACTTATATAGATGCAAACGCACAATTCCCAAATGATCAATTATTTATATTAGAAACAGAATATTGATTTGAAAACAAAGTGGGATTAGAAAATTGTGTAAATAAACTCATATATGTAAAAAATCATGAAACTGGTTTCAAACTCTTTTTTTTTTAGAAGTCACTAAAGTTTGGTAGGAGGTCTTAATGCTGTATTTTATGAGCGTGAATCTCTTCCCACTGAATTCATTGGCTATGAATGACATTATTGTTTTTCTCAGATTTGCACTGAAGATTTATGTGGTAGCCAGTTTAGATTTTCCATTTACCTCTTAATAATGAATTTCTGTCCTAGTCCATTGCTGCCCTCCTTCTAATTGCTCAAGTTTGCTCAAACCTCCAGGAGTATTTCCAGCATCTGAAAAATCACCTGAGGAAAGCAACTGCAGAAGCAGTACTGTTAATCAGAAATGACAGTGCCTAGCTGCTACAATGGAGGTCCTAGTTCAGTCAATCAGTACAGTTGCCTGAACAAGTATCACGGTCCTAAAAAAGACACATCCTTAATTAGATCCATTTATAAATTTGCTTTTCAAAACAATTTCTTGTAAGGGCATGTACTGTCTGCTGAAATACACCTTTTGTCTCAGACTTTTGTTGGCCTGAATGGTTGCACAGTATTAATGATGATTTCTGTGTGCCTCTGTAAGCATTTCAGGGTCCTGTCAAAGTCCTGGAGCCTTCAGACAGGTATACTAGGGAGGCTATTTACAGCAAAGATTTTAAAACCCTTTCAGATCATCTCATGAAAATGCACTAAGGAAAAAAGTTATAAACTTTCTTATTATATTGCCTCCTCTTTAGTTTTCTCTAGCAGTATTTGTTCTAATGTTTTATCTTTCTTAATAAGAAGGCATCACTGGAGGCATATATAGCTATTTAACTTCAGGGTTCTGTGATTACAGGAGCATGTTTTATACGCACCTGATGTATAAGGATTATTTCAGTCAGCAAGTGAACTAATGGGTGGAACTTTGAATGTACCATCATTCAGATTGGATTACAAAATTGGAAATAAGTGACAGAATTTGTGTAGCATATAAGAATGGTAAAAAGTAATTAAAGGGCAAGACTCCTGCAGTAGAGTTGAAAATATCTGTTCAGTTAAGAATATCTTTGATTACCATGAAAAGTCAACTATTTGCCTCTTGCAGACTGTTTTAAATTGCTTCACAAACTGTCTGCACAGCCTTGGACTAGAGAAAGAGGGATATGATAATGCCTAAGCCCGCAGAGTACAATTTGTAAATACATGTTACTGTTCCTAAGTAAGAAAATAGCGTTCTGGAGAGAAGGATAAATAAAGAAGAAAATCCTTTACACATAGCATATTATTAAAGTAGATATTCAGAAGTACACAGCCAACAGCCAAGTTTTACTCAAATTTGTATATAAAAAGTTTATTGAAGTGCCATGCTTTTCTCTTTGTTTTAATTCACAAGGTTTGAGGGGAAACGAGTACCGTTACGAGGAACAACTTGGATGCCTGACCAGTTGCACTCCTTCGGAAGCTGAGTGTTACAGAGCAAATCTTCATCATCAACCTTGTCAGCTTTCCAGGACAATAAATTAATGATGGTGGTGTTTTCTTACCTAGAAGCTGACTGTAGAACAAGCTTCCTTTCCTAGTGTACTAGGACTGTTCCAGTGGACATCACAGCTTTTCATGATGACTTCGGTGGAATTTTGTACTCGAATATTATAGTGTTACATTCTGGCTAGGAGTTTTACAATATGTTTTTATTCCAAGCAGTAACAGTAAAACAAACAAGGATTTACAAGTTCAAATTGGGCTGGGAAATCTTTAATCAGGCAGAGAACAGCCACTGGCCTCTACCCTTCTGTGCAGATTAGGATGCGCCTCATAGGCAACAGCCAGCCACTCTCAAAAATGCTGTTTCCCTTTGCTATCAGCTGAGTTGCTTGGTCTTCCCTGTTTTGATAGTGAGTGTTTCTGAATTCTCCATAGATACAGAATCTTCTTCTTGATTTTGTTTTTATGGACTATGATGAGTGCATGCTTCTTTCCTTAATAGACGATGCTGCTGTCTGAAGGCAGCAGCATCAGTAAGACAGCAGAGCTAGCTTTACATATGCTAGCCAGGGTGTGTGTAGAAAGCTTAGGGAAAATGTCATGAACACATTTATCATGCTTCCTGAATGTGGGAACAAATTGGGATGGCTATGGTTTGCTGTACAGGGCAAGAATGTACTATCCGTCTTCCAAATATAAACTATATTGACAGCTAATGAAGATATAATGCTAGTTTCTTTCCTGGATGGTTTCTTCACCTCTATTTTTTCACCCATTAAAACTCTCAAACATAAAAGTCACACTTAGTTGGAATTTGTGGTGATCTACCTTTTTCAGTCATAAATGAACTGCTAATAGTAGCACCATCTACATTTTAGCAAATGAACTAGATCTTTTCAAAGTAGTTTTGGCATGTCTACACCACACTGACAGCGCTGCAACAGCAGGTCTTAATCTTTCTTGTTAAACTCCCTGCTTCTGTTAATACAGGGAAAAAATACAATCAGTATTTTCTCTAGAGACACTAGGATAGACTTCACAATCACTTTAACAATCAGCTATCATCACCTCTACGTATATATAACATAATAAGGGTGTCACATAGTAGAAGTATCTGTGCATTTCCAGTGCACTTATGGAATAGAAACTGAACTCTAATCTATATGCAACTATATGCCCGGTCTTCACTTCCAGATGCTCTGACCACACCACCCAAGCCTTGGAAGGAAGATGCAGGGACTCTGAGAACGAAGACATACTGTAGGAGAGGATATGCATGGAGATCATCTTAAGAACCATGGGACCTGCTGAAATCCATCCATGGGTCCTAAAGGAGCTGGCAAATGGAGTTGCAAAGCCACTGGCCATCGTATTTGAAAAATCATGGCAGACAGGTGAAGTTCCCTGTGACTGGAAGAAGGCAAATATAACCCCCGTTTTCAAGAAGGGGAAAATGGATGACCCGGGGAATTACAGACCAGTCAGTCTCACCTCTGTGTCTGGCAAAATCTTGGAGCAGATTCTCCTGGAAGGCATGCTAAGGCACATGAAAAACAACAAGGTGCTTGGTGACAGCCAGCATGGCTTCACTAAGGGGAAATTCTGCCTTACCAATTTGGTGGCCTTCTATGATGGGGCTACAAAAATGATGGATAGGGGTGGAGCAGCTGATGTCATCTGCCTGGACTTGTGCAAAGCGTTCAACACTGTCCCACACGACACCCTTGTGTCTAAATTGGAGAGACATCAATTTGATAGGTGGACTACTTGGCACATAAAGAACTGGCTGGATGGTCGCACTCAAAGAGTTGTGGTCAACGGTTCAATGTCCAGCTGGAGACCAGTAACGAGTGGTGTCCCTCAGGGATCGGTGTTGGGACCAATCTTGTTCAACATCTTTGTTGCTGACAGGGAGAGGGGATTGAGTGCACCCTCAGCAAGTTTGCCGATGACACCAAGCTGTGTGGTTCTGTTGGTACGCTGGAGGGAAGGAATGCCATTAAGAGGGACCTTGACACGCTTGTGAGGTGGGCTAATGCCAACCTCATGAAGTGTAACCGTGCCAACTGCAAGGTCCTACACCTGGGTCGGAGCAGTCCCAGGCACAGCTACAGGTTGGGCAGAGAAGAGATTCAGAGCAGCCCTGCGGAGAAGGACTTGGGGGTGTTGGTCAATGAGAAAATGAACATGAGCCAGTTTCAGTGTGCGCTTACAGCCCAGAAAGCCAACCGTATTCTGGGCTGCATCAAAAGGAATGTGACCAGCAGGTCAAAGAAGGTGATCCTGCCCCTCTACTCTGCTCTTGTGAGACCTCACTTGGAGTATTGTGTGCAGTTCTGGTGTCCTCAACATAAAAAGGACATGGAACTGTTGGAACAAGTCTAGAGGAGGGCCACGAGGATGATCAGGGGACTGGAGCATCTCCTGTATGAAGACAGGCTGAGAAAGTTGGGACTGTTCATCCTGGAGAAGAGAAGGCTGCGTGGAGCCCTCATAGCAGCCTTCCAGTATCTGAAGGGGGCCTACAGGGATGGTGGTGAGGGACTATTCATTAGGGACTGTAGTGATAGGACAAGGGCTAATGGGTTGAAATGTAAACAGCAGAGGTTTAGACTGGATATAAGGAAGAAATTCTTTACTGTGAGGGTGGTGAGATACTGGAATGGGTTTCCCAGGGAGGTAGTGAATGCTCTGTCTCTGGCAGTGTTCAAGACCAGGTTGGATGAAGCCTTGGGTGATATGGTTTAGTGTGAGTTGTTGCTGCCTATGGCAGGGGGGTTGGAACTGGATGATTTTAAGGTCCTTTCCAACCCTAACTATTCTATGATTCTATCAGAGTTGGGACCCTAGACTTTTGTTTGAAAGGAAATGTGATTGGAATTAAGGATGCCATTTAATAATTTTTCATTTACTCCATCCTAAATCTTGAGTCTCTTATTTTAAAGCAAACCTGTGTATGCCACACTCACTGATAGCATGGGGGAGATTTGTCACATCACTCATTAAAAAGACTGTCAGACATTTACTACTGCCAATTTTCTACTGAGAGTAAGAATAGACCTTTTGGATTGATATTTCCAAGGTATTTCCAAGTGCACTGTGCTGATTTTTTCATCCAGATGTCTCAGTCACTTTGAAGATAAACTCATTAAATATATGAAACTGTATAAGAAGGAACCTCTTGAACACTTGACTTCAACCCTGCTATCTCAGGCAAATATGTCACAGAAGCCTAAGTTTTTTTCTTCTTTTTTTTTTTTTTTTTTGTCATCCTCTCACCCACTAAGTGGAAAACCATTCAGGTTCTTACAGCTGTAGATCTAGTTTTTACAATCAGGTGTTTTTTCCCTGTCTGTGCCAACATTGTCATTAGCCTAAACAGCTCTTCTCTCTCCTCTGGTGTTTACTTTCCTGGTGTATTTGCAGAAAGCAGCAATGCCACTTTCAGACTCAATTTCACTAGGCTAAACAAGCAAAGCTTTTTTGTCTTCTCTGAAATTGTGCACTCATATGGATGAGCATCTTGAGATAATTCATAGTGAAATTAATAATTCATTTTAAAGCACTTATTAGTGGCAATAAATAAAAAAATTGTTTCTAATATTATAGTGCTAACTCTAATCTTGCATATGCAGGAGTGCTTCCAAGCTCCAGAACCATGTACACACAAGAATATTTCAGATTGATATTGAGGCCAGACCATGGTACAACAAACCGCAGAGAGGAAATTCACCAGTTAACTCCTGTAAGTAGTGATTGAAAGACACGTTACTGTCTTGTGGAAATGAATCCTGAATTAGCCAGGAGCAATTTACAAAAGACTGTGCAATATTCTAAAAGAAAATATTGTATCAAAGTTAGTACTAGGCACACAAGAAATTTTGTAAGCACATACCTGTTTGCTGATCCTCAAATGTTTCTTTCAAAACATATCTGGCTCATTCAGCTTTACCCAAAGATCTCCAACGCAAATAGACAAGAATGTCAGCTTTTCACTTCTGCTTGGTAGAAAACTTAGGATGAAAAAAAAAACATTTTCATCTGATTTGAGTCACAACTATATTTCAGCATGAAAACACAAGACAGAACTGATTCTAGACCCCACAAACAATTCTTTACTCTTTTGAGTTCAGTTTTCAGTGTTCTGCTATTCCAATTATGAGTATGCATGTACAGTTGAATTCTTCTCACTGTTCTGGCAAACAAGATGAGGGCCCCATTGTTCTCAATTGTATGCAGATAAAGCAGTGGAAGAATTCAGATTTCAATAATGCAAGCAAAGGAGGAAGGAAAAAATTAAGGTATTTATGTAGAGGGCTGTACTTCCACCACCTGTTCTAGTTCCTAAGATAGATTTAAATGTCTGTGTGGGATCAGGAAAACAAAGATGTATAGCCCCACCCCTTTCAAACCTCCACTCTTTAGGCTATCTGTGGATTCAAGCAGCACCTATATACTGATCATCAACTGAAAAAAAAAATTAAAAAAAATTATGCATTTCCTAATTTGAGTGGATTTTTTAGCAGCCATGCCTCAGAAGAGCTACTGTTTTTATAAAGAACTCAAGTACACTTCCATATTAATTTCCCTTTCCAGGACAATCTTGTTCTTATAACTGGAAACACAGACAGAAGAGGTGTCAGTCCCTGAAGGAAAGATAGAAGAAGTATGACACTCATTCTTTCCTTCTTAATACTGGAAAATAGGTACATGAATGTGGTTTCAAATTTTGATATATAAGGTGTCTTTCCAGTAAAACCAATGCAGTTCTGCCTCAGTTTTTTTTTTTCCTCTTTCATAGGCTAATTCCCTTTAACAATTCAAGACTGTCAAACTCTCCAAAATATTAAACAAAATATTGGAAGAGTAGTAGGCATGATGGGAATGGAAAGCAGCCTCTCTTGCTTATACCACACCTAACAATAGAAGTTTAAACTATCGTAGAATATCTTCTTGCTAGCTCACAGTCTGGCATATTTCTGGGACTTCAGCAGGTCTGTAGAAGGGTCATCATGATGGGGGTGGGAAGACATGGCAATCATCTGAGTAGATGCATGGTATGTTGCTGTTGGTTTGCTACTTGTTTTCAAGCAAACAGATCACTGACAGGAAAAATATGAACTCATCCCTCTGCTCATTTCTGGTAGCTCTGTTGCCATTCTGTTTTAGACTACCTCAGATTGTCTCCAGACAGGCTGCTGTTCTGAAGGCCCCATACTGAAGTATTGGGTCCAGCTGTGCAAGGCAGGCAGAACAGAGAACATGCCTGTGAGAGGCTGTGAATCTGACCATTGACTAAATTGTTGTTAAAGGTCTGGCAGCAGAAAGGGCTATATAGGGAACAGCCCTCTGCAGTAGCCTCTTCCATATCCAGAGCAATATTGACTGATCAGAAAGCAACAAAAATGTGGTGTTCTTCCATGGTCCAGCTCCAGCATGGAGGACTTTCTGGGGGACAGAGCAATAAACAAGGGACGTTTTAGTCAAACCTGAATGCATTGCAGTATCTATTGTTTTTAAAGGGAAGAATTTCTTCTGCTTGCCACGGCTCAGGCTCACAAAGATGTAAATAAGGAGGGAGCAAGTGAAGCACAGACTGAGCTAAAGGATCTGCTGGCAGCTCTGAGGACAATACAACCACATGCAACAAAGCAGTTTAAGACTAAAATTTCTTGTGCTGAGATGCCTAAACCAAAGCCTTGGGTAAAAAAAGAAAAAAATCAGAACATTAAATTTTCAATAAGGGCTCAAAGTCTTTACAGGCAGTGCAGGAGAGTGACAAGAGAGTGACAGGAGAGAAGCAAGAGACTGCAGCCAGAGAAGTAAAGAATATTTGTATTTCAAATATTTGTTCTAATTATAGCATGAAATAGGGAATGTGGGAGGAATTCACAGCTCCTGGTAGAAGCAGGAGGGCAGAGAAGGAGGATTTTTCATTTTCAGAAGTCTGTGAAATGATGGGTTAACATAGAGACTGCAGAGAGCAAGTGCCACTGCAGAGGACAAAAAAGGAGCAGTTTATTAAAGGGCAGCTTTAAAACATGATCACTATCTTCAAGGTATGTTAGAGTGGGAAACTCATTAAGAGAAAACAAATTACTTGACTCCTACTGCCTGTGTTATTTTGAAAGCAAAGATTCATTTTAAGGCAAAAGACTGGTGGAGCTGCCTCAGATTGCTGAGCACTCCCTATTAACTGCACTACTTCACTAAACTCACAATTGTTATGTGATGGAGTAGGCATTACAGAGAACGGTTTGGTTTCTTTTTCCCATATTTTTGAGCATTTTATTGGAATTTTTCTTACAGAAATGGGTTCTCTGGGGTTTATTGGGTGCCAGAGGGACACCAAGAAAATGATCACTTATAATAAACATTTACAAAATAAACCTCTGAATAATTTTGCTGTTTTTTTTGATGGGTTCATTTTCATTACCAAGGGTGTTTCATCCCTCCATATTCTCTATTGATTGGTTTTAGTAAAAATCCTCATGCAATAACAGCATATTTGTACATGGTAATGTAGAACTCAGAAGTATAAGGATTTTCAAGAACTCTAAAATGTTTCAGTTTAGTTAAGAAAAGGTTTCTTAAATAGAACTTAAGAAAAATGAGTATGTTTAGTTAAGTAAGAATTTCTCTCAGAGTGAGCCTTTCACTGCATTGTTCTCTTGGTAAAGGATAACCTGCAAGCATGTGGAAGGAGGCATTGAAGCTTGTGAGGGAGACCTTTGAAGGAAGAATCAGGAAAACAGCCAATGCAAATGCTGATTATAGCTGATATATTTCTCTCTGGAGTGCTTTTAATCAGTTTTCTTCATAAAGATGTGCTCAGATTTATAGTCTTGAGTCTTTTCATACTTCTTTTGTGGTATAAGCAGAGAAATACAGAGTGTGGGAAAACAAAGGTCTGGGAACTGATTCACTTGGTTTAAAAAAAAAGTGACATCAGAAAAGACAGGTATTCTGAAAAGATTCATTCATTTTGATATACTAGACCTTTGTGGGGATAATCAGCTGATGTTGACTGTAAATTAATAGATTTTTATATAATTTCTCCTGTAATATTATCAAGCTTTAAGCTGCTATGTGTATAAGGACATTTTTGCATTCCACTTTAAGTGTCTGGGAACTTATTGTTGCTAGTGTAAGATTAACTCCAAGAATAAAAAGGGTGCATAAAACCCTGCAGAGAAAGTTCTAATGAGAGGAAACTGTCCACAGAAATGTGGCTTACCTCCCTAGCACAAAGTTCCTCTTAAGACAGTAGTAAATATGTCACCAATACCATTTTCTGAATTTTGAGGTTTGTCCTGGGTTCAGCTGTAGCAGTTATTTTTCTCCTTCTCAGTAGCTGGTGCACTGCTGTTTTTTACTTTAGCCTGAGAACAGTGCTAATACCGATGATTTTAGTTGTTGCTAAGTAATGCTTACCCTAATCAAAGACTTTTCAGTCTCACGCTCTGCCAGGGAGGAGGGGAAGCTGGGAGGAAGCAGAGACAGGACACCTGACCCAAACTAGCCAAAGAGGTATAAACTGGGGGTAGTTACCTGGAAGGCCTAGATTGCTGCTTGGGTTGTGCTAGGTATTGATCAGCAGGTGGTGAGCAGTTGTATTCTCTTCTCTTGTTATTTCTCTTTGTTGGTGGTAGCAGCAGGGGTTTGTGTTATACCTTAGTTACTGGACTGTGCTTATCTCAACCCATGTGAGTTACATTCTTTCAGTCTCCTCCTCATCCCTCCGGGAGCCAGGGGAAAAAGAAGGGATGGAGTAAGAGAGTGGCTGCATGGTTCTGACTTACTGGCTGGGCTTAAAAAATGACAAGGTTCAACAAGGCAAATTTCTGCCTCAGCAACATTCTCCTTCTGTAAGCAGTAGGGCACATGAAGCAGGGACTGTGTAGCACCCTTTGGGTGATAGGCTTCCCTGTCCTTTTGAAAGGTAAGTCAGATTTCTGTGTTTTACTGACAAAATAGGTGTGATAATTTCAGAGATACAGTTTTATTCCTCTTTGAATGTTGTTTGCAAGTGATGATAAATATTAGCAAGCACTAATTTTCAAATGGTTACTAGGAGGCCATTATTCTCCCTCCTGGACAGCTATATAATTCATGCCAATTTCTCTACAGTATTCCTTCAGCTACTGTTTAAAATAAGGAGAATACACAATAAACCCAGTCTTAACTTCAATGTATACTTGCAGCAACTATTTGAAATAGCTTCTATATCACTTCCAGGGAAAGCTGAGCTATACCTTTTTTTTTGTTGTTGTTGGTTTTTTTTCCAAGTAATATGGAATACAACAGACAAAAAAAAAAAAAACCGACAAAATATGGCCCTGCATTGGGTCTGGCTGGAATGAAGTTGGCTTTCCTCACTGCAGTCCATATTCTGCTGTACTTTGTACCTAGAACAGTGTTGTTAACACACCAATATTTTTGGCTATTTCTGAGCAGGGCTCAGATAGCATCAAAGGTATCCAGCCACCCCCACCCTTGCAGCCAGTAGGCTGGGAATTGACAAAATGCTGGGAGGGCACACTGCTGGCACAGCTGACCCAAACTGACCAAAGGGATCATATGATATCATGCTCAGCAGCAAAAGGTTAGGGAAAGGAGGTGCAGGGTATTTCTTATTAAGTCAGTAATCTTTTGAAGCAACCACTATACGAACTGAGGCCCTAATTCCTAGGAAGTGGATGGACACCTTCTGCGCATGGCAGGTAGCTAATCTTCTTTTGTGTGCTTTGCTTCCACCTGCAGTCTTTGCTTTTTTATTTATTTATTTATTTTCCCATTAAACTGTCTTTATCTTAGTTCATGAAAGTTTAATCTTATTTTCTCCTCCTGTTCTGCTAAAGAGGTGGAGAAACAGAGCAGCTGGATGGGTGCCAGGCAGCCCATCACAAGCCCCCTAGCAAAGGACTGATCAGCCACTGCTGAAGATAGATTCAGTATGAATGATAATAAAATCCATGGAAAATAGTTCATCTAATCTGTTTAATCATCAGGCTTGGTATAATGTAATTTACAGATATTGAGCTTCTTCATTAGCATACATTTCCATTTTTGCTTCCTTTAGTTCTGCTTCTTTATGCTGAAATTAAGAAAAGTTTTATTCACCTTGATAATTTCCATCTAGCTTCTCTTTTCAATAGTTCAGCAGTTGCATTAAGAAACTATACGCCCTACAAGGAAAATTTTCAGAGATACTGAAAAGTTTCTCAGGTCTGAATCCTTGGTAGAAGTTAAAGCTAACTGTCAGAGCTCAGCATGAGTCAGGTACTTAATTCCTTAGACAGTCTGGGTCTCAGCCCTATCTGTGATATAATTTTCGAGTGCTGCAGCAGAAAGTAATAATCACTCGCCAAAAGTTAATACTGCTGGCAGAACAGAAAGAAAAGTTAAAGTCAGTAAGCAGTCATCTGTTCTAGCCTGAATGCTGACTACTCTTATGGGTTTTCATGGATAATTAATATAACTAGTGGTGTGTATTTTCATCTGTTTTCACAAAGGCATAGATGAAAATACTGTGAAGACAAATATTTATATACTAGTTTCACTTCTGTGTTTGTACTCGTCTTTTTTTACTTGTTATCTTTCTTAGATGTATTGGCACAACATTTAAATATTTGTAATAGAGATTTCAGTTTCTCTTCCAGACAGTATCTCCCAGATTGATAAATTCCTGCAGATCCAAACCTGGAACATCCATCTGGAAGCTGTATATTTATCTTTGTCAGGTGTACAAACAAAGAGAGATGTTCAGCTAACAAATTATGTGAAAGTTAAATTTCTCTTCTCTGAAGGTTCAAGAAGTATGTCATCTTTCTGTGAAACTGCAATAATGAAAAGATTTTTGAATCTGGAGTTAACTAAACAAAGCTATTTCTAGATGTACTGCTACAGTGTTTCAAAAGCCAGTACTCTAAGAAATATTTCTTATAATATTTTAATTCCTACCCCAGTTCTTCCATGATTTCAAGTTTCTATTAAACTGAAAATCAAGTTAGGTTTATCAAAACTGGGTTGAAAAAGAAGAACTTATATGCAATTTTTGGTTGTGCATAAGTGTAATAAAATACAGTAAATGTGGGTACTTGTAATGTCATTATAAAAACCTTGTATTGTCTCTGTGCCCTTTCCTCTCACCACCTTGTCGGAGTGTTCAATCATCCTTTTGTCTCCAAATATGCCATTATCATCATCATATTCATCATCACCGTCACTTAATGACAATGAAAAAAAAATATTCGATCTACTTTTGGCTGTATGTCTCCTTCTTGGAGTGACAACTGTTGTCTAAGAAACTCTCAGTCTGAAGATGTCATATATTATGTCTTATTCATTTGTGGTTGTAAGTCCCCATGGTTCCAATACCGGAGATCTGCTGTCCAGTATTCCCTGAAACACAATCCTGAAATGCTGAGGATATCTGGGGGGATTTTTCAGTACAGAATAATAACATAATTTAATTCAGAAGGAATCTCTAGAGGTCATCTGGTCCAACCATCTGCTCAAAGTAGGGACAACTTGTTTCACACTGTTCTGGCTTTGCCCCAGGATGGAGATCCTACAGTCTCCGTTGGTACCTGTGTGCATTTGCAGAGGCACACGTATCATGTGGAATCCAGAGTATTTAATATCTTACTTAATTGAGTTTGATCATGAATTATATGTGTATACTATACTTCTTCAAGCCCTCTGTATTTAGTAAAGTTCAGTTTGTACCAAACAACTTAGCATTCAAACAGTCAAAAGGAAATGGAAGACATAAGCAGACACTTTATCAGAATCCAGGACTGTGTAGGAAAAATCATAGGGGGGTTGAACAAGGAAGGGTCATAGGTCAGGACTAAAGGGTGAGAGATGTAGATTCATTTCTCTTATTGTTAGACACTGCACAGAGATATAATATTTAGAAGTCTGCTTGCTGTTTGGACAATAAAGAGTGAATATGAGAAATCAGGTCTTGAACTATATCCAGAATTTTGCTATGTGAAGGTCTATGTATCAATTAGATTAGACCAGAAGTAAAACCTTGAAATACTTGGTAGCACTTTGATATATTTGTGAAAATACTCGCGGTTTAGTAGTGTATTTCCTGTCATCTCCAGTATTTCCTGTTTGAAAAGGTTCTTCAGAATATTGTCTGATGGTTATGCTTCATGGGATGTGCTGTGAAGATAATTACTTTTTCAGTTCATTGACCTGTATGGTATCAGGTCTCTTTCTGTCCCTCAGGTGAAGCAATCACCCACCTCTCATTCAATTTCAAGAGGTTAACTTATCCCCTGTTGCAAGGCTGTATTGCCTATGCATTAGATTTTGCAGCTACACCTCGAGCTTTTCTGCAACTTTTTGTCCTCTCTTCCTATGTTAATATCGGAAAATTTATCTCAGTCATCCGAGGAAGAAGTTGTGAGGCCAATTAAGGACTAAGAAGCTGATATGAAGCAAAAAAGTGATGCTCTGCAGTAAAAAAGTCTGTTTCCAAGAACATAGAAATATATAAATACCATTTTGGTTATGGTACTTTGGTTTGGGTCACTGTGGGCACCTTAGATGCATCTGAATGCAATATGTGGGCTAATGACACTGCTGGTGTTACTCAGAGATAAAGTGTTCAATTCTGCAATTATTCTACAAATCAGAAGTGTTAACTTTGAACCAGTCTTTCAGATCAATTTCTGAAATTCTCATTTGCTATGGGAGAACTTAAAGCAAAGTTTTAACTACAGTACTACTTAACTAAATGACAGAGGGTTTTCATAGCTGCCTGTCATGCTGATCAATCAGTTCTTTGTGGATGGCCAATCAGTTCCTTGTTCTCCTCAGTTTCCAGAGTTTGTGCAGGTTTCTCATTCCCTGCGATGTATTATTCAAAGCATTGAGAGCTGTTGTCCTGAAGACCTTCATTAAAGTGATTTGATATCTGACTGTTATGCTTATTTCTTATGCTGGTGTTGTGGAACCCAAGGTCTTACAGAGTTAGGACAGATTTTCCATGGTTTTTTTTCTTTTTTTTTTTTTTTCATGAAATTCAGTAAGGCAATAGTCTGTACTGCATAATATCTATTTATGTTTAACATCTGCAGTGTCACAGGATATGTTATTTTTGGTCCGTATCATAGCCAGACTTTATTCAGGATAAAGATAGAAAATACTAAATTCTAAGAAGCAGAGGAGCTATAAAATAAAACAGAATGAAGAAGAGGACAATTTGAAGTGGAGCAATGTGCCTGAAAGGCTCTTACTGAAGTTCAAAGTCATGCCTATGTGTTTTATTAGATGTATGAAAACATTCATTTAGTGTGGAAACTATGATGACAATAAATGACTAAGAGAAGCTTACAGCAAAAAAAGAGATAGAAAAGTCTGATTCCAAAAGAAGATGGCATATGGAGTAAAGAAATGGAAATTGTGCTGGCTTAAGATTGCCAGCTGCCAATCTTAGAAGCTCTCTCATTCCCCTCTCCTTAAGCAAGACAAGGGAAGAAAAGAAGATGAAATAGCTCATGGATAGGGATAAGGAGAGGGAGCTCCTTTATGAATTGCCATCGTGGGCAAAGCAAACTTGACTTGGGAAACATTAATTTCATTAGAATGAACACAAAATACAGCACAAAGACTGAGCATCTGGAGAACTCTTTATTCTTGTTCCCAAGCATGAAATTAATCAGTTAACTTCCTTGTCTTACATTCAAAATGCAAAAGGATGTTTCTCTAGACACGTTCAGAGGTCATTGCTATAACATCACAAATCTTGTTTTCTCCTGTATTTTTAAATAAATACTGTGTTATATGCTTGTAAATAGAGGAGTGTATATTGATGACTTCCAGAATAATGCTTGAAGTGTTAGACCATCATATATGGAGTGGCTGTACAGAGTGGTCAGGAAAGAGAAATTTCCTGACAGCTAACATATGTGTGTATGGGTATGTGTGTGCATATGAAATATTTGTGTGTGGGTGTGTGCGCGATTGAATACATACATATTCTCACATGCATCTGTGAGAACTGTATTTGCAGTTTGTTCAGCAGGGTGTTCTGCTGGGGCGTGAGAATCCTGTAGAAAGTGCTTCTAATAGAATGCTGGTAGACTACCTGCTACTTCAGATGAGTTAGCAGGACTTTAATATCTTCTTTATCTTTTTATAATTGCCTGTGAGAACTGAGGCTGTGCTGTCTTTCCTGAGAGAACTGTTTGGTTTTGGCTAACTTTACTCTATGGCATGATACAAGGAGAGTATTCTTGCTTTGCATGATGCAAGGAGAATATTCTGCTTTGCTGGAAGAAGAAAAGCAGAAGCTGGTTGGCTCTCTATGAGGTCCTGCTTGGCTCTGACATGTGTTAGACTAGCCTGGGCTGTTTGATCAACATCTCTCTATGACCCAAAATGAGCCAGAACTCTTGGCTCCCTGAACATTGTTTCTTTTCACTCCTTATAAACAGAAACTGGGTTTTGTGGGATGCTGCAAAACCTGTACAAAATTTCAGAGAGACTGGGTAAAAGTGCAGTGTTCTACTGCAGATTGTATTTATTGTAATATTTCTGCCCTGTGCAGACGTACTACTTTAAAGTTATGGTTGGTTTGAAAATTCTGCAGAGGGCTTACCTAAGTATAAATAGTGCGAAGAAATCTCTCTGAGAGTGCATTTTTACTATGATATGAGAGGTAATCATTCTGATCCTATTAACACCTAACAGGATTGTTTACAAAAACCTTTCCTGTATATACCACTTTCTATAAAACTGCCTAGAGGGCTGCCCTCAAAAAACCAGGAGACAGAATCATATTCCCAGACAAAAGATGCAGGATCCTAGCTAAAGTTTGTAAGCAGAATTGAATGTAGCTCCTGGAGGTGAGACATCTGCAAACATTGGAAAATATTTGTCTATGTTGTCAAAATTAATCTAAATGTAGAAATCCTTAATATTGCTATAACTTGAACTCATATGGCCAGTTTTACAGCTGATACGGAGAACCAGTCAGCAGGGTGCCATCAGAACTAAACATAGAGAAGTTTTGCCTAAGGATTAGTAAATACATTTTTTAATTATTATTATTTACCCTGTCTATATGTTAAGAGTAGTAGTCATCAGGCTAAGCTGTACATTGAGCGCACTTGATGACATTAATTTTAGAGCTTACTGAACATTGTATTCCTTTTACTGTTTATATTTCTACTTGTTTTTTATTTGATTGGTTGGGGGTTTTGCATTCATTTGCACATGCTTGCACACAAATGCTCAGGATGAAATTTCAATCACTTTCTGTTTAGATAGCTTTCAAACACAGTAAAATGAGGCTCATTTGCCCCCTTCTGTTGGATTTTACATCAGTATCTTGTATTACTTTTGAAGTAATTCTTTAGATGGAAGTTTTTGAGATGCTTTTTTTTATCTAGGTGGCAAATACTTTGTGAATTTTAACTCTACTCAACCTGAAATAGAGCAGCCTCTGCTCTGCAGACAACTACTGTCCATTCTGTGACGAAATCTCTCATACGAAATTAATTTTGGCAAATATACATCACAATATAGATTGCACAGAAAGTATCCATATCTGTGCTAGTTTTTCGTGGTCCTTTTCATTATAGCTACTGGGAAGAAGTACTTCTATGGTGGAATCTTCTGTTCCTAAAGACATCTGCCTTTGGTGATGGGAGCGATGCTCTAAAGCAGCTTATTTCTCTCCACTTGAGCTTGGCTGATTGGTTCAAACTGAAGTTAGGTGATATAAATACCATTTTTACCTTCAGTGGTAATAATTGTGACTGTGGTTAATGGCTCCAGAAATGCTAGTAGTATCATTTGGGGAATTTCCTATTTCGTCTATACAAAATGCAAGAATATATGCTATTAAAACTGATTCTGCACCTGTAAGAAGGTGAATCTGATAAAAGGAAGCCTGTAATTCTATATTCTTTGCGTTGCTGGGGATCTTTCGGACTATTAAGTGTTATCTAATTTTATATATCATGAATCCAGGCATGGTGCACATTAGTAAACCAGATAAACAATTAGAGTTGTACAATTCAAATATATTTTAAAACTTTTTCCATTACATTTGTTACGCATAAGTTTCTCTCTTAACTTTGGGAAAAGTTGTAACTATATCTTCATTGCAATTAACTACAGCTACCCTCCTAATTGCACAACATTTTTTAAAATTGCACAGTATCTGTGATATTACTTCAATGTTGAATAGTTGCTGGAACTCAATTCATTCTGCAACTATTACTTGTGGGCACCATGTGAGGTTTTGTGATTCTTGACTCCCTACTGTTAGAAAGCATTAGCAGCTGCTGTGTACCTTCGCAGATGATCATTGAAATGAATATAAATTTCTCTTCCTTTGATAAGCTAAAGGACTGAGCCAGCTCCTCAGTTTGTATAGGTGTAACGTGTTTTTTACAGGCTATACGATATGACGAAAGATTCTATAATCCTTATCAGAATTTTAGCAATTTATACAGAAGTACTGTCATGACAAAGACTTCAACAGATGTATGTGCTCGAGCAAATGGCATAAGTATTGAATAATCTGGATGAAAATCTGTTTTCTTACCTGTGTACTTGAAAGTTATTTGCATCACATTCCCTGAAAGATTTATATTCAACCTTTAGTCTATATTAAATAACTTCAATTCTGAAAGTTAAAAAAGTATTTTTCATCCCACTCTGAGATTAACAGGTTGAAGCTTTGAATTGTGATCTAATTATTTCCTCCATATTTCATGATCATATACCCACCAACTGTTCTGTGATGGGAGATGCTTAGGAATAATAGCAACTTCTTCCTGCATCCCCAGCTAAAGCCATGTTTCAGGCTACTCAATACTGCTTAGAACTGAGACCATACAGAAATTTAAATTGTTACTCCTTTGGTTCAGTGACAAACACCTTCTTCATCACATTTTAAAAATAAGGTGATGAAAACAACAAAATCTGTTGCTCACAAATTTAGATCACTTGGAGCATTCACAAGTACCCAGAATTCTGTTCAAAGCCTCAAGGCACATTTTCGTTTCTAATATATATATAACCCTTAAGAAATACTGACATCTGCTGTCAATATGGGTCTGGAATCAGCCTGGTATGAGCTTCTGGCTAAGCTACTATATTTGCCACCTTAGGTGACCCCAAAAGTTTCTCTGTTCTTCAGAGTATCTATAATACTATTTCTTCCCAAAATAAAATACGCAAGCTGTTACTAAAAGTGAGTGTGATTTTTTAGAACAATTCAGGAAACTTTCCTTTGTTGTCATTGACCTAAGGCTTGCTGAGAGTTAGTAGAGATCAGGCATGGCTTTGTTCTGATTATTAGTTAATGGTTCGTATGAAGAGATTTTCCCATTTGGAATTTTCAGTCTCTTTCTAGTGTAAAGTAAGTGTCCACTGCATCCATAACAGGAAGTTATCACTAAGAAACAAGAACAGAATCAGCATAATTATTTCTCTAGATTTTATACGTGAAAATAAATAATGTATGAATTAAAAAAATTATGAATACAGTGAAAAAAATCAAAGTTGAGGATATTGTCAGGATTCTGCTTTGAAAACCTCTACTGCTGCTGAGCAACAACATATACTTGAAATTGCTTACATATAAGTAAGAATCACTTTGAATCTTCATGTGTAGTGTAATTGCTTTTATTTGCCCACTAAGCTTTGTGTGGGATTCGTGTTTGGGCAGCTTGGTTAAGCATCTAGGCAAAGGTTACTTAGGATTTCCTGATGGCTAGTGAGGTAGGATAGGCTGCCTTAACAGCATCATAGAATCATAGAATAGTTAGGATTGGAAAGGACCTCAAGATCATCTAGTTCCAAACCCCCTGCCATGGGCAGGGACACCTCACATCATAGAATCACAGAATGGTTTGGGTTGGAAGGACCCTTAAAGATCATCTAGTTCCAACCCCTCTGATACAGGCTGGGACACCTTCCACTAGACTAGGTTGCTCAAAGCCCCATTTTAAATTATCTTAATGAAGCAGACCCCAACAGACCCAAATAATCTGAAGCAGAGTGGAAAGAAGATACTGAAGACACTAAGGTGTTCATGTTAGAGCTGAGAACTTGTTATTGGATATGCCCAAGATCTTCTCATTTGCTCTATGCTGTCAATGCCTAAAACTAACAGAAATTAGTTTTGACCAAAAACTATTGTTCTGACTTGCCAATCTGAACATGTAATACTATCCAGAGGTTGAAACTGGCTTGCTCTTTAGGGCTTGATGGCCAAGTGTCTCATGAAAAGAAATACTTTTGCTTGGTAACTGCTTTGCTTGTTATTTAAGCATTTTAAGTTGCTTGTACTAAAAAAATATTCCTGAAAGGTACATGATTATGGGTCATAGTCATGTATACCCTACTTTTTTACTCCTCCTGGGAAACTGACACACTCCGATACCTTTCTGAAGTGCCTGTATACCAGTGCACATAGTATGGCAAGCTTAAAAAGTGCCAGCTGGACAGGTAGATGATGAGGTGAACTGAGACATGGCTGGATGGCAGGTCTCAGAGGGCTGCGATCAGTGACACAGAGCCTAGTAGGAGACCTGTAAGTGGTGGTGTCCCTCAAAGGCTAGTTTTGGGTCTTGTTCAACTTATCCATCAATGATTTGAATGAAGGGATAGAGTGCTTCCTCTGAAATTTTATTGACAATACAAAACTCAGCTGATCCCCCACAGCACTGTGCTGCCTAACATAGAATCATAGAATAGTGAGGGTTGGAAAGGACCTTCAGATCATCTAGTTCCAACTCACCTGCCATGGGCAGAGACAACTCACACTAAACCATATCACCCAAGGCTTCATCCAACCTGGCTTTGAACACCACCAGGGATGGAGCATTCACAGCTTCCCTAGGCAACCCATTCCAGTACCTCACCACCCTCACAGTAAAGAATTTCTTCCTTATATCCAGTCTAAACTTCTGCTGTTTAAGTTTCAACCCGTTACCCCTTGTCCTGTCACTACAGTGCCTAATGAATAGTCCCTCCCCACCATCCCTGTAGGCCCCCTTCAGATACTGGAAGGCTGCTCTGAGGTCTCCACGCAGCCTTCTCTTCTCCAGGATGAACAGTCCCAACTTCCTCAGCCTGTCTTCATACAGGAGATGCTCCAGTTCCCTGATCATCCTCGTGGCCCTCCTCTGGACTTTTTCCAACAGTTCCATGTCCTTTTTATGTTGAGGACACCAGAACTGCACACAATACTCCAAGTGAGGTCTCACAAGGAGGATCTAGACAGGTAGAGGTGAACCTTTTGAAATTCAACAAAGGCAAGCACAGGGTCCTACACCTGGGGTGGAAGACCCTATGCACCAGTACAGACTGGGGGCTGACCTGCTAGAAAGTAGTGCTACAGCCTGGTGGACAAGTTAACCATATGCCAGGGATGTGCCCTTGTGGCCAAGATGGTGTCCTGGGCTGAATTTGAAAGCATGTTGCCAGCAGGTAGAGGGAGATGATTCTCCCTTTCTATTCAGTCCTTGTGATTCCTCACCTGGAGCAATGAGTCCAGTTCTGGGCTCCCTAGTACAAGAGGGACACGGAGCTCCTAGAGCAAGTCCAGCAAAGGGCTACTAGAATGAGTAAAAGTCCTCATGTAAGGAAAGGCTGAGGAGCTGGGCCTATTCAGCCTGGAGAAGAGGAGAGGAGGGGAGGGAAGGGGAGGGGAGAGGAGATCACTCTTCTCAGTGATGCCAGGCAATAGGATGAGGGGCAACAGGCACAAACTGAAGGACAGGAAGTTCCACCTGAACATGAGGAAGAGCTTCTTTACTGTGAGTCTGCCTGAGCATTGGGGTAGGTTGCTCAGAGGGGCTGTGGAGATATTCAAGAGCTGTTGATGCAGTCCTGAGCAATGTGCTGTAGGTGACTCTGCTTGAGCGGAGAGACTGGACCAGATGACATCTGGTGGTCCCTTTCATCCTCAATCATTCTGTGATTCTTTGACTTTCAGGTCCATCCCAGGTAAAAAAAAAAAAAAAAGAAGGGGGGGGGGAAGAATGCAAGAATTATGAAAAATATAAAGGTATCAAAAAAATATTATATCCATTGAATTGTTTGTCCCCCAACCCATTCCTTCAATAATAGTCACAATAAGCCTTCTGTCAAAATGTATTTAAATTCTATTTTGATGCATGTTACTAATATGTGTGGCATTGTTTGCGTTATACTATTTTCTTGACAAAAGAAGGACTGACTACACTGAAAAATAAATAAATCAATAAATCACTGGCAACTGCAGCATTTTGTGACATGTAGAGTGGAGTGAAAAGCATGTTGTGCAACTGTTTTTAGAGAAAGGTGACATTATAGTTTAAAAAGCCAGTTTGTGATATGCCTTTATTATTCCTGAAATAAGGATGCCACATGCCACAACATACTGCCTCTCAAATAAAATCTTGATTGGTGTTGGCAGAACATCAAACAGACAAAAAATTAGCACATGAGTATCAGTATGCTGGAAGTCTCTACTACTCCCCTTCTGACAGCATGATAACGGAAAATCTTGTTCTGACTTTCTGCGTCTTCCACCTCCTGCTTATTACATACTTCCATATACAAAGTTCAGTTCTGGACTGTATACTTCCACCTGAAGACAAAGATTTCTTTGTGAGCCCGCAGCTCAGAAAGCAGGTTGAAGCCTGGGCTGCACTGAAAGAAGTGTTGCCACCAGATCAACAGAGGTGATTGTCCCCATCTATTGTGCTCTTGTGAGACTCCGCCTGGAATACTGCATCCAACTCTTGAGTTTCCCAGTACAAGAAAGGAATGAACCTGTTGGACCAAGTCCAGAGGAAAGCCACAGAAATGGAGAGGGCTGAAACATATCTCCTGTGAGGAAAGGCTGAGACAGTTAGGGTTGTTCATCCTGGTAGAGAAGGCTCTGAGAAGTTATAGCAGACTCTCCATATATAAGGGAGGCTTAGAAGAAAGAGGGAGAGAGACTTTTTATGAGGACCTGTAGTGACAAGACAAAGGGCAGAAAGAGGGCAGATTTAGGTAAGATGTAAGGAAGAAGTTTTTTACTGTGAGAATTCTTAGGCAACGCAGAGAAGTTATGGATGTTCCATCTCATTCAAGGCCAGGTTGGATGGGGCTTTGAGCAACCTGATATAAAGTGTCCGTGAAATGGCAGGCTGGTTGTCCTTTCCAATCCAAACTATTCTATGATTCTATGACTATCTTAAAGGAAAGATGGAGGAAAATTAGGCTTGGGAGATAATCTTGTCACTGTGAAAAGAGCCAAGACAATGTTATACGTTGGGCAGAACTCTGCAAATACATTAACACAGTAAGAAAATCCTTTGGCATTAGCTCACTGAGGAAAGATGAGAATTTTCCATATCAGACCTGTTTTACTGTCTCAAAACTGTGTTTTCCATTAGATTTTTCTCATTTTTTTTTGTGAAGTCTTTGTCTTCCATGATATAGTCAGCTAACATAACTATTCATCTTCTTCAGTTTTTCTTTCCAGTCACTGAGCACTAAGATAAAGAAATGGCCAGCAATGTTGAAGATAAGAATTGAGAGGATGAAAATGGAAGAACAACCTCTTTTTTCTAGGCTGGGAAAAAAAAATAGAAAGAGGTGAGGAAAAGAATCATACATATGTGGGAGTACAGTAAAAGAGTTGCATATGACTGAAAAGAGTGAACTGGCAAGAAAAATGAGGAGAAGGAATTATCCTAACAGCACTGCAAAGAAAATATAGTTTAGTATTAGAGGATAGAGGAGACAAATCATTGAACATTAATAGAAGAAGAGAGAGAAGTAGATTGATGTTTTCATAGAAATTTTGAGGATAAAAGAGGAAAATACAGGTTGCAAATGAGTAGCTGTCACAGCCAGGCAATCCCCAGGTCTTCTATGGTTACATCTCTGCTAGTAACTTAAACAATGTCTTGAAACTTTCCTGGGTCCTAGCAATAATAGCAAATACTTTAAAATTGTTTGAGTGATCCTTGAAATGGCTTTCATGCATTTCCAAGTTCAAAAGCTTGGCACACAAAAAGCACTGTTCTCAGTAGGCTGCCTTCATGCACACACCCTGTTTTGGAGATAAAAATATTTTATCAGTTTTTGTTCCAGTATGTTTTGTTCCATACTGTGGTTCTGAGCACATTTCTTTTACCAATAGATATAACCAATCTATCTTGGACTGAAGATCAGCAGTGGCTAAAAGCCTTCTTAATTCTTTTAAACCCTGCAATATTTTTATCAGCCACAGGTAGACTGGTAAGTACTGGTCCCCCAAAGAAGTTCCCTCAAAAGTAATCAAATAGTCACTCCATACACACAGCAACCTGTTTTGTCAAACAGTGTAATAAATAAAGATTTGCATTTTTCCACAAGTCAGATGGAATGATCATAGAATCATAGATCACAGAATCATAGAATCAGGTAGGTTGGAAAAGCCCTTTAAGATCAGCAAGCCCAACCATTACCCCAGGACTGCCAAGACCACCACTAAACCATGTCACTGAGGGCCTCATCTACACAGTTTTTGAACACTTCCAGGGATGGTGATTCCACCACTTTCCTGGGTAGCCTGTTCCAATGCCTGACCACACTTTTGGTGAAGAAATTTTTAATATCCAATATAAACCTCCCCTGATGCAGCTTGAGGCCGTTACCTCTTGTCCTATAGCTTGCTACTTGGGAGAAGAGACTGACCTCCACCTCACTACAACCTCCTTTCAGATAGCTGTAGAAAGTGATATGGTCCCCCCTTGAGCCTTCTGTTCTCCAGACTAAACATCATCAGTTCCCTCAACTGATCCTCATAAGACTTATTCTCCAGACCCTCTACCAGCCTTGTTGTCCTCTTCTGACCCAAATGATGCACTGCTCTGGTGTAAAAGTGATACTGCTGTTTAGGCAGCTTGAATAGATGATCACTGTAGATTACTGCCAACTGTTCTACTTCATTTCACCTCATTTCTGTTGTTCTGTTCTGTTCTGCTCTGTTCTGTTCTATTCTATTCTATTCTGCATTGAAGACAAAGAGCCTCTTCCACCTTATGAAAAAAAAAAGTGGTTATCTTCCCTTTTATCATTCCAGAAATTAATTTTTTTCCTAATCCTTGAGTTTTATCACTGTAGGTAGTCTCCCATGCTGTGTGTACACTTGCAAGAACCATAAGAATAGAGGAACATGCATGAGACCATTTTTTGTTTTATTCTTTCCTACTAAACTTCACCTGCAATTTTCACCAGCTCTTTCACATAGTCATAAAGAGAGGCTGAGTCAAAGAACTAAATGTATTTCATTTTTCACAGCATGTAAAGCATGAGATTAGAAAGAAAAGGGCCTATTTGAAGTCACAGATTGCAGAGGAAAACAGCATTTACTCTCAGCCCACAAAAGGTCTTGATTTTGATTGACTTAATTTGAACCCCTAAGGCTCTGGAGGAGAAGGAGATTTCAGGTTCCTTTGTTTTGTTTTGGGGGTTTTTAAAGAGCTAGTTACCACAGAGTAATTCTGAACATTACAGAGAAAAAGTTACAAAGCTTTTTTTAAAGACTCTATTTGTTCCATAATGAAAACATTTTAGCATTCAAAGTTCAATCAGCTCTACACTTTAAAAGTATTTTCAAAAGGCAATATTTAGAAATAAAGAAACCTACTTCTCTCCCTATTTACACCAGGATTATTCTACTCACTTCAGGGCATTTACTGCCTAAGTATGTAGGAATAAAGGAAAGGAGAAATTAAATTTAGCTGTTCACCCTCGAGTACAAAATCCTGTGTTGCACAGACTCCTAGGTCTCCCCATTTCTATAAGAATAAGCTTAAATGTTCCATAGTGCTCAAAAGAAATTTAGGCAAGGCGTCCCATACAATTAGAATCACAGAACCATGTCATTGTTTAGGTTGGAAAAGACTCATTAAGAATATCGAGTCTAACCATCAACCTAGCACTGCCAAGTACACCACTAAAGTATATTCCTCAGTGCAACATCTACATATCTTTTAAATACCTCCAGGGATGAGGATTCAGATACTTCCCTGGGCAGCCTGTTCCAATGTTTGTTCACTCTTTCAGTGAAGAATTTTTTCCAAATATCCAATCTGAACCTCTCTTGGAACAACACGAGGCCATTTCCTCTTGGTTTAGCACTTGTTACTTGGGAGAAAAGACCAACACTCACCTCACTACAACCTCCTTTCAGGTAGTTGAGAGTGATAAGGTTCCCCCTTGAGCCTCCTTTTCTCCGGGGTAAACAGCCCCAGTTCCATCAGCCACTCCTCGTAAGACTTGTGCTTCAGATCCTTCACAAGCTCCATTGCCCTTCTTTGGACACACTCCAGTATCTCAATGTCTTTCCTGTAGTGAGGGGCCCAAAACTGAACACAGTTCTAGTACTGAGTACAGGGGCATGATCACTTTGCTAGTCCTGCTGGCCACACTATATCTGATACAAGCCAGGATGCTGTTGGCTGCCTTTTCTGCCTGGGCACAAGCTGGCTCATATTCAGCCAGCTGTTGAGCAACACCTCTAGGTCCTTTTCTGCTGGGGAGCTTTCCAGCCACTCTTCCCAAACCTGTAGCTTTGCATGGGGTTATTTTTACCAATATACTTGTTACTGGGTATGTTCAGAGTTAAATAGGTCAACTTGGAACAGTTAAAGCTATATGTATTAGACAAGGCTGGAGGAGAGTAAAAGAAGAAAAAACATCTGTGCTCACAAAACTCAAGACTTTACAGTTATCTTCCCCCTAAGAGTCAGATTTCCCATTGTTTAGAAACATACGCACTTAGGACACCTATTCAATTAATCAATTAAGTTACCTTATTTAAGCAACACAGTAATCAGTAATTGTTGGAACCTTACAAATTAGATTGTAATAAGCACTGGAACATGATCTTCCCTTGGGCTCTCACTCCATTTTATTACACAATCACCCTGCACAAATAGCATCACACCCCTGCCTTCCACAGGTGTACTTACTACAGCTGGGGGTATCTGGCTGTTTCAAAATACAAGTATTCAGGTGTTGTTAGTTTATTTCTCTGTTCACTCAAACCTCTCCACAGGCTCAACAGTTAGTTTACAAACTGGGATTACACTGGGAGGTTGTGCATCTTCCTTCTTGACCCACCAAGATCCCTTCGGCCGATCTTGCACTTCCAGTCAGCTAGGTTCACGCATGGTGAGACATGCTCTGTGGTACATTTTTCTATTCAGTCTGTGAGATTCATATGAACCTCTTTACTGAGTTTTCTTTTAGTATTTATTTTATTCCCAAAACATACGAAATGCTGTAATGAAACTGAAGATGTGAGGTCTCTAGAAGTCCTAGTTTTAGACAAGAAGCAAATACAACCTGTGAAATTGAATTATATCTTTTATAGCATTGGAAAATTTCTCTGTGAAAGTGCATTTATCTGAATGTGAAGGATAGACTTTTTAGGAACACGAATTATATCTTTTATAACATTGGAAGGTTTCTCTGTGAAACAAAATGCATTTATCTGAATGTGAAGAATAGACTTTTAGGAACACATTCCATTAGTGGGATTCTGTCATTCATGCCTTCCAGTGCCTGGAACAGTCGTAAAAAAAAAAAATTGTAATGAGAGATTTCATGCTACATGCTTCTCCATATGTTTCAGTGGGACAGTTACAAAGTAAGGAAAGCATAAACAGTCCAAGGGTTTCTATGCCATGACTAAATGAATTTCCAGTAAAAGGATTTTAAATAAATGAGGGTAGCTGATTGCTGAGTCAATTTGCAGTTGACAATGTACCCATTTATCTTATTCCTTCATTTCTTCAAATACTAGGAGTAAGGCCAAATCCTGACGTAAATGAAGTCCAGGCTGTGCTACTTGATTCAGAACATCCCACATGTGAGGACTGTGCTAAACCACCAGTTCTGGGAGGTTAATTAGAAGCTAAATCCAGCAAACACAGAGTTGTAGTTTCTCCATGAGATTCATTGGCTGGAAGGCTCAAAATAGGATGGACAGATGCTGTCTTCTAGATCAACCAGTGAGATTTTTACCTACCCCACTGCTCCTCATTCGTCATCCTTTGGAAATTTCTAGCTGTATAGCTTTGCTGATATCAAAGGCTATATATAATGATGAGGATAATTCTGAAGTATTTTGGAATCATGCTTTTAAAAATATAATTTTCTCATACATGGGTTCCCTGAGGTGCAGTATTTGAAAAGTACTATGAAAGGATTAAGTTAAAAAAAAAAAAGAAAAGAAAAAGAAGCAAATATTCCAGCACGATTGTTATCATGGACAAGACAAGATGCTTGAAAATGAAGAGCAACAAAATGACTTGTTTTAATTTTAAAATCTTTACTTTAGGGGAAAAAAAAAGCAAGAATTTCCTTTTTTTTATAATTATTTTAAATCATGGTATTGTAAATTAGCTATACATCTGGAAATAAAACATACCAGCTTAGGTCAGCACTTTTCTGAGTAGCACAGTTTACTTACTGGAAGTGCACAAACACTTATATGTTAAGTTGGAAATTAGAAAATGTTCTTTTGAAGTAGCTGGAGCTCAGAAGATTGTTTAGTGATGGCTTAGAGTCAGAAAATGACTAATATATTTCACTGAAAATGAAGTTTTAGTAGCTTGTGTCTATATTGCCTTAAAATGCATAAAAAACCATAAAGTCATAAGTGTTGATGTAAAACAGCACGTATATTATGGTTATATGGTTGTGTTATCACTTTGAATAATAATTCTTCTTTGCAGTGCAAAATGTACTACTTAATAAGTATTGGTTACTGGAATAGTTGAAAAATGTGCAATAAGAGAGAGAAACATTAATTTAGATAAAGGCAAGTCATTCATTGAACTCATACATAATTTCTTGTATAAATACAGTATTCCTTTATCTGTTGGGGTAGAAGTAACAAGAATAAATAAAATATTACCAAATGACTAAGTGCGTTTTATAACATACCACTTTTAGGACATCTATTAATGATCTGGCTAGTAGAAAATATCTATCATAACGATTTGCCCATCCATTAGCAAATAAACATGTAATAGCAATTTTAATTTTAGGCCAAGTTTTGGAAGAGTGTGCACAGCACTTCCCTTGAATTTTCCAGGTGAAATTTTGCTTTTGCTGGAGCTTTTACAGCAAAGGTGTGGGTCTTCTAGGTTGGAATTAAAGCATATGAGCAGTGCAGTGCAAGTACAACCTTTCCTCTTATGCTGTGTCTGCTGCATGCATAAACATTGGCCACTGCAACCAAGTTTCTGAAACTCACTGAAAGAGCCCATTCACACATGAAGACACCAGGTGTATGTTCATTTGAATCATGCTGTGATCAGCAGAACTGAAACACAAAGAGACTACACTAGGAGTTTCTCCAGGCTTCTGAAAGAAAATGTTTATAACAAGATTTCAAGCACAGTGCTGTCAGCTGTTGAGTTAAACAACTTTTCATTGTTTGTGTTTTAAACAGCATTTCATTTAGAAAAAAATGCTGAGTTTATCAGCTCAAACTATTTAAAAGTAATTTCAGGATTCACACAATGACAGGCTTAAGCAGTTAACACAGCTAGCATTTACATGAATTGTCATTATTTCACTGAAAGTGAGTGAGCAAGCCCTTCACTGAACAGCCTATGCTAGTTCAAATTACCTGCATCTAACATTACCAGCTTTTTACTTGCATCTTTTCTCAGCTGTTTGCTTAATATACCCAGGAATTTGCTGCTGCAACAAAATACATATAAGTCTATGGGATTCATCCCAGGATACTGCAATAGCTGGCCAGTGTTACTGAGAGACCTTTCTTAGTCAACAGTCTTGGGAAACTGAAGAGGGCCCAGCTGAATGGAAGTTAGGAAACGTTACTTACTCCAGTCTTTAAGGGGCAAGAAAGAAGACCCTGGTAACTGTAAACCTGTCAGTCTCACTTGATGCCTGATAAAGTTATAGAGAAGATTAGTCTGGGAGTTACTGAAAAACATTTGAAAGACAATGTATTCATCAGTCAAAACTGAGAAGGGTTCATAAAGGGAAAGTCATGCTTTACTAAATTTCCTTTTACGACAAGGATGCCTGCTTAATGGAGGAAGAGAAGGCACTGAATATGGGAGGATTTTATTTATTTTTGAAAGGCTTTTTATACTGTCTCTCACAGTATTCTTCTGGACATGCATAAAATGCATGTGAAAAATTGACTGAAGGTTTAGGCTCACAGTTGTACTACAACTCATTTCACCCCACTTACTAAATGGGGTAACATTCAGTTTGTAGCCAGCCACTAATGGTGTCCCCCAGGGTTGTTTTTTGGCCAGTTCTCTTCAATCCTAGACACAGGAGTTGAATTCACACTAAGTTTGCCAACTGTACTAAACTGGGGAGACCTGTTGACTAAATTTTCAAACAAATGACATGGTTTCTTGCCTGAATCCTTCATATAAAATTTGAAGAATTTCAAACATATATATGTTCAGAAAAATACATTTATCAAATGCTTAAATGTGCTAATTAAGAACCTCTTCCACCTTGATGTGAGATTGATCAAGACACAATGGGGATCTGATTAAAATTAAAAGAAAAAGCAAAAAAACCCCACCCAACTTGGTATCTATGAATAGCAAGTTATATATATATTATATATATATTTTAGAATAGATTTCACTTTATTCTTTATGGTTTGAATTTCTTATAAAATGAATTAGATCTTATTCTTCAATTTATATTTGACAGAATTTGTTCTCACAATTCTTTTTATTCTTTTCCCTTAGATGGAATTTAGGGTTGTGATTTACTGTCAAATTCATTATTGAGTATTTTGTGCTTTGTAGTGTAATGTTGTAGAATTTATATCTAAACATTTATTACTTTGACTGCACTGTATTTTGCTCAGTATTATGTATTTCAAACTATTTTTAAGTATGTTAGAATGTTGTATGTAAAAGCTTTCAAAAATATTCTTTTTTCTTTGTTTTTTGATAAGGGCTTCTTATTAAATCTTCCATTTGGGTGACTGAAAGTGATTTTAAGGAAGAAGTTATATATTTATATTCACAAAGAAGTAACACTTTTTTGTTTACTTTTTTTTTTAATAATTAATTATATTTTCCAGTCCACCCACTTTTGGGAGAAGAAAGACTTTTGAGCAGTATATCTCTTTTTTTTATTATTTTGCTTTTATTTAGTTTTACTTTTGGGTAACCCCACTGAGTTATGGTTATTATGTAACATGTATTTTCCACACCATGTGAATAAATTATACATCAAGCTAAAATGTCAGATTTGATTAAAAATACCTGCTCAGACATTATGACTTGTACCGCTTAGTGTGCAAGTGAAGATTAGGACTGCCATTGTGCTTGCTTTTAGCTAAAGATGCAGAATACAGTCTTTAATTAAACCCTGTTAGGATAGGTTTAGCCTTAAGAACCTATCAAGAAAGTTACCACATGATATTTCTCAGAAATGAGCAAAGATACTCACTTACATGAAAAAGGAGGCTCTATAGAATGTTGAAGTGGGAAAGCTTAGAGATTAATGACTGACATTAAGATACACCCACCATCTGTATATAGACCATCATTATAGAATACTACTAGTTTACTTAAAGGCCTATTCTACCCACCTGATCATATTCTCAAAAAATCTATTTGTGACACAATGCCAATACAATAAAGAACAATAACCACAGAACAGACAGGAACAAGCTTGGGAGATAGTTCACCAGTCTCTGTACATTACCATTAATTTATCACTACCTAGTGGTCCCTTTTCTTTATGCAAATGAATCAATCCACCAGCTTAGAAATGGTTTGCTGCTTTATCTCATTCCTAGTTTTCTATTTGTGTCACTGAGTTTATTTGCCTACATACACCTCAGATGTGACAAGACGAATGAATACCCCAAACTTTTTAGAATATACAAAGCCCTTACATTATGTCCCAACTGACTTTACAGATGAAAAAACGTTAAAACTATATTCATGGATACTTGGATATACAGTAATCTTATTTGTGAAAATCACAGCTCTATCTCTTCTTTTTCACAAGCAATCATATCCTTCCAACGTTATGATTCTCAGAAAATGTGGGATGGAAAGAAAATACTTCTTTTTCTCACAGAAAATTCAATGCAGTACTGCAGTCAGGATGTTCCAAAACTCAAGCCTACGTGTCACACACTTCAAAGGAACAACTTCCTTGGTATTGACAACCACTTTAGTCATTTTAACTTTCATCTGCTATGTAGCCTGGGGGGTAAAAGAAGCACGAAACTAAGCATAGCAGAGCACAAGATTCAGTACAGATAAGAAAATTCCCTCTACAATAATCATCCATTTACAACAGAAGCCTGTTGTACCCATAAATGTACAACACTGTGTAGAGTTTAATATTAGTTTGTTTGAACATGAAGACAAGCATACTGACTTCAATTCTGGCTTCTCTTATTGACATGCTTGTGAATTTGATCATCTTGGCCTCGGAAATTAACTTGGACCATCAGGTGTGGTTGTGATTATTTTTAACAATATGGGATTAGCCCCAAGATGTTGTAGAATTTTATTTGTAAGGGATGACTGCTTTGATTAAATAGTGATAATGACTGAAAATGAGTAAAAGCTATTGGCACAGAGAATGATAAGAAATTTCAGTCTTGCAACAATTTCTTTCAGAGTTCAAAACTACTTTGATCTATCTAATCATTCCTATCACAGAGAACTTCGTTCCTTAGCTGATATCTATATATCTACATATATGTGTATGAATACATACATGTATACCTACAACAGTTTAACTCCATAAACTAGAGTAAAAATCTTTTAACATTCTAACAACATGAACTGTGAAGCGCTGGGCATGTTTGATCACAGAACTGTAAAGCTATATTATCTTCAAAAATTTTAGCCCAGAAAACTATAATACTTGAATATAATGTTGTGTGGCAAACTGGGATTTAATGTGAAACTGTCCAATTAACTCTTTTTTTTCTTGAGTGTATGTTCATTTTGTCTTTCAAGAGATCATCAGGCTGTGTTTGTGAACTAGCACTCTGAATTAATCTGTTCCGTTTGAATGGGTAAGTAATGACTCCTTTTAAGAAAATTGTTTTGTCCTTTGCTTGGCATGTTCATATATATATATATTTGTATTTCCTATTATGAGACATTTTCTAAGGATTTAATTTAATATTGCTTAGATTTGCAGTAAGGCTTTATCAGCAGTCAGAAATTCATTCATCTCATTGACTTCACTGCATAGCAGTCCAGCATCAGGAAGAGGCATATACACTTCAGAGGAAATTCAACCATTAAAATCACATTTTTTATACTTACTTGTCTTCATCTATTTCATTAACAATCTTCACCTATTGCTTAAAAAATACTTTTGGGATTGATTTATTGTAAAATTCACAGTGACAGCAGAAAAGAGGATGAAAGGAAATTAAATGATTGTGTGCACTTCAGAAGTGAAAGCTCTTATTTTCATTATATAATTTTTGCTTCCACATGATTTGAAAAAGGCTTTTAAGCTGGATTTACACAAAGATAAATTTCTGACAAGAAAAAGCTTTGGTCTTTTAGATATTTTATACTTTTCTATGCACTAAATACTCCAATGTTCATGCTTGTAGCTTGCTTAAGCTGGGAGGTGGTCCTGAATAAATACTAAGAAAACAATTTGTAAAATTTCTTCATTCTGATTAAAATCAAACAGAAACAGAATGTTCTTTGAATTGTCAGCATGACTAAGGAAGAAGAAGTGCCATTGAGAAGAAGGGTTAACATGAAATAGTACATTGCTTTTATAGGTTCTGTTAAGAAGTAGACCTTAGGTGAATCAAGACAGTGCCTGAACCAATACTTGCTATTAGATCCTAGGTGGAAGGAAAGTGGAAAACCAAATTGCTGATCTTTACAATGTGAAAAAAGTGAAGTTTCCAAACCAGGAAAGTAGGATCTCGTACTCACATGGGGTTTTGGGTGCTGTCTATAGTTAATTTGATCTGGCTGTGTCAGAGCTAGCAGATGGGCCACAAGTTTTCCTGCCCAAACTAGTAGTATGAGAAATTTTTTATTTGCCTCAGTGTTCACCCTTGGACCTTCCTTGTGGAGCGTAAATTGCATTCCCTTTACAAATGAATCAAATATTTCTCTTTTAAAATCCAATCTGGAATGTCACAGCTGTCTTTTCCACAGTAGGTCAGGTGCTATGCACTCCAACAAGATGGACAGACCAGCACTGATTTCCTCTGTTCACTATGATATTTTAAGTTCACTTTCTTTCCTCCTCGGTGACTGAACTCCTCACCAATTCTACACAGCCCAGGGGCATTTTCCTCACTTTCCTCTAAAACTGAAACACTACTAAAAACATGACTTGGGACAGAGGAGAGAGAATGAGGGAACATTATTCTCTAAGTGAGGTGTTTCCCCTGAAAGAGAAGCATGGATTATTTTTCCTTGCTTGAAGGGTTCAGAGGCATTTTGTAATGCTGACACCATGTTCTAAGCATGGATTAAGTGCTTAATGGCACAGTCATTAAGTTAAATTGGGCCAACTCTGGGCATATACAAAAGCAGGCTAGAGCATCTGGTGAAACTGTTTCAAAATGGACAATAAGATAGTTTTTAAGCCTCTCTAGGGTTAAGCTAATGCTGCTTAGCAGTTCTCAGGATCACTAGAGGCCTAAATTCTGCCAAGTCTTTCTTAAGATGGGTAAGTCCTTTTTTGGATCTGGCCCTTAGCTTCATCCAGATTTCTTTCAAAACCAATTTATTTATAGATGCCCATTATAACATATGACACACTGCATAAATATCAGGTGGGCATATGCTTCATATTTTCTCACTTTGAGTTGAGAAGGAGAGAGTAACAGAAGTTTGCTTTGAGTTTATAAAAGTTTCAGGCAAAGAAGAATTTGTGTGATGTGCAAGCAAAACTCTGGAGCTGTTGTCCTTTCATACACTTCAAAGATCTTATTAGAGAGAATTAATCTGTTTCCTCTTTCTAGGAAATTTTCCCTAGGAATTACTTTCTGAATGTTAAAGAAATTAGTTTTACATAAATTTGAAGAATACTGAGCTCAAAACAAGTCATATACATTCAGGTCTCTAGTTTGGGACAATAGGTTACTGTGACTTTGTTATCTTTATTTATTATGTTCAAATATCCCTTGAAGTATTTGTACCAAGGAAGGTGCAATATTGTAACAGCTCACAGAAGAGAGAACTTTCACAACTGAAAATGAGTAGATAATTTTCAGAATTCATACTTAACATTATAAGTGTTTCCACTTAACATTATAAGGGTTTCCAATTTTGAGCTTTAAATACATTGTTCTTCCTTCTACAAAATCCAGATAAATATTATGCATATTATATTTGTCATGAGACAAGTGGAGTCACATCCATAATATAAATCTCTTCACCTCTTCAAACCGTGGTGGAATGCACCCTTTAAGTAAACTAATTTTTAACATCAGTTTTAATAATATGGATTGCAAATCTAGATGAAAAATACATCTTAATTTCCCTTTTTTTTGTTTGGTTTGAAACAAATACGCAGATTAAATAATAGAGTGTATATAAAGCCCAGATGAATTATTTGTGTAGAAGAAACTACTGAAACTATCACTATGCACTTGAATAAACATCAGATATATGCCACCTAATTTCTGCCTTATGTATTTTTTATTTGAGTCTCACAAGTATAAAGCAATATCTTTCAGCTGTATTACAGTCCATAGTAATTTCTCTCAGAAAAGAGAGTAATTTCTCTCTGTTCCTATGGCACAACAGGTTTTTCAACCTTATAGAAATTCTGTTCTGTGCTTTTATTCCACCCACCCTTCCCTGGTAACTAACCGCACAGCAGCCCACTTTCAGTGGCTTTTTTCACAGATGAAATATAGATCTTGCAATTGCACTACAGCTCCACATCCTTTGTACTTCTCATACATGCATCTAAAAACTTTATTGAAGTAGTTTTCATCATCTCTTCAGTTTTACACTGAAGTAACAAAATATCATAGAATCATAAAATGATTTGGGTTGAAAGGGACCTGAAAGATCATCCAGTTCCAACCCTCTGACATGGGCAGGGATGCCTTCCACTAGACCAGGTTGTTCAAGGCCCCATCCAACTGAGGCCTGAAGATTTCCAGGGATGGAGCAGACACAACTTCTCTGGGCAACCTGTGCGCATGGCTCACCACCTTCATAGTGAAGAATTTTTTCCTAATATATAATCAAAACCTACTCTTTTTCATTTTAAAGCCATTCCAATTTGTCCTGTCACTACATGCCCTTGTAAAAAGACCCTCTCCAAATTTTCTGTAGGCCACTTTAGGCATCAGAAGCTGCTTTAGATTCTCCCCAGAGCCCTCTCTTCTCCAGGCTGAACAAGCCCAACTCTTGCAGCCTGTCTTCCAAGGAGAGCTTCACAACCCTCCAATCACATTGTGATCCTCCTCTGGATTCACTCAAGCAGGTCTACATCTCTCCATATCTATATTTAGATGGTAATGCTTTTTTGATTTTACAGACTTCTACCTTTCCTAGGTGGGCCACACTGTTTCACAGGATTTCTATACCCTTCAAGTTACTTAGAATCATAGAATCATAGACTAGTTAGGGTTGGAAAGGACCTTAAGATCATCTAGTTCCAACCCTGCCTGCCATGGGCAGGGAAACCTCACACTAAACCATGCCACCCAAGGATTTGTCCAACCTGACCCTGAACACCGCCAGGGATGGAGCATTCACAGCTCCCCTGGCAACCTGTTCCAGTGCCTCACCACCCTCACAGTAAAGAATTTCTTCATTATATCCAATGTAAACTTCTGCTGTTTAAGCTTTAACCTGTTACCCCTTGTTCTGTCAATACATCCCCTAATGAAGAGTCCCTCTCCTGCACCCTTGTAGGCCCCCTTCAGATACTGGAATGTTGCTGTGAGGTCTCCACACAGCCTTCTCTTCTCCAGGCTGAACAGTCCCAACTTTCTCAGCCTGTCTTCATACAGGAGATGGTCCAGTCCCCTGATCATCCTCATGGCCCTCCTCTGTACTTGTTCCAACAGTTCCACGTCCTTTTTATGTTGAGGACACCAGAACTGCACACAATACTCCAAGTGAGGTCTCATGAGAGCAGAGTAGAGGGGCAGGATCACCTCCTTTGACCTGCTGGTCACGCTCCTTTTGGTGCAGCCCAGGATACAGTTGGCTTTCTGGGCTGCGAGTGCACACTGAAGACAATTCATGTTCATTTTGTTATCGATCGACTCCCCCAAGTCCTTTTCCGCAGGGCTGCTCTGAATCTCATCTTTGTCCAACCTGTAGCTGTGCCTGGGATTTCTCCGACCCAGGTGTAGGACCTTGAACTTCTCATGGTTAAACTTCATGAGGTTGGCATCAGCCCACCTCACAAGCGTGTCAAGGTCCCTCTGAATGGCATTCCTTCCCTCCAGCCTATCAACCGAAATACACAGCTTGGTGTCATCAGCAAACTTGCTGAGGGCACACTCAATCCTACTGTCCATGTCACCGACAAAGATGTAGAACAAGACCGGTCCCAATACCGATCCCTGAGTGCCTATCCAGCCAGTTCTTTATCCATTGAGTGGTCCACCTGTCAAATTGATGTCTCTCCAATTTAGAGACAAGGATGTTGTGTGGGACAGTGTCGAACGCCTTGCACAAGTCCAGGTGGATGACATCAACTGCTCTACCCCTGTCCATCAGTTCTGCAGCCCCATCATAGAAGGCCACCAGATTGGTCAGGCAGAATTTCCCCTTAGCAAAAGCCATGCTGGCTGTCACCAAGCACCTTGTTGTTTTTCATGTGCTCTAGCATGCCTTTCAGGAGAATATGCTCCCAGATTTTGCCAGGCACGGAGGTGAGACTGACTGGTCTGTAATTCCCTGAGTCATCCATTTTTCCCTTCTTGACAATGGGGTTTATATTTCCCTTCTTCCAGTCATCGGGAACTTCACCTGACTGCCATGATTTTTCAAATATGATGGCCAGTGGCATAGCAACTTCATTTGCCAGCTCCTTCAGGACCTGTGGATGGATTTCATCAGGTCCCATGGACGTGTGCACATTCAGGTTCTTAAGATGGTCTCAAACCAGATCCTCATGTACAGTGGGCCCAAGGTTTTCATTCCCACAGTCCCTGCATCTGCCTTCAAAGACTTGAGTGGTGCAGTCAGAGCCTTTGCCAGTGAAGACTGAGGGAAAGAAGTAATTCAGAACTTCAGCCTTCTCCAAATCCTGTGTAGCCAGTTCTCCCGATAGTTTCCGGAGGGGGCGTGCGTTGTCCCCAGTCTGGTTTTTATTTGCTACATACCTATAAAATCCCTTTCTGTTATCTTTAACACCCCTTGCCAAGTTTAGCTCTAACTGGGCCTTAGCTTTCCTAAGCTGGTCCCTAGCTTCCTGGATAACATCCCTGTATTCTTCCCAGGCCACCTGTCCTTGCTTCCACCTTTTATAAGCCTTTTTTCCTTTAAATTTTTTTGTGTACTACTTATATAACAACTTCGTACGTGCATACATTACTTCATACATAACAACTAACTTTTCTTCTTAAATTGCCTAAGAACAAATATTCAAGAGCACACATACATAATCTGGTTAAGTACTCCTTAAGACCAGGGCTAAAATGCTTATTTTAGAATACAGAGGGAACAAAGTTAGACCAAAGAAAAATACTTGTGAAAATTTTAACCTCTTTCTTTTTTATTTTTTTCCCCAATACTTTTCTGGAAAACAAAAAAAAGGTTATTTGTAAAAACAGGTAAAGTAGGAAAATTCTCTCCTACCATCTCTTCCACTGTCTCCACAACACACCAGAATTATGACGATAACACTTTCCAGGCAATTTCTGAATCTTCATGGAACCTTCCACGAAGTACATTATTACAAAGATTACTTTCTTGCAGTTCCAGTGCATCCCACACACTGTTTTTCACATCCTTCATATATAAATCTAAATCACAACATTTAACAGTAAAATGACCTACCGCAATCTAAAAAGATTGTCTTTCATGGGATATTTGGGCTATATGTCAAAAATGTTTAATCATATTGTATATCCAGAATAAATACTGGATTCTACCTTCAAGATACAGGATAGAGGAGATGAAAGGTCCACTATAATCAAATGTCTAGATTTTAACAACAGTCAATAAATAAATCATGAAATACAAACATTCAGTACAATTCATTTTCAAAGAAATACTTGTGTAAAGTATTGAATAGAACTTCTATTTATATCTATTGATTTCATTTTTACAGAGTATTTACAGATTCTTTTTATTATGCTGGGGTATGTTTGTTTAAACACCCATTTCTCACAAAGATGTTTTAAATAAAAATGCGTGTCAAAGCAAGACTCAGATCTCACTATATAGCATATGTTTTTACAACATATTACTCTCATTTCCATTTCAGACAGACTAAGGAAGGACAAGCACACTGCTATTAATAGGGGACATAAGTTGGAGAATCTAAAGACCATACTCAGCTTACTCATGACAGTAGCTAAAATGGTGATTCAAATCAGATACTGCCAAAGGTGCAGGTCCCGACTCCATATGCTTTCAATGCATATTTAATGATCTTAATCAGGCTTTGGTCACAATATCTTGATTTGTTAATAATTCAGCATTAAAAAAAAGATAAATCCACTCTTCTCTCACTATGTCAAAATATGCAGAAGGGGTAGTGTTATAATTTGCAAAATTACTTTGCTTATCATGTTCTGTGAAATTTTATGGGTCAGATGCTCAGTGGATGAAAAAGGAGTTCCAGGACACATTCCACATAACTCAAGACACAAACCAGTGTTCTGTGATTCCAATTTCTTGCACAGCTGTGAAAAACAATTGCTCCTGTGATGTCTCTCTATAAACACAGGCCACAGCTGTGTGAATCACAAAGTTTTCTTCTATTTTCGTAAACAAACTGGAAAAATGGAGAAAAAAAGATATTTGGGTTTATAATAGATCTTTTCTGTGATTTATATTTCAATGCACTACTAAGTAACTTAGGCTTCTGCCTCTTTAAAAAATACAGTAAAACATAAAGTAAAATAAAGAGTTTGTTTAACCTTCAAATAAAAATGTTATTTCCCCCACCCCCCTTAAAAAGAAAAACTTAAAACAAGAATTTTAAAAAGTTTGAAGAGGATGTTCTGATTTTCATTTTTTGTCGTTGGTTTTTTTTTTTTCCCAGCTTTTGAAATGATTTTATGAATAGCTGTGTTTCCAAATACTACAAAGAAAAAAAAAATGCTTGGTTCTGCTCCAAAAATTGAAATAAAAGAACTGAGTACACAATTAGATCTTCTATCCCCAGGCTATGCCCAGATAGCCACACATGTCAGACCAGAATCCATAAAGAAAAGGCAATATAATTCACTGACTGCATTGTGTCTGTTTCTGCATGCATAGATACGCACTAAAAGACCAGAGTGATGGATTAGGACCAAGCATATAATAATGCAAATTCCTGGAAGATTTTGTAATGTGTTGGTTTGGTTTTGGGGAGTGGCTTGCTTTTTGTCTTTGCTTGTTTGTTGTGGTTGGTTGGTTGGGTTTTGGGGTTTGGTTTTTTGGTGGGGTTCTTTTGTTGGTGGGATTCTTTTTTTTTGTTGTGTGTGGTTTTTTTTTTTGTTTGGTTTTGTTTTGTTAGGTTTTGTGGTTTTAGTAGCTGTTTGTCTTTTCCTAAATCCATCATCCTTACATTCCAGGATTTCTTCTTTCTAATTTTCATCGTAATTCTGGCCATGCTTCTTACAGCCTTTGTTAGACAATAGCAGCAAAAGTGTACTAGACAATATAGTGGATTAAAAACTGGCATACAGGTAGGATCAAGCAAAAAACTGGAGGATGATAATCTTGGATATAATGCAAAAAATACATGTTTCATTAATGCTTTGGAGCTTATTCTGGAGCAGATACTTGACTAGACAGGAAGGAACAGAAGCACTGGGAGGCCAACTATGAGCAATGCAGGACTTTTCTAAAATCCATCCTGGTTCACCTCTTTGGCATTTCACTGTAGGAGGCAGAGTAGTCTCACTGAAATCTGTGTGAGATCAGCATGTTCTTTTCCATTTTATACTCTGGACTTGCAAAAGACATGCAAGCTACAAGCTTTGAAAAAACAAAATATTCCATAAATTCTTTGCAAATAAATGTTTCAGAGAAATCCATTCATTCTTCAGCTGCTGAGAATCTGCATATCTGATATGATCTGCAAAAGTTCAGTTCCTGTTTAAAAACATTCATATTTCACTAGGAACTTAAAAATTGATATAAGAATGCAGACTTCACCTTTAAGCACTGAAAATTCTTGTCTAGAAGGATGACTGATTAAAACATTGCAATTTTAAACAGACTGAGAACATAAATACATTTTTTCAGAATTAAATGGCTTCAATAATTTTAAAACAACTATATAATTTTAATTTGGGCCAAAGATATGACTGCCTGTTTTGGTTCAAACCCAGCCACAGAGCTTGTTCACTTAGTAACAAGCTTTTATCCCCCCCACTTGCTTTCCCAACTCCCAGAGAGTTGGGGAGGACCATCAGAAGAATTTAGCTCCCACGGGTTGAGATAAGAACAGTTTAATAGCTAAGGTATAACACAAATCACTACTGCTACCACCAATAATAATAATGATAAAGGAAATAACAGGTGAAGAGAATACAACACCTCACCACCTGCTGACCAATAACTCACCCCACCCTGCCCGACCAAGCACCGACTGGTAACTCCTCCAACCCCCAGAGCCCTCGCTCTTCCAGGTAACTCTCGGTCACATCCTGGGCATAACGTGCTTTGGTATGGAATACCTCTTTGGCTAGTTTGGATCAGGTGTCCTTTCTCTGCTTCCTCCAGGCCTCCCCTCCTCCCTGGCAGCCCAAAAGTCAAAACATAGCTCTGCTCCCACTACCACGAAGGAGAAAACATGACTGCTACTGCTGAACCCAGGACACTGCCCTAAGGAGATACTAATTGTAAGGGCCTGCATGATTGCATTCTGCTCTATTTACTGAGATGTAACTTTTTTTCTCAAATAATTGTGTCTTTTTGAAAAACAGAGTTCTACAATTAAGATTTCATAAATTTTAAGCAATTGGGAATGTCAGTCTTATGGACTTTCTAGGTTTGAGGCATAGTTGTAGAACTGCTGTTATTTTCCTGAAGATGCACAAATAAATAAAAGGAAAGAAACTATGGAAATTTTAAAATTTATGTTCAAATATGTTTACTGAAACTGTGTGAGAATTTTTTCCTTTCAATCTTCAATATAAATACATTCCAGCTGATTAGTGATCAGTAGGCTTATTCCCTAGTGACAGGATAGCACAATACAATACATGTATTTTAGAATATGAAACCATTTCTGTATTAGACCTAAAGCTAATTTCACTTGGAAAAAAAAAATTGCCTTTGACTTCAATAGATGCTTTCAAGAGCTAACAATTTTCCTGTTGATACACACCCTACAATCTAATAAACCACACAAATGCATTATTATTCTCAACTATCCTATGTCTTCTTACTTAAGACCAGATCTATAATTTATAAAGGACTTCAGATAATTACAGCCACTAGGCGTGTGTTTCACATATCAAATACCTTATAATTTAATTTAGAAGAAATAGGTAGTGCTGATGACAGGGTAGTCAAGAAAAGGAACTGGGGTGCACAGCATGGTGTGGCAGGAACTAGCACAAGTCCTGTCAGTTTTTACTTGGTTTATGTTGAGGTTTTCTGTTAACTTTGCATGTCAGATCAATAATTATGTGTCAGAAAAGAACGTAAGATAATTTATTTTCAGGATATGCATGATCACCAACAATAACATGTCAGAGATACAGTGGCATATCCCTGGAAGTCTTCTTTTCAGTCACTATACATTACATCACATTAAATGTGATGTTCATTAAATTGAAGTAAACTTAATGTAGGTGTTAATAGAAAAACATGGTGGTTTTGTGTGCACAAAAGCAGATTTTGTAAACATAAATGGAACTTGAAGAAAAAGATCCATGACTGTGGTTATTGCATAATAAAATGCTTAATTAAAAAATTTAATTTTATCATAATAGCAATTATCAATTGAACATTTTGATTATTAAATAAAGAACAGCAAAAATTGCATTCACAATCCAAACATTTAAAATGTGATGTAATACAATATAATGTGTTTAATTTCAACTGCATTGTAAACAGGTTTTTTCCAACTTGTGTCATGCTATTACCAGAAACAGTTTGTCACTGTGACCCCTTCAGACTTTGTTTATAAACATTTCTATGCAAATGTTTATTTTGAGGTCAAAATTTTATATTTCTTTAGCTCTGAGCATGGTGCAACATTACTGTTAGTGTAAGTGGCAATACACTAAGCAAAATTCAATGCAGGGAAATTTTGAGAAGCAATATCCCAGTCCAGCATCCAATGGCATAGTTATTTGCAAATATTTGTCTTACCCAAATTGTTTGCAAATAGTATGAATAAGAGCTAAGCTTAATTTAATTATCCTTCAATTTCCCAGGAAGGTCACTGAACACCTAATCTAGCTTCTGCAGTTACACGGCAGATCAACATGACAGACCATCTTTCCTTGAAAAATCTGTCTGCCATTTGACAGACAGAGGAAAAAGGTGAAACGTTTACAAGCTTACTGACATTTAAAAATAGCTAGTCTAATAATATCTTCATTAAACTTCATTGGTACCAGAGGATAAATATTTTTGTTAACATACACTTAGCCAAATCATCAGACTGAAGGTGAAATAAGTGCTAAGGAATCACTTGTTATAGTTACTAAGCACAGTAAGATGTATTTTAAATTTAAACCTATTTTACTAATGGATGATTTTTTTTTTTTAATATTGTTCAGGAATTTCTTACTTGAACAACCTTCAATCTTTTTAATATACAGTAAGTGCAGAATCTTTTTCTTCCCTAAATTGCTTTGTCTCAAAAGCCTGTTATTCTGAACCTCAGTCCCTTGAATGTTTGACTGTGGCTTTCTGGGAAGCCCTTTCTGTGTCCTCTGTGGTGCTTATGTTTGGTGATTTAAACTAATTCTGATTCCAAAAAGACAGATTACCCCATGAAGGAGCTCTGGTGGCTTCACACTCTGCTCTGGCAACCATCAGTTTACCAGTATTGCAAGACTGCAGGGTGCTTTTTATTTTGCTTCACTGAATGTTAATACTAACCCACCGAACTGATTTCCTAAAAGCAAATATAAAAATCCCATTCCACAAGCAAGCTATCATTTAACAGTCTTTTGCTGATCTAATTTTGTAAAATACAGATTATAGGCACTAATTCATGTGTCATGGAATGTTTTAATTAACATAAGAAGCCAACATGTCTGTCTATACATGAACATGGGAATTCTAAAGGTTTTTATGTAGATTATGCTTGTATACAGGGGTGTATTTTGTGAGAAGCAGACTTCAAAAAGACCCTCTAGCCTCCACTGTAACATATTTGAAATAAAAGACATACATATCATCTTTAGTTATATTCCTTGAATGTTGTGTTTTAGATTGTGATATTAATTTTTAGTACTGAAAATTAATTAGTCACAGCTTCTTTTAATTAAATAAGTTAGTTGCTAATCATGATCTGCAAAAGTCTGGGCCGCCCAGAATGCTTATTCATAGCAATTAGAGAAGGAAAAGACATATTAAAGAAAGTATTTATTTCAAATAAATACAATATTAAATCAAATAGGACACTGAAAAAGTACAGTATATAAATCTTGAATTTAAGGTTATTAGGAAGCTTATATGTTGGTATTGTGATATTTTATGTATATAGTGTGTGTATGTGTGCATGGAAATATACTGTGAAAGAGAACACATTCTTTTTCATTACTTTCACTATTTTTATATGACTTCTATGACCATCAGTCAAGAGTGGTTTTGGCTTTTGACCCAATGATGGGCTGGAAGGGTTATCAGTATTATTTTAATTATTAATTTTTACAATGTTTAATATATTACTATTATCAAATCTGTGTTTCTCAAAAGGCACTGTATGGCAGTTCTAGATCTAGAAGTATTAGAGGAATAGGGAATGTACACACAATAGAAGCAGTTACAGGTAAAAACCAAAGGGGGTTTTGGAACATTAGAAAATAATACTGGTAATAGGAGCCCTGCTTCCCTGAGCTCTTACATGTACTGATATCAGCAGGAAATGAGAAGGGTCCTGAATAAAAGTCCACTTGAGAGCCTGCTTTCATGGTACTGCACATGAGCTGCTCCATGGTACACTAACTCCTAGCTGCAAATACATTTCCCCATAGATATAAAAAAATTATTACAACTGCAGTGATGCTGAAATGACGAGCCAAGTCAGTTTATGAACAAACTAGTAGTTTCAGAAAAATCACAGTTCCCCCATGATCACAGCACTTTTCCTGCCATCACACTTTGATATATTTTCAACTACTGGCAGTAGTAAATTGTTCTCTTCCTATAGAAAAAATAGTGATATTAATTACATGGCAAACAAAGTTCTAAGGGAGAAAAAAGAAGTAGTTCACATTATTTCTCTCATTTTGCAATGATTTCTATCCAGCCACTCTTCACAATACAGTAATGAGTAAACGTAGGGCTTCTATATTCCTTTCTCCATTGCTATAATGTATAGCTTATTATACTTCCATCAGGAAGTATAAGGGCACTTTCAAATCTTCCTTGGTTGCTTGCTAATCAAGCTGCCTATTCCTTATGAAGAACTGTTTTTGACATCAGACTTCAAACAAGTCAAGGTGCTGAGCTGTTTTCCTATAAAAGGTGCAGAACTGTGCAAAAAGATACCCTGAAATGATTCAATACATGATAGAATCATAGAATAGTTAGGGTTGGAAAGTACCTTCAGATCATCTAGTTCCAACCCCCCTGCCATGGGCAGCGACAACTCACACTAAACCATATCACCCAAGGCTTCATCCAACCTGGCTTTGAACACCACCAGGGATGGAGCATTCACAACTTCCCTAGGCAACCCATTCCAGTACCTCACCATCCTCACAGTAAAGAATTTCTTCCTTATACCCAATCTAAACTTCCCCTGTTTAAGTTTGAATCCATTACCTCTTGTTCTGTCACTACAGTCCTTAATGAATAGTCCCTCACCAGCATCCCTGTAGGCCCCCTTCAAATATTGGAAGGCTGCTCTGAGGTCTCCACGCAGCCTTCTCTTCTCCAGGCTGAACAGTCCCAACTTTCTCAGCCTGTCTTCATATGGGAGGTGCTCCAGTCCCCTGATCATCCTCGTGGCCCTCCTCTGTACTTGTTCCAACAGTTCCATGTCCTTTTTATGTTGAGGACACCAGAACTGCACACAATACTCCAAGTGAGGTCTCACAAGAGCAGAATGTTATCTTGGAGCTGATTTTCAATAAAACCGTAACAGGTAGAATAAATCTTTAATGAGTGCTAGAATCTAAGGTCAGGTCATAATGTCTATTAAATCTTTACTACAATCTCTAAATACAGTCTCTGCATACAAGAAAGGAATCACTGGATAAAATAGCAATTATCAGCAACCTGCTGCCAAGATATGAAGGTTTTTGTTGTTTGAGTACTTGTGATCCCTGGTATTTTGGAATAATTTCTTTTGCTTTTGAACCTGCAATTTCAAGTTGGCAGCTGGAAAGGACCTCACATTTTTGTTTGTTTTACAACTGTCTGCCCCCGGCAAAACTCTTTCAAATTGACAAGACCCTACTTTACAAGACACATTATACTAAAATATGTTTGGCAAGCACTGTAAACAGAAAAAAGGCTCATGCCAGAGACAAGAGGAAGAAAATCCATCATCAAAAGGAAAAAGGATACTGTATTTCATGGCAGGGAAGAATAGCCATGCATATATTACATAGGATAAATGCTAAAATTAAGCGCTGGCAGTGTAGTTATCTACAACAGAGAGAAAGATGCCCTTAAAAGGAGTGAAACATTTCTTCCTAAAATGGACACTGAAAAGCAGCCACTGTAATATACTTCTGCTTCCTATAGACAGTAAAGGCAGTCTAGGGAATATGGCTAGATATATTTACATTTTCAGCTGTGCAGTCAAATAAGAGACATCCCACCCAGAGGATCACATGAAGTTTGACACCTGTTACCTAAACCAATAAATATAGATGCATTACATTCAACACAGAAGGTAAATGAAACTGTTAAAAGGGAAAAGAATGAGTATTAGAAGACCTAAGACAGATATAAAGGCTCTAGGCAGATGGGATAACCACTACATTTATTGTTCTATAAAAACCACAAGTAAAAATCTCGTGACTTTAACGGTGGAGCATGATATTTTCAAAGGAGCTTTAAGGCTCCTTGTAGATTCCTAGATTTTATGGCAGTGTTACAGGAAGGCATGTCTAATCCTACCTTACCAGTAATGGAAATTTGTACCCAAGTCCCCTAGCATGTAGTTGTCAAAGGAGCTTACATCAATACAGTTGCACAGAGAAACAAAAGACATTTCCAGATAACATCTTGCCACTGGGTTGTTTTAATATTTTTTGAAAGCCACTTCCTAGAAAAAAATTGCCTTTGAACACAGCCTGAACCAAGGCCTCCTTCAATCAGTTGTGTGGGGTACTCATAATTTTGTAGTTTCCCTTTCACAGGAGTAAAAGACTTGAGTATCTCTAAGTGTATTTCTTCGCATAATTAAACACCTCTTTTCAACTGACACAAAATAAATTTAGGCACAGTTTCAATAGTGTTTTACTCTTAGCACTGCTACCATGAATTTCAATGCGTAAAATAAAACCTTATGGAAAATGTCAAATGATTTAGGACTCTAAACACTGTTGGCTTCTGCACCTTATATGTTTTAATACATTTGTAATATATAAAATACTTTATATATATGCATTATGGAGGTTAATCTACCTAATTTGAAAAGGAAACAAGACTGCAAATTCTGATGATTCTTCTTCAGGAAGGATAAGCTTCCTGAAGCTTTCACGTCCTTGGGACTGGTGCAATCCTGTGCTCTATAAAAGCAAACTATTTAGTCTTCCAAAATGGTGCCTAAACCCTAGATACCAATACCAGAATTTCACAATGTTTAGAAAAAAAAATTTAATTTAAGGGCAGATCTTTTTATTTTATTTTTTTTTAAATGTGGTTTTCCACCACCAAGGAGCAGGAGACAAGGAAAACAAAACCTCCAGGAATGTGATTTTCTTCAGAAATGTTAGTGGCAATCATGTAAGACAAGCCAAGAACTGCATTAGAAATCCTAAAAAAATAAGGCATCTGAATCCTTCTTCTTCTACCCTTCATCCAACTTTCCGATGGCACATCCTACAGATATTTAGTTTGCATCTTCAAGCTAATACTCAAGGAGTGGGGAGAAGGAAATCCATTCACAGGCTACAGATCAAAGCCTGAAATTTCATAACAAACAGTCATGTTATCAGAGATCCCTGACTCAATTTTTAAAGCATACAGGCAGTCTGTGGGCTTTCTGTCTCTTCATTATATACATATTTCTGAGTGAGGTCAGCCCTTAGAGATTTCTCATGAGTCATCCCCCTTCTAAATATTCTTCCTTGGCACTGAAATGATCCATAAGAAGAGAATCAAGACTTCAGGTTCTTAGAGTTGATCTGTGCATGTTCTAGGTCTGTAATTTAAAAAGGTTGTTTAAAGGCAGTGCATAAAAGCCTTAATAAATTATTAGAAACAGGTTGTCTCACTGATGGCCAATCCAGTCTATGGTTCCTCAAAAGAGCTTTTTACCACCTTATTGTTTCTGCTTTGTATGATTTTAAAACTACTTTTATAAGAATAGATCTGTATAGGCATATATAAATCCTAAAAAAAACCCAAACCCAAAATAGAAAATTACTAATGGACTAATACTGTATCTAATGTTCCACAAGTTTTCTGAGTTTATTGACATCAGAATTCTGTAACATCAAACTATTTCTTTAGCATGTACTTGTTCCCAGCATGATTACATATAAAGTTACATGAACTTTTCAAACCCCTTTTCGTACAAGTTCCAGGAAAAAAATCCACTCACAGAATGGAATTGCCTACAGACATGTATTTTTAGAACAGCTATGCACAGTAATATACAAACCTCAGTTTAATGAAATTTCCCTTCTAGCTGTATACTAGGCACTGGCAAGTGCTCTGTGGAAAGAAGATGCAGATGTATGCCTTGGAAGATCATTCTACACTTATGGCTTCCCAAATCCTTGTTTTTTCGTTTGGGGTTTGTTTGTTTTTTTTTTTTTTTCTTTCCTTGTTGAATTCAGAAACGTCTTGCTGACATTTCATCAAACAGAAGGAAACACAATTGTTGTGGTGCGTTTTATTCAAGGATATTCATATAGAAACGGGCCTATTTTCTCTATGCTTTACACCATAGACCTGCATTAGGGGATCCCTGGCTGTTGCAAACTTTTTCAAAAAGATTCATAAAAGATCACTAAGAAATAAGCTTAGTGAGTGAAATTTAAGGGTCTATAAATTTAAGGCAGCCAAAACCCAGTCAAAGTTCTAAGTCCACATGAGGCTGACATGTACACAGCTGCTTTTATTGGTATGTAAAGTGAAGAAAACCTAGAGTCAGATGTTAGAGTGAAGACTGATAGAAAAATATATTCAGGCCACCAAGGACCAGTGGCTACAGTCATGGGACTGACAGAAGGACTATAGCTAAGTCACATACATCTGTATGGGTAGAAATATTTCATCTGGTAGGGCAAATTACTCCATGCAGAACTAAGAGCTGCAACTGCTAGAGTTCTTATTCATGAACTATGCTGAACTGTACATATCACTGCAGATAGGACTCAAGTCTGCATACTGCCAATTTAATGTAAAAGACACCTCAATTAATAGCAAGACTGCTTGGGTGTATACAGCTCTGTCTTTCTGTTTGTTCAGTCTTACCTTTCCTAGGAAGACAAATGCTATAAGCTTCGATTGTTGTTTTATTTTTCTAACAAAATAGCTTGCAAAGATTTCCTCAAAGCTTCAGCAGAATTTTAATGCTGCTATTAACAGGCAGTTTCCTGGTTTGAAAAAATTATTTGCTGCTTTCCAAAGCACTCTCTCTTGTTTTGCTAAAGTTCTTTTGATCTATGTATCTCATTTCCAGTTCAGTACACCAAAGCCAGAGATTTCAGAGGAGATAGCAACGTCCCCACACTCTGAAGGTTTTATTTACTAAATAAGGAGCAAGGAGTAGAGGAATCTTTGCCAAAGCTGTCTCGCTCTTGGTTGTGATCCTGATTGAATTCATAAAACTTTAGGAAACTCCTTCAACTCTGTAGGCAAAATCCTGAACCATCAACATAAAATAGTTATTCTGATCTCAAAATAAAAATATGCTCACCATACAAGATTACAGATACTGAGTTCTGAATCAAGAAGCCGATAAAGCAATTTTTAGACAAAATGCACCGCAGCTGCTCTGAACTCCAGCCTAAAGCACTCACCCAGACCTGAAGGGAAGGTGCAATATTTATTATTTTACAAATTTTGAGGGACTTTAGCTGGGTACAAAAGTTCTGGATTCTGCAAAGAACAGTGTTATTTTCATAAAATAAATGCCTCCTGCTGTTATCTCTTCAAAGTGTTACTGTGCTGCTGACAGGCTATCTAAATTATTAGGAATAACTTTTTCTTATTGTTCAGTAGCATGGTTGGAATTAAGTAGACATTTATGAAGTATCTGCATATAGGACTACTTTAGATAGAAAAAAATATAAAAGATTTAATTCACAATCCTGCCTAAAGTGGGGCTGAAGTGGAATTTGAAAATGTCAGTACAAGCATTAGATCCTCTAACACCACAGGTACTCTTTTTTTATCCAGTAAAATTCCCTAAAGTTCTTCCCTAAAAACTCTTCCAGACAGTTCAGCAATTGTATCATGGTGTCCTGTTTAGATCCTCTTCATTTTTAATTCCTGAAATGTGCAAGCCAGTAAGCAGAGTTAGAACCTACTCCCACCTTTTTTCAAACATCTAATCTGAAAAAAAACATTGTTCAAGCAATGGTTATGTGCAGCTCCTGTACCATTTCCCAGTTGTTTGGGTAACTCCTTCCAGATGCAGAAAACTCATGTTCAGTAACCTCCTCTGCTTATGGGGGCATCACAGTTACAGTTCATCGATTCCTAGAATCATTTAGGTTGGAAAACACCCATAAATCTATCAGGCTCAAATATAAACCCGCCAAGTCCACCACTAAACCATGTCCCTAAGGGCCATGTCTACACATCTTTTAAAAACCTTCAGGTATGGTAACTCAAGCACATACCTGGGCAGCCTGTCCAAGTGCTTGACAACCCTGTCAGTGAAGAAATTTTTCCTAATCTCCAGTCTTAACCTCCCATGGCACGACTTGAGACCATTTCTTCTTGTCCAATGCTTGTTACTTGGGAGAAGAGGATGATACCCACCTCACTACATCCTCCTTACAGGTAATTGTAGATAGTGATAAGGTCTGTCCTGAGCCTCCTTTTCTCCAGGATAAACAACAGCAGTTCCTTCAGCGGCTCCTCACAGGCCTTGGTCTCTAGACCCTTCGTCAGCTTCATTGCTCTTCTTTGAACTCCATTGTACATCTTTCCCATCTCCTAGAAACCGTAAGTACTGGAAAGGTGACTGTTCTGATGTGGAGGTTTCTTTCTGTTTTCTGTTGAACATCATACCCTGTGAGTAGCAGAAGTAAAGATTTATTGGCCCAGATGTAATAAGTGAGTGAGACCTTTGTTTTCTTCTGCATAGTGATTTTTTGAGTGACGTTTGTGCCCATTTTGGAAAAGAGCAGTTATACTGACCATTTTTTACTTTGTTTGATTTGAGAACACTTTTGTCCCTTGGGGGCAAAGGAGATGGAAATGTGAACAAAATCTGAAACACCTCACCAGAAAAGCACACCCAGATGCATATCTGCAACAAATACAGCAAGTGCCTAGACATTCTAATTTAGCTACTCTGTTTGTTGCTGTCTGCTCACTCACCCAGCCTTCTAGAAATGTGAAAAGGCTCATTTTTCTTCTTTATATTCCCCTACTTCATGGGCTGAAGTATGACTGACAGTCACTGGGGATCAGTTCAGTGTATCACATCTGTTTTCTGTTTCTGACTATTGCTTGTAGCAATATATAACTGACAAAGATAAAACACTGAGTCATTAGAAGCAGATCCTGTCAGCCATTTCTTACCTTAGCCACAGCTTTTGTTTGTGTGTTGTACCATTCATTACAAAAGCTGTATTTGGGGTGCCTATTTAGAGGAGAAGTTATTTACTTATACCAGATAATATGTGGTGCTTGGGTTAATGGTTTAGTGGTGGACATGGCACTGCTAGGTTAAGAGTTGGACTCGATGATCTTAAAGGTCTTTTTCAAGCTAAATGATTTTATTTAGGCTGATTTACAGAAGAAATAAGGGTTAGGCAATCATCCCACTTTAGTATGTGCGTGTGCCTACACTTTCTACTTCAGCCAAATCTGATAGTGTGGGGAAGGTCTCACAGTTCCTGCAAGTTTCATGAGCACAGGATCATAGAAACATAAAATGCTGTTTGGGTTGGAAGGGATCTGAAAGCTCCAGTAGTTCCTCCTATGAGCAGGGACACCTTCCACTAGACCAGGTTTCTCAAAGCCCCTTCCAACCTGGCCTTGAACATTTCCTGGGATGGGGCATCCACAACAACATCCATAACGCACTGTGTGCACTTTGGCAGAAAGAAAGGTGCAGCTGGAGGTCTCTCTTTGCCCTGCATTGATCACATGGATCCTGAGGTCTCCAAACAGGTTACTTCTCAGTGGTAATAGTGTTAGACAGCCACAGAGCACATAAATACATAACAAGCAAAGCTTCAGAAATTCTGAAAGGTATGTTAAAGGTTTGTTAATTTTGTTTTATTTTTTCTCTAAAGCCCTGTTCAAACTAAAGAAATTAAATACTACCTAAATATCATTAATATAATCTTTGGCCAACACTGACATTAGCAATATTTAAAGAAACAAGGGGAGTAACAAACATTAGCAAATAGTTTTGAGGTATGTCTTATTTTTCTAATCTAGTCAATCCCTAAATAAATTATATTCTGTCCTTTACAGGGGCCATCACAATGTCTTCAGCTCTACAGCAGTCCTAAAGGAGGTAATTTTCAGCTGATATGAAGCAAGTAGTACTGAGAGATAGATTTCTCCCAGTGTTTTGGGCTTTTTGGGGGATATTAATAAATTGAATGACAATGCAATCTATTTCCACATAAGAGGATATAGGCATTTTACACACACACAAAAAAAAACCCCGCTGTTTAGCAAATCTGTTAACTGTGAGTCAGCAAGATTATTGTAACCCTATGTCAACAATGTCTGTGAGGCCTGTCTGTTTGGAAAGACAGTCTCTATGAGGAGTGTAATGCAATTTTTTCAGCTGAGGAAAATCAAAATTTGACAGAGGCCCCATAGCTCTCAGACAGTTATAGACAATTCAAGTTGTTGTTCAGGTCCTGAATAAATGCCAAATCACTTCCTTGTTTAATACATGTGCCAGAACTTTAGACCCCACTGATAAAATCAGTATTGTTGGTACTCAGAAGCTAGTCCAGCATATCACAACAGCAGTTCCATGTGCTGTCATTGTGTCCATTGAATGTATGGGTAGAGTACTGTGAGAGAAGTTTCAAGTGCTTGGTAGAGTGACAGTGAGAGAACAGCCACGTTAATGTTATCAACAATAGAATGTTCCCTCATGCCCTCTGAAAACCTTAAAGGAAATATCAAAAGTTAAAGGTGTGCTCAGAAAACAGGCAAGAGCCACCACTTAGCAGAATATCGGTGGAGCTCTGTTGTAGGGAAGCAGACACAGACAAGGGAGCAATGGCTGAAGCTGATTACACTGCTGAGCATGAGTTAATGAGGACATAAGGTCAAAGACAGTGTGAGTATATTTTACGTGGTAGTAATGGAGCGAGAACAAAGAGATTTAGTACATGCACAAAATAATGTAACAAGGGTATATGGCAGTCCGCTGCCAGGAATCTTTTTCTGTTCTGTCATTCCTGGGTGCGGAACTGGAAGAATTAAGGTTACTGTGGTGGCAGTCAGGCTGTAGGCAGCCTGTGCAAACAAGAGCAAAAATGAATCAGATAGTCAGCTACTTCTTACATAGCAAGATGGGATTCTATGTTAGTACCAACATTCGTGCAGTGTTATAAAGCACAGTGTTTTTCAAAGTACTAAGACCTATCACAGATGCAGAGAATGTATAACCTAGCACAAAAATAGACCATCCAGCTAAGAATACACTGTGAAAAGTTGTTGCTGAGGCTAATACTGGGAAGAAATCAGTTTAAAGGAAGAATGTGTGAAAAAGATGAAGGAGTCTTTCAGGTCAGAACTGCAATATTAATTAGGTTATCGTGACTGACTTCCTTGCATAGGTACTAAAACAAGCAATAGCAGCAAAAGCTCTGTTAAGAAAAGGAATTAGGCATAGAGCAGGAAGAGAGACATAAGACCAAGTATAGTGCTCATTGATTCAGATGTAGCACAGAGGCATGGATATTTCTATGGATAAGTGGATATATATAAGGTAGGAAAGGATATGGATTTCATTGCCTGTTCTTTTCCTTCCTAGTCTGAGAAGAAAAACAGGTGAATGATAGCATGAGGGGATTTTATAAGAATCTCTTCCTGGAAAGCCACATCTACCTTCCTTGCAAATGATAACCCAGATGTCAAAGATCTTGAAATATCTCTGTTTTCATGTAACATAAGTTGCCCTAAAACTGCAAGAAAGGTGTTAAAAAATGAGATTGCGTGACCATCATAATGCATGTGCCTCACACTTTGTTCTTGAAAGGTTGTTCTATAAGATTTAAATACAGTCTTCCTTTACTCTTCTGAGGTGTGATTCCAACAACGCAGTTATCTTTGTTGCTACTTTTTTCTATGTCAGTCTTAACAACTTTGCTATACCCCAAATATTATTGTGCTATAAAAATCATTTGCTAATGCACAGATCCTGCACATCTTAGGGTATGTGACTGCCAACAGATCAATCGTGCTATTGTGTGCGTTTTTTTTTTCCCAAGAAAAAGAAACAGTTCATTTGTCATGAACTTCTCTATCAATATATTTTGATAAGGCAAAAATATAAATGTTTTTCAGGCATGTCTTGGTTTATGTGGTCAATTCAAATACTAAGCAAGTGTCAAAAAATAATTCATATATTTGTATTTCGAAAGGTACCAACTGGTTTGAATGTTAAACAGGCCCAAACTTTTCTGATAGCAGGGTACATTATTTTGGTCATTGTTTCCCACAGCAGATGCTAGAACATAAGCTGTGAAAACTTTACAGTTTAAACAGTCAGATTGTTTTGCTAAATTGTATGCAAGAGTTTGGAAACAGAGGATGAAAATACGTTTTTTAAAGGCAGAAAGTGGGAAACATGAATATAACATGGTTCACTGAAAGTGAAAAAAAAACAGTATTTGATCACAGAGCTATCTGTGAAAGATGGACAGCTGACAGAAATCTTTCAAAACTGTAATTTCTTCAACTGAGTGATACTAGAATGAGGGTTAACAGGGTAGATCTAATTATGACAGAAATGAAAAAAAAGAAAAAACAACAAAATCAAAACCAAACCAAACAAGAAAAAGGAGTACTACTTATCTCTATTACTATCTCACATTAGCATATTTGACCAAATGGCTGCTAACTGTGAACAGACCAGACAAATGGTCAGACCCTGCTTTAAGAGGGTAACTCTAGAATCTAAGTAAACACGACAGGTTATACCAGAAAAAATCTTACAAATCCAGCTCCCACTGTGCACATCATTAAAATTCTTCCTCTCCCCAGCCCTTCCCCCAAACTGGAGTGATTCTGACATGAGAAGTTTTCAGGCCATATATGGAGTTCTGAAGATAGATTCCCAGATCCAGACTCTAAGCCATGAACAAGGATAGTTTATCCGAAAGCAGCTGTAAGGGTTGTACCCTGAAGCATCAGCAAGGACAGGTCAGCAGCTCATTTACAGAATGACTATGAAAGAAACAGAAAGTCAGTTCCCATTTACTTTAATGTACCAGGTTGAAAAATTTGGCAGGTCAGGTCTTACTTCAAAACTGGATTATCTGAGCCTGTAAGAAAAGAGGTAAGATGGCTGAACACAGAGCTGTACTAATCCTCCTTATTTGGGAACACAGAAACAGCAGCTCCTGTTATCTCTCCATTTGAGAGACTAAGTAATTCAGACTCCTTAAGATCTGTATACAACTGATAAGAATACAGCCTTGCACACTTTCATTCAGCAAGGATTGTATTCTGTATGAAGTTGTCCTACCCTATCTTAGAATAAAAATAGACATAAACAAAAAAACAGAGAGCAATGAGTTGTTTGAAATTGAGAGAAAAATATTTTTTTAAATCTAGAGCAAAACTAAATGTTAAACTGTTTTCTTACTGAATCCCAGAGGTATTTCTGTCCATGGTATGTCTCTATGTAGCATTATCTTGCTACGGCCACCTAGACAATTCTGTAATTCCCATTTTTCCACCTCTTTATGTACTGCCTCTGAGGGAGGTTCTGAAAGCCATTAACCAGCAGCTCAACTTGCAAATGTTAGACAACCTGAGAGGGCAAGGGTAGGAGGAAGGAAGACAGAAAGAAAACAGCCACATGAGAGATGCTTCATCACGATAACACCTGACAGCCTTTCTCCTAAGGACTATGCTGTTTCTTTCATCCTACTTCCAGCACATCAGCTGGAACGCCACTGCATAAAACTGGAGAACAGTCAAAGCTGTTGGACCTTAAAGGTACAGGTGAGTTATCCTTGGCTGTAATATGCCCTGTGCCACCCAGCTGGACCCTGACAGTGAAGAAGGGTAGGTAGGAAGGACTGGGATTGACTTTCTTTGCCACCTTGATGGTGTCCACCATCATCCAAATATCATGCACTCAGCAGTGGCAAGATCCCAACCTTTAGCTGCCTCTCTGGCCCTAGATAGGGTTCCTCCCTGTATAGAATGCAGTGACTCTCTTTCCTAATGTCCTGACTCTCATTCTGTGAGGTTTTTTTGGGAGACCACAACTATGTAGTGCAGCTGAGACAGCCTTCAGCAACCTCACCAACAATGACCTGGATGAGCTGGATGGGGAACACTGAGTCTGGATGTAGATCAAGCCCAGGTATAGCAACCTAAGTTTTATGCCGTCTGGTGATGTCCCATCAATCCTGTGGTGTTGAGGAAGGCCTTGGGGAGACAAACCAGCAGGTCTGGGTCAGCAACAAGGATGCAGAAGAGAAGTGTAGGCATAGTTGTTTCACAGCTAAATCCCGCTCATATTGCATCACCTCATCTTAAAAGCATCTTCCAAGGGGGAGGAGTGTCATACCAACTTTATCACCCTGCCCTGCTATGGTTCATGTCTGAAAGGAGCAGACCCTGTACTCAGTCCTCTCAACTCCCCAACTCTGCCAGTGGTACTCCTAGGAAGAAGCTGCACGCTGTTGCTCTGACACTGACTCCCTGGAGGCATAAATCTCCCTTCTTTTTGGCTAGCTAACAAGATAACACAGGGTGAAACATCTGGTTATAAATCACAACGGCAGTGTGTCCATTGCTGCTCCCTCTGGGGAAAGAAGGTGAGAGGCAGAGACAAAGATTATCACAATATTATTAAAAACTGATGCTTTTTGCTTGTGCTTTTGTCCTTAACTCTTCCATAATCTGAGAGGGAGTATGTATGGTGTATTTGGTTAAGGATATATAGTCCTTTGTCATGGTTTATACACATCTCATAACTCAGCATCATGGAGTCATTCTCTCACTCTTCCCCTTTGCCCCCTCCAGGCAGAATGGGGAGGCAAATCAAAAGAATGTAAACCCCATGGATTGAGACAAGAATTTAAAAACAAAAATAAAATAAAATAAAATATAATGATAATAGGAAGAATACCAATAATAATAATAATCATAACAGGAAAAAACACCCAGTGCTACTGACCAACAGCTAAAACATGAGTGAGTTATCACAATTGTTCTCAGACTGAAGCCAAAGCACAGCACTGTAACAGCTTCTAGAAAGCAAAATAACTGTTACAGCTGCAACCAGGACACCTCTTCTTTCCTGTTGGTGGGAGGAAACACTACAGATATTGCAGGACAGATTTAGCTACATATCCTTCTGCTGACAAGGGATTTGGATAATTTTTTAAATTTTAAGAATTAATTAAGAGCCTGGCAGCCATTAAATGCCACCCATTAAAATAAACAGAAGTCCTGCCATTTGCCACTGTAAGACTTGGATTTCATCATGTACAATAGAATTTTTCTTATATTTACACTGAATGTGTAAGAAATCATTTAATAGAGATTAAAGAGGAAATGAAACTTTGTTCTACCTTGCCCGCAAGAAAAAATAGACAAGATCTCTTGGGAAGTGCTATTGGACAGAAGATTTAGGAAAAGTTATATACTAAATCCCAGTTACTGGTGACTGTAATCCTAAAGCACAATGAGAAAAACAAAATTTATTTTATTAAATTCCTTCAAGATTAAAAACAACTACTCCCCTGTCTCTAGCAATCCCAAACTACATATGGAAATGATAATGTAAATTACTGGGATTTTAATTTTTTGAAATCTTTGAGAAATTCCAGATCTTCTGATTTGGAAATGACAAAAGTTAGACACTCTCTGCTTAGGGTGTTCTTCATTTTGTTGTTAAAAGCCAACCAACCAACTAAAAAAAAACCTTCCAGTAGATTAGGATAAATCATTATTACAAGGAAAAACAGTCTATAAACAGTCATGGTAGTACGTATATTTTAAATCATAACCCATTACTAATACTGCTGTTTGCTAGATATCACTTGATTACTGGCCACTTAACTCATTGGCAGGCTATCAAATATAGTCTTTTGACAAGTGATTCGTTTAACGATTAGGAAGATGTTCAGAGGATCCAAATAGATTGCATTAGTATACTGTTAATAATTCAGTCTTCCTACTCCCCTCAAAAAAAGAGAGTAAGATGGAAAAAGAGAAAAAGGACAAAGAGGGGGCAGGCAGGAAAGAAGGAGAAAATAGGAGTGGATTTGGAAAGTTCAAAGTGACCAGGTTGCCGGGCTTATTTGCATCTTGTGTGACTCTGATCAAATAACTTCTCCTCTACTTATCCAGCACTCCATCCATCCATAAAAAGCATTATGACTGCAGCTAAGAGAAAGCAGATTCAGCTTGTTATTGTGTTGGATTTGAATTTTTTTAATGTATACACCAGCCCTTGAGAGTCCTGCCAGCAATCAGATTATTAACTTCATAATCCCAGAGCAGAGTCAGAATGTATGATTTTGTTCAACTAATTTCTGCAAAAGCAGGAACATACAGTAATGACATTTTGTCTGAGAATAAACACATGCCCTCAATTTTCCTTATAAGCTTTACCAAAAGAGCTTTATTTTCTTATAGCAAGTCCCACAGTTCTACATATATGGGCTGTTTCTGGACAACAGTAGAGATATCTTCACAAATAAACATCATTATAGTCAGAAAGGAATGATTTGCAAAAAAAGAAAGCTACACATTAGAGACAGCCCTTCTGCATGATATTTTTCTTTATGGAATTATGTTTTTTCAGGTTACTACTATGTTCGGTGTACAACCATATAGGTTCCTTCTCAGAATAACTGATGATCAGTTAAACAACCAGTCACTCTCCTTTTCCTGGAAGAGCCTCCTCAAAGAGCAAACAGGCAGTGAAGTCAATCTGGTCCCACTCTGACAAGCCACACTGCTGCCAGCTGAGCATCTTGTAAGGCAAATAGGTGTTTGTGCAGTCCTCTCCTCTGGAAGTTGTTGCATGTGTCCAGACTAGTATGTTTTTCTCTTCAAGCTACATATCTGAGACCAGGCACGGAAGCTAAAATCAAGACAGGATATAACAGGAATTTTATGGAATTATGCCTTTTTTGAGGGCATATATGCAATATGATTCTCTTTCATGTTTTATTTCACTTGAAATATTCCTTAGTGTTTACTCATTTGAAATATGTCCAACAAGACTGTAGGCTGCAGGACAGGTCTTTCCATTATTTGAGCTCAATGGCTCTTTATGGGCAATCTTATTAATTTCTCTCAGCATCCCTGATCAGGCATTAGGAAGCCCAAGAGTAAGGATGACTGATCTAAATATTTGCCCTGCACTTAATGCCATCCCATTTCATGACACAGCCCCTAAATTCACACTGGGGAAAGATTTCTTCACTCTATTTAGAATGCTAGTAGAGTATCCTAAACAGAGTAATTACACATAATAAGTCTTCAGATGAATAAAAATTTATCAGTGCCTTTCAACAAGCAATTTCTCTGCTGCTGTGGTCTCTTCAAGAGGCCTAGAAGCCTGGAAGGATGTTGCCCTGCAAAATAAGATGAATCATCATAACTCTGATATGAAGATGGAGTCTTGAAGTGAAATATCTTGCTTCAGATGACAGCAGTAAGAAAGCAACCCATTTCCCACCTCCTTGTGATCACTTCTAGAATACCATGGCCGTTTTCTTCATCAGCCAGTTATTCTGCACACACATACTGAGAGAAATGTAAAATATTTTTCCTTTTATAGGCATTTTACAACTGCAGAGCTCAGCTAAACACAGCCTCTCCCTGATGAAGAGCCTGTTCTTTGCCAAATTGACAAGGCTGAGCAGAGAACTGCATCTTCATCCAAATTAGAGAACAACAGTGTTTACTGTGGTGTGCCTCTTGCCTAATTGCTAGAGTAACTAAGAGTCTTCTTTCTGAGACCCAGGACCACTGAATTTATATCATGTCTACGTTCATCACAGCCACGGTCTTCAGGACAGAAAAACGTAACTTAATTATTTCTGTCTTCACTGTGGGATGGCAAGTGCTGAGCCTTTCTGCACCGCCACCTTCTGTATTACTCATTAACGTATTAAAGTTTTTCAGCATAGCACTTTCATTTCTGTCCTTAAAAAAAAAAATTATCCAGTACCAGAGATGCCTCTGGGATGATATCATCCAAGAAACTGTAACTAAGTAGGATTATCCAGATTCAAATCAGTTAAGAGTGATTCTGCTTCTTTCAGTTTGTTCCTAAATCTTTAGATTTCATTGAATTTTGACAATTTCAGTAGAAATCTCTGAACCGTGATGTATACTCACACCTAAAAACTGCTTTTTCCTCAGATTTCCTGAGTAAAGAGAAATGAATAGCAGCAATGAGCTGCTGACACTATATCTGCTTCCCTTTGCCTATAATTAGTATGTTCTATTTACTGCTTTCACCACAAACCTATTTGCTCAGTGAAGTTCTGGACTTTCTTTTGAACATGCTCAGGTCTGAAACAGACAATATTTTTGCTGACATCAGAGAGACTGGCATCATTACTCCAATTTCCAACTGAGTTTTCTATCTAGATAATTTTCTTTGTAAAGGATTCTCTCCCAGTTTAAATATTTCATCCTTTTATTTATCTTGCACCTCTTACTTTACATTAAATATAGATGTATAGTATGGATAGGATATTTTAGTCCTCTGAAGAACAGGTCACACAATTATTACTATTATTATTGATAGTAGATATAGATATTACCCACAGTAGCTTTTGTAGACATGGATACAACTCGTAGTACCTAATTACAGGAACAAAAATATGTGCCCAAGTAGGGAGGCATGATCTGTCATCTTGTCTACCAAATCAAGCAAATAAATAACATAAGATGGAAATTCAACCTTCTGTAACAAAAATCAATTAAAATCAAGCACACACCGTCCAAAACACAAAGTGGTATAGAATTACATACTCTCTAAGGAAATCTTTGCCTGTAACTGATTTGAATATTGAAATAAATCACCATGTATCCCCATTAACAAAATATGCAGTTCTGAGCATTTGTAGTATTTAATCTGTATAACATACAAACCATGTGCTAAATATCAGGATATGATTAAGTACTATATATTTTTCTACCTTGAAAACAAAAATATCACTTCATATTTATATTAAGAAACATTTTGTCCACAACTTTCTTAGTTCTTTCTCCTCTACAAGAAAAGCATTTATTTTATTTTTCAATAACCATAGCTGCAAATGGTATAATTCAGTCAATGTCAGGAATCCACCAAAGAGTAGAAGTCCAAATGCATGTGTTATAGAATATGTAGGTTAACAAATACAAAAGAACACACACCTTCCAACTTATATGCATAAACAGTTTATTTCTAGGTAAGGAAGCATTTTATCTGAAATACTAGAAGATCACTAGGGTACTGAAAAGTTATACAGATAAGAACTATAGTGAAATATAGCATCAATGAAGGTAACGCATCTTTATATTTCACTGGACTTAAAAGTGTGAAATACGTTCAGTCTTTTTTCCAAGTCAGTTGTTGATAAATTCTATCCACATAGTCTTTTTCCATCTCCATACATGGGCAAATAATGACAAGCAGAATTACTCGAAAGCCATAATAAAATGTGCCCAAGCTTCCCCACACTGTCTATTTGGACTTAAGTTTTCATACCGTGGCTATTCCCACCATCCAAATAATGATGTTTTTTCTCAGCTCAGCAGAGTGAAATCCAACAGTCAGCCTTATGTCATTTCTCAATTTGCCTCTAACACAACTTTGGAGTAGAAAACATAATTAGTTTTGAAATCCATATTCCTGTAGGGGCTCAGTCTGAGAACAGAAGATATTAATTTGTGCCTGGCATTCTTGCATTGGTATAGCTGCCTCACAAAATCACACAGCAATGTCTCTCCAGCTCCAGCTGGCATCTAGTGTACAATGTCCTAGTGACTAGTTGTCAAAGCAGTTCTAATGGAAGACAAATTTGTGCTACCAAGGAATCACAAGAGTTCCCATGCCCAGCAGGGTTGAGAGGGACACATGCCACAGGAGCCCAGCTGCTTTTGCTGGAGGTGCAGGTAACATGCGCTGTCTTGTGTTATGATGTCTGGGTTCTCATATTTCCTGCCCGTAGGGATTATTGAGTGCCTAATGGAGCCATGAGGTACTTTGACATATTTTTATAGGTCTTAAAGACCTGAACTGAAATCAGTCCTATTTCAGCAGCTGGCACAAACACAGTGACTATCCTAAAGAGTACACTTTCAGAGAGGGGCTTGAATTAAATTTGATTTCACAACATCAGTACAGAGCAGAGTCTCTGGGCAGGGTGATATTCCCTTTGCAAATCCTCCTGTTAGCTGATGAACAGGAGTAACTAATTCTTGCTCAGGTACATGGAAAAAGGCAAAGGACAGGGTTGAACACATGATTCACCAGGAGGTAACATCAAGTGGTCTGGTAGGTTTTCACCACACAGGTTATCAGTATTTCCATATTAAACTGCACCAGCGAATGCAGGACAAACGCAAGCCTCAGCTATGCTTCTGGTTTGCAGTGGTGATTAGTATTCAGTATAGATGCTGCAGTTGCACAGTATGAGCATGTAAACTATGTAGATCCTGGATTCTGATTCTTTTAACCTTACTCAACCAGCCATCTACAGGGACAAGCAACAGAATGAGCAGTTATGAAACCTTAATAAATGTATGTGACTATATTCTGATTAGACAGCTATTGCTAATCTCATATATTTTAAAACTCAGCTTAAAAACACATCCGTTTTTCAAATGCTTTCTCTGTGGTTTTCATCTTTTCCAGTATGCGTAATATTTTTCTTTTGTGCAATTTAGCAATTTGTCATCAACAATTGCTGTCTCATTCACATGCAGCCGATTTTAATAACAAGAAAGCTCTGTGACCATTAGCAGTGCAAAGAAGTTGCACCTAGCAAGCTGTACAAAATGACCAATGGTCTGAATTAAACCAGCAGTTCATAAGACAGAATTTGTGTATCTGTGGTAGGATTTACAGTAAACTCCCTAATGTCTTTTTTTATTATGTAGGAAAAGATGAAAACTAACTAAAGGCTAAGGTTTAAAAAATTTTATTTTGCTCAAGATGAGTCAGTCTCCCCAGGAATCTCTACTAGCGGTTTCTCTCCCCAGTGTCAGTCTGACATTAAAGTTTCACCTTTTTCAAGGGCTTTTCTCTGTGTACCTTAAACATTAGGCTGTTAGTAAAAGTAGCTTACCACCTACTTCGTGAATATCTGGCAATCACCAGAGTCACCTACAGCACATTACTTGGGACTGTGTCCAGGCAGCTCTTGAATATCTCCACAACCTCTCTGGGTAACCTACTCCAATGCTCAGACACCCTCACAGTAAAGTTCTTCCTCATGAACTTCTTGTGTTTCAGTTTGTACCCATTGCCTCTTGTCCTATCAAGTCCCAGCACGCCTGGGATGATCAGGGGCTCATTCCACAGCAAAGCCTTAGGAGCTAAGGACCTACACAGAAGCAAAAGAGAAGTGCCTGAGATATGGCAGGCCAAGGATCACACTGATCCTCTCTTGGAAGGGGTCTGAACTTAGCTTTTAGGACAAGATCCACACTAATGAGTAGACACCAGGCACAGTTTTCTCCTTTTCCACCTGTAATTGGAAATGAAAGGCCTTTAATTCCAGCAGGAAATTCATGGATTTGCATTCCAAGAAAGTGACTCACTGTGTCGTTGAAAATGCCAGTTTTTAAGCACATCATCACAATGACACATCTTACTGGGTGGTGACCTCTACGCTGAGCTGGAGTTTGCATCAGACAACAGTGATTAGCTGACTAGCTGAGACCAGCACCCATAAAGTCAGCCAGAACAACACTACTCATGACATATGCTTGCATGTCTAGGGCTATACTGTTTTAAATATATCAGTTTTTAAAAATAACTACCTGAACAAAATTTATATAAAATTTGGATGACCATTAATTCTTAGAGAAAAAAAACATTTTGAAAAACCTGCATGAACACTCATTTATGAAAGTTAATTCTCACAAAAGCTATCATAAGTGTTCAAAAATGCTTTTTTGAATTTTAGCATGGAATAATTTGTGAACAACTATTAAGAACACAATATTTTTTTAATTCATTGCTAATTTATGGAGAACACTTGTCACATAGTGCTTCTTATAGTTTAGTAAATTCATGGTGTAATCAATTGCAAGAAAAATACTGTTTATTCTGTAGTCTTACAATGATATGCAAAAGTCAGCAGTGCAGAGTGAGTTGACCAGATGATGGTGATTTCCTTAAAGTTTCCAACTTTTTACTACAAAAAGGTGAAATGTAATAAATGTACTACATAAGTAATCTCTATAGATAAAAATGCATGAAAATATCTGTTTTGAGATGTCTGACCCAAATTCTGTATAAGTTAAAATTCCATTGATTTTGTATAAAGTTTCTGTGACTGCATTTTCATCTGGATCATAGATTTTAAAGCCAGCAAGCCCATTATAATAGTTAGAACTGATTTTCTGTCATAGAAGAATAAATTAATAACTTTTCTCAGTGAATATAGCAACTTGTGACTGAACTAAAACATACTCTTAAAAGCCTAGCCCATGATAATTTAATGATTTCCTGGGATAATGTACCACATCTCTCAATAAATGTTTCCAGTGGCTTAGTTATGCACACAGCTGTTATTTTCAGTTTGAACCTGCCACAGTTCTATTTCTAGCTACTGGGTCTAGCCTTAAAGATCTAGACTTTAGACACTCTAGTCTTAAAAATCAAGACTGTGAGCTTCCAGTATATTTTTCTCAAAAGTTTTGCAGCTGAAATCTTCCATCTTCCTGGAATTTAGTCACCCAGAAAGCCCAATGTGGGTTATGTTCAGATAAAGATCTCCTATTAATGCTAACATACTAATTTAGGTTTCCAGATTTATAAACCAATGCACAATTCTCATTCTTTCTTTTGTTTTTGTTCTTCAACATTGCTGTGTTTTACAGCACTGTTTATATATTTCGATGTAGATATGTAGCATTGGATATGCTTTCTGTTTTTGTTGCAGTTGTGCTAAAATAAAACATAGTCTTCTGCCAATATTTATCTAAGGAACCAGCTATTTTATTAGGCAATGCAAATCCTAAAATGTCATTATCCCATTTAAACTAGTTAAATAAGTAAATATAGGACTTTCTCGAATCACAAATCTGTAACACAATTACTGCCTTCCTGAGAATAATTTAACCAAAAATTGTCTCCTGCCTACTTTGTTTTGCTGTTATGTCAATAAGACTTTTTCATTTTAGAGTCATCCTCCTTTTCCAGATCAGACTACTTCAAAATTATTCCAACAAGTGATTTAACAATTTCACCTGATGAATTAACAAATTAATTAAAAAAAAAGTAGGAAAAGTAGAGGAAATGGAGTTCAAACTCTTTCACATCTTAGTTTCTGTTCGTATTATCCTATATTTCTTATGGGTCTTTTTTTTCCTGCTTTTTAACCAGCCTGTCATTTTACTCATTCAGCCCTGTGCCCTTGTCTTGTTTAACCACTTTATAAATTTTCATTAGTTCTTTATTCATTCAGCAGAAATATTTACCCTTTTAAAAGAAAAAAAAATTAAATCTCCTTCCCTGCATGCACTGGTTAACAGTCTCTTTATTTCTGTTCATTTTGAAGAGGTGGCATTTCTTGACAACCTTTATGTTAAACTAGTTTGTGATGACTCACTGTTGTTCTCATTATCCTGTCTGAGGTCTTACTAACATTATCCTTTAAATTGGCTTCAGCCTTGACAGAAAATGGAAACTGAATACTTAATCAGACGGTTTTAGTACATAGTGAAAATATAGCGGACGTACATGATTAGTTCATTAGAATCACATGCATATGAAGGACATAGCCCATCAGACAGTCAGAGCTTTTTTTCCTATTTACAAGAAGCAACCATAGAAATTATGTTAAGGCTGTATCTGTTACACACACGTATATACTCTGGAAATCTCAAATTATGTTTCTGCTTTCAACATAGATTTTTGTGGACAATTTACACATAAATCTTATTGTCTTTATTTTAACTTAAATTTAGTACTGCCAGTATATCTTAACTGTAAGGAGCACATTTACTTATTCAACAATCAGGAGCAAAGCTACTATAATTCACTAGATGGGATAAAATCATCCAATTTATTAGATATCAAAAGGCAATAAATCTGTTTTCCTGTGAATACTAAAGGCAGGTAGATGCTCAAAAAGAATGGATCTCACTTGAATAAATTACACCAATTTTGTTTAAGTGAAAGGGCCCTAAAGTTGTTGCACTTACCCTCATTTCAGGTTTGTCAGAACTTTGCCAGAAGCATAAATAAACATCTGTCTCAATAAGTAATAAATACTCTACATTAGACTTTCTTCTGGGATTGGTGGAAGTAGCCACACTGAGAGCTAGTCCACGACTGATCACATTCATTTCTTTTGCCTTTAGACTCTAATTCATTCACCTTGCATGAAGAGCAGATGCACTGACAGAGGACTGTGGGAGTTATTCTTCCACCTCTGCACTAGGCACACATACTCTATTGCTTACCAAAAAAAATGAAAACATATTGTAGGTTCTTCAGATGGAGAAAACAGCAAGTGGATACATATTCTCAATAGAATATTCTTCAATACAATATAAGGTCAATTTTAAGCTTAATATTAAAAAATAAGGCTACAATGAATTCATAATTCTCAAGATGATAGGTTACCAAAATGACTATAATTGACTGGAAAGAAAACAAAATCTATGAATATAATATTTAGCAGGGAAAAATAATTGCAGTGTATAAAATCTCTGTCTGGAATTTGTTTAATCACAAACATCAGACTGACAGCTGCAACAGAAGGAAGTACTGATGGTATAATATGATCATTTTCTTCTCTAATCTTATCTCTGTTGAAATAGAGATGACTTGATTTTTTTATTCTGACTGAAATGCATCAATCACAGGGCATTTTATAGCTGTGCATTTTCATTAAGTTTGATGGAGTTGTTCCCAGTTTATGGTGGCATGAGCTGAATACAGACTGGGATTTGAGGCTCTTCTAACTTGAACAAATCAGAGTAAAAGTTTGAAAACTTTAAATGTTATTATATTACTTCAGAATACACAACTTATTCTGCCCATAAAAAACTCCTTCCTTTTCGTTATCTGTCATTGGAACAGAATTTGAAGTGTTCGTCCTCACCTTTTTCTGCCTTTTAGTTTTTTCTTCCAATTTAGAGATATGTTGGAAGTAGGGTACCATAACAATAACAACAGTGGGATCATTAATAATAATTGCAACAACAACCAATTCATGCAGATTAACAGGTGACAGTGGTGTCAAACATTCCTTGAAATAGGTTGCCTTTTTATCTTTAGTTATCATAACTTACAAAGTAAACCACTTAGCAAAATATAGGGGGTTTCTTACCTGTAAAATTAACTAGCAAACAAGAGGGGCACCCATGGAGAATTTCACCATAGGGATCTGTGGAATGGAAGAATTAAAAAAGACAATAACATAAACACCACTCTGCTAGAAATCTTTTCTGACATATTTGCCTTGGCCACCAACTATGAAACCCATATCCATATCTAGAATAAGACTTTAATTAAATTTAATATGATTATGATTAAATTTATCTGCCTGTGAAAGTCATGGAAATAAAAATACCCAGGATCACAGACGCTTCCTGATGCTGTTTCAGGAACACCTACTGAGCAGGTCCTCAGTGTCTCTGAGTTTTCATCTTCTACTGCTCACTTAATGCTGATGGCATCAACAACTTGCCCCCCAGTTTTCTAGCCTGATCAGTCTCTCTCTCTCTATTTTCTTAAGGTTTTGTATTTTCCCATGCTTATGTTTTTCATCTTGAATCCATGAGCTACTTCATCTCACTGACAGTATCTGTCAGTAATTTTACCTTTCTTCCTCCCAGAGAATGTCACTGTTTGTTCTAAGGCATTACAGAATCACAGAATCCCAAGGGTTGGAAGGGACCTCGAAAGATCATCTAGTCCAACTCACCTGCAAGAGCAGGGTAACCTAGAGTACATCACACAGGAACTTGTCCAGGTGGGCCTTGTATATCTCCAACGTAGGAGACTCCACAAACCCCCTGGGCAACCTGTTCCAGTGCTCTGTCACTCTTACAGTAAAGAAGTTCTTCCTGATGTTCACATGGAACCTCCTATGCTCCAGTTTACACCCATTGTCCCTCGTCCTACCACTGGATATCACTGAAAAAAACCTAGCTCCATCATCCTGACACCCACCCTTTACATATTTGTAAACACTGATGAGATCACCCCTCAGTCTCCTCCAAGCTAAAGAGACCCAGCTCCCTCAGCCTCATAAGGGAGATGTTCCACTCCCTTAATCATCTTTGTGGCTCTGCGCTGGACTCTTTCAAGCAATTCCCTGTCCTTCTTGAACTGGGGGGCACAGAGCTGGATGCAATATTCCAGATGAGGCCTCACCAAGGCAGAGTAGAGGGGGAGGAGAACCTCTCTTGCCCTACTAACCACACCCTTTCTAATGCACCCTAGGATGCCATTTGCCTTCTTGGCCACAAGGGCACATTGCTGGCTCATGGTCATCCTCCTATCCACCAGGACCCCCAGGTCCCTTTCCCCTTCACTCCTTTCCAGCAGATCAACCCCCAACCTGTACTGGTACATGGGGTTGTTCTTCCCCAGATGCAAGACTCTATACTTGCCCTTGTCGAATTTCATCAAGTTTCTCCCCGCCCAACTCTCCAGCCTGTCCAGGTCTCGCTGAATGGCAACACAGCCTTCTGGTGTGTCAGCCACTCCTCCCAGTTTAGTGTCATCAGCGAACTTGCTGAGGGTACACTCGGTTCCCTCATCCAGGTCGTTGATGAAAATATTAAACAGCACTGGTCCCAGCACCGACCCCTGAGGGACTCCACTAGTCACAGACCTCCAGCTAGATTCTGTGCCATTGACCACAACTCTCTGCCTTCTTCCTTTCAACCAGTTCTTGATCCACCTCACTACCTGATCGTCAAGCCCATATTTCCTTAGCTTATCTATGAGAATGCTGTGGGAGACAGTATCAAATGCCTTACTGAAATCAAGAAAAACCACATTTACCGCTCTACCATCATCCCTCCACCTAGTCACTTCCTCATAGAAGGCTATAAGGTTGGTCAAACATGACTTCCCCCTGATAAAACCATGTTGGCTGTTCTTAGTGACCCATCATCCTTGATATGCCTAGAGATGGAGTCAAGAATAAGTTGTTCCATCACCTTTCCAGGGATGGATATTAGGGTCAAACTTCTGTAACTGCCATATCACAGCTGGACATTTCTTCCTTGCCACATGGGCAGTGCAACCCCAGGGAAGAGAGGCGTGTAGCAGTGCTCATGGACAAATAAAGGTCCAAGGGGTAACTGCTACTCATGACAGAGCAGGATAAACTGTGTGGTTGAAAGATTATGAGATCAAAGCCACAGCCCTCAGCAGGAAACAAAGTGACTACCTTCTGAAAAGAGTGGAGAAACCTATCTGCCAAGCAGATCTGTCACCATAGGAGATGCTTCATGTCCCAGAAGTCCACATCTCACAGGTTGCCAAGGCCCATTTACCAAATTATCAAACACTATTAATTCATGTTGACATTAATGGTACTGTCATAAGTACTCCCGGAGATAGGTGAAAAGTGATTCTGAAATCAGAGCTGAGCTACAGATATCAGATCAGATTACTTCAGTAAACTGAGAACTGGTAGATAGACCTCAAAGGACATAACTGTAAGGGGCAAAGGACCTAGGGAAGAACTGCCAGCTCCTCAGAGAAATTATACCAAGAACACAGTCTGATGGACAAGTTAACTACAAAGGCTCCATTTTCCTCAAACACAAAGAATTGATGATTTTGTCTGGGTGACTGCTTGCTGTTCCTTCAGACTCAGCTCTCTTTGAAGCCACTTTTTCATTTTGTTTGTTTGCACTATTAGGGATTCATCGCACTCTGAAATGGGTATCTTGGAATTGTCACATGAACTTGCATATTTCTGGATGATGACTATAAGGGCATCCCAGGGTGCCTAAATGATGACATCTCCATGTAGCTGACTAACATGATGTGAGATGACTCTTGTTCACTGAGCCATATTCCTGCTTTATAAGTTTACTGGATCCCAGTGGTTGCTGTCACTCTGGAATATGCAACAGCAACTTTTTCACTATTAAGGTTTACTTATATGAAATAGTATAACTACAGTACAATGGCACCTGCATTTGCTAAAAAAATGGCTTCTGGTTTCTTGGTAAGATCATCCAGAATACAGAAACCAGCTGTCTCAGTTACTGTTCACGGACTAATTGCTTCATTATTAAAACAATATTTTTTTAGGTGATGGTACGAAACACAGAAATTTTCAGAAAATTTTGGCAAAAATAATGAATGTAGTTCTTGCATAGTAGTCTCATATGAGATAATAGCAACCTCCTCTTGGGATATAAGGAAAATAAATCAGGAATTCATGTCAACATTTTCAAGCTTGTAGACCCAAGTCAGACATCTCCAGACATGCCTTAATTTTGAGAATTGGTGAATACCTCTAGTATTTATGGGTTTAGGTAAGTGCTGTGAGTGTTCAGCACATTCATCAATCTATTACTCACATTTTGATGCCAAAGCTTGAGTTTCTGTGTATATCTTTAGGCAGTTAGGAAGAAGATGGTTATACTCTGTGAACCTTCTTTTTCTTTAATTACCAGTTGGACCAAAATAGTACCAATGAAGAGAGAATATCTCTTACAAGTCAAAACTAAAAGCATGTTCTGAATATTTCCACAAAACTCCACTACAATTAAAGTGGGATTTAAAGCTATTAGCTATATTATAATTTTGTTTCAATATGTTTTTCCCCTTACATGAAATTCCAACCAAGGAAGAAATTCTGGACACTGATTTTTTTTTTTTTTTACAGAACATAAATTCTGCTGACAACTGGTTATTCAAATTTCCCCCATTTCCTTATATTTTCACAGCATGGATATTGCTAGTACTGTCTCCAACACATTTCTCTTACAAGTACTGTCAATTTGATTTAGGAAATGAAGGCTCTTTTCAACTCTGCTGCCCAGAATAATACCAAGCTTTTTCACACCACAAAATGCAGTGTGTGGGATTGCAGCTGTTTCATCTGGTAGCAGAAAGCAAGTGCTCAGGTGCAAGACTGCAACCAGTATCATGACCTTAATAATCTGTGTTCTGTCTCTGTCATAGTTATATTTGCGTGTGCACACTTTTTTGAATGACTTTATGTGAAGACTTGCTTAATAAGCAAGATCATACAGGCAAGTGACACCTTTTAAAAATATCTTTCTGAAAAGCCCTTTCCTTAGTGTTATCCTTAGTACTCTCAAGGCAGGGCAGAAAGTTTATACCCAACAAGGTGGAAGGGAGGTAGGGCATAACTTACAGATTATTGTGCTTTAATTTCTTTCCCCCCTAAGAGTTAAAAAAAAAATAATTTTAGACTGCCACTGCACATACTGTTACAAAACTGAACTAAATTAACTATTGTTAGTTCTTCAGTCTGTTTAAGAATAGAAATAAAGGAAACACCAATAAACTCAATACAATAAAAGAAGACAAAGAGAGGGTAAGAAGATAAATGTCAGGGACTGTTCTCATCAGATCACATCAGTGGTTTTGATAGCAATATAGTGCTATTTAAAAGTATAAATAATTTATCTTGTCAACAAATAGATATTTTTTCTGCTTTAGGCCTAGAAAGAAACGAAAAAGGTATATGGAAGAGCTGACTGAAATTATCTTATTTTTGAGTAGTAGGTACTTTATTACATATTTCTTATTGCTCATGTAAAAAAATTCTAGCTCTTATTTAAGCTATTCATTCACCTTCTTAAATCATAACTCTTTCCATTTTAGCCACTCATTCTTGTAGTGAGACTAGTGACTTCTGTTTGATTGAATTATGTCTTGTGTTTGACTAATGCAAAACTTCCAGAGAAATATCTAGCTTTCATTCAAAAATAACAAGAGATATGCCATTTCCCTTACAGCCTCTTCCAAATCTTAATCACTGTCAATGCTTGAAACTCTGATTTTGTCTGTCTTTTGCTTTCAGCTGTGAGCTGACAAATTAGGGAGGCATTCAGGATAGTAGTCAGTGAATCTAACTGTAGTCCAGGGATGTACTCTTCCTGGGTTCTGTCTCCAAGCACAGACAGGATCCTCCTAGGACCGGTTCAGAGCACCAGAAGTTTGTCTTCTGCTCTGATTTCCCCATGAGCATACTATCTTTCTACACAGATTAAAGACAAAGCAAGGTTCTGGACTGAAAATTGACCTGTGAAAATATAATGATATGATCTCCACATATTTTTCCATAGAGGTATGTGTACTCTATAGGCAGGTTGTCTGTAAAAGTCCCCTTTTTAATGAAACAAACAGGTTAAACTACTGAAACACAACTTTCCTCCCTCCAATCCAAGAACTGTTTATTTGGAATTTCATTGACATTTTTAATTTAATTGGTATCAGTACTATTCATTAGCCTCATTGAGTTATCTCTTTAATTATTTTATTTAATGAAAATCTCATCAGAGTTGTAAAAAGAGGCAACTTGATGCTTCTTACCAGATATCTGCCTACAATCTCCTTTTCTAAACATTCAGGAGACCCAAAAGTCAAATTGTTTGTTTAGGCAGGGTTTCTTTGCATCAACACATGGGGGTCAAATTTACTCTCAATTTTTTCCAAAATTACTAACTCATCTCCCAGTCAAGATTTTCCACATAACTAATCTGCACATTCGCTGGGGTAAATTACAACAGCTTCTCTTGTTTTGCATTCAGGGAGCATTTAGAACAACACAGCATCTTCTCCTCTTTAAATTGTATTTTTAAGTGGTTTATATACTCCATTAGCTTTCCCTTTTCCAACCTACTCAAGCTATTTTTTCCCTAGTTTCCATTCTTTGAATGGCTCTCTAAGCTGATTTCCCCTTCGTTGTTGTCCATCTCCCATACATGAGCCTGTCTGCTGAAGTACAGTAGGGTACACCACCCAAAGATGTGTACCCCACACACCTGAAGTACAGTAGTGTACACCACCCAAAGGTGGGCACAGTACTCTTCATAAAGCCTTTTTGTTACTACATATATTTGAATGGAAATTATTCCTTCACAATGTTTACATTCTGTTAATATATATTTCTGTGGCTTTTGGTTTTGCATTTTACAGCAGTGTTATATTTCTGACTCTTATTCAATTTGTGGTCATTATTATTCCCAGATTCTTTCCTGAAGTAATGCTGCCAAGACAATGAGTCCCCATTTTGTATTTATGTATTACATTTCTCTTATGTGAAGCACTTTGCTTTTGTCTGCTCTACTTTACTCTTGTTGATATCAAGCCACGTCTCTAATTTAGCACAGGCATTTTGAATTCTCATCCTGTCTTACAAGTACTTGTGAGGCAGGAAACCATCCATAAATTTTACAAATCACTTCTAATGAGAGGGCAAAGTCATTAACAAAATTATTCAATATATACACTACACCAAAATAGACCTTTCTGGTACATACTGGAAATGCCTTTTCTGTCTGACAGTGAACAGCTGATAAGCTGTCTTTCAGTACAGTGCAAGATGTCCAATTTCTTACATGCTCTTCAGGCAATCACCCATTTCACTTCCTAGGGATTTCAGCAAACAGATCTGTACAAAAATAGGAAAGGAAGAAGGTACCATTAATAGTATAGTGAGATATGAATTTGCAACACGTAGCAGATCATGGTTTGTTTTATTTTATTATAAAGATGCAGTTTTTGTAAGAAAAGCAATGAAAAATATGAAAGCAATTATACAAGGATTAGTTAACAGTGTTTTTTAGGTACTACAATATGATGGAAATAAACATCATTGCTCTAGAAATAATGAAAAAGTTACATTAAAATTGCACACATTGGAACTGTATTGGATTTTATTTGATGCCAATGTGAACCATAGATGCCCAGAGCCTGGAGAAGGCTCACAGGTCTGCAGAAGAGCATCTGTTTACTATTATTATTACTACTACTAATATTACATGAATGTCGATTTTTTTCTGAAGCAGAATCTTTTTCTGGTGACAAATACTCAGTTCACTTTCACATTAAGTGTTTTTCACACCATGATGTTGTCAGAGTGGTTTGTCTGTGTTTTTCAAATTAAAAAATCAATCAAATAGGATAATATACAGTTGACTGCTATGTGCGTTTTCTAAAGCTGCCTAGACATTAATATATAGCAGTAACATGTATAGCAGTAACCATTATTATAGAATCATAGAATCACAGAATCAACTAGGTTGGAAAAGACCTTTAAGATCAAGTCCAACCTTTACCCCAGGACTGCCAAGTCCACCACTAAACCATGTCACTAAGGTCCTCATCTATAGGTTTTTGAACACTTCCAGGGCTGATGATTCTACCACTTCCCTGGACAGCCTGTTCCAATGCCTGACCACCCTTTCAGTGAAGAAATTTTTCCTAATATCCATTCTAAACCTCCTCTGGCACAGTTTGAGGGCATTACCTCTTGTCCTATCACTTGTTATTTGGGAGAAGAGTGGCCTTCTTTTGGCCTTCTTGACTGCTAGGACACACTGCTGGCTCATGTGAAGCTGGCTGTCAGTCAGCTCTCCCAGGTCCTCTTCTGCTTTATCTGTTCATCAGTATCTTATCTTCCACTGGTTGCAGGAAGTTTGTGTTGATTCATTTGAATTTACAAAACTGGCTACAGGTTTAATTTCAGTCTCCGAATTCTTTGTTCTCTCAGAAATTCTGAACACTGCTCCTCGTTCTTCTTACTAACTGAACAACAAGCCAGCCTTGTAGTTCTTGCCTTGCTCTCAGTCTAACCAGGTCTCTATTCACAAACACACAAACTGCTAATTATATAATTATACTTTCTATATGCACAAATATAAGCCCATATATATCATACATGGGGATATAAATATATGTGGACAACTATTTAAAATTATTTATATATATGGAAGTGTGCATACATGCTTATATGAATAAATTTGGGATGGCATGGATAAAATCTGACAATGCTGTGTTTAGCAAATGTAAATTATAGAGACAAATTTATAAAATGCATTTATTTTGTAATCAAAATGAAAATTAGAGAAGATGATGCTTTAAACATACCAGTTGGGAAAATTAGAATAGTGTTTCAAACGGGTTTGCTCAGGGGTTTCATCAGATATCTCTTTCCCAAAACCTGACTGCATGCACTGGAAGGACAAGCTGCTGCCAATAGAAAGCTGTGCAACTGATGTTTTGTTAAATCATCTTTCAGAACTAATCATATATGTTTCACTCAATACTGTTCTAAAGAAAATAGAAAAAAAAAAAATTGCAACTGGAATGGTACTAAATTTCCAAACAAAAGATACACAAAGACATCTTTAAACAAAACAAGACCTGGGTTATGACTTTATTATGGTGATTATTATTTCCCCAAATCAACTCTAAATTCCATTCATTATATTTTTGTTTATAATACAACTCTGGAAAATTTAAAAAAAAAAGCTAAACTAGCTGTGTATTTTGTTTTTAGGCAGACACAGTCTGTTATTTCTGAAGTGTCACATAGACATTTTACTGATTTTTCACACTGAGGCAGAAGAATACCATTAGCCAGAAAGAAACAATGTTAGCTGTAATGTCATTTCCATTCTCTCTCGAGATATATCTGTGCTTTGGAAAAACTAGTGTTTGAACTTTTTGATATTCTGACAGCCCATATAGCAGGCAAGAACAAGTGTCTGGAACTAATAACTGACAATATTCACAATGAGATAAAAATGAAATTTGTAGATAATTCCTGTACGGATCATGAAATCATAGAATCATGGCAGTTTGGGTTAGAAGAGACCTTAAAGATCATCTAGCTCCAAAGTCCCTGCTATCACAGGGACACCTAGACCACTATACCAGGTTACACAAAGCCACATCCAACATGGCCTTGAACACTTTGGTCAACCACAGCTTCTTCGGGCAACCTGTTCCACTACCACTCGTCACTGATCTCCACTTAGACATTGAGCCATTGACCACAAATCTTTCAGTGTAACCATCCAGCCAATTCCATATCTACTGAGTGGTCAATCTGCCAAAACCATGCCTCCTTACTTTAGAGACAAGGATCTCATGCAAGACAAAGTCAAATGTTTTGCACCCAGCCAGGTAAATGTTGTTAGTCACTTTTCCCTTATCCACTAACATGGTAATCCCACTGTAGAAGGCCACCAAATTTATCAGTCATGATTTGCCTTTAGTGAATCCATGCTGGCTGTTACCAGTCACCTCCTTGTTTCCAATGTGACAGCATAGCTTCCAGGAGGGTCTGCTACATGACATTGTGTCATGTTTTAAACTCTGTCAGCCACGCAGTCTTACTCACTCACTCCCCCTCCTTCCTTCCCCCACTCCCGAATGGATGGGGAGGAGAATACGAAGAATGTAACTCCCACTGGTTGAGATAAGAACAGTCCAGTAACTGAAGTATAACACAAACCACTACTGCTACCACCAATAATAATAATGATAAGGGAAATAACAAGGGAAGAGAATACAATACCACCCGCTGACCAAGCCAGACCAAGAAGTGAGTGCTCTTCCGGGTAACTCCCAGTTACATCCTGGGCATGAAGTCTTGTGCTATGGAATACCTCTTCAGTCAGTTTGGGTCACGTGTCCTGTCTCTGCTTTATCCCAGCTTCTCCTTCTCCCTGGCAGAGCATGAGACTCAGAAAGTCCTTGGTCAGACTAAACATTTGAGCAGTAACTAAAAGCATTGGTGTTATCAATGCTGTTCCCAGGCTGAAAGTAAAAACCACAGCGCTGCACCAGCTACCAAGAAGGAGAAAAAAATGACTGCTACTGCTGAACCCAGAACACCTTGCCAGGCACAGCAGTGAGACTGACTAGACTGTAGTTCCCCAGGTCTTCCTTTTATCTCTTTTAAAAAATTAGTGTTTTGTTTCTCCTTTTCCAGTCCGTTGGAACCTCACTGGACTGCCATGACTTCTAAATATGATATATAATGGTTTGGCTACTACATCCTCCTTAGGATACACAGATGCATTTCATTTCTTCCTATGGATTTATGCATCTTCAGGTTTCTTAGATGTTCTCAAACCCAGTCTTCTACAGCAGGTGATTCTTCATTCTTCCAGTCTCTGCCTTCGCCTTCTGCGATTAGGCAGTGTGGCGAGGCTTACTGATGAAGACATCCATGTAGTAGTAGCAGAAATAATAATAAATAGCCTGCTTAGCTTTAACAAAACATAACTAATAAATTAATTAATTTCAGCTAGTTGCAAAGATCAGCTGCAATAGTAAAGCATAATTATATGCCAGGTGAATGCTATTCTCTTAAGTAAATTGCCATAGAGATGACCTCATTATAGTCTATGATAAAGAGTTCCTTCATTTTTTAAGAGCCATGTGTTTCCATTAAATGTGAATCAAGAATTCTTTAGAGTAAATAATTAAAAGGCAAGGTGCCCTTTTACAGAGACCTTTAAGCAAAATGGAAAAATAAAAGCCTACCTAAGGTGAAATGACAGAATTTCTCTGAGGAGCAGATTCTAATTTTAACTCTTGAATTATGCCATCTGCCCTGTGCAGAAAAAATATATTTGTTGGCTTCTGTCATCTCACCATTAAGTGCTGATGAGTACAGGCTCTTTGCTCAGTGTCTTCTTTGGAAAAGGGGCTTTTTTTCAGTTAAAGCCTTTTTTTGGAAAAGGCTCTAATTAGAGCCTGAGCAGTTGTCTTGACAAGATTTCTCTAAACTGCTGGTTAGATATTGTAAAAAGACAGGTTAAAATGCTTACTGTCTCTACTAACATAAAAACAGAAAAGGTCTCTAATAATGAATAATATTTTTCATCATCTGGCATCTGAATTTAATGAGCTATGGGCTGGATATACTCTGCCTCTAAGTATTATGCTCTTAGTAAAGGAATATTTGTGAAAGCAGCTCCTGGAGAGTCTCCAGTGCAGCCAGTGAAGGAGCAGTGCTTTAGGAGGTCCTCAGAAGTAGCACCTCTTCATCTATATGTAAACGCCTGGGACCTCCTTCTGGAAGTCTTCAAGTACAGCTCCCTCTGCACCTCTTTTGTCAGAACAGGAAATGCGTGCACTTGCACACACACACAAAAAAAAAGTAACTTGAGTATGGGTGTTTTTGTATTCTTTCGATTCACCTCCCCATCCCTCTGGTAGTGGGGGACGAAGTGAGGGGAGTGAGCTAATGGCTGCATGGTTTCTGAGTAACCAACTGGGCTTAAACCACGACTGTTCTTTTTGGTGCCCAATGTGGGGCTTGAAGGGTTGAGATGGCAACAGATCTGACCAGAGTGTGTCTAATCGTACTTGTGATAAGCATTTATTGTTTTAGATTAATAGTCATTTTTCACAATGCTGATCTATTGGCTCTCAAAATTGTTGCTCTTGATTTCGCAGTTCCAGCATGTCATACCTTACTTACAGCCTTACCTACTTGTCCCATATGGCAAGTTGCAGAAACTGCTGAAGAGGAAAGTGAATTATTTTGAGCCTGGTGGGCCCATGACACTTCAAGCCATCAGGGCAGAGATGCAACATACAGATGGACTCATGATGAAGGGGTGGACTTAGCAATGGACACTATTGCCCATGTTATTCAAGAGTGTGAACACTGCATAAAGCCTCTCCTGCTCTGAAAGACTATTACAAGAGATGGAGCCCAACATCATGAACTGGATGGACTCAGCAGCTTTATAGTGATTGGTCCATACACTAAAGAATGATCTCTGTGTGTGTATGTATATATATATATATATATACACATATATATGAGATCAGAGGGATGGTATATTGAAAATGTGGGATCTGACGTGGATGGTATGGAATAAGGGGTGAATACTGTCCTGAGTTCAGCAGTAGCAGTCATGTTTCTCCTTCTTAGTAGCTGGTGTAGTGCTGTGGTTTTGACTTTCAGCCTGGGAACAGCACTGATAGCACTGATGTTTTTAATTGCTGCTTAGTAATGTTTAGTCAGACCAAGGACTTTCTGAGTCTCATGCTCTTCCAGGGAAGAGGGAAAGCTGGGAGGAAGCAGAGACAGGACACCTGATCCAAACTAACCAAAGAGGTATTCCATACTACAGCATGTCATGCCCACTATAGAAACTGGGGGTAGTTACCTGGAAGGGATAGATCACTGCTGGGTAGGGCTGCATATCAATATCGGTTGGCAGGTGGTGAGCGGTTATATTCTCTTCCCTTGTTATTCCCCTTATTATTATTATTATCGGAGGTAGCAGTAATGGTCTGTGTTATACCTTAGTTACTGGACTGTTCTTATCTCAACACATGGAAGTTACATTCTTACAATTCTCCTCCCCATCCCTCCGGGAGCAGGGGAAGGAAAGGGTGGGGGAGTGAGCTAACAGCTGCGTGGTTTCTGAGTTGCTGGCTGGGCTGGTAACATTTTAGACATTTACAGCCTAAAATATCACAATACGTATTTCTAATCAAACCAGTATTGTACAAGACAGTGTGTGTGAAAAGATACTGTGTTCCCCAAGCCCTGGGTGCATTTCAGCTGCATTCAGAACAGTATTGATGAACTAAAATCATTCAGTATAAAGATGTCCATAACAAAGCTGAGCAGTAAGAGAAATAACTAAATGTAATCCATAGAAAGAGCGGTAAACCAGTCTCATTCAAAACCCTGTTTCTTCTCAACCAGAAGTAATGTGAAAAATTAAGAAAAGACTGAGCACCCGGGAAGTGCTGCCTGTGGTTTTATTGCACTGTGCATGTCATTGGTGATATGGTTGAATGTTCAATCAAAAGTAACTCAGATGAATACATGCTTTAAATGTGTGTAAAAGCTCTGATTTATATTCAAACAATAAAGGGTGAAATAAGTATGCAAAATTACTTGCCTTTACAAGTGACACACTTTATTCTGTGTTCAGAATGGAAAGTTCTCAGCACTTGGATTCTGAGCAGGCTGTTAACTTATTTTCATCCTAATTAAATGCATGCCGTTCCTCCTTTTTCTCAGACCAGGATAGACTGAAAATACTTCTATAGCCAGATTTGTATACATTTGTACAGCACATATACAGTCACTTTTTCCACAGCAAGCAAAATTATACTTAAAAAAGGAAATTGCTGCTGCAGAATAATCAGATAATCTCTCTTTGATTCTTAGGGCTCCATTGGCAGACAAGACCTTCAGTTCTGTTCCCAAAGTTTTGTAAGTATCAGAGCTCTAGGTTCTATTCTTCTCTGAGCTTTCTGAAACACATCCTTGAACTAAGGAGCATGAAGGAGGCTGTACAAAGACAGTAATCAACCAATCTAATGTTAAAAAGAAGAAAAACCTTTGGAACACCTTAGCTCCTCAATAATTTGAGAAAGCTATCACTTTATTACCATATTAAATTTATCCTACATACAATGGTTTTTAGTTTTTTTCAGAGAGGATATTTTATTCTTCCAGAAAAACAAAAATTTTGATAAAATTTTTGGTAAAACAGGAACAAGATTCCACTTAAGTAAGGGTAAGAATATTGTTGAATATTTTATCAGCATTTTATCTCTGCTTCTGTAAGGAACCATGTAACTTCAATGACTGCAAGGAAACAAGCAGGAGCCTATGGTATGAGCCAGAATTGCTACCAGATGAGTAAGTGTCAACCAACTGTTTTTCTTAGTGTAGAGTTTAGGCATTTAAGAGCATCTTCTAAAAAGATCTTACAGCCTTGAGAAAAGCAAGGCATGCATATCTAATTTAGCAGTTTTAGGGACCTACCTAAAATCTCCAAATTTTAAGCAGTAGAATTAATCTTTAATTATTGATTTTTTCTTTTACAGTTTTTTGGTTTTTTTTTATACTCAAGGTGTGGGAAGTAATTTTATTATTACGCACTAGAACTTTAGAAGGACATGGATGGAGGGAGTAGGGGTGGAATATATCTCTCCACTCACTATCAGAATAACCCCCAATATTTTACATTCAGAGTAGCCTACAGGGGTGGCCTCAAGGGTGTGTCTACACAGAGATTTAAACAGAATCAAGACAGGGAAAAGAAGCTAGGGAAATTTTTTCCTCTTATTCTGCAAGGATGAGACTGCTTTTCAGCAGTGTAACTCCAGTGGACTGATCCTGGTAGAGAGTTTGCCTGCAGGTGTCCAGAACCCAATCATCTGTGCTTACACATTTTCCATTTAAGTGCATGTTCACCAGTACCGCAATTTTTTAAGATTTCTAGAATTTACCAAAGATTAAACTCAGTTACATTTAGGAATAAATGCTTACTTCACCTTGATGGATATCATATTTATATTCATATTTTTAAGAAATAAAGGGACATCCTTTGCATTAATGCAAGAAATCAGAGTTTAATAAGATTTGTATGATGTTTAACACTGGCATTCAAATTGGTCATAGAAAAGGGAAAGGTAGATTATAGGCATGGGGAACGAAAAGTCTATGTTGTTTATGCAGCCCTACAGTGCATTTTGTACACAAGGTTCAGGAAGAATAGGATGTTGAACCACATAAATCTTAACACTACTAATAGGAACAATTTTAAGATCCAGGCTTCCCACTACAAAGTTCTAATTAAGGAATTAAGTGAAATATGTGTTTGTCTGATTTACACCTCTGTGAGTAATGACAGAGCTTCAGTGACAGCAAAAGTGATTGTAGTTAGCTTTTTCACTTCATTAAACTGATGAGCAGCTAAAGGCAACATTCCTCCAGCAGAGAATCCTAAAGGCAGATTAGCTGGAAAATACTTCAGATTCTTTGATAATAAGAGCTTAGCAACTAGAGGTATCAATTGTGCTAAGGCTGCAGAAGGTCAGTCCTTGACACAAAACACCACAACTTAGAGCGTCCAAGATGAATTATGTGAGATACTTTTGGTACAGCAGCAAGAAACACAGAGAAATACAGCATTTTAAGCATACAACAGAAAATAATGGATTTCTCTGAGTTCTTTAATTGATTTAGGAGCACAGGTGTTGTTGTCAGTAGAGCATGTAATCTTCTGGCTGCTTTTTAAAAATTCACTAGTTTACTGTTCTTGTGAAGGATTGTTATAAAATCCAACCTATCTCTGTGAGGCACACATACCAAGATTTTAATAAGAGGATCAATCACAGCAATCACTAGGCACATCATGAGAGTCATCAACTGTTCATTTTGAACTTTTCCATATTACAGCAATTCCATGCTATAGCACAGAGGTATACAGATAAGAATGTCTCACTTTTTTGTTTACACAAAGAATCCACTTCATGATGAGAAGAAATCTGCTTTTGATTTTGAAAACTCTGGGTGTCACTCTGGGAGCTGAGATTCTGAAAAATCCCAAGCAGTATAATTGAATGGTTAATACATGCTCTCTTTTTTGAATGATGAATAATAATTATATTTTGATTCAGGCTGAGTAAATATTACTAGCATGTAGATATGGCCAACGGTTCTATTAGTTAAGTGTTGCACATGTTATTGTGTTATATGTGTTATTTAGTGGATAGAAAGAAAGATCTCATGATCCCTCTAATTCACTGAAAGACTTGAAAATTTATATTCTGCAACTTTCCAAGAGGTCACAAGTTATTACTTCAGGAAACATGAAAGAACTTCTACTGAAGTAAATGAAGCTGAGTAATCAATTATCCCCTCACTGAGGCATTTGCAACATATATTTAGGGACAAAATAAGTTATCAAAAGTTCAGTCAGATGTATGCTATCTAAAAACAATAGCCTAAAGGATAATCAGGTTCATTCCAGTGTTTTTTATTAAAAAGATTATCTATAAATTCTGTTTCTTTAATCAGTCATCTCTGTGGTATCAGATCATTCACCCACAAAATCAGTTCCTGCTGAAATTTTTCAATCCCAAATGAGCTGAAAGGAAAAATAATACCTTTCCTTATTGATTCAGTCAGGAAGGAAAAAATTCTTCCCCTCTAACATTTTCTGTAAGATGGCTCCTTTCTCAGTCTCTAGCTGTTCTGTATTATTATATCACACTATGCAATGAACACAGATTTTTCTTTTTTATTTTCAAATAATTTCTTCTCATTTTAAAGACCAAAAGCAACATTTCCCTCATGTTCATTTGTAAAACTATGATAAACGGCCCTTTTTGGCTGTGAATAGATCTAAAAATTGAGCATTTTTAAGGAGAAAGCAAAGTTAATAAACCAACTGTATGAATCAGTTTGCTGGTAATGTCATAATACCACTAGACAGAAATGTTCTCAAATAGCTGTTAAGTTCCCACAGGAGAAATAATGCTCCCGTATCTGAAACAAACTGAGTCTTTGAGAAAATGTTCACTAGAAGAGGGGAGTTCTTAGTTTATGAAAAAAAAGTAATATAGAGAGGTGAAAAAATGTATGGGATTGGAATTTCTGGCTCTCTCCAACACTTAGACACAAATCTACTATGTATGCTTAATGTGTATGTAAGTGACTGTGTGCAAGAATGTGTACAAAGGCAGGAGTGACACACTCAGCTTCAGTGTTGCAAAGGTTGCCAAAGGTACTAGACGAAAAGGGGAAAAAAATATGATATTTGTTGACTTAATTGATTTAAAGCACATTAATGCAACATTCTGAAACTACTGTTTGTACCAGAGGGAGTGACTTGTACATTTGTTTTAGCTTGCTTTGCAAAATTAATCTGCTTACAATTATATCTTTTTCCTATACTGGAGGACCCTTCTCCAGCTCCCTTTTTTTTCATAGTATTAGCCTTTTTTACAGGATAATTTAATAAATATCACGGTGTTTATTCTATTCACTTACCTTGTAAAAATGTGTCATGCAGGCATATATATGATAGGATTTTTTTTAATGCTAAGTTAATATGTGAAAACCACACACTTTTCACCACTGGTCTTTGGAAATATAATGTAAAAGTACCCTTAATTCTGCCATGAAAAAACCAAGGATTATGTCCTAGAGGGCATCAAGCCCATGAAAGCTGAGAACTGTTTGGTGACACCACAAGAAAACTTTTGCTCCCTTCGGTTTCACTGAGGTTTGAACTCTCCATTTTACACTGCAAAGGTTTTCTGGTGTCACAGAGAGCTCACTGAGAGAGCACTTTTTAAGCGAAACACAATTATTTTTAATTCAAAATTTGAAAAGTGTTGGCTTACCACCTGCTGGGGCTTGGAAGGAGCAAAGCTGTTCTCCTAATGCTTTGTTATAACTCCCCTTTTCCAAGCTGCTTACAAAACTCTCATCAATGTGCTCTGAGCGCTCCATCTTATAATTTATCATACCCCAGCTTTAACACTGCAGCATATTGTTTGGGTTTTTTTACTGCACAGACCGAATCCTTTCACCATGGCTTATGTGGAACAACAGGACCAAAGATTGAATCTTTCTTAATTTGAGTGAGCCATGATGCCAAGTTCATGAATAGAATGTCAAATGCAGTCCAGCTCTTTGTAACACATCCCCTTACTCCAGGATCAAATAGTTACAGGTTATAGTGTCTGTCACCTCTGCTAAAACATCTGATGCAATGAGTCTGAACTTAGCCAAGGTGAGCCTTGCTTTATGTCTTCTCTTATCTGATGGATATTGACAGTGGAAGTACTTTCCCTCCCTGACCAGTACCAGAAACATCTGACTAAAAAGTGAGCAGGAAAGAGAGAAACTGAGCTAAGCCTCAACTGAGTGAGAATAAGATTTCTGGCTCTATTTCTGAGATTGTTTTTTTCAAAAGAAAAATGTGGGATGGTGCAGATGTCACGCTGCTGTTTTGCATCATCACACGGTATCTGAAACATCTAGAGGACATACTAAAATAAAATGTGTTTGGCCAGGAACATGAAGAAATTTGTCAAATATTTGCTTTCTTTCAGTTTCTAGAAATCACAGGAAATAATGCTGGAATGGGATCTTGGAGGTATGGCCTAGAATAGCTCTTCATTAAAATGCAAGGTTAGCTGCTATTAAAACATTTCAGAGATCTGTTCAAAGGTAGTTAGGTCATGGTGATAGAGTCCTTGTTTTGTTGTATAACCACTAAATTAAACCTTATTGTGGTGAGAAATATTGCTTGTTTTGTCAGCCTGGCAGTATTTTGTTTCTTTCTTTTTTTGCTGAATATTTATGTCTATGTTATTTTTATGATTTCAAGACAAATCATAAAATCTAAAAAACAACAAGCCCACAATGCCCAGTTAGATTTTTTGCTTTTTTTTTATTGTTATTACTTTGGTTTGAAACCTTTTTAGTGAAATTACCAAAAGCCATTAGGTGTGGCCGGGTTAGTGAACGCATTGCTGAAGGAAAAATCAGTTCTGTGGAGAATGTATGTTTCATGGCTGAAAAAAGTCTTCCTATCAACAACTCCCTATCTATCATGGAGAGAACTATCGCGTTCATGTAATCAATATTACAAATGAATCAGCAAGCATTCAGTGAAATCTCTCCAAAGTGTAAAATGAGGACACCTCAAAACAAAAAATTACCAAGCCATATAGCTGTCATTTGTCATGAAATATATTGATTTAAAATGTAAGTATAAGTAAAATTTCTACATGCTCCGAGTTCTAGCAGTAACAATATCACACACTGTTCTCTCAGGTTTTATGTGTGTTGCCAGATGGTATATGCACATTCCAATATGATTAATATGTTTGCATAAAATGATCAAACTATCTATTTTCTACATAACATATTAATAGGTATCACTAATATTCCACTGTGGAATAGTTCCTACCAGCTTCTCCAGTTCAGAATGAAAGATTAAGAGTAATAAAGCAAATAAATAATTTCAGTTGGCTATAGAGATATCATTTTCAAGCCTTTAAACTAAAACAGGAAGCTTCTGTCAAACCAACAGCTGCTGGTGGCAATAGAAAGGTTCCACCAAGCAAAGAATTTATGAATATTGTTCTCTGCAGGAATTTATGCATGCATATATTTATATATCTTTTTTCAGTGGTAGGAAAAATGAAAAATATATTCAAGTCCAGCTCAAACAAGTCTGGAAACAAAGCAAATAAATAAAACACTTCAGATCAAATAAATCGAAGTACATATCCCATGCTTTAATCTTTTTTAGGCATTTTTAATAAAGACAAAGAATTGCATTCACAAAGAGCTGACAGCACGAAACACTTTAAAACTTCCTACATAGAACATACATAAAAAGCTGGAAACAGGTCTCGTGTCTCAGCAATGAGGATAACCTACTGTGCTACCAGTGAAAGGCAGTAAGAGTAAGGGCACTGTCCACTGAATTTTTGAGAATTGCATCTTAATTCCTCAATATTTCTATTTTACAGTGTTCATCCTGAATTACTGAATGTTTGTGATCAGGGAAAAAAAAAAGTAAAGCTGATGGATAGAGATAAGAAAAATTGCTGTATCCTCTTTGGGGCTCAATCTTCTAATTCCACATGACAAAAAGTACATCAGAAAATGTTTTTCAGGGCACAGTTTCTTTGAAAAATAGATTTACCATATTTTAAGGACTATTTTAAGAGGAAAAAAATCAAACACATCCCATTTCAGATGGCAGTGTCTTGGATTTCTGCAACACATCTTACATTGTTTTGATTTAGGCTGGTTCTCACCCTACTTAGAACAAGTAAGGCATGAAGAATACATTTTATCTATTGATTTTGTGCTTTTCATCCTTACAATTCTTGAGATCCCTGAGAAATTTTTAGTATTCCATTTCAGATGCTCTATTTGAAATAGTATTTTTGGTGCAGTTGAGAATCAGGGCTAAGTTGTTATTTGCTTAGATACATAAATTCCCATCTATTGCTTTATTTTTATTAAAAGGGAGAGAGCGCATATAGTCAAAGTGGAATTTGACAACACTTTCTGCTTTGGGCCACCTCCTTCACACACTGCACATAACCCAGAGTCATCTACATATTTTTTTTACAGAGGCATCACCCCTGCAAGGGATCATAACCCTCTTAACCCCAGCTTTTCCCTGTGAGGGAGGTGAGATTCATCAAAACATTGCTTAATGAGAGCTCTTTCTCTCCTCTCCTGTGAAAATGATCCAGCATCACAAATGAGATACCTATTTAGAGAAGGCACTTCTGACTGAGTAACAGATTACTTCAGCAAAAAAAGTGCATTTTTGAATCACCAAGTAAATTCATGTGAGTTGCTTTATTTGGTGTGGAGGCTCACATTTTTCCCTTCCTTTCCACAGGTACCATTTTCTGGCTGGTTTTTCTTCTAGGAAGAGCCTTTCAGATGGGGAATATCTTTTTGCTCTCATTGTTCCCTGCCGGCAGAACAGTTGAGTCGTGTGTCTTGGAAATATGCCATTGCCCTGCAATTGCCCTCCTGAAGTTTGTAATGCAGCTGCTTATCTGTATTGCTCCCAGGCTTGGTTTTCCCATTACACCCTATTAAGCTAGACCACATTCACATCAGAAAGTTTATAAACCAATGTGCTCTTTACCTCAGTGAAAAGGTCATAAACAGGGTTTCTAAGACACTTCAGTATTAGAAAATGTTATAATATTCAGGTCTACTGTACGCAGACAATTACTGTTGCAGTATTTTTCTTTGAATGGCTGATTAAAAGAATTTCTTATTTAGAGCATTTAAACTGGTTTATTCAACTTTTTTCTTTTCATAAACATCAAAAGTAAATATTAGGCATTGCAACAACTTTTTGTTTAGGAAGACATGATTCACAGTAATAAAACAATCTCTTGAACCAAAAAAATGTTGCCAAGTCAGCAGAAAAGCCTGTTCTCATCACTAAAACTTAGAAATAAACAACAAAAAATATTTGTTAAATAAGTTGGTACTTTGTAGATAAATGTATTTTGAGGGATTGACTGAAACAAATATGAAGTTCTTTATAAATCTTTTGACAAGAATCAAATTTCACCAATCTGATATTGGAAATGTTATAAAAGCTTTCTGTAGGAAATAAAACTGTCTTCACCCCTCACAGATTCAACTGCTTTGCAATCAGTACTGTTGATACACTGGTTTGTTTGTTTGCTTTTACATCTCTGCTTTCAGAAAGCTCTTTAATTTCAAAATGATTTCACCCAATTTTATGGTGCAGTGAACATACCACACTTGAACAGCACTGTGCAGCGATGCCTTTCTCTTTTGCCTAAATGATATGATTCAGTTTCCCAGATCATGGTGAAAACTCTTATGACAAGACACTTCTATTTTTTTATTTATTTCTTCTTTGTTTTTAAGGACATCTTTTGTAATTTTTATGCTCTTTTAGAAAAAGGTCAGTAGCACAGTAATCTCAGGCAGACAGCTGAGATTACACCTCTCTGAACCAAAGAGTCAGGGAAATACTCAAACACCAAGGCCGTGATCATCCACACTCATTAATTCTTAGCTTACTCCTCTCGATTTATGACTAGTTGACTAGTTTTGCTTTGGTAAGGTTTGGAGGATGGTTCTCTTGCTCTCAAGTTTAGAAGTTTGAATGAGCAATTTCTCTGAGGCTGCACTTTGATTTCACTCCGTCCATCTACCTCTAGCCTCCTAAATGTACCTTCAAAGGGTTTGGAGGTGACTAGCTGCCAGCTTTACTGAGGGAAGCTAATCCATCCTCTTTGGCTTCAGTAGCAGGGAATAATTCCTGCTGTTCTTTTGAGTACAACTGCATAGGAATAGGCTCAGAGTTAGGCTTTAGACATCTTAGTTTGTACTTCTAATGCTTCAGTAGATGCCAGTGACTGGAAGGCTGTTTATACAGTCCTGATTGTAAATATATACTTAATAGATGTTATAAACCCAAGGAGCTGCACTGCAGTTGGTAAGCCTATTTGGACAAATGAGTACTGTTCAGCAATAGCTACAAATTGCAGTGCAGATCTGAAATCAGCTCACACACATTGCTGAACACAAGGTAAAGGTGCTTGAAATCATCATGGCAAGTGCAATTTTAGTGACAGTGTAAGGAAGAAATCAAAATATTGAAAATGCTAACGAAAGCCATCCTGCGAGGACATTCACAAGGAATAAAATTTCAATATAAATACTTAGTTGAAACTTACACATAAAAGTGAGAAAAAATTATCTGTTTTTTAAAGTAAACATCTCCAAGTTTTTTTTCAATTTATCCAGTCATAGATGATGCAAAACCTGTTCTACAGTATTGTGACTGCAGGGTTTCTTTTCTGCTAAAACCTGGGTTTTGCCATAGGGATAAGTCAAAATATGTGACTAATGACTTCTTCTTTCTTATGAATTTAATCTTTTCTATGTTCTTTTTTCAAAAAAAAAAACACCAAATTCAAGGGCTTATACCTGTGATTTTGACACTCATAGCAGAGCAAATGCCAACAAATGACATTTATTTTTCTTTAATTGCCTTCAGCTCTGTCACTGAAAAAAAAATTCTGATGAAGTTCTGAATATGAACCAAAAGTGCATAAATTAATTTCCTCTCCATGTGTAAACTAAGCTTACCAATTTTCCAAAACATTTTCTTTATAAGATTTTGAATGCATAGAGAAAAACATATTAAACCTCTCGTATTTTATCAATTTAATATTTGCTTTGGTCAATTGTCTTAACTTTGGAAAATCTCCAGGCTTCAGAGCTTATTCCAAATACTGAATATGAAGGATAAATCTTTAAACACTAGTCCAGCTCTCACATTTAAAGATTGCAAACGGATACATTGCTTTTGACTGGTAGGTAGACACTCTGGGATACAGATGTCTTTAGTTTTTACAACTCAGAAGGAAATGAAAATACAGACTGCAGGTGCTGCAGTGGCATGCTTGTGAGGAATAGAGCATAATTTTGTAATAATAAATAATTTCATCATGTAGAGAAAGAAAAGTCTTTCAAAAGGTAGATTCTTCACTTAGCACGCTGAATAGGGAACTGGATTTTATGTGAAACAGTAACAAAATAAAAATAGTTACCAACAACCATGAGACAAATATAAAAACTAATGCAAACAATGAGCAACAAACAAAACTTCTCAGGAAAACAGCTTAATAGTTTAGTTTTACTTTACTACATTATTGTTTACACACTGTATTATAAAATATGCGTTTCCATTTCTACTCAGCCCCATGTCTCCCCAGGAGAAAGAATTTAACTACAGAATAAGAGGCAGGTCTACTAATGAGGAAAGAGAAGTGAACCTTTGTAGATTAGGTGTCCAAGCTGTGCTGCTGTGATTCCGTACTGACAAAACTTTCTGCATTTGCAGATGTTCTTGCTAGCAAGAAATGATGTGCCATAATCAGTTTGCACATTGTGACACTGATGTACCATGACTTGTCGCGACTGAGAGTTTTACAAGTGGCTGAGCTTTTACCTCTCAAGTGAGGCTTCTTCTCTGAAGTCAGTGTACATAAAATACACTTTATGCACTTTCAGGACTTAAATGAAGTCCTGAAAGTCTTTCTTTATGCAAAAATTACTAAGTGGTTTGTTTGGGTTTTTTTCTTGTTATTGGAGTTTTTATGTTTGGAATTTATATTTTTTGTTATTTTTAAAATGAAGAAGGGAGACAAATTGATTAGATGATCAGAACAGTTTAATAGGCATTAAAGCCAGTTTAACATTATCTCTTCTTATTCCATAAATTATAAGTGTTAACACAAAAACAACTCACTGAGATTTCATTTGCTTAAAGTTAACATTTTCAGTTTCATCTACTACAACCAGTTACTATGTCAGGTGCAATGCTGAGCTGTGAATGCCACAGAAAAAGAGAACAACTTTCGACTTGCTAAGGGCAAGGCTGCCACTTGAGCTGTATGCATGGCATGGATGGATTTGTGTCCTCTCAGACAGCATGAAGTGGATGCCACCTCAAGTCAGTGATACGTCACTGCTGAACAGACAGTAAAGCAAACCAGCCACCTCACGCCCAAGCACATATCTCCTCTGCAAACTACTGATGTTCTGTTTGAGAGGAAAACACTGGCCATGCTATGTTTTTGCAGCAGCTGGGAGAGTTCAGAGACCTCACACTATTTTCAGGCAGGAAAGGCAGAAAATTATCTGGCCTGTAAACCTTTTCATGCATAGGAATAGAATTTAGCTTTGAGGGACTTGATAAAAATTAAGTTTTGCCAGCCTTTAAGTCCAAATTTTGGATGAACATATTTCTGTCCTGTTTTGATCCCATAGATGTGCCCACATTTGGGATCTCTAGCACACCAGCACAGAGAAAGATAAAGATCTGATCACTTTAAGATCTAGAGTTTACTCACTGACTTCTATTCATAGAAAGATCATCTGCTTTTTTATTTCAAAGTAGAGGTTGACATTAGATTTAAAACAGCAATCCATGAAAACACTTTTTATTTGAAGGAGAATTTAGTAACAGCTGCTTTACTCAGATGAAGGTTCACAAGTTGCTATCAGTTAAAAAATATTGAATGTATAATCCTCATTTCAGCTGTCATTGAAGTGAGTATCTCTAAGTACCTTGTTGAGAGGTAATCCAGATTCTCTTGTCTTGGATAAGGCTCACCCTATATATGTCCTTCTAGATGTAAGATTATATATCCCTTTCCTTGTTTCTTTGTGAAGGAAAACAAGATAAGAACCTCAAGAGGGAGCAAGAAGCCACTTTGAATAAGGGGCAGCTTGGACAGACAGGAGGCGATGGCCTCAGTCGTGCATCTTCACTGCACTCACTGCAGTCTTAAATTCTGAGCTGAAGAGTGCTACACAGTGTCAAACACTTTGCACAAGTCCAGGTAGATGACATCAACTGCTCCACCCTTGTCCATCAGTTCCGTAGCCCCATCGTAGAAGGCCACCAAATTGGTCAGGCAGGATTTCCCCTTAGTGAAGCCATGCTGGCTGTCACCAAGGACCTTGTTGTTTTTCATGTGCCCTAGCATGCCTTCCAGGAGAATCTGCTCCCAGATTTTGCCAGGCACAGAGGTGAGACTGTCTGGGCTGTAATTCGCTGTGTCATCCATTTTCCCCTTCTTGGAAATGGGGGTTATATTTCCTTTTTTCCAGTTGTCAGGAACTTCACCTGACTGCCATGATCTTTCAAATATGATGGCCAGCGGCTTTGCAACTTCATTCGCCAGCTCCTTCAGGATCCTTTAAAGTTTCTTTTAATAGTTCCTTTAAAGGAACTATTACTTTAAAAAATAATTTAATATATAACGTCATAATTTAAAAGCTATAACATATGAATTTATTTATACTTTATATATACTATTCATATAAGTTTAAAAGAATTTCTTTAGAGTTATTCCTTTAAAAAGGAATAATTTAAATCTCTGGGGAAAAAAAAAACACCCTCTTCCTTCCTAAGAAATTGTTTCACGTGAAGTAGCATTTATATATCAGGTCACTGTGTGTTCTTTAAAAAAAAAACAAAAAACACAAACAAAAGTGTAGTCATTTCCAGAGTTACATAGAAATCAGGCAAATTCTGTTATTATTTATGAGTAATAAGGCACTTCTATGTACTGCTTCCCTCTTATCTCATAGCTCTTCTAGTTAAAAATGGCTTTACAGGAATGAAATAATAAGTTAATATATTTTTTGTGAACTTAATTTCCAGAAGCTTCTTCCATCCAGATTTAGATTTGTTCATCAGTGCTTCACTGTTAAATGAAGAAAAACCTAGGGCCATGTAACACAGGGGGACACAGCTGTCAGCATAAGACATGTAACAAATGATGAAGTGCATTGTGTACATGCCCTTCATAAAAGCTCAAGGAATTTCTGTAGTTTTCCCTAGTTTGATAAGATGATATTCTGCAGTGGTTTCTCAGGAGTCCCATGTTATCAGGCGTTTATGATTTTGTTTGTGTTTCTGGCTACTCTAGGAGTCAGTTCTGTAGTTGCTACGGGTTTTTTAGATAAGCAGATTACAAGCCCTACAAAGAGAATAAAAGAAATAGCTGCAGTAGATTAGATGAGTAAGGAACTTGTGGCTGCTTTGCCATGAGTCTTTGAACTGTTTTTATGTTATCATCTAGCAGACTTTATCTATTAGGATTCACACAATTATAATATCATGATAGCCATTTGTGACTACTGCCATTCAAGGTGAGAAAACACAACAGGGAACTTGTTAATGGTCACAGATGGCAAGGCTTGTTAGAACTGTGAAATCCTGGCCAAAGTTCTCAAGGACTTTTCAAAAAGGTACAATAAAAAAAATAAAACCTATATTTTATATGTCATGTCATCTAGAGGATTTTCATAGAATCATTGAATCACAGAATGGCTTGGGTTGGAAAGAATTTTAAAGATTAGCAAGTTCCAGGCACCTGTGCCATGATGACTGGAACCTTCCACTAGACCAGATTGCTCAAAGCCCCATCCAACCTGACCTTGAATATTCCCAGGGATGGGGTATTCACAATGTCTCTGGGCAGCCTGTTCCAGTGCCTCACTACCCACACTAATATCTACTCTTAATCCACTCTTTTTCAATCTAAAGCCATTACCCCTTGTCCTATCACTGCATGCCCTCTTGAAAAGTCCCTCTCCAGATTTCTTGTAAGCCCTCTTTAGGTACTGGAAGACTGCTATAATGTGTCCCTGGAGACTTCTCCAGGCTGAGCATCCCCTTCAGCTCTCTCAGCCTGTTTTCATGGAGAGGTGCTCCAGCTCTCTGATCATCATCATGGCCCTCCTCTGGACTCACTTGAGGAGGTCCACATCCCTCTTGTGTTGGTGGCCTCAGAACTAAACACAGTACTGCAGCTGGTGTCTCACCAGAGCAGAGTAGAAGGGGAAAACCACCTCCCTCTACCTGCTGGTCATGCTTCTTTTGATGCAGCTGAGGATACAGTTGCCTTTCTGGGCTTCAAGTGCACATTGACAGGTCATGTGGAGCTTCTCATCAACCAACACCTCCAACTCCTTCTCCTCAGGGCTGCTCTCAATCCATTCTCTGCCCAGCCTGTATTTGTGCTTGGGATTGCCCCAATCCACAGGCAGGACCTTGCACTTGGCCTTGTTGAACTTCATGAGTGTTGTACAGGTTCACCTCTCAAGCATGTCAAGGTCCCTCTGGATAGCATCCCTTCCTTCCAGTGCATCAACCACACCATACTGCTTGGTGTCATCATCAGACCTGCTGAGGGTGCACTCAATCCCATTGACTATGTGGACAACAAAGATGTTGAACAGCATCAGTCCCAATACTGGCCCCTGAGGAACATGACTTGTCACTGATCTCCACATGGACATTGAGCTGCTGACTGCAACTCTTTGAGTGTGAACATCCAGCCAATTCCTTACCTACTGAGTGGCCATCTGCCAAATGCATGCCTCTCTGTTTGTGTGGGACAATATTAAATGCTTTGCAGAAGTCTAGGTAGCCCTGTCATAGAAAGCCACAAAATGTGTCATTAGCGAATCAATGTTGGCTGTCGTCAACCACCTCCTTCGTTTCCGTGTTCCTTACCATAGTTTCCAGAAGAACCTGCTCCATGATCTTGCCAGGTACTGAGATGAAACTAGCTTGTAGTTCCCCATGTTGTCTTTTCTCCCTGGCTCTAATATTAAATAGAGTTGGTAAAACATACACAAGTTAATAAAAAGAAGAAACCTGGAAATTCTTTTATAAAGCTAGTATGCATTTTGAGAGATCAGAATTAAGGCAAGATAATGTAGCAAGATTTACAGGAAAGACAGTAAATCCAATTGCTGACCTAACAAAAAGACATAACTATGTCCTTAAAAGGTTGATGACATCTGAATGTAGACATATCAGGAAGGGCCTAAAAATTATTTTGAATGCAGCCAATGTGTTCAATAAAAATAGTCTTCCTGTGCATCAAGTAAGGAAAGTGACAGCAGCTGATACATGGATTTTCTATTGTGCGATTTGTAGACCTTCAGTACAATTGGGAAAAAAAAATGTATTTCTAATTCAAAAATATTTTTAGTATGTTTTCAACTATTGGACCAGCTACATGGCCAATTTTTGCCTCTAATCATCAGGCAACAAAAGCTGGAATTATGATGTCAAGTAGACACATGCAATGCATATACCCCTAATGGACACAATTTTTTTTAGCAGCTTATTTGAGGTTTTGTAAAAGCTATCATTTATGAAACCTGAGTAACTTTCTTAATGAGACATCGGAAATTATGTTCTATAATTGCCCATTTTTGAAAGTTTGAGTAATCCCTTCCTTTCAGACACTAACATACAAGGGTGAGTGTTCTCAGAAATTATGTGGTTTAATAATATTCACATTCCTAATCACAAAATAAATATTAGCTCACCAGCAAGTGATTAAATACCATTATTATATGGATCACAGAGTAGTGCTCTCAGTTGAAATGTCTAATTGTGGAAATAAGACATTTTCAGATACGAAACCAAATACAAGTGAAGACATATACTATCAGAAAGAGAGAGAAGACATAGAATGTAAAATAAATGTAAGCACGCAAAAAAAAACCCACTCACATACTTATACACTAGCTAGGTGTGATGAATCTAACTGAAATGTTCCTCCAGAATGCCTGCTCTTCCAAATTACATTAAATATTTAGGTTAACTATTTGTTAGGTATAAGCCTTCTTAATGGTGCTCTTTTTGACATCTAGTCTAAAACTCAGAATCATGATTACCTTGCTTTGCTACAGTTTTCCAAAACTGACAGAATAGATCAGATTTTCAGGGGAGTCTATCCTACTGTAATAAATGTGTAGTTCATTACACACAAGTCCTGTTTGTTTCTGTATGAATGTAATTTCTAGTTAATTACAGTCAAATCTCAGATAGTTCACACCCCAAATAGATGCTGCATTGACTTCTGGAGATTTAATTAACTTAAAGCCTATGTTAATTGCTTACAATGTCTGAATGCTATATTAAAAGTCGCTTTGTATCCTGATATAGTCTAGCTAAGTCAAAACTACCTAGAATTTATTTTCCCTTTGAACCCTAATTTATACACTCCAATTAGAGATTTTAAAACATTACAGGCTGACTTTTAAATGGTTTATTTCAATAGACTAAAAAGGATCTGAAAGAAAACCAAAATATGGAAGGCGATCTTTGGTTTCATCCGAGAAATCAGTGTTTTAAATGTAATAAAGCTGAGTATTATTTCCTGTAGCTGAAAGCTGGGAGAACTAAAGTGAATTGTCACAGATTTTATATATTTAAATCTGAATACTCTAAGGAAAAAGTCCACTTATCACTTTTCACAGATGTTTTGTGAATTTAATTTAATTTTAATTACTTATTTATTCAACATAAAAGTTCATTGGCTAGTAGTACAATACACTTCTATATGAAATATCATACTTCATTCCTTTCCTCTACCTGAGAAATATATTTCTTGTTTACCTGTGAGACAACGTATCCTGCTTATGGCTTATACTAGTAAGAGTAATGTGAGAAATTAAAAAGTTGGTATATATTTTTGCTCAATTATTTGACAACTCAATCGACATAGTTGAACTATCTCCTTTTTCTTAGATGACAGGGATGGCCAAAAGACTCTTGTACACTTTATATACAAATTCAAAGTAAATAGATTAACAAACTTAGATGTTTCAGTATGACTACTTTGGGAATCAGGTTCTTGAGTAAAGTTTCTGGGATCCATACAGCTGTCCCCTCCATTGCCAAATATCTGTCATTATTTTTTTTCCTTCTTTTTTTTTCTGTTGTTGTTCTGTGGGCAGAAAACTGAAAATAAAGAACCTACTCCAAACCCATACTTGAAGGAAAGGAGAAAAACTTTTTGAACTGACAGTGAGAACACAAGTATTCATTGCAATGACAATGAGCCATGAAAAAGCTGAAGAAGCAGAAAACTGTATCTCCAGCAAACTGTGGGGTAATATCTTGCTTTCTTCGAAGCTGCATAAAAAATTGTGACTATTCCTTTTTTTCCCCTAAAAAACAAAGGTAAATGAGTATGAGGGTGATTGGCTGGTCACACAAGCCAGCTTTCTTTGACATACTGTCTACTGTGCATAAATATCTTTACTTACATAGTTAGTTCTCAGTTTTGTTTTCCATGGAAGAACTGCAAACTGAAGAGACTCGACATGGAAAGAATAATATCTATAACATGAAAACACCATCCACTCTCCTTGTGCTGCTTCTGGCACTTGTCAAGACAGAACTCAGTCCCTCTCAAAAATAATCTGAAACATGTTTATAGAATCAGGGACACCTCACACTAAACCATATCACCCAAGGCTTCATCCAACCTGGCCTTGAACACCACCAGGGATGGAGCATTCACAACTTCCTTGAACAACCCATTCCAGTGCCTCACCACCCTCACAGTAAAGAATTTATTCCTTATATCCAATCTAAACTTCCCCTGTTTAAGATTCAACCCATTATCCCCTGTCCTATCACTACAGTCCCTAATGAAGAGTCCATCCACAGCATCCCTATAGGCCCCCTTCAAATACTGGAAGGCTGCTATGAGGTCTCCATGCAGCCTTCTCTTCTCCAGGCTGAACAGCCCCAACTTTCTCAGCCTGTCTTCATATGGGAGGTGCTCCAGTCCCCTGATCATCCTCGTGGCCTCCTCTGGACTTGTTCCAACAGTTCCATGTCCTTTTTATGTTGAGGACATCAGAACCGCACACAATACTCCAGGTGAGGTCTCACGAGAGCAGATTTGATACCAGAGTTGCTGTCTTTGAATTTGTGTTAAAAGAAGGACTAGAATTTACAGTAGCCTTTTACATATATTTCTATTGTGAATCATAATTGGCAATTAGTTTTATCAGATTATTAATTTTCAATTTATGTTTAATTTAATGGTCAGTTTAGTTTTCGCATTTTTTTTCATCTAATTTAAGTGATTAATTTTTTAGTTTAATTTTTATAAGATGACTATAAAGCATGGGCTTAATGAGGATTTATTCCAGGTTTGGAATTACACTGAGATTTCATTTTTAGCAAAACTGTATACCAAAACAATTGGCACACGGTTTCACAAGTAATTACACAGCAAAAGAAATTAAATTCAACTTTCACAGATGAGATGAATGGGGCTCAGTGACTCTGCAATGAGATACAGCAGACCAGATTCAGAAACTCTTGCTGCCAAATTAAATGTATGTCTTAGCAATGTGTGAGTGCTGCATTTGACCTGAGCATCATGTATCGATTTATTTAAAGAGTATTTGATTGAGATTAAAAATGTCTTTTTTCCTTTTATTTATTTATTTATTTTTTTAATAAATGGGCTTGTAGAAGCCATCTGTCAATAAACCTGGTAGGGCTATTAAGAAACAGAATAAAATAAAAACCTTGGTTATTGTCCTGTTGCAGGCACTGTTTCTCTGGGTGGCCCTACAGAACCACTAGATTAATGTCTTCAGGTTGCCCTTCTTTATAACTTTCATCTAGGTTCATAATTTATACTTTTTTCTACAGAGCACAGACACACAACATCAGCAGTGGGGATGGTGAGTTGTCCCTGATTAGAGAGGCATATGTTTCATGGTTGGATTTGTCTGTTGGCTAAGGAGAAGAGGGGATCAAACCCTCTCTAACTGCAGGACCCAGAACTAAGATCTCCTGCTTCCTTCCATCTTGCCTTGGTGCCCAGGGGTAATGCTCCAGGTGATACAAGTACATCAGCACGACAGACAAGCTATAAGCTGTGATGAGTTTTAATTCAAATCCTAGACCTAAACTCTTTTCGAACATTGAGGGACTTTAAAACAAGAGAAAAATGTTATACTGTTATGAAAATGTTGAAGCTGATTGAATGAATGGGTGCACCAGGACAACCAAACGAAATGTTAAAGTTAGAAGAAAAATCTCATTAAATTAAGATTGCTTTAAAATGAAAAGCCCAGGTCTGTCTCAATAATCCTTGGAGCTGATTTCACCGAAGAGTACAAGTTCTTTTCTTGTCATTCAGACAGTAAATCTTTATGTATTGTAACTGTATCAATGACTTATTCTGTCTCAATTCTGTATGACACTTCCCTCTCCCTGTATGTTATAATTTTTTCACTGAACAGTTGATCTCCTGCTTATTCAAGCCTCTAATACTTTCTAATATTAAGAAGAAATCAATATAGTAACACTTTTCATAATCAAAATTGTTGCCATTTTTTGCTGTTGAACACAGTGGCAGTTTAAACATAATTTCCTAATTCTTGGTGGAGATGCGAATTCCCAACAAACCAGAACAGTTTCTCAGAAGTGCTAATAAACCCAAAACGGATAAAATAATTCTACTTTCAAAATATGTCTTATCCTTTTTACCCAAGAATTCCTGAAGGTACCAAAGTAAAGATACACTTTTCACCCTGGAAGAAAAAAGAAAGTGATAAGTAGGCCACCAAGCAGAACAAGAGCAGGGATGTAATGGAGACAGAGCTCTGAAAATCCAAATGCTTCTCCAAGTTGCCTCAGTCATATTCTTTAAACATAGCACAGATTTATCCTGTGTGAGCCAGTGGGGAAACTATGTTTGGATTGGTTTGGGTTGGGTTTTTGTTTGGTTCGTTTGTTGGTTGGTTGGGGTTTTGTTGTTTGGGTTTTTTGTTTTGTTTTTGTTGTTGTTGTGTTTTGAGGTTTTTTACTTTTTAGTGCAGCCTTATTTTTAGTCCCCTTTTGTTTTTTCATTATTTGAAGCTGAAATTAGATGTAATCTCATTTTTTAGAATCCTGGTGAGCACAGGAGCTACTCCTTTTGAAGAATCTGTGCTGAACTAACTGCTCCTACTTCTGCTGTTTTTTTTTTCACATTGCTGATAAAAATGTATTTTCCATATTTTCATGGAAGAGTAGCATGTTGTAACTATATCGGTCTGTGCTAGTTTAAAGACAACCTTGGATATGGGACATGTCAGTGGACCTTGATGTGACTCCACCTGTATCCTCTTTCACCTGTTGCACACCCAGGTAAACATTTCACATTCCCATTCGTGCATAAGTGTTTTTTCACTTTATTTCCATACTTTCCAGAACAATCCTCCAGAAGACAGAAACCAGAAACCCCAAACGGGATTTTTTTTCTGCCAAGATTTGGACATAATCTTTCCTTTTCTCCTCTCCTTCAGCCCAACCAGTCTTGCTGTAAGGAAGCTTCTTCAGGACACATGACATCTTCTTGCAACAAGGAAGACACAAAGCCTTGTTTGCCTTGCTGCATAAGTAAGTCTGCTCCTCCTGAAGTCTGTGTTAAAGGAGCAGCAGACTCTACAGATATTGATTGCAGCTCCTGATTTGGGAGCTCACAGAACTCACCATATGCCTGAAAGTATAATTTATGATGAATGTAATGAAGTTCTACATTGTGAAGTTCTTCAATAAGAATTTAAAAACTTTTATCAAATGCCTTCACTTAAAATTTCTCTTAGTGTTTCAGGTTTAATACAATGCGCATCAAAAGAATCAAATGACATTTTTCCTTGAAGAGAAAGATAGGATTCATGGTAATAATTACATACCTGATTGCACACCTATCTTTATCGATACTAATCATAGAATAGTTAGGGTTGGAAAGGACCTTAAGATCATCCAGTTCAAACCTCCCTGCCATGGACAAGGACATCTCACACTAAACCATGACACCCAAGGCTTCATCCAACCTGGCCTTGAACACCACCAGGGATGGAGCATTCACCACCTCCCTGGGCAAGCCATTCCAGTACCTCACCACCCTAACAGTAAAGAATTTATTCCTTATATCCAATCTAAACCCCTGCTGTTTAAGTTTCAACCCATTATCCCCTGTCCTATCACTACAGTCCCTAATGAAGAGTCCATCCCCAGCATCCCTATAGGCCCCCTTCAGATACTGGAAGGTTGCTATGACGTCTCCATGCAGCCTTCTCTTCTCCAGGCTGAACAGCCCCAACTTTCTCAGCCTGTCTTCATACAGGAGGTGCTCCAGTCCCCTGATCATCCTCGTGGCCCTCCTCTGGACTTGTTCCAACAGTTCCATGTCCTTTTTATGTCGAGGACACAGGAACCACACACAATACTCCAAGTGAGGTCTCACAAGAGCAGAGTAGAGGGGCAGGAACACCTCCTTCGAACTGCTAGTCATGCTACTTTGGATGTAGCCCAGGATACGGTTGGCTTTCTGGGCTGCAAGCACACTCTGATGCCTGCTCATGGTTTCTCATCAACCAACACCCCCAAGTCCTTCTCTGCAGGGCTGCTCTGAATCTCATCTTTGCCCAACCTGTAGCTGTGCCTGGGATTGCTCTGACACAGGTGTAGGACCTTGCACTTGTCATGGTTAAACTTCATAAGTTTGGCATCAGCCCACTGTAAAAAGTCCCTCTGGAAAATCTTGAACTTCGACCCAACTTTGTGGGGAGAAGGAGTTTTTTGTTTATTTGTTTGCAGATAAATGTGACTTCAAAAAATGAATAAGTTAGCTCAAGAGTATTAACCGAACTTGCTATGAGCTTCGAAATTAAACTGATCAAAACCAACTCACATTGGCTGAAACGGACAAAAAGTTGTCATGAGCTTCTGTGTGACCCTTTGTGGATCAGGATTTCAGATAATGCAACCCAGTATAAGTCCTCAAAATCAATTTACTATAGGTTTGAACGGGAATTGGGGCTATTCTGTATTTGTCTGTATATTGTATGACAGCGAAAAATGTTAAATGGTTTATGTCAAACAGTCCCACAAAGTTGTTTTAGGTATCCCTTTTTGCGGTACATGCTGAGAGACATATCTTGACATATGGAGAAAAATACCTGGACATTATGGTTTAAATTTTTAGTGAATTTGAAAGTATCTTGTGAACAGAATATTTGGCTGAGTTCTTGGAATAGAAGCTGAGACACGGCAATGAATGAAATATAATCCAGCTTTGACAAATCTGAAGTGGAGAGGAGACCTTAGTCCGTGTCCAAAGATCTATTTTGCCAAAACACATTCTTTAGTAGAATCCCATTCAATTCTTGCTATTACCTTGGTAGAGAGTCTCATTTACCCAGCTGCTGCAATTTCCTGAAAACCCTGCCAAATGTTATATATTTAGAGAGACAGAAAAGAAAACCCAAAACCAAATAATAAAAAAGAGGTTCTTAGATTCATGTGTTTCTTCCTATAAGAGTTTTAGCTGCACTAGGTATTATTTTGTTGATACGCTGGAGGGAAGGAATGCCATTCAGATGGACCTTGACACACGTGTGAGCTGGGCTGATGCCAACCTCATGAAGTTTAACCATGCCAAGTGCAAGGTCCTACACCTGGGTCAGAGCAATCCCAGGCACAGCTATAGGTTGGGCAAAAAGGAAATTCATGGTAGTCCTGTGGAGAAGGACTTGGGGGTGTTAGTCAATGAGAAAATGAACATGAGCCAGCAGTGTGCACTCACAGCCCAGAAAGCCAACCATATCCTGGGCTGCATCAAAAGGAGCATGACCAGCAGGTCGAAGGAGGTGATCCTGCCCCTCTAGTCTGCTCTTGTGAGACCTCACTTGGAGTATTGTGTGCAGTTCTGGTGTCCTCAACATAAAAGGACATGGAACTGTTGGAACAAATCCAGAGGAGGCCACGAGGATGATCAGGGGACTGGAGCACCTCCCATATGAAGACAGGCTGAGAAAGTTGGAGCTGTTCAGCCTGGAGAAGAGAAGGCTGTGTGGAGACCCCATAGCAGCCTTCCAGTATCTGAAGGGGGTCTACAGGGATGCTGTGGAGGGACTATTCATTAGGGACTGTAGTGATAGGACAGGGGATAATGGGTTGAATCTTAAACAGGGGAAGTTTAGATTGTATCTAAGGAAGAAATCCTTTACTGTGAGGGTGGTGAGGTACTGGAATGGGTTGCCCAGGGAGGTGGTGAATGCTCCATCCCTGGCAGTGTTCAAGACCAGGTTGGATGAAGCCTTGAGTGATTTGGTTTAGTGTGAGATGTCCCTGCCCATGGCAGGTGGGTTGGAACTAGATGATCTTGAGGTCCTTTCCAATCCTAACTATTTTATGATTCTATGATAAATTTCTCTGAGTTTTGTTCTGTGAGACTAGTTGAAATATCTGGACGTAAATACAGCTGGCAAAAAAAATTTGCAATGAATCAATGTTTAAGATCATCAGGTTACAGCCCCCCTGCCATGGGCAGGGACACCTTCCACCAGACCAGGTTCAAGCACATTTCATAAATAGCTAAGCAGAAGCTATCCATCACATTCCCTCCAGCCCTCAAAGGGACATGGGGATCTGAATCAATGACTGCTCCTTTAGATACCTTCAGACTTCAGGGAATCAGACTGTGTCTGGTCAGATGTAAACACCTTGAGCCACCTGAAATGTAGATAGAGGCATCTTCTTTAATCTACTAACCCATTCCCATGGTGCTAAATTACTGTGGTAGATAAAACTGATCTACAGCCACTGGGGAACTGGGCCTATAATTTCAAGTAAAACTGATCATGAATTACAAGGAAATAGTAATTTAAAATAATAAATTCACTATCTATATGACCCTTGAATAGCAGCTGAATATCTTATGAAAAGCATCCTCAGGTTATTGGGTTTTATGACGCTTTTTCAGGAATTTGAATATTGTAAAAATCCCAAGTAATTTCTCTAAGCAAGAATGCCTGAGTGGCTTTAGGGAAAAAGAGAGTAAATGCTTCTAGACAGCTCTAAGCAAGAGTGCTGGTCACAGAGCATAATGAAGACATACAGAAGAGTTCAAGTGAGCTTTGAACGTATTCCATTTGGTGAGTAATTTTTAAATCTTCATGCAGAGTGGGTTTTAAAACATAACATGTAGTCCTCTGCTAATTACAGCTTGAAGATATTTGGCTGTGCTCCCTCCCAGTTTGGGTTTTGGCTATCATTTCTAGCTCAGGAAATGATTTAATGCCACTTACTCGTTCTGCTGTAATATTTAAAGTCACAGTTGAACAACGTTGTTTCTGTTAAGAGAGACATCAATTTGATAGGTGGACCACTCGGTGGATAAAGAATTGGCTGGATGGCCGCACTCAAAGAGTTGTGGTCAATGTCTCAATGTCTGGGTGTCCCTCACGGATCGGTGTTGAGACCAGTCTTATTCAACATCTTTGTTGGTGACATGGACAGTGGGATTGAGCGCGGCCTCAGCAAGTTTGCCGATGACACCAAGCTGTGTGGTTTGGTTGATACCTTGGAGGGAAGGAATGACATCCAGACAGACCTTGACACGCTTGTGAGGTGGGCTGATGCCAACCAACCTCATGAAGTTTAACCATGACAAGTGCAAGGTTCTGAACCTGGGTCGGAGCAATCCCAGGCACAGCTACAGGTTGGGCAGAGAAGAAATTCAGAGCAATCCTGTGGAGAAGGATTTGGGGGTGTTGGTTGATGAGAAACCATGAGCAGGCAGTGTGTGCTTGCAGCCCAGAAAGCCAACTGTATCCTGGGCTACATCCAAAATAGCATGATTAGCAGTTCGAAGGAGGTGTTCCTGCCCCTCTACTCTGCTCTCGTGAGACCTCACTTGGAGTATTGCGTGTGGTTCCTGTGTCCTCGACATAAAAAGGACATGGAACTGTTGGAACAAGTCCAGAGGAGGGCCATGAGGATGATCAGGGGACTGGAGCACCTCCTGTATGAAGACAGGCTGAGAAAGCTGAGGCTGTTCAGCCTGGAGAAGAGAAGGCTGCATGGAGACGTCATAGCAACCTTCCAGTATCTGAAGGGGGCCTATAGGGATGCTGTGGATGGACTCTTCATTAGGGACTGTAGTGATAGGACAAGGGGATAATAGGTTGAAAGCTTAAACAGCAGGGAGTTTAGATTGGATATAAGGAATAAATTCTTTACTGTTAGGGTGGTGAGGCACTGGAATGGCTTGCCCAGGGAGGTGGTGAATGCTCCATCCCTGGTGGTGTTCAAGGCCAGGTTGGATGAAGCCTTGGGTGTCATGGTTCAGTGTGAGATGTCCTTGTCCATGGCAGGGGGGTTTGAACTGGATGATCTTAAGGTCCTTTCCAACCCTAACTATTCTATGATTCTAAGTGAAGGTTGATGCTTTTCAGAAAACAGAGAAAATCACATGCTAAACTGTGCCGTGATCTTCCCTGGACATATGGGAGAGCAGGTCCCTGAAGGCATCTCTCATAGTGCACCATGCTACTTGCTTTGACATGTGAGCAGAAGGTGCTGCACGGTCAAAGCAGTGTGGGTACTAGCATCCCATTTCCAGCTGCATCTCAGTGCCTACAGGCATAAGTGAAAGTGAACGCAAGGCACAGACAACCTGTGCTGAACCTCCAGGCAGTCCAAGTGGCAAGTCCTTCAGCTGCATCTCAAGGCACATCAAGTCATGTACTCCATGACATCCCTCTCACACATGCTGCTTTGGTTGTATCACTAGGACAATACACACTCTTCACTATCAAGGTGGAACATAAATATGATATTTACTGTGAACTATATTCACTATGTAACATATATATTTAATCTGAATATAACCTCTTTTAAGCAGAGTTGGACTTAGGGACTACTTTCCCAAACAAAACAGCTCTACTCTAGTGTAAGCACTGCAGTGTTTATTCACTAACAAATCAGTCCTGATGTGTTCTTTGCCCTTTTGCCTTCTGTTCTGAGAGCTTCTCCCAGTGGCATTCAGCACTATTAGTTCTCACAGTTATCCCAGAAAACCTGATGATCACTTGCTACAGTCTCAACACTTTGATCTGGAGCTCAGTTACTATCAGAACTGGAAAGGAAATTAACAAAAAAATGTTGATTTACTTGAACCAGTGGCACAATGAAAATATTTGGAGGGCGTGGGAGCAGCGACAATGAGTTGGTATGATATTTTGTGTTGTTTCTCTAGCAGTTGTAAGATAAAATTGTTGTACTAACTCAGCATTATCATAATAGTAAAGTAAGGTCTGAAAGTTTTGGATAGCAATGACAAAAAAGAATACAGGAACTAAGTCAGCTGAAGCAATGAGTGACCCACAAATGCAAGAAGATACTCTGTGTAAGTCCTGTGTGAAGGCCAATATAAATTTGTGCACACCTGGTCAGCAGTTAAGACATAGATAAGGTCACACATGTAAGACAGCACATAGAAAAGTTTTGTGAAAATTAGTGGAAATTGTTCCTGTCATGGGTTCCACCTAGACACCATTATCAGTGAATCAGTCCAAGAAAAAAATGGTTAGGAAAGGCAAACACAGGAAAATCACTGGCAAACTATTTCCTTTTCCTTTATTTTTTTTTTGTTTGATAATAAATAAAAGGTAAAACTAATCATGCCTCTGCTTTTCTCCACAATCTAATTTACTGAGATTCATTACCTTATAAGCTCTGCCTGAAAGCAATACTATCTACCATTTTTGAAGACAGCAAGCTGCTTTAAAAAATGCTAATTCATCCTGGATCATAAAAGATCAATATCATAAAACCTTACCCATCATCTATTCCACTGTTGCTTTATTTGTGCTTATACAGATCGTGAGTTTTACCAATTTATTTGGTACTGAAAATTTATTTAGATATGAATGACCTATAAAGAATGAAGTTCTGGCTTATCAATACCTTTCAAGCACCTACCATAAATGCTGTATGGAGGTTGTGATAGTCTTTATTCAATATACAAGCTGTACAGATGGTCACCTAAATCTCCTGGCACTGCTTGCAATCTCCTGTCTAAAATGTAATCATAAGGAACTGCTTCCAGCAAAACTGATTTTTTGGTACGAGAAGAGACATTTAATTTTTATGATTAAATGAAGTTCATACAGGCCAAATATTCACTTGCCATTACCAAAGTCTCCATCCATTCTAAAACAGTGGCCAAACTTTGGAAAGTGTAGTATCAAAACCAGGCATAATCCAAAGCAAAGGTCTTAAGATCTGGATGTATTTCTTCCTCTATTTCAGAGAAATGCTTTCCAGACTTACCAAGGCTGTATCTTTTCTTTCCTTTCTTCACTTCCATGTAATTTCTTCAGTTGGTTTGGGTTGGGTCATTTTATGTTGTCTTTTCGTATGAGTTTCCAAAACGTTAATATGTTTTACTGTGAGTCACCTGAGAGGTAATTTATGTTTTCCAGCTTTTACAGGCTCAGACATTCAAAAAATAGCTAGCCAGTGCATCAAATTCAGGTAATCATATTACTGTCAGGCCACAACAAGAAGCTTGTCTATTGGGGTTTTTTTGCTTGTTTATTGTATTTTGTTAGCAGTTAGCATTTGTATATTCATATTATTGTGCATTTTTGTGAATGATGTAAATGAAAAATTAGCTGTTTGAAGAGGCACAAAATCTCAAGGTTCTGCAATTAGAAATATAAAAACTTTGTTTTCTTTCCTTCAGGTTTTAATCTGCCATCTGATATGTTGTTCTGATTCCATTTTCGCTTACCTCCCTAAAGCAAACAGTTAACTCAGAAACAAAAACTCCTGCAAAAATGGGAAGAACTTCCTACTCTCCATCTGAAACAGGAATCCCAGCCCAGTGAAGGACATCTAGTGGGAAACAAAAGCACAGGAACAAGCTCACCTGAGATTTATCTTCTTTCTTCAGTAGTAATCCTGTTTTCACTTCCCTACAGCTCCTCAATAACTTTCTACTCACTCCACTTAACTAGCATACATATCGATCAGATTATTCTTGTGATCTGAAAAGTAGTCTTTGTCTCCTTCTCCCTGGACACTCAGACATCGCGAAGAGATTAATGGGGTAGACTAAGGGTGACCATTGTGCTTTTTTAGAGAAACTGCTCAAAGATCTAAGGTTAAAAAAATAGTTGAACTTTCAACTGAAAAACTGGGAGAAAGATGAATACAGAGCTAATTAAAGCTGGCACAAAAGAGATAAGAACACAAAAAGCATCTTTCCTCTCAAACCAACATTTGATGTAATGGTACTCCTTTTCAAACCAGTATACAAACTAATTGTTCTTCACAATACAAGATAAACTTGTTCTTCACTAACAAGAAAAACAAGAGAAAGGCTTTTCTTTTACAAAGTGTAAAAAGAGAAAAGGTCATAGTGAGGGAATGTGTTGACGCAGGAGTCACGGACAACGCAAAGACGATCAATGTGATCAAGCGATTGCCAAAGTTTATTCAGATACAGTGCTCTTTTTATACCCTTACACCCTTAGGTTTCTTATGTAACAGCCTTGGATACTGAGCTCTAATTGGTTAGTCTAGAGGTTACTACTCTTTACAAAGCTAATGTTTACAACTTGTTATAATTGTGATTAAATACCTTACTCTAAAAATACAGTGGGAAACTACAACCTTGGAAGAGATCATTCTCCGCACATTTTCAGTGGAAAATTACAGAGGCCTAACAAGAAAATTGACCTTGCTTATGCCTGCCAAAAATCTTCTTACTTTACAGTAATAAGGCTCAGGGTATCGGGATCACTCACTACGTGGCCTTGGCTCTTTAAGAATTCCCACAAGAATATGCTGGAATTAATGGCAGCAGTGAAACTAGTCATGATTGTAACAGCATCAAGATGCTGAATTCTATTCACTAGAAACTGAGTACCAGTGAACCTAGACTCCTTCAGAAGTCCTTGGAGAGAAATAGTGATTTCTACATGTGGTTCAACCCATATGGAAATCTATCTTTGAGAAGTTCTGGATGTGTCCATAACTCTTTTTGGTTATGAAAAGAGTCCAGCTGAGACTAAGGATTTGGTCATGACTTCTGCATTATTAAATAAGGAGACCCAAATCCATTCCTTTGTATCTATCTGCTGCATTTCTCCTCTTACAATGGAAGATCTCTGGAAAGTGCTGTGCTTTATCATGTGTTTATTCAGTGTATGTATGCCCTGGGTTCAGCAGTAGCAGTCTTTTTTCTCCTTCTTAGTAGCTGGTGCAGTGCTGTGTTTTTGACTTTCAGCCTGGGAACAGCACTGATAACACCAATGTTTTTAGTTGTTGCTCAGTGATGTTTACTCTGCCCAAGGACTTTCTGAGTTTCATGCTCTGCCAGAGAGGAGGGGAAGCCAGGAGGAAGCAGAGACAGGACCCCTGACCCAAACTAACCAAAGAGGTATTCCATACTGCAGCACATCATGCCCACTATGTAAGCTGGGGCAGTTACCTGGAAAGGCTAGATCACTGCTTGGTCCTGCTGGGTATTGGTCGGTTGGTGATGAGTGGTTGTATTCTCTTCCCTTGTTATTTCCCTTATCATTATTATTATTGGTGGTAGCAGTAGTGGTTTGTGTTATACTTTAGTTACTGAACTGTTCTTATCTCAACCCATGTGAGTTACATTCTTTCAATTCTCCTCCCCATCCCTCTGGGAGTGGGGGGGGGAGGGGGGGGGGGGGAGTAAGGGCGGGGAGTGAGAGAGTGAGCTGTGTGGCTGGGCTTAAAACATGACAATGTAGTACAGTGTAGCTTTTACCTAAATCTAGAGCTCCCAAGAGGTAGTGCAATACAGATACATTTCTGAAAAAAAAAAAAATTCTTCAGAGAATGGTAATAACGAATCAGCTTTTCTGAATATGTGATAAATGATAAATACCTTGGTTAAAGAAGGGAAGAAAGGTGAATGTAGCAATAATGTAGCTTTGTGGTTGTACATAAGGGAGTGTAAGTGGTAACCTGATGATTTGGAGATTAAATGTGGGATTTTTTGCTGCAACAACCAAATAGCTTTTCCTTTTAAAGGGAATAAAAAGTTCTTTTTAATAATAGTTAAAGACACAGTTACTACAGCGAAAAGAAAATCTAAAAAGAAAACCTAGTTAAATTCTGCAAACTGCCCAAAGCATGCTATTAATCCAGAGTAATTATTGTTATTGTGATTTCTTGTAATTCATATTGTTATAAATTGACTGTGCTGAAGGACAACATCTCATATCAAGCAGAGTATTAAAGTCATGGGGTTACTACACTGTATCTCTGGAATTATCCAGGGAAAAGTCAAACTTGGTGTCACATATTTTCCCCCAGTTTATTTGAGTTCTGTTAGGCTATGGAATACATTTGTGCAGTAGTCAAAATAAATTGTTTAATTCTTTTGAATTAAGTTAGTTAAAATCTGGCATAATAACAGTCTAGTGTATGACTGTCCAATAGCAACACTCTTCATGCCTGTAGATTCTGTACAGAATTGCTGGATATAATTGCAATGAAGCTCAAGTGTACAATGCAAAAAACTAGTTAATTCATCCCATTTATGCCTTTCAGAAAAAAGCAAACCAAGGCACAGATAGATTCTGAATATGTAATAAACCAAAATGAACATTTAAACCTTGAGTTTTCACTTTATATTTTCAGTTGTTTTTTTTTTCTGATTTGCTACTTATTTATTGAAAACCTCTCTGAACTTCCATCACTGATGTTTCTGAATCATCAGGTTATAAATTGAGTCATTCCTTTAATTGGGCTTGATAATGTTCAGCCAAATCTATGAACAGTAAAACATCTTTCTAGGCAAATTACCAAGAACAAAATAAACAAGAAACTAGTAGACAAACCCTGTTCCTAATAACTATAATTAGGCACCCTGTGGTTATCTGAGTTTTGCATATTTTGATCAGTACAGTTTTTATTAGTGAAAGAATTGGTGTCACACCCTTAAGAGTCTGATAATTTTCTAACTAACTTCTTTGTTTCAAAAGAATCCTTGTTAAATTTTTTGAGAGTTTTCCCACAGTGTATTGAGACTGAGAGTGACAATGGAAATGCAGTGGGAAAACTTGCTTCTCAGAGAGAAATGGCATTACAATTCAGCTCATCTGGACTCATGTGAGAAGCTGCAGCTTCTGGCTCCCAGTTCAGACCTTAGCAGACTTTAATCAGAAGTGACTAAACTTTTGTATAACTCAAACCTGTTAAGGTATTACCTCTGAACATTCTCTCCCTGTGCCAGACAATCACATACCAGTCAAACTCTGGATGGATGTGAGCTGACGTGCATGCTGGAGGTTACTGAGCTGCATCCTAACAGCACTGCTCTGTGTGAAAAACATGCCTACACAGCTCAATACAGAAACACCTGAGAGCCCCAAACATTTAGGCAAGTCTGTGTGGTCCCGTGCAGCATTAATCACAGGCTGTAGGTCAGGTCTCAGAGCAATGAAGCCACACAAACCTGATGCTGACCTTGAGCTAATCTGACTTTCTCTGTCTTCCCTTCTGTAGGACAAGTTGTCCATGAGCCAGCATGCAGCCACATGACAGCTAATGCAAATCTAAACTTGTTGTGCCAACCTTCCCAAATGCTCCTGCCATGTGTTCCCTGCTACTGAATGGAGCAGGGACCCTGGCAGCAGAAGATGCAGAAAAGACAGAGATATTTAATACCTTCTTTGCTTCACCCTTTAATGTTAAGGCCGGCCCTCAGGAATCCCTGACCCAGGTGTTCAGTCAGAAGGTCTGGAGAAAGGAACTCTTCCATTGATTGAGGAGGACTGAGTTAGAGGTCATGTTGACAAACTTGACATCCATAAGCCCATGGACCCTGACAGGATGCACATACAAGGGCTGAGGGAGGTGGCAGACATTGCTGGGCCACTCACAATCATCCTTCAAAGGTTCATGGCAATCAGGAGAGGTGCCTGAGGACTAGAAGAAAACAAATGTTACCCCAGTCTGCAAAAGAGCAAGAAGGAGGACCCTGAGAACTACAGGCCAGTCAGCCAGTTCTCAGTCTACCTCACCATCTGCTCATCCAGCCTACACTTCCTGAGCTTGACTTTAAGGATATCAAAAGCCTTGCTGAAGTCAAGATAGATAACATCCACTGATATCTCCTCAACTATCTATCCAGTTGTCCCATTGTAGGAGGCAGTCAGGCTGATTAAGCATGATTTCTCTTTGGTGAATCCATGCTTACTACTCCTGATCACCTTCTTGTCTTCCACATGCAGTCTCACCTCCATCCCTGGAAAGGTGATGTAACTGTTCATCCTGAAGGTCTCAAAGAGAAATGACACTTTTCAGTACAATGTCTTTCTGTCCTGGGTTCAGCTATAACAGTTATTTTTCTCCTTCTTAGTAGCTGGCACAGCTGTGTTTCAGCTTTAGTCTGAGAACAATGCTGGTAACATACCAGTGTTTTAGCTGTTGCTAAGAAATGCTTGCTTTGATCAAGGACATTTCAGTCTCATACTCTGCCAGTGAGGAGGGGCACAAGAAGCCTGTAGGAAGTAGAGACAGGATACCTACCCAAACTAGCCAAAACAGTATTCCATAACACAGCATGTCATGCCCAGTATATAAACTGAGGGAGGCCCAAAAGGCCCAGACCACTGCCTGGGTCAAGCTGGGTATCAGTCAGCAGGTGGTGAGCAATTGCATTGTGCATCACTTCTCTTTATTGCTGGGTGGTTTTTTTCTGCTTCCCTTTTTAGTTTTATATTCTCTCCCCCTGTTACTTTCTTTATCATTATTATTATTAATAGTAGTTTTGTATTTTACTTTAGTTACTGGACTGTTCTTATCTCGACATGTGGGGTTTACATTCTTTCTATTCACCTCCTCATTCCATGAGGGGAAAAAAAGGGGAGGAGTGAGCAAGCATCTGCATGATTCTGAGTTACTGGCTGGGCTTAAATCATGACACTTTCATAGAATTATAGAATTATAGAATAGTTAGGATTGGAAAGGACCTTAAGATCATCTAGTTCCAACTCCCCTACCATGGGCAGGGATACCTCACACCAAAGCATGCCACGTAAGGCTTCGTCCATCCTGGCCTTGAACACTGCCAGGGATGGAGCATTCACAACTTCCTTGGGCAACACGTTCCAGTGCCTCACCACCCTCACAGTAAAGAATTTCTTCCTTAGATCCAATCTAAACTTCCCCTGTTTAAGTTTCAACCCTTTACCCCTTGTCCTATCACTACAGTCCCTAATGAAGAGTCCCTCACCAGCATCCCTATAGGCCCCCATCAGATACTGGAAGGCTGCTACGGGGTCTCCATGCAGCCTTCTCTTCTCCAGGCTGAACAGCCCCAACTTTCTCAGCCTGTCTTCATATGGGAGGTGCTCCAGTCCCCTGATCATCCTCGTGGCCCTCCTCTGGACTTGTTCTAAAAGTACCATGTCCTTTTTATGGTGAGGACACAAAAACCGCACACAATACTCCAAGTGAGGTCTCACAAGAGCAGAGTAGAGGGGAAGGATCACCTCCTTCGACCTGCTGGTCACGCTTTCAAAAGAACGTTGCGACCTAAACAAATTTCTTTTAATCGTGACTTGTGCCTTATGCTTCCACTTTATTAAATATATTTATCCTTTGTAGTTAGTGAAATTACCAATTACAATCTGTTGTAACACCACACATTAAAGAACACCACTATTAGACTTCCTTAGGACTGACATTTATTTGAAAGAACCTTTTTGTCACACCCCATTTAATCAGCTTCTTCTTCCTTCAGAATTTCTTGTATCAAATACATTCTTTCCAATTACATTTCTAATTGCCCACACAGCACTCTATCAAGTGCTTCACTGAAGATCTGTCAGCACGTCCTATTATCAATAGACTTTCAGTTGGAACCACAAAAAGATATAAAACAAGGAAGTAAACATCCATAACTTTACATTATTTTCAGCAAATTAATTATTATTCTCTTGGTGACAGGCAACATTTACATTCAGAAGCAAACACAATACAAACTGCTTACAAAGATGTATAAAATGTCACCTTTCCTTATCTTTATCTGTAATGAGGAGTTATGGTCTCCACTTTCTAAGTATTTGCTGATGTATATGAATGTTGGATCTACGATCAAATTAGGGTTATATAATATTAGCATGCATAATACTAGGATGCTAATATTACTACTAAGTACAATGAAATATAACCTAGAAATCACCATACACATCAGCAAGTTCAGTATCAGCAGATTCCTTGGAGTGTAAGACTGCTAAGGCCTTTTTCCTCTACAGATTGTCTTTCAATGGCTTTATCCTTCGCAGGTCACAAGATTAGTTTTAGAATAAAGTAAGTGTTTAAAGAGTTATTTGTGGCTTTTAAAATATATAAAACGTAAACACTTTCTGGGCTGCTGTGAGATTACCGACAAATCCCATCTCTCCTCACAGGTTCATCATCATACCAGGGAAACTTATCAAGAATAATTGTTATCATAATCCATTTTAATCTCATGATGTCTCATTTTTAATATTATTTGCAAACATCTTCAGATACATTTACCAGGATGCTGAAAGTGTGAGAAAACACACAAAGAACTATTTTTTTTCTAACTGGAGATTCATAAGTAACTGTAAGTGAATGGTATGAACCATGTCTTAAACTTTACCATATTGCATTGCTTTCAGAATGTAAAACATGTCTGAAAGAGTACTATTATAAACTGAATACATCTTGTTATAGAGAAGGGATGAAAAACAGAAACAACAATATGCTAAAGTTTGTGATCATGTGTTTTTGAATTTTTTTTGCCTATATGCTAATAAATCTACAAACCAGAATGAGTCATCAGAGAATTTACAGTGCTTTTGTTTGGTTGTTTATTTTTTTGGCGGTTATTAGATTATTTGTATGGAATCTTTAATATCCTTACTTCAAGAATTTAAATAACTAAGACTACTTCATCAGTTTTGACGGATTAAGGCTGTAAAAGAAAACAAAAATTCCTCTCAAAACTGCAGGTTATTTCTGCAGCAACACAGTTGTCTCCCAAAATAAAACATTTATTTTGATCCCTAAATTTTAGCAATCAATAAATTGAAAATTGCTTCTCATCATTGGTCTCCTTCTTCATAACTTCCTTCATATGTATTCTCCAACTCACAGTGCAGGTAATTTTTTTTTCATTTACACTTTGCGAATGAAAGTATTTGCTTTAATGAAACACTCTGTCAAAATAAATTTTCCTAAACTACTTCAAAACTAATTATAAATGTAATACCATTTCATTCTGGTGCACCTTAAAACATAATATTTTCCAAATACAAATTTGACTCCAGGATGCATAAAGTAATTGGTTATTATCTCAAATTAGTCTTATTACCTTGTTTGCCTGATAAAAGGGTTACACTCTAGAGAAGCATGCAAAACATGCATATTTGGCATCCACAGCATAATTAATAAAACATATTCGTAGGGAAACCCAGAAAATTTAGAGAGTAACTAAGTTATTATTTTACGTGCTCATTAGTCTTTTTATACGTCATTAAAATGGCTCTGAATTCAATCTGCTCAAATAACTGCATGCCTCAATAAGAAAATAGAAAATTAATAATTATTATAAAGTTTTCTTCAGATCTCAAAATGCAGCAAGTATTTTGGCCAATGTCTGGTAGCATATTCTTCAGGCATGTATAGTCATGGCTTTCTGCAGTGTTGGCCCACCCTGGGACAGAATAATGACATTTTCCTGTCTTCCAGTGGCACTCAGACATAACCTCATCCCATATTTCTAAACAGCCTCTGCTGATTGTGAGTCAAATCCATTTACAGAGTAATTTAGCCAGATTCCTCTAAGCCATACTCATTTATAATATAAACAAATCCAGCATCTGGTCCTACTGCTAATAAGAGTCCAGGAAATTTAACCAGGGGTGAATTTTCTTGAAAGCCAAATTAAGCATTCTTCATGACCTGTGGCCAGATGTGACCAAAGACTGGTAGCTACCTGCTAGGGGGAATAGTCCACCCTCTCTTAGGTTTAATGTATGGTGGTCATCCCAGAGGCACCCATGAAAGTGATCCACCACTGTATAATGAAATCTTCCCACCCTGCTCTGGTCCCCATCCAAATGCTCATTTGAAGTGGCTGTGGTGAAGCCTGGGACAGCTCAGCATCACTGACATCATCAGCAAGGACACTGGCTCTGAGGCAACACTAGAGACCAAGGGCACTCAGTCCTGCCCCTGCTACCATACAGGTCTCTGCTTTGCCAGTTCAGACAGCTGAAGACTCGCTGGAGCCATTCATCTACCCTTGCTTCTCTCAGCTCTCTGCCTTCAGCCTGGGAAAGAGAATTGCCCCAGCAGGAGCCTTTGGTTGGGAACACTTAAAACGACAACTACCTAAGTACTCTGGAGATGTCTCTGTCTCCCATGCACAACACATACTATCCAGTGCGGCCGTCTCATACATTCATATGTAAGCATAAACACTTGACTCCTGATTGACTACCCACACTTCTTTATACATAATATATTTCCAAGTAATCTCAACCTGTGCTCACATACAGACAAAGATTTGCAGCAGATGATCTTCCCTAAACCTGAATGAGTTACTGTTTCTTAATTTGCTTAATGGAAAGATGTCAGGCTTGGCAATCCTCAGCCCCTTGGGTACTTCTGTCCCACTACTCCTGGCTTTGGTATCATACTGACACACTACAGTTATGAGTCAGGAGTCTCTGGATATAAATTCTTTTCTTCAGCTATTATACATTTTTTGTAGAATAACATGCAGTTAAAGTATCTGTTACTGGGCTTTGGTGCTGACATTACCTACTTTGAAGTTAAGGAACAAGAAAAGAATGGTCTGCAAAGAAAATGTGTATCACTGACTGTAGCAAGTACATTAAAGCTGTGTGCCTGAGCATTTTCAAGAATATTGCTCAGGCTCCTCCTTTAATTTATCTTGCTTACATATACTTGTCCCTTGTGTTAAAACTTCCCAGGGAGATGCATTTTGTGCTTAAGGAGGTATGTGGCCTTTGTCATGTGAGAAGAAATTAATTTTGAAACACCCTGAATTATGACTGTGGTCAGCCTATGATGGTGCTAATTCACCAGAGGAAAAAAACAGTAGTGCAGAACATGTTTGTTCTGGCAGCAGGGTGATTTATATGCACCTATTAGCTAGGCCTGGGAGGGAACTTGTCCCAGGCAGCATAAATTTCTCAGGAGAACCCATGCAGGTAGCGACCCCACTCTCACTTCACGCAACAGCAGTATCTTGCCTGGAAACATCAGCTTATCTAACCGGAAAAGAATCACAGCAGGTGACATGCTAAGCACTTAAACTTGCCATAAGTAAACACCAAAGAGAAGTACAGATGAAATCCCAGATTTCTTGTGACCAAGGGGGATTTCCTCAGCCTCTGGTATGTGAGATGGGGTTTCACAGCCACAGGCACATACCTGAATTTAATATCTAGGTCATCGTTCAAGCACAGAAAACTTGGCCACTAGTGGTGCTTAGACCTGTGCCTTATATTGTGCCAAGAAAGCCTGATGAGCTATGTGGTGATGTGCAATGACATGGGGTCATGTGTTGCATGTGCCAGGTGTTACGGCAGATAAGGAAGATTTTAAATGGCCTTGCTTGCCCCATTTTTCCCTTTCTCTCTCAATATAACTGTCTTCCGGAAGAAAATAATTTCCTGTGAAACAGGAGTAAGCAAGGTCATGCTGTGCACAAACTGCTAGTCACTGAAGACTCATTACCCTACACGAGAAGCCACCTTACATGATGCAAGTTGAAGATGTTCCCTCTGCTGAGAATTGTGAGGTGGTGAAATCAAGGTACATGTGTAAAAGTCTGCACAAATGAGCATAAATGGGGCCCACAAGAGCAGAGTCCTGCTCTCTGGATACTTCATGCTTCCACATTAAACCTCACATGGGCTCTCAAGCCCCAGGCAGGTACACCAGTGTCTGACCTGCAGAGCTGTGCTCATATCTGCACTTGCTCTGATAACAGAAATCTCTCACTGCTGTCTCCGCTGCCTCAGCTGATGCTAAAAGGAGGAGCAGCATTTGTATTACCCCTTGCACAGTTTATATCCAGCAGTGCTTGTAGAGTGAAAGTGGCCATCAGGTGCCTAGCTGTTGTGCTGAGGGAGAGATTAAAATGTAGGGGATTAATGCTTATTGGGTGTGGCCCAAGTGGATTTAGGGTTGTGGGAGGGATGCAGGCACTCGAATGAGAAAAATTATATCAACTGCAAGCTGCACTCTTGCTGCCAAAGTACTATGATACTGAGTAGCACAACTATACTGATACAGCCATCCACACCAGGAAGTGATCCGGGAGAGCAGCTCAGGTGGTGTTGAATGGCTTTTGCCACTGCAGCGAGCAAGCTCTTCTAAAATGGCTTGGTCATGCACCAAGCAGTTGCTTTGGTTTCTTCTGTTTCTTCACCATTCATAATTAATTATTTGAGAAAACTGCATAGAGGCCAGAAATTAAATACAGGTAAATACAGCCTTAATGATAGAAATAACCCACAAATGACAGTGCATGGCAAATTCATTCAGAGCTAAAGGAACCTTCTCAAGATAGGTTCTCTATCTTGACAGCACTGCTGTTTCAAATCAGCTTTCACAGAACAAATGCATATACTTGTATGGACCTAAGCACACTAGCTTTGGTTTAATAATAAGTTTTATTTTGAAAAAGAAAAAACTTATGAAGTCTGCATGCTGGGAAGCAAAACTTTAATCATAACTTAGCAAAAGTAAATTTGTAAAGTCTATCTTGATCTGAATATAACCACATATGCCTAATGTCCATGTCTTCTCAGCTGGCATACCTGTGCTCCCAAGTCAGGAAAGTCATCATTCTGGAGAGGAACCCAGATTGTCAGATTGTCTAGATGAGGCCATGGCATTCAACTGACACCTAATCAAGATTTAGACTGAAGTACTGAATGTTGATGGAAGATGCTAAAATAGAAGAAATACATTTGCTGTAGGTGGGACCCTGGCTCCTATGCCAGTGAGGATACTTACCAATCTCAGTCTCAGAGTGATGCTGTCTGTGGGACTGTGCTGCATATGTTCTTTTTATAAGGGGAGGGTTTATAAAAGTTTATAACTTTTTGCTTTGAAAAAGCATCTGTGGAACAACTCTCAACCCTACATTCATACACATTCAAAGAGAAGGAAATGTTACACTGGAGCTTAAACATGTGATGATAAATCTACCCCAAAGAGCTAAGGCACAGCATGCAGCTGGAAGACGGTTACCACTGACCCCAGCATCTCATGAGCTCTGTTGTGGGGCTGAGTCTTGTCAGGCAATGAATGAACAGTTCATTTATTTACTGGTTTATAAATCAAGTTTCATTAATTTCCTGGAGCTGTATTTTGATTTTGCCTCTAAGCTTGAGAAGTTAGTCAAGCAATAAAGCTCTACTGGAGAAAAGAAGATACCTCACCTCTACTGTGGCATTCCAAAGTGCTTTTATCTAAACGTTTCATACACAAAATTCAATAAACTGACCCTATCGGTTCTACCTTTACAAGCATTCCCCTCTACTCCCTTTTAAATTAAACTTCTTTTTAATTCATCTTTTTATTTTAAAATTATTCTAGGGATAATGGAAAATTTTCTCTCTTTTTAAAGTAGTGCTGGGTCATTTTTCTACTTATTCACTGTCTGAATTGACCACTGCTTTTATAAACTACTTTGAACATTTCTTCCCATTGATTTTCCCTTGAAAATTACCTGATGGTTCTAAGGGAGTCTTGTGATTTCTGACAGAGCAAAACTGAATTAAATTCAGTTGTCTGATCTTGTCAGTGTCAAAACAGGAACAGAATTTTCCAACAGTAATCTGCATTTAATTAATGAAGATGCTTGCAACTTTGGAAGTCTCAGTATTATACATATCAGGACATTTTTGACTTTTCCTAGCTGCTGCCTTTCAAAGTAATTCATTGTCATTAAAACAGTCCTTTTCAGAAATAATTCCTTGAATTGTTTATATAAAAGGAAATCTATTGAGGTTCTTTTCATACTGCTTCATCTTGAGGGCAAGATTTTTGCTTTTTTTTATGTTGCTACAAAGAAGATGGGAAGCAAGAATGGATTTTAAATTAACATTCTGCTATTATATTACTGAGTATTCGTATCTTATAGTAAACATGCTGCAGAATTGCAATTGTAATTTATCACATTAATTTCCAGCAGTTAGGGGATAAATATATGACTATAGATGGATAGAAAGATTCTTGAAAATAAATACACTGTGACAAAACTCATTACTGGAAAAACAGAGATACTGGAATGAAAACAGTGGCTGAAGAGTTGAAGAAAAGCTTTTAAAGGAAGTTTCTTAACTGTTTCTCTACTCCAATTTTTAATCCTTGACCATTTTACTGAATTGTTTAACATGTGGAATAAGTCTTTCATTGCCTCACCAATTTTTATGACAAATTACCTATTTGTCACTGTTATGAAAGGTCAGCAAACTGCATTATTTTTCATCTTGGAAATCTGATGGAAAATAAATGCCTGACATTTTACTTCTTAAAGACATCTAACAGGCTGAATACATATCAGAATAGAAGGGACTGACTTGTCTGATTTCTGGCAAAGGGCAAATCAGGACATTTAATTCAGCCATTCCTGAATAGAAATTTAAACCAATCTTCACTGCATGATTCAAGGGTTACTTTGCTACCTACAAAGGCCTCCAACAAACAAGAGAAGTGGCTGCTGGGTGCTGACATGAAGGAATAAGAGTGATGCTGCCCACAGCATATCACTTGCCCAGTACAGCACCCAGGGGCAAACAAGGATCTCTTAGTCTAGACCACTTATAGACACAATCTGAGGATTTACATAAAGCACATACTGTACCCTTTTGTCTCAGGCAATCATAACATTTTGTTTTGACCTGTCTGAACTGAAGAAGTGGACTAAGGAATTAATGCATAGCTTAAATATGACACAAATCTAAATTAGGCAAGCTCCTAAACTGTTTTAGGCTTTCCTTAGATTTCTGGTATTTGCTGTCTCCCCATACTCCCTTGCACAGTATGTTCTTACTGCCACTTACTGCCACTTCAGAAGGAGAAGGTCTTGAGAAGTTTCCCAATGGGGTGGACATGGGGGATTTTTTTCTCTTCCTTACTCTTCTGGGTGGTACATAGAAAAGTGAACTTCAGCTACATGAAATGGTGATTTTTCTTTTAGATTTCCTAGTATGTTTCCAGCCATTGGATAACAAAGATTTTCCATAAGGTTGCAAAAAGATTGCTTGACTTTGTAGAACTTCTTGACCACCATCAAAACAATGTTTATCTCAATTTCCCAAAAGCTAAATACATCATGAAAAGTATAAATGTATATATATATTTTATTAACTTCTCTATAGAAAGTTATCTGAAGATCTGTGGGTGAGAACAGATCAATAAATTCAGATACAACAAATAGGTAACTGTTTTCAGTGATAAGGAAATCAAAATCAACAGCTGTTGATAAATATAGAACAAGACAACTCTTGACAAGGTTCTAGCTATAGAATTCAATTTCTTAGTAGGGAAATTAGGACCCAATATACCAAGGGAAGTTACACACATGTGAAACTGTAAACAAAAAAGCTGTTTATGCTTAAGAATTTTTCTGGATCTGGTCCTTACTTCAGTGTCCTAAGAAATAGTCTTTAAACAAAGAAAAGTTAAGTGCCCAGAAAAGCACTTAAAATAGGTAATTGCTAGATTCAGAATGAAATAATTCTTTATAGTAATTTTCCAAATACTTACTGATTCCGTCAAGGAAAAGCAGTCTCAGCAGCTCTGAAAACAACAGAATCAGGTCCAAGCGTGCCTAATATATCAGTAGAAGAAATAGTAACACAACAATTTTTGTTCAACTTGCATGAAAGAACATGCCTCTTCCATTACTCTATTTTGTTACATATAATATCCTAATCACATTTATATAAATAATAATAAAAAATATTAAAGCAAATACATTTTGTAGGAAAGCATATATATAGCTCTTTAGAGTGCCCAGAGTACTATGGTGTCAGCTATTCCAAGGTGGAGATAAGGTCTCTGTTCTTTCTGTTGAATCATAGAAACATAGAAAAGTTAGGGTTGGAAAGGACCTTAAGATCATCCAGTTCCAACCCCCCTGCCATGGGCAGCAACAACTCACACTAAACCATATCACCCAAGGCTTCATCCAACCTGGTCTTGAACACTGCCACGGATGGAGCATTCACCACCTTCCGGGGCAACCCATTCCAGTACCTCACCACCCTCACAGTAAAGGATTTCTTCCTTATACCCAATCTAAACTTCCCCTGTTTAAGTTTCAACCCTTTATCCCTTGTCCTATCACTACAGTCCCTAATGAAGAGTCCCTCCCCAGCATCCCTATAGGCCCCCTTCAAATACTGGAAGGCTGCTATGGGGTCTCCATGCAGCCTTCTCTTCTCCAGGCTGAACAGCTCCAACTTTCTCAGCCTGTCTTCATATGGGAGGTGCTCCAGTCCCCTGATCATCCTCATGGCCCTCCTCTGGACTTGTTCTAATAGTTCCATGTCCTTTTTATGGTGAGGACACCAGAACTGCACACAATACTCCAAGTGAGGTCTCACGAGAGCAGAGCAGAGAGGCAGGAGCACCTCCTTCGACTTGCTGGTCACATTCCTTTTGATGCAGCCCAGGATACAGTTGGCTTTCTGGGCTGTGAGTGCACACTGCTGGCTCATGTTCATTTTCTCATTGACTAACACCCCCAAGTCCTTCTCCGCAGGACTACCATGAATTTCCTTTTTGCCCAACCTGTAGCTATGCCTGGGATTGCTCCCACCCAGGTGTAGGACCTTGCACTTGGCATGGTTAAACTTCATGAGGTTGGCCTCAACCCACCTCACAAGCATGTTGAGGTCCCTCTGGATGGCATTCCTTCCCTCTAGCGTATCAACCGAACCACACAGCTTGGTGTCATCAGCAAACTTGCTGAGGGCACACTCAATTCCATTGTCCATGTCAGCAACAAAGATGTTAAACAAGGCTGGTTCCAACACCAATCCCTGAGGGCCACCACTCGTTACTGGTCTCCAGCCGGACATTGAACCATTGACTACAACTCTTTGAGTGCGACCATCCAGCCAGTTCTTTATCCACCGAGTGGTCCACCTACCAAATTGATGCCTTTCCAATTTAGAGACAAGGATGTCATGTGGGACAGTGTCGAACGCTTTGCACAAGTCCAGGTAGATGACGTCAACTGCTCCACCCCTGTCCATCAATTTTGTAGCCCCATCATAGAAGGCCACCAAATTGGTCAGGCATGATTTTCCCCTAGTAAAGCCATGCTGGCTGTCACCAAGCACCTTGTTGTTTTTCATGTGCCCTAGCATGCCTTCCAAGAGAATCAAGAGACATTGGAGGAAACGAAGGAGAAAACAGCTGGGAGGATGCATGTGCAGTGCAGTAATAAGCACCTTCAGCATCCATGTGTTCCAGCTCATTTTCTCTGTTATTATGGCACTGTTACTGCTGATATGATTCTGAAACCTCTCAACCAGAGAACTTGGGTGTCTAGTATGCTCACTAATTTCTCTAACAAATGAGCTTTTGAAGGCATTGCTTTATCTCCGCATGCATTTTAAAGAGAAAAAAAACACTTGCTGTCCCCTCTGATTCTTATCAAAACAGGGGTAAATGAAGATTCAGGTTCTACCTCAAGGGAAAAATATGAACTGCAAGTTCTAAAAAGAAAGAAGCATCCAGTAGTATTGTAACTCACATCAAACAGCAAGATCAAAAGGACAAGTGTATGCTCTTCTTTTTCCACTCATATGACTGGCTTCTTTTGATCCTATTTTGGTTCATTTTGGAAAATCCATAATATTCTAGGTTTTGGGGAGGTGAAGGGAAGGGGAGGGGGGTGGGAGGAAGGGTCTTCCAGGAAAGGTCTTCCTAAGTGATGTACTGTTGGACCAAAGTATGAATCAAAAAATACATACACATTAGCAAATACAATCAGACTTACAAAGACCATATAATATCTAGAGATTAATACAAATTAATATCACTATGACATCAAAACAGCTAGGGACAAAGGCGGCTATTATGAGAATAATGGGATTCTCCAATAATTCCTTTTCTTTTAAAAGCTGGAGAGATGCTTGTAATTCACTTGGTATCAGGCTATCAAAATATAAATTAATTTGGATATTTATTGATTTTTTTTTCTTGATTTTCATCTAATTAGAATTACCAACTATGCGAGTTTTTAGAGGAGTATTTATGAAGAGGAAATAAGTACTGAAGCACCAAATTACATGTCTCATTTCATTTCCTAGTGAACTGTCAAAGAGGAAATAAGCGATAAAGCAGTAAATAGCACCTTTTGTTTAATTCCCTAATTTTTCATTTTTTAGTTTCATATTTATTCACTTGATCCAAATTTTTCCTCACATCACATTGCAAAAAAAAAATTACAACTACATGTTGAAGAAACTTTACTGACAAACACCAAATAGTAGGTTTTATGTTGCTGATAATACTACTGTGAGAGAAGAAAAACTTTTCACCCTTCATTCAAATCCTTTTAAAGTATCCTTTTTACATATCTGCATTCACATTTGAATCCCCATAGAACATAACTGTGAGTATTTCTACAAAACTCTTACTTTTTGACAATCTAGAACATTCCTTATGCTTAGGTTACTGAACATAGGTTTTATGACATTGAAGTAAATTCATGGCGATGATGTGGCATCAGGACTCTGACAGAAATTCAGCTCTCTGTAACAAGAATCATAATCAAAGAGTTTAGGAGTCACTTTTCTACACTGAATGGACAATAGACTGTTTTAAAGGAAATCTGAAAACAATTATTTGGGTTTTGGTGGGTTTTTTTTGTGGTTTTTTTTTGGGGGGGGGGTCGGGATTAGGGTTTTTTGTTGATGTTGGGTGGGGCTTTTTTTGTTTGTTTGTTTTGTTTTGTTGTGGGGTTTTTAATCCTAAACCCAGTTTTGCCTTCGTGCAAATGTTTAAATGCAAATAAACCATATTGTTTTGTTTCACTTTGTTTTCCAGTTTGTCCTGGTTTGAGCAGTAGCAGTCATTTTTCTCCTTGGTAGCTGGTGCAGTGCTGTGTTTTGACTTTCAGGCTGAGAACAGTTGCTGATAGCAAGTATGTTTTGAGTTACTGCTCAAATGTTTGGTTTGTCCAAGGCCTTTTCTGAGGCTCATGCTCTGCCAGGGAGGAGGGAGGCTGGGAGGAAGGAGAGACAGGACACCTGACCCAGGCTAGCCAAAGAGGTATTCCATACCATAGCACATCATACCCAGGATGTAACTGGGAGAGACCCAGAAGGGCTGGAGCTCTGGGGGGATGGAGGAGCTATCGGTCGGTGCTCGGTTGGGCAGGGTGGGGTGAGTTCTGGGTCGGTGGCTGGTCAGGTGTTGTATTCTCTTCACTTGTTGTTTGCTTTATCATTATTATTTGTAGTAGTAGTAGCAGGAGTGATTTGTGTTATACCTTAGCTATTAAACTGTGCTTATCTCAACCCATGGGGGCTACATTGTTTGGATTCTCCTTCCTAACTCTCTGGGAGTTGGGGGAGCAAAGGGGGGGAGTTAGTGAACGAGCTGTGTGGACTAGGTTTAAACCACGACACAGTTCTTTAGTTTAAAACTTGAAAGGTATTTCTTACTAATGCCTGTGAGGGGATTCTCTTTCATTACAAGCATAGTTTTCCTGTGTTTCATAGAAATGTATCAGATAATGCTAGTACTTCATTTAGTACAGTATATTTAAAGCAAAGCTCTGTTTAATAGCAAATGCATGTTATCTGGTCCCTTCAGCTATTTCTGGGTTTCATTTTAAAACATTAATGTCTTTTTTAAAGGAAATAAAATGCTGAATTAGGGTAAAAAAATTCAGGAAGTAATAAAGTTTCTCCTTTTAGTATCCTGAGAAAAAGCAAGCTCTAAAGGGTATTATCTATTCACTTCATCAACAAAGATGTTTTCCTGACTCTTTGAATACCCATGGTTTCAAAACTCTTTAGGATGCTAATAAATTCAAAACCTGCTTCTCCTTTACTTCAAAGTGCATTTCTTAACCGCCTATTTCTTCATATAATTAATAAAGTCTGGTTTAATCTTAAAATGTTTGATATATTCTAGTACCTCTGGATAAATAGTAGAGCAAAAATATTGAAGTTTCACTTGTCTCAACATAATATTATGCAGGGGAAAAAAAATAAATGGAAACTGTAAATAATAAGATTCCACAAAATCATATTAAGAAATTTAAATATAATGCTGGAAAACTGCAGAATCCAGTAGGGAATGAAATATCATATATATTTTAAAATATATATTGAATTAACATACTATTTTACTAAAATTCTATAATGTGATTCAGAACCAAGACAGAATTTAAGATTAGGCAATTCTTGGGAGGTGGAAGAAACACATGTAAGTAACTGGCAAGTGAAAATCTAAATATCAACCAATCAACAAATATGCAAGATCTTTGAGATATCAGGACATTTCCAGAGTTAGCTCAAATTATCAGAACTAGCATGGATGCAGGTAACCAAATTTCACCTAAATGCATCCTCATTATAGATATCCTTCACTATCAATTGTAGTCTCCGGTTTGACTGTACAGTAAATGGCTTTTTAAACTTCCTAATAGAATTCGGAATTAAACCATCAAAGTCACAAGACATGAAGTTCTAAATCATAAAGGCATGTAATAATAAGCATAACAATACAAGGAGTACTGAAAATTATGACACCTTTAAACTCACAGACCAGAACAGTGTAAATCATAAACAATTTCATATTTAAATCACCCATAAGTCTATGATAGTAACCTTACTCAAGGAAACACAATAGATAAATCCTATTCAATAAAGAGGTATAAAATATGTAGAGTCTTCAGAGACTGAACTATCATATCACCTAATTTGATCTCGTGTACATCACATTATGTAATTTAATTCATTTGATTCCATAATGAGCCCAGTAACTCATATCTGACAAATTACGTCCGCATAGCATCTTACCTGGAAGGTATTAAAAGATGCAGAATTTACCAGTTCCAACTATAATTTAATGCTTGATCATTTTTCTGGATGTATTGCTGTATTCATAATTCAAATTAATTTACATTCAGCTCCTATCTAGTCCTTAGCTGTAGGATTATCCTCTCTTCTGTAGAGTAACATGTTAGTTAATAGACAGTATTTTTCTTTGTGACATTTTTACCTGTAATTAGGTTAAATTTAATAGTTTTCTTTAATAACTTCACCAGAACAAGCTCTGATAAAAACTTATTTGCTTTTATTGATTCATTTTCTTGAGTATCAGCTGCTTTATGGATATTCTTGTAAACATGTGTACACCAGAACTAACTACAGTATTCCAGTATTTTCCTTAGAAATACAGTGTACACTTTGTCTCTCTTACTCACTACTCCTTTGTAAATACATATAACTCTTTCTTTTTACCTCAGTAATGTGTTAATTCAGATCAAGAAGGTACCTTTGAAGTGAACATCCTGGTTTTCCTCACACTTATTACACTTTGATTTCCATCATAATGTGGTCACAGAGGGCCTGACTGAACTTCTTCCAGATGAAACCAGACTGGAGGATGAAAGCATTTGGAAGCAACTGGAAGCAATTCTAGGAGTGTGTCTAATGCATCTCAGACACAAATAGAAAAAAGTCCTTAGTATGAGGTTAGGGCTAGATTTGAAGGTGAGGAAAAAAAACAACCAAACCGGAAAAAAATCTTACAGTATATTGTGTGGATGTCAGGTCAGCTATATAATTCTACACATCCAGTTCTATTGGTCCACTCTACATGCTAGACACAGCTGTAAGACTAAGGTCTTTCTCAGTGTCCTTACAGTTTAGTACACAGCACTTCTTCCAACAGTATGAGCTGTAGCACACCTAAAGGCATGTCCACATGCATTTAGGTAAAACACACTTTGTCCAAAACATCCTAAAGTAGCAATTCCAGCTTTGGTCAAAATGGCTTCCTGGTTTCTTCAATACTTCCCACACAGAGTTGATGTCACCCTTATTAATGCAGAAATCTACCTTAGATAATGAGAGGAACCAATTATTTTTTGAGACTATATCCATTTAGAGCTTGTGTAAAAAAATATTTCAAGTAGCATCCATCTATTCTTATCAGCTATTTATCTTTGATGCTTAGTGACAGGAACAGGCCTTGGTGAAAAATTAGATAAGATAGATACAAAGCCTTGACCAGACAGTTCAGGGAACATGGTCCATGAACAAGGGTGGAATTCAAAGTGAAACAAGGGGAACACAAAATCACAAAATGGAATTTATAAACCTTTAGAATTAGTTTTAAGCAATGTTAAGTTCAATGGTTTTGTAACAGTAGCAGTGGAAAATTACTGAGGTGCATAATACATAGAAAAAATAGAGTACAGATAGAGAACATACTGGCACAAGATAAATTGTTATAGTTGATGTGGTCTTAAGAAAAACAGTCTAGAAAAACAGGACACAGGGATAAGGAGTATCTGGGAATAGCAGGTGTCCGGGATAGGCTGCGGGTAAACTAACTGATAAGTAGGAGGATAGGGGGATTATTATGTCTCTGGTGCTAGCGAACCAATTAAACTGGTATAAGCATCTACTGCGCGTGCTTCAAAGGCTGCCAGAAGTGATGAAGATTGTTGGAAGAAGTAAACGACCCTCAGAGACCACCACCACAATTCTGTATGCATGCGGGGAGCTTTCTGGAAAATGATGTAATCCATACGTAGCCTCATGAATATGTATGTGTGCCCAGGGACTATATAAGGATGGCTTGTGTAGCAATAGGGGGACACAGGTTAGGAGGAGTTATCCCCCGTGTCTCCCGGCGCCGCAATAAAGAATACCTGCTTGTCAGCTTGAAAACTTTGTTGGCAAGTTTGTTCCTGGAGTTTTCTCCGAATCAAAAGACAGAACTATGATTTTGAATGTGCTACCAAACTGACACTGCCACAGCACAGTAGAGAAACAGATCAATGAGGCTGGAAAATTTTTCATCAAATTTTTTAAGTCAACAGAATAAAAAAAATATCTCATCAGACAGTTGTCATAATAGATATATATAGATCATCAATTAGCAAGGATAAAACAGAGCAGGTCAACTTTACTATGATTAAATTACTTGCTGTGTCTCATTCACCATTTGTAACATTAAAGACTTAATTTTAAAGAAATTAGCTGTGGAGTTGCTTACTGAGCTGTGTAAAAATACTTTTAATTGAAATTCAAATTGTCAAAAACATATTCATATTTTTTATCTACTTCTGCACATTCAACTGTTTAATCGAGAGGAATATTCTGGGATACTGGTTAAGCTTGTTCACTATTCCTGCAATGTATAATAGGTTTTGGTTACATAAGAATTTAGAATTATTAAAGAAGCTAGGAATCATGCTGTGGTGGTGTTTTTTGGAAAGCACATGCTAGATAATCCTGGACTAAACATCTATACAATAATATTCATAGTTGTAGGTTTGAATAATCTGCCTTTTCCCATCTAGTCTTATTTTCCTATGTAATACCCCTGGGATTCTGCCAAAGATCTACATCTGGAAGTTCTTTGTCATGTTTTGTGTCTGTAAAAATATATAGAACAACTAAGCTGGGTCACATAAAGGTGTTTTCTAGCTATCCTTTATCCAAGAGTGAACTAAGATGCAAAAGAAAAAAAAATGTATAAAACCAGAGTGAATATAGATGGTGTCCAAGTTAACTTGTGGGCTTTGACACTGAAGTTCTGAGATTAGTTAGAGCATTATGGAATAACTGATCCAAAAATGGTGTATTATCATTGTTAGTTTTCTAGTTTTCTCTGGTCTCCACAGTTAGACATGAACATATCCACAGGACTATTCAATCTACCTACTTTAGACACTTTTACATTTGACAACTTACAATCAATAAGTGTCTGTTCACTGAATAAAAATTGAATTAAAATGGTAAATGAATAATTAATATATGTTAAACACACCTTTTTGATGGTTAAAATTAGCCTTTTCTCTGTATAATTCCTAAAGGCTTGCTCCCACTTATTCCTAGAAAAAGAATTGAGTGAGGATGAAATATAACAAGACTTTCTAAATTATTACAAATACATATGATTTTTCTCTTCATTAATAATAAAAGAAGTATATAAAGGAATATTAGCAGACAGTCACCCCTATGATAGGATTGCTCTAATTTTTTCATCTTAAATTGACCATGATTTGGTCATCTAAGATCCTGTTAATGTTCATTTTGCATTGTGAATAGGGAAAAATTTGTGGATTTGTTTTACCTTGACATATAAGAGATTAAAAAATATCTCTGTTTTGCAATTAAAGGGTAGAACAAGAATGGTGTCTGTAACTATAAAGTGTTCTGATGCTTCACCATAAAATTCTGGAAAATCATGAAGAAGAATCCCAAGCAGTAACCATTAAATTAGCTTCTTTTCTCTTTCATTTTCCCTTCCCTTTTATTTTTTTACTTTTTTTAACTCCTTTTCCTTTCCCTTCCTTCCCTGTTTGGTGTTTTTTTTTAAAAAATATTTTACACTTTTCTGTGAAGCTTTTTTTTTGCCAATCACAATCTAATGTAGACCGCAGCTCATGAACACAGGGTGTGATCTCATACAGTAACTTGGGTGTTCCTGTATTGTTTGAATATTGAATTCACAGCTGAAGATTAAAAAAAAAATAATAAAAATTTGCCACGTGTAAGACTTAAAAAAAAGTAAGCATGGAGGAACTTGGCTGGGAGACTCAGTTCCCTCAAAAGAGGACATAAAGCTACTAATGACTTCATGCAGCATTGTCTGGATTCAGAAAGCAACAAGAGAGGTTTTCATTTCTTCAGCTTTGTCATGAAAATGTCTGTTGCTAGATCTTATTTTTCCTCTTTAGTTCAGATCTCTCTGTAATATCAAGTACATATTCAGTCTTTCTGGTATTAATTACTCATCTACCTTCTCTAAACCAGACCTGCTTTCTTTTAAATAGAAAATAAATTTCTTACCTTATCACTTCTTGACATACATTAAATTCCACTGAATAAGTAAGTAGCTGTTTAAAATATTGAATGGAATTTCATCAAGTTTTCAAGGCATCCATCATTGTCCTTCCCATGACTGCATATGCTACGCTGTGTTAACAGACATGCAGCAAGCTGCAATCACACAGGTACAGTAGCAGGAGAGTTTCTGGGTCTGTCTACTGATTTATAGAACAAAATTAAAGTTATTTTTTAAGGTTTGTTTTATAACATGTAATCACTGTAATCTTGATATATTCATTGTCATCTTTTGCATCTGCAGTGGAAATGAGAACAGACATGGAGATTCTAATCCTATTTGAGAAAATGTTCCCTTTATTTTCCTCTGAAGATTCTCTAGATAAAATTGCGCATAAAGGAGAGAAAATATTCAATCAACAGAAACAAAACCAAAAGAAAATCCTGAGGCTTATGGGACATTTTGGAAACCATCGTTAGCATTGCTAGAGAAGTAGGAACTTCTTGGGCAGGAGAGTGGTGTGTCACATCGGGAGAGATCAATGCAGAACAAGTGAATATAACTCACTAATAAAAAGTACTTCTTACCATTGAAAGTAACTCAATGCTGACAGCCTGAAACCTCATATTTCTAGGTGTAAAAAACAAAAACAAAAAAACCCCAAACTTTTTTAAAATCTAACAGGTATTTTTAAATCACTACCCTATGTCTGAGTGATGGAATAGCATTATTTGGTGATCTGGTCACATTCTTTCCTTCACTACACATCAATGCACCTGACCTCTCCAAAAGTCCAAGCAGCAGAAGGCGTTTTACAGCAAAAGTAGAAAAATAGGGGACATGCCACAGAAGTGTAGAGTAAATGAGCCAGTGAAAGTTAAAACATCAGCAATCCAGGTAGCTACTGGGATAGACAGTGGGCTGACTCCAAAGATGAAACTGGAACTTCCCAGTGGGTCAACAGTCACTGAGCTCTGTGCAGCATCTTCAGGAACCTCCAGACCAAAGACACTAAAATTACTGCTGACTAGAAAAAGGGAAATATAAACTCTACTTTTAAAAAGGAAAAAGGAAGACCCAGGAGCTACAGTCTGGACAGTCTCAGAGCAATATCGTGGAACCTCTATATCATCAGATCCTCCCAGAAACTGTTCTAAGGCACATAAACAATAAGGGGGTGAATGCTGAGAGGCAGCATGGCTTCACTAAGGGCAAATGTTGACTGACCAATTTTGTGGCCTTCTATGATGGAGCCACAACATTGGTAGATAAGGGAACAGCAGCTGAGGTTATCTACCTGGACTTGTGCAAAGCGTTTGACACTGTCATGCATGATATCCTTGTCTTTAAACTGGAGATAGATGGATTTGACTGATGGCACACTCAGTGGATAACAAACTGGCTGGATGGTTGCAGTCAAAGTGTTGCTGTCAATGGATCAGTGTCAATAGACCAGTGATGAGTAGTGGTCCTCAGGGTTTGATATTAGGACTGGCAATTTTCAATATCTTTGTCAGTGGTGTGATCAGTGGGATTGAGTGCACCCTTAGCAAGTCTGCTGATGACCTCAAGCTGTGTGGTCCAGTTGATATGCTGGAGGGAAGGGATGCCATCCAAGGGGACCTTGACATGCTTGAGAGGAGAGCCAATGCCAGCCTCAGAAAGTTCAACCAAGCCACATGCCAGATTTTATGCCTGGGTCGGGACAATCCCACACATAAACATAATCTGGGCAGGGAATGGATTGAGATCAGCCCTGAGGAGGACTTGGGGGTGTTTGCTGACCTGGCAACATGTACTTGCAGGCCAGAAAGCCAACTGTATGCTGGACTGCATGAAGAGGAGTATGACCAGCAGGTTGAGGGAGGCGATTCTTGCCTTTTACTTGGCTCTTGTGTGAGACCCTGCCTGAACTGCTGCATTCGGCTCTGGGGCCCCAAACACAACAGGCATGTGGGCCTGCTCAAGTGAGCCCAGAGGAGGTCATGGAGATGAGCACCTCCTCCGTGAATTCAGGCTGAGAGAGTTGAGCTTGTTCAGTGTGGGGAAGAGAAGGCTATGGGGAGACCTTTTAACAGTCCTGTGCCAAGGACACCTACATGAAATCTGTAGGAGGACTTTTTACAGAGGCATGTAGTGACAGGACAAGGGGGAATGGCTTTAGGCTGACAGAGGGAAGATTTAGATTAGATTTTAGGAAGAAGTTCTTTACTATGAGGGTGGTGAGGCACTGCAACAGGCTGCCCAGAGAAGCTTTGGGTGTCCCATCTCTGGAAGTGTTCCAGACCAGATCAGATGGGGCTTTGAGCAACCTGGTCTAGTGGAACGTGTCCCTGCCCATGGCAGGTGGTTGAAACTGGGTGATATTTAAGGTCTCTTCCAACACAATTCATTTTATGATTCTGAGTTTTAGGCATCAGAGGAACTAACCTTGTAAGAGACAGGCTTCTTGTGTTAAATTTAACTACCTAATTAATTCAACACCATGTTCTGCTTTAAACAGTTTTCATCAAATTTAAGTGCTATATGGCATTGTTGAAATTCTGTATAAAAGGAAAGGGGAATTTAAGGGATACACAAATGGAAATGGGAGATATTACAGGAAAAAAGGTAGAAATACAAATCATGTTTCTAGGTGCATTTCCCCTTTGAATAAATTAAAAATTATAAGGAAATTACTTTTTGTCCCTATTCACCTGCGTATATTTGGGCAGGGATTAGAAAGGATGTTTTCTTCTCTTTTACTTTTGCAAATATATGTTTCAAAGCACAACTAAGCCTTTAAAAGACAGCACAAGAACAAATTTTCAATATTGATGCTGAAGAATATTTATAGCCGACCCGGAAAAAGAAAGCCTTAGGGAGAAAAGCACTGCTTTCTGTAGCATCTTCCACCTTGAGGAGATGACAAGTGCAATTTGCTAAGTGATTCCTAAGCTTCAGGGTTTTTTTTTTTCACTTTGAAGCTTTGGTCTGATGCTATTTCAAGACAAGTTCAAGTTATCTCTGACAAGTCTTAAAGGAACAGGTTTCTATGACACCAAAGGTGAGAAAAAATACTATATGATGGCAAGTATCACTGAAAAAAAATGGACTGAGATGCATTTTAGGACACAGAAACTATAATAATAACAGATGAAAGTGAAACATTTATAGGAAGATACAGATTCAGACACAGAAAAGTCTGTCCATCTTACATTGATTATGGGGGGAACAGGTTTTGATAAATTTCAGCCAGGAGTGGAAGCTGGTACTCAAGTTAAGCGCCCTAGTTACAAAATCCCTTAGATTTTAAGCTGTCTTCTTGGATGTGAACTTCCACTCCCCCTAAAATCTCCTTTGAACAGTTTCTTTAGGAGGTCTTCCTTCTGAATAAGCTCAGCTGCTTCAGCTCTCACTGGCATAAAGTTTCCCATCTTCAGTTATGGCATTATGAGAAACAGAATTGAGAGAAGCCAAGATCCAGAGAACATTAAATGGTCAAGGGACTTTGATATCCTCTCACAGAACTTCCATCACTGCCACAGTATTAGATGAAGCACAATCTCCAAACGACACATTGTGATTTTGGAGGAGTTTTTATAAATTAATTTTGTCATTGAGTATTACCTAACATGGCTGTCTCCAATTGGTTTCTTATGCAGAGGACAATATACTTCAAAAACAGTTTGAAAATTCTTCTTAATGACATCGCTGAGACAGCAATAGAGCTGGAAATAATATTTGAATATTCTTGCACAAGAAAAATAAAAGGAGGAAAAGATATTATGGGATTAATATTCAATTAAGTGACTGAAATCTTAAATTTGAAAAGGATTTTTTCCCCAACCTTTACTAAATACATTAGCCAGAACAACTCACCAGTTTCAATATATATGGAGGTTGCTCATTTTTGACAAAGCAATTTTATGTCATTTTCTTTTATTTTATAGATGAATAGTCTCATATGAAGTCTAAGAATTACTCCTAAGCAAAAGTACTGATTGTGACTTCCACTTGCTATTACCTCCCTTAAAAAACTTATTAGAATTGCTAGGAAATACTTTTCTTTTTATCTCAATCAGAAAAATGTTTAAGACTTAAAATTGAACTCAGAATGTGCTAGGGCAAGTGAACAAGGCAAGCTGTTCTCTCAGAAAACCTTGAATTATCAGAGCACAAAGAAAAATACACAACTGTGTCTGAAAAATATTTAGAAAATATACCCCTGAAATATTGTTTTGTGCAATTTGAAATTATCATTTCAACCAAATAACTGTACCTGTTTATGAAATAAGAATGCTTTCTGTTATTTGTCTTGATAAGTAAATGAGGTTTATGTGTTTCTCTTAAAAACATTGCAGTCTGGATTTTTTCCCATTTATTTTTTTGTTCCAGAATCACTTGATTTTTTTTCTAGAATCCCCATATTTTCTCTGGAATCCCTATACAGCCAAATCTAATTGATGATATGAGTCTTGTTCTGGACGTATCTCACACTTTTGACTAGCATTGGATCCAAGTGTGAATCTACTTCTACTCTAATCATTTAAATTAGAAATTAGGTGGGTTTGATTACAGATCAAAAGTCTTCCTTATTTTTATTTATGTTGTTACACCTTTGCCGCCTAGCAGACAAAGTGTTGAGTCTTGCAGTTTGTGTTTGTTGGAACTTGTGGTGGTAGGTTAGGTATGTCTTTGATGCAGTTCTGTTTGCTCAGAAATATTGCTGTGTTTTCCATACATTTTGGTGAGAATGAAGCAACAGTAGGTTGTTCCTTCATTCACAGATTCAAGTTTCTTTCAGCAGGAGTTCCCTAAAATACAGGGGGGTTTGTTTCTTTTCATATCACCCTACAGGTTTCCCCTAGTTATCATCATCGTCTTCATCACCTTCAGCTTTTAGAAGGGGAAGTTTGCTTTCCTAATGCCAAAGATCTGTTCTTGCAGACCAGAGCTTTTGTTCAGCTTCTAAATTTATCTAGAATTCAGGTGGCCACCACTGTAAATGAGGTCTCTGAGGCTTTTGTTTAACCTGTGAACTGCCACTGATGTACACCTACAGAAAATTCAATATTTTTGTAGAGTTGCTTTTCAAAGGAGACAAATTAATTACACCCAGTTTGCTTCAAATCACAAACAAAAAACCTTCTGAGGGGAGAAATAACACTTTGTCAGAAGAAAGCTACCATTGATTTCTAAACTGAAACATGGTACTGGGGATCCGATGTTACTGCTGGACCACAATTCTACAATCGCACAGACCAGGGCAGACTACAAATCCCCAGAGGTGATGCTCTCAACACAGAAAAGAAGTCTGATTAAATAAGCACCTTCCCTGACTTAAGGATAACCCCACCTCATCTTAAACAGTTTTTGGTCTGGCAATTTAACCAGCCAATTAAATCAATCATTTCAAGTCGCATGACTTAGTCACACTGCTTCTGGGTTGCCCATAACAACTTTCTTCTTCCTTACCATCCCTTTGTTTCTCCTAATTTCTGCCATTTAAGATTTTTTTAAGAACCTCAGGGCACAAACTGATGCTGTTGTGAGACACAGGCTCTACTTAGCTGACCTACTTTGTTAGCAAGTGAGTGTTGTTCCTCTGAAAAGACCCAGTGTTGAATAATGCTGAAAATTATCAGCATTTATTTCCTTTTGCATAATGGATCCACAGGTTCCTAACATGTCCAGTATATTACAGATGGTTTGTGTGTCATGTTTAATGTATTCTAAAAGGCTCTTTTGTTTTATTTGCGAGCCTTAGGGTGTAATTAAATAAAGCAAATACACACAAGACTAATGTATGAAGGCAATGCATAAGCACTTTGTATCCCAAGGCTATACTACATATGTATCCTTTTGAAAATTATTGGACTTTGCCATAAATGTAAGTGGCTTTGACATGAGGGAAATGCTTAAGCCTGTCATTTTCTTGACCTAAGCATCTCTTGTAGGGCTCCATATTCTTGCTCCAGAGTTTTTTGGAAGTTTTCTAAAAGGTCAGGTTTGGTTTTGAAAACATGAAAAGCACTACGTATATAGATTAAAATCTAAAATATATATACTCATTTAAAATCTTATGGAAGGAAAGGAATCTTCTATAGTGTGTTCAGCAAATTATCAAGAATTTACACTTTTGACATGTTGTTCCTTCAAGATAAGACAGAGTCTTTGTTTTGTGTTATTCTGAGGCTGTGACTGGTAGTTATCAGAAGAGCAGATGAGTTATTAAGACCATATGCAAAAAACTAGAGTGATTATGTGGAAGATGACTATGGTATCACTAAGCAAATGTGTAACTCAGCATTGTAATCTTCAGTGGTGCAAAACTAGACCCATCTTCCCTTCCTCTGAGTTCATCTGCTTTCCATGTGTTGTAGAGTTCTGTGTTTCACACCCTGTTCATAGGCTTTGCATTTTCTGGTAGAGGAACAAATCTGCTGTATATATTCACTACGTACACCTATTATTTTAATGGGAAATTTGCAGAATAAAAATGAAGATGATTCATTTTTCTTGCTTGCTTCTTTCTCTGTTCATTAGTTCATTAATTTTCAGACAAGATCAAAAGCTTCCTCAGCCTTCTGAAATAAACTGATGTGCACTGTCGAAACATTCATGAAATTGCATTTTTCTTTTTACATGAATATAAAAAGAGCTCATCGTGCTTAAATATGAAAAAATCCAGATCTGCAGCTTACATTAAGGTAGTGCACCTTGCAGTCGCCTGCTTTTAAAAGCTGAAGAACAGAAAATGATGCTTTATAGATGTAATATTATAAACAACAAAACTTGAAGAAGAGTGTTCAAGACTTCTTACACAAATAAATCTATTCAGATCAGATATGACTTCAAGAATTATTGAAAAACTACAGTGGTGAGGCACTGGAACAGGTTGCCCAAGGAATTGGTGAGTGCTCCATCCCTGGCAGTGTTCAAGGTGAGGCTGGACAAAGCCCTGGGTGACATGGTTTAGTGCAAGGTGTCCCTGCCCATGGCAGGAGGTAAGAACTAGGTCATCTTAAGGTCCTTTCCAACCTTAACTATTCTATGATTCTATGATTCTATGGCTAGACTTTTAAAGGAATGAGAAATGAAGGTCATTGTATGCATCTTGTAGTTTTGTTCTAAGTAGGTGACTTTCTTTGATCCTCCTGTTGATTGCCATAACTGTATAGCCTACATCACCTGAACTGATCTTTGCTTTCAGGAATACTTTGTCCCTTTTTACGTTATCATGACAGAAAGTGGAAAGATATAATCACACTTTATCTGGGTATGATTTACTTCACTTAATTTTACATATTGGTAATGTACATGTTTACATCTCTACTACTAACAGAGGCTCAGTCTCTAATCAACATAAAGAGAACTATTAAGGCGTTTCATATGTCTTAACCTTCTGTGTCCTTCAGCTACCTGCTGTGCCAGTAGACAGCTGAATTCAAAGGACCAGCCGCCACACAGACAGACCTACCAAAAGCAGTAAGAGTTGGGTTGGCAACTAGAAAACCTTCCAGCTAATCTTTGAGAGTAGTCAATAACTTTCATCACCTTTTTCACAGCCACAGGTAACCATGTGATTATGAATATTCAGCTACCTTCTAACATTTTAAATAAAACTCTCTAGAGTTGCTCACTAGTAGTGTACATGTGGTATGAAAAAATACTGTCTTTTATACCAACAGATAAACACACCAGCTTTCAGAAAATCAAGGCCTGTCTTCCAGCTTCATTTACAGGAAGAAAATTCTAAGCAAACTGTAAAAACAATTGCTCTAGGATTATCTTAATTATATCAAATTTTATCCATATTTCAGCCTTTGAGTAAGCATTTGACAGTTTGTGAGATAGCAGGTGAGTGCAGAGGAGGCTGAGAATCAGGTATTACCTTTAGACGTGTTAGCAGGACAGCTGAGAAAATTCACAACAAAGAATATCTTAAGAGTTCCAAAACATGGGTGTATGATGCAATATAGTCTTTGGTTACTACATGGGAACTTGCTTTACATGTTAAACCCAGGCAGACTCAGCTGTCAAGCTCAACTCACTCTAGGCATTAGGAGTTTTAAACTCTGACTGACGGAGTGTTTAAATCTGGGCTCAGGTTTTGAACAGTGTCAATAGCAAGAGCATTAAGGCTTCAGCCTAGACTTCTGATCAACATCAAGTCACCGAATACTAGACCTGGCTCCCAGCAAAGGCTGAATGTGTGTACATACACAGACAGTAAAAACGACAGGATTTGCACCTTTAAAAACAGTAGCATTTTAAATAAATTAGATAAATCAGAAGTACAGTCCATTTCATCCAGGACAGTTTGACATTTCAAATAGACAAGGATAATTTACTTCCCCAAATAATTAAGTTCTTTCATGTATCTAACTCCTAGAGTATTTGAAGCATACAGTTTCATCAGTGAAATGTGGTATTTATTTATTCTGAACTGGTATAACATAAATAGATAATGACTAATGACCTACTTAAATATATGGGTAAAAAGAAATAATATTCAGCTCCCCAAAGACAAAGTACATGTAAAACCATGTCTCTGCTCTAATAAATCACTGCCAGTTTAAAATCTTTCCTGACAGGTTTACCTGGAGGTATTATGGGTAGGATGGTTGGCTGCCTCACATCTCCACCAGTTTTCCATCAGTCTGACCTTTTATTAGTGTTGCTAGAGGCTTCCCTAGGTTTTCTGTTAATATGTTAATTCTCAGTATGTTCTTACAGTTTGTCATTCTTATGTCCCTTTCACACCCTGTAAGGATTGCTGCTAAAAATCAGGAGTGGTGTTTCACTGACACAGTTCATATCTCTACAAATCCTTGGTCATTGCTTAATTGAGTGATCACATCATAAGTGTTTATTCCTGCTGTGATGACAGTTGACCTGCCAGGTAGGGGCAGCTGTTCTAGATGCCTTTATCTCCTGCAACATTATAATGGCCCTGTAAAAATGCATAACTAGTTGCAAACGAACACTGTTACTAAAGTGTGTGGGGCTCTCTTTGCTTTTGTAAATTAGCAGTGTTAATGCTATAGCAAGCTTGTACATCAAAGGCTCCTCTCCTGATGCTGGTAATGGTTGGTCCACACATCACAGGTTATTATTTTGAACTACTCCTAGAGGGTAACACTATAAAACCAGCTTAGAACAGAAAGATCTGGGAGTATATGGACCACAGAGGCAACATGAGTCCTCTCAAAAGGACAAGACTAAGTAAATAGTACCTTTGGAAGTAAAATCCTGCTGTTCACATTTCATGGGCTTTATAAAACATGTACGTATTCTGTGAAACATACCAGTATATCTGGGCCTGCTTTGGGGTTCTCCATCATGAATGCAGATCTGATAACTTTTGGTAGTAATCAGACATTGTTTCAAAGCTGTGTCATCTATGGATAAAGGTTTTCACAGAGCTTCTCCATAAGGATTCAGAGTTTATGACCCATACAGGTGCTTGCATGCATATTCATGTTTCATACATATTAGTGTTTCATACCTATTAGTGTTTCAATGGCCCAATTCCTATAACAGGCAATTCAGCTCTCTGTTAGCAATAATAGTAGGAGAATAGTCTGTTGTTTATTTATAAAAAATTGATTTTACAAAGTTCAGAAATTATAAATTAACTTTTGAAAATTACAAAGGAGAGATGAGAGGTACAATGGATCACAGTCTTCACACTTCAACAAGTATACTGCTATGCGTGTTTTCAAGTATTCAAAGGAGTCCAGATAATTCTTAAAACTTAATCACTCAATAATGTAATCATAAATATACAACAGCAGAAAACATTAAAAAGACAAACCATCTTCTGTGTAAGTGTTGTAAGACAGTGGAAGAAAACCACAATATTTCTAATTGATACTGGAATAGACAAGCTTTTAAGAAACATAATTGCCCTGCTACTGATCACATCTTTCTTGTCATGATGGAATTTCTAAAACATGCTCTTCAAGGCTATTTGTCTTTATAGAAAGATAGTCCGCATCATTCAAAATGGACTGCACAGAAAACTAATAGCTTAGTTTCAATACATTATATCAAAGAAAAATGTGATTACAGCAGTATATTCAGCGCTAATGAATATTTGTCATAAACTAAGTTACTGGTAAGCTCAGAAATAAATATCTTACATATTTAGTGTAAAGTGTAATTGTCACTGGGAAATAAACCATACATATGCTTTCATGACTGATTTGTTTTCAAGGCTTTCAGCTGAAGAACAGGAATTGTGAGGAACAACATATGAGCTTAGAACTGATCAAGAGTATCTGGCTTAAAAGTTCTTTGATGCAGTACACAGAGACTCAGAGCAAATATAAATTATCAGATGCTTTTTTCTCCTTAAAAAAAAAAAAGATCATGCAATGCAGAAGATTCAACTTACTTGTGAGAGATGTGTCCCCCCCCCCGTATACCACACTGAGATTTGAGTACTAATAACTCAAACTATATTGCCAGTTTCAAATTTATCAGATCTCTGTTTAGAACTGGTAGTAACTTCTTTAAACAATGTGGATCTTATAACTGATTGTCCATGATGCAGTTTAAAATGTTGTGAACTAAAGTAAAAAAACTGTAACAATTCAGAGGTTTTTTTAATACTCACTGATCATTTCCAGTGAAGACTCACCTTTCATGTTCCTGTCTTACCAGCAACCAAGGCAATGAATCTGTCTTGGGCTAACCAGTGAGGGGATTGCAGAGTAATTTCAGAAGCTTACACTTTCACAGAAAGCATCTCATTAATGGAGTAAGTACATTTTTTATGGCTTGTCTGAACTTAAGGTTTCCAGACAATGTCCAAGGATGCCTATGCAGTCAGTAGCCTCCACATGTCCATTAAGAGGAGGATTTATAAAGACATTACCACCTACTACTGCTTCTTTCAAATGACTATCATTTGAGGTGAGGTTTCAACTGAGTTAATCTTTAACTGCCATAGGGAAGAGAACACTGCAAATGTCTCTATAGAAGGTTGATTTTGTAGCAGTGGTTGGAAAAGATAGCTGTACTTCTAGTAGTCCCCACAGCCAGTCTGCTAACATAAGGTTTCAATCAATATATGAGTTTTACAGCCTTCACTACTAAGAACACAATTACCTTTATAAAAAGCTCAATAAGCTCACTCAGTACATGCATGACTGGGAACTACTATAGACTATTTCATCAATATCAAAGATGGAGTATCTTAAAATTACCACATTTTTAAGCTTTAACATTGTATAAATTGAGTTATAGCTGGAGAGAAGTAATAGCTTTAGATTCCTGATATCAAGGCAGACAAGATTTTAGTATAATTTCTTGATCGGAATGACCAGTGACATGATGTCAGAGATCCAAGAATGTCATTTAACTCAGTACAATTGAAATAAAATCTTTATTTTAGTTTTAGATTTAGTTAAATTCAAGCAAGTATTTTTAGGGTGGCACAATGAGAATGAAAGACGATATGGATGAGCCTTACACAGGGACCTCTATTCTAGTATCTTGGTGTTTGAGACACAAATAAAATTCAAATACCAGATGTAGCAAATTCAGCAAAAGTGTCAGTCGCAGGATTCCTGTTCCAGCTTCTTGATGAAGCCTGATGAAATCTGAAAGAAAGGTGAAGATATTTTGAGATGAACCATAAAGACATTAGCAGTGTGAAGACTTAAATTTAGAGCTTGTTTAAAAAGATGATATATGTCAACAGAAGGCTATCTTATTAAGAATAAACATTTCAACTTTGTCTTTGCACATCAGGAAAGGAAAATTTGGGAGATATTTCCTCAGGTATGAGCTTAGTGATCTTTAACATCCATTATAAAGACACTAACAGGAGTAACACGAGTGAAAAGGCAAAGAGAAATAAAACTGATTTTTCTGAAATCTCACCTTTCTGCTAATATTTTGGTGGGTTAGAAATAACATAATACTTTGACATCACAAACATCTATACTTACTTTGTTTGAGGCTTAAAATGGGTATGACATTTCAATCTACCTGTATTTGCCTCTTTAAAGCAAAAGAAACAAATCAGCTTGTTTGATGAACAAACTCGGGGGAGTATGTCAACAATATCTGACATGCTCTGTGGCCTTGTCAGTAGCAATAATGAAGAATAAAATAGCTTGTTTACATTTTTATTATACATCCACAGAATAACAACTAATAATAAAGAACTTTCCTTTTTCCTCAGAGACTGAAAATTGAAAGACATTCTAGTCTTATTAAAGTTTTGTCACATAAATTTTATTGAGCACACTGTACTTCTAATAAATTACAAATAGTCAATTAAACTGCAATCCTGGACTTATTTTTCAGCATAGATGATAATATTATTTCAAATATTTTGATGGTACCATAAGAATGTTATAAGATTTTGAGGAAATTGCATTAACTAGACTGCTACACTTACATACTTACTAGTATAATTCTTGTTGATATGACTTTGGAATAATCATTAAATGGAATGGAAATCCCTCATACAGATTGAAGAGCAGTGTTGATACAGTTATAAAATCTATCATGAACAGCAACTCAAAAGGCCTAAGAACATCAAATGGTTGGCTTACTTACTTAAATACTGATAATTAAATTTTTTCAGCATCATAATGAGCTGCTTTGCACACTAGGCAACTCTTCTGGGGCTGCAATTGCTTACAATTGTTTTAGCAATAATAACAGGAAAGTAACTCTTCCCTTGATTCAAGAAGAAAGAGCTTTAAAAAGAGACAGTTCATACTCTGCAGTATCACACACTCCTGCTGCCCCAGCTTCTGTCTGTTGTCCATGGAGAATGGAGGAAATGGGTTAAAACCATAACCCGACAGCTCACTTTTTCAGCTGCAAACATCTTGAGACAGCTAATGAATGAGCTGGTTGCTCAAAAAGATTAAAGCAAAATATAAATAATCAAATGGAGTCTTCTATGAGCTGATGAAATACAATAACTCTTCACCTCCAGAAGTGCAAGTGGGCACATTGCAGGGAGTTGGAACAGCAGTTTCAGGAGAAAATGGGAACTGATACTTATATTCTATACCACAGCTTAAAGGAGCAATTTTAGATAAAACTCACAAGCATCAGTCATCTCAGGCATAAAATCACAAATCTTTCAGCTACCATTGTTGCTAACTGTACTACAGCTGCCAATATCATTTGCTTGGGTAAGGAATCAAGTGTGTCTAGATCACCAACATTAGCAGATCATCAGCTGCAGTATGCACAATACCCTTCACTATCACTTCATGTGAAGGTAGGACTGTACAGTGATGCCTGAACTCATTACAGTTCTTAATTGCTTGTTTATTCCTCTATCATCCTGAAAAGTTCATTTCTTGAAATGGCAGCATGTAGGAACTTCCTATGCTATTTTTTGCAGTGCTGAAACATAAGGAAATTGACAAGAGCGAGTTTGGGAAGTCCCTTCCTTTTCTGCTTCAAGTATAGAAAGGCACCTCTGTGGTGAGAATTTTAGTTGATGAAAGATTAATTGCAGTGATGCTCAGTTCCAGAGATGATCAATCTCAGATCAAGGATCAAGTTCAACATTTTATTAGTAATATTCTCCTGGGTTAAGAATAGTGTTTCAGACACAATGCTAATTATCTCTCTTGCTTGTGATAATGACTCTGAATTTAGAATTTGGCTGCCAAAGGCATATTACTTCTTCCTTCTCATCGCTTGTACGTATTTTGCTAAGCCATGTCTGGCAGAGATATGATGAGAGATGTCTCTGCTCACTTAAAATTATGTTGTTTTTCCACCACTCATTGTAAAATAATCTCCCTGAATAATAAAATTAAAAAGCCAAGATCTTTTTCAGGGAACTTTTTCTAGCAGATGGCAATTATATGTCTTTTATATGGACTTGAGAACATTGCTATGTATTGCTAGATTGTATTTCTCATCTGTAGAAAGAGACAGAAATCTGCTGCAGAGTGATTGCAAATTAGATGTCTTATATACAGTGTTTGCAGTCTGGTTAAAATGCCATTTTCTTTCTTGGTATGATTCACTTTGGCCCACAGTTTATCATTAACTGCATTGATTACCATATGGATTGCTTTGTTCCTCAAATTTAACATGAGAAAAATGTCTACAGTTGTTTCCTATTCTGTTTATGACAACTGTGAATCTGGCCACAAAATTTACATATTGTGGGAAGAAGGGGAAAAGAGACTGAGTTTGTTTACTACTTGTCAATGCAAGATAACCAACTGGGCTTTGAAGCTGACATCAAATTGGTGAGATATTTTTACCCTTAGTATTTTTATCTTATTCTTTGTTCTTGGATATGTTTGCATTAGTGAAATCTAGAATAATAAAGTTTTCAACCATATGCAAACAGTAATTGAAAAACTCACCTATATTTATTGCATGAGCTGTATAGATTGAAATTAATTGTTTAATAAATAAATGAGCTGCTCAATAAATTGCATTGCTATTAATGGTTAAACCATTGCATAAGTTTTTCAGCTGAGATACTTTGACAATGACTTTTCCTCCAGTTTCCTTGATCTGCAAGTCTACTGCAATATTCTGAAGTTTTCAGTCTTAAAATTTAACTTCAGGTACATTGTTAAGGATCTCAGGAAAGAATCTAAATCTGAAATTTTTTATTTGTCACCATCCTTCTAGGATGAATAAGGAGGTCTTTGAGCCAAACCAAAGTTGAACCATATGAAATCATTTAATTTCCTTCTGATACCACCTCACAGTAAGCAGAGACTAGTCAAAGAATGTACAGTGTTGAATTACCTTGGGCTGGTTGCAGTTTTCAAAGAGTCGCTTTGTGAATTGGTGTTATACACTGGTTTCAGCTGTGCTGGGGTTAAATTTCTTTGGGACTCCATTGAAGGGCAATGTTTTGGATTTGTGAGGAAGGCGGTGTCGATGGCAGGGGGATGCTTCAGTTGTTGTGAGCAGTGCTTGCACAGCAATCAGGCATTTTCCAATTCTCGTGCTGCCCTCATGACTAATGGGTTAGGGCTTCATGGGAGGTTTGGAGAAGCACAGATGAGGAGGTTCGCCTTGGCTGACTCAAGGGATATTCCATACCATATGATGTGATGCTCAGCAATAAATGCCAGGAATAAATGGAACGAAATGGGGGCGTTTGTCAGAGTGACAACATTTGTCATAACAAGTAACTGTTATACATGGTTGAGTACCGCTTTCCTGGAGTTGGTTAAACATCCTTACCAACCAACAATATCAAATTTATAACTCTTTATGTGTCCCTGGAATAGTGCAAATAGCTTTACAGATTCAAGCATGTAACTCCATCATCATGACAGAGCTCAGGATGAATCTTATTCAAATTGTAGGAGATTGCTCGGTTCTGATTGGTCCTCATTTTTTTTTTCAGATGCCAGAAGTCCCTTTTGCTGAAAACATGTTGTAAGCACAGTTTCTCAGATTACTTGTTCGTTCAACATTTAAATAAGATGTAAAAAGTACTGTAGTAGCAACTTTTCGGCGGTAGCAGATTTTATTTCTTTGATTTACTGCAGTACTAGGAAATTTAGAGATTATGGAGATCTGCAGCACTGTAAGAAAGCAATCACTAGCTGAACTATTAGAACTGCAAAATCATGACTAGTTTGTGCTTGGATGGAAACTTAGGTCACAATTTGAATATGAAATTCTTTTGAACAGAAAGTGTTCAGTAATTCACAAACTAAATGATTGTATGAAAAGTTTTTAGTTTTTAACTAAATGCCTGCTTTAAAAATTATCTGTCTACATTAAAGAAACATGTATTGATACTGACCTTTGTCTATCATAAAAGGTAAGCAATAATAAATACTAATGCATAATGAATAAATAATTTCTCCTGAAGTAACTGGACAATTCCACAGAATCTCATCCTGTGAATCAGGTTTTACTCTTATTTCATGATACAAGTAACTGCAAGGTGATTAGGTTAGATTTTATTTTGATAAATTATGCTGTAAATTGTATAATAGTAGTCAATTCTACACTATATCTAGTAATAATCATTTGCAGCACTATATTTAAAAAGCCAACCATAGTATTCTCTGTCCTATGAATGTATTCCTTCTTCATTGAGTATGCATATGCATTTGACATATACAAAGTGTATATTAACTGAATTACACTAATTAAAATACAGCCAGACTGATTCTCACATGCCACCTTGTGGAAAATCAGTGAAATTTTCTTATTCAGCTGCTGGTACTAGAAATTCTGAACTCACAAAAAACTGTTAGAAGTTATAAAAATAGCTAATAGAAAAATATTGCTGCAACAAGATATAGCTGCTGATAATACACTTGTATAGCATCTGTTAGCTACAACCAAATGGGAAAAAGCACATACTTCTGTCTGCATCTTTCTGCCAGCAGATTTTTACAATGGATTTCTTCAAATGTGGCCAAAACACACTTCAGAGCTGAAAGAGTTAAAAGATGTGATTGTTAACCAATTACCATAGAGAAAAATGGATTTAGCTAGTCAATGATGTCACTTTCAAGCAAGAATAAAGCTTTGAATACAGTATTTTAAACCCATAATTATGGTACCAGTGTTTGAATGTCACTTACATCTTTTATTATATTTTATAATTCCTCTGTAATGATTGATTAGTCCTCAGACATAATCTGCTTGTAAAATATTAAACATACATAGTTTACATGTTAAACAATCAAAGATCTCAGTATTACATTTAAATGCACTGACCGTATGAAAATCCAGATTCACAAAACAAAAAAAAAAAAGAATAATTTCAGCAGATGCAAAATCTTATCTATTCCATATAAAATTAAAAATGTTTCTAAGAAACAATAAAATGGGTGTCTTGAAGATCCTTTAAAAACACTAAGGCAAATGTTGTAGAGCATCATCACAATGAGTCAGGCTGAAACTAGAAAATAATGTGCTACCATGCCAACTAGAATGACCAGCAAGTTGTTGTACTACACCATGGATGCCTTCAATGAAACTAACAGAATAGTTCTGTAATTAATCAGAAGAATTTACTGTTTCAGACAGCGTTTAATCCTGTCTATTTTTCCAACTACCTTCCTGTAAGTTTAGGTTTTTTTTTTTTCCTAATAGCACATATTTAAAAGACTTTGAATGCCTCGAGTACTAAACAAACAAATTATGGTAAATTATGGGTCCTTTTTTATTTCTTCACAAAAATCATGTAAATGCGGAGTGAAACATACCTGATGTGCACATAATTTCACATAGTTCTTGGTATGCTCAGAAAAAAAGGCTTGTGTTTCACTATGACCCCTTCAGTTGCTGGGGAGAGGGCACTTATGTGGGGTTTTAACTTGCATTTTTCATAACAGTACATTGCCAAAAATATTCCAGTCTCCCAAGGGCTCTAATGAAAGGCTATGTGTAGGTTAATGGATTACATTGAAAATCCAGCATGCTCAGATGTGAAAGAAGGGGGTGTGGTTTTCCTCTTTCAATTTCTTCACATCTTTTATTCTCTGAAACCAAATGGCTTACTAATGCATTTAGAGCTCTCTCCTGTTGAAAACAGCTGTGGCTCTAGCTGTGAAACAGCTCAGCCTACTCAAAACAACAGTAGTCCTTCTCCCACCTCCTATACCTACCACCCTTTCCCTCCCAGAGAGACTGTATCATCCATCTGGCTGATACAATATATAGAAGCCTGAAAGAATGTGGGGCCCCTTTTTCCTGGCCTCCCTGGCTAGAAAGACAAATAATAATACACAGCCTCCCTAGAAGTCTGAAACAGCAGAAGAAGAAATCTTCCTCTCTTCAGTTTGCTTGTGTTTCTTTGCACAGATGCAGGAAAAAGCCAAACCTCTTACAAGTCGGAAGTATTTCTGAGGCAATTGAGGAAGGAACAGGCAACATTCAAATGCCAGCAAAATGCAGAGGAAGACAGAAATCCTTCTCTAAAGGACTAACACACCAGTTAAAATGCACACAGCCTCCCCAGATCAGCTGCTAGACCTATTGCAAAGGGAAGTAATTTCTTCCAAAGAAGCTACACAATACTTTACTATTTCTTTGAAAATTGTTCTAGGTAGGTTCAGTCCCAATGCTCCTGAGGAGTCTTTCTTGAGGATGTAGCTGAAGCTATAAACTACAAAGAGTATATATTCTTAAAAGGCTAAGAAATTTGGAAATCCCTTCTCAAGATCTTATCCTGACTGCATCTTGACATGGCCAGTAAGGTTTCTCTGGACAAAAGCAGATATATTAACCTTTCAAAGACACTTTAAATGTTCATATATAACAATGATCAAAGCAGAAACTGTAGGATAAGATAGTCTTTATGTATCTTCACTAGCATGCCTATTAGATAAAACTGTTTTCTAAGTGATGTGGAACCTTCAACCTCATAATTTGCAGTATAATGTAACTATTTATGTATCATTCTCTTTGGCTTTGTATCCAGGACTTACAGTGCTTACTTGTGAAAACAGGAACTGAATTCCCACAAACACCTACTCTAAACTTCTCTCTGGGAAACTCTTTAAAACAGATTAATAAACACTGTGTTTGTCTTCCAAAATTTGGTTAAAGCTCATCATTGCTGAAATACTTCAGGGAGCACTCACCTTCTTCTGTAATTTATCCTTCTCAGACAATCACCAAATGAAGAAACAGCATAACCGTGTCCTGGACATTTTCCTTTCTAAATGCAAGCTTTTGCAAAGGGCTGTTATGCACTGGGGACTTGTGCTCAGATCTGGAAAAGGCAAAACTATTTAAACAGAAAAGCATGTAAAATATAATACTATCCAGACACTGACCTCTTTAATGAGATCTGCCAGATTATCTGCCTGAAATGTTCTCCCCTTGCAAAATCACATAGTTGGAAGACCTACTCTATAGTATAAAAAGATACATTTCATTATTAAAGGCATCACAGGTTTGTGGACAACGGTACATCAGAATGGTTTCAATAAATACCCTGACAATCCTGGAATTTGAGAGGTGAGAATTTTCAAATGACTGGAAGCAGTGTCGTTATGAGGTTCAAAAAAGCAAATCCTGGACAGATACGAACAGGTAGATAATGTCCTACTCAGCTTCCCTCTCTTCTCCCCACAGTCTCTTGCAAACAAATAAAATGTAGCTAACAAGTTTTGAGCCTGGGAATCTGTATATTGGGTAGACATTAACAAAATCTTAATATAATACACTCTACTTGCACATGCTTTAGATACTGAGTAATTGCTATCATGTTTAACAGCAGCAGGAAAGCAGGACATTAAATCACTTATGTAAAGACACTGCCAGTAATTCCATATAGGACTGTAAAAAGATGGATCATTAAAATGGGTAAAAAAACAAGTTGGTAAAATTATTTTCAAGTCTTGATTGTCGGAAGACCTGTGTTGTCCCATGAAATTCAGTTTGGTGTGTGAGGATAACCATATAGAAATACACGTGAGCTTTCTGATAATGATTTGTAGTATTACAGGGAACCTAGCAGGGTTTTAATATGCCAAGCTGTTACAGTTTCTGCTGAAATCCCAGCTATCATTTGAGCATTAGGGCTACTTCCCCCCACCCCCAACTGTATGACTGATCCTTCCCCTGCTCTTTTTTTTCACATAAAGTACTTTTAATGTAATGATCTTAGAAAAGAGGAGAGATTATTACATTTCTATGCGACCTTTATTGCAGTATAAACAATTCTGGATGCTGTTATTCATACTCCTAAATCCAGCTAACTCACAGATTTTCAGTTTCACTGGGATAAACAACTCTAGTGTCTGGTATTTAATCAGTATTCGCTGTAGAATATATTCAGAGGGGCTGTCTTCCCAGGTCCTAGCAACACAGCAAGACTATTAGGCAAGGAGAGAAATTTGCTGTCCCTTGACATATAACTTTCTATATGTTCTCTCAGTTGTTAGTAGGTTTGCCCATCCTACCTTCAGCAGCATATTTTGGAAGATGGCATTTTAATAAAACATTTTTTTCCTTTTTAATCAGTTCAGCCCTTCACAAACTTTCCCACTATGATCTTGCTTTTTGAAACAAGTTATTTAAATAGTATGTCATAAAATAAGTCTTTTAAGTACTCAAAACACAGTGCTCCTTAGATCCTTAGATCTCCCCTAAAAATCACGTCTGAAACACACACACGCTAGTTGCTCTCCTGTAGTGTATATTCTTTACTGCAGTAGTTTCCAGGAAGCCAGGCAGAATCTGAAGAACCCTCTTTGCTACACAGGCATTTTTTTTTTCCTTATTCACTCTAATCCCCAAGTCTTCCCTTCTGTGACTCAACTGTAATTTCAGGCTGCATAATATGTTCTATGGTATTTTGTTAAGATACACAACATCATGAACTTAGCACAATGAATCTTACATTTTACTAATATCTGCTAGCTTTTCTTGACTTTTAGAAAAGGTTGTCTATGGCTCAGTGACATATATTGTGATATTCATACAGAAAATATTCCTATTCTATTACTGCTATGATTGGTTTCTTGTGTTGTTAACACCAGTGTCAAAAACAGGCTCTGTGAGTCTTTCTATTGCCATTTCTTGATGATGACTCGTTCATTTGCAATAAAGCAAAACTGTTCCTTTCATTCTTGAAAGTTTTTACCATATGCCAAAATCTTTTTCGAAGAGTTCAGTTCATTACATCAAAGGCTTTCTCTGAGAAAAAAAAAAAAGAACCAAACAACAAAACCAAAACAAACCATCTCTTGGTTCCTTTGAACAGAGCGGGTTTAATCTTTTAAGCTGTACTTTATTTGGAACAAATGTAGTGGATCAGGTCAGAGATAACTTGACCACATTAATTCTTGACAGAGATGATGATATAAACAGGATAATACCTAGGAGACATTTAACAATGGACACAGGATGCTTGAATTTCAGGCTAGAAAAAAGCACAAAGTTGTGTATAAATTTTAGGTATGTTATTTTGACTAATCTGTAAAAACACCAAACCAAACCAACAAAACAAACAAAAAAAAACCCAACAAAAAAAGAAAAAAAGGCAGATAAACCAGTAAATAGAAGCTTATGTATTTAGCTTAGCCTTGGATAAGACACTCTACAGAATAACAGAACAACAGAAATTGGAAAGGACCCTGCAGGTCTTCTTTTACAAAGCCCACTCAGAGCAGGATCACCCAGCTCAGAGAGCACAGCGTTTTGCTTCACTGATTTTTGAGCATCTCCAACAATGGCAGATTCCTCAGTCTCTGAAGATATAAAATAATAAACTAATTTTAATAAAGCTAAGCCCTTCCAGAGGATTTGTTACACTCCACTGCCATACTTCAGATTCTGTCCTCCACCTTTACTCTTTGTCTTCCCCAGCTGAGGGAATACCATGTATTTGTAAATGAAGCAAGAAGCAAGGGTGAGAAAAATGTTCTTGTCATCTAAGGGCTTTTATAGGTACTAAAAACACTTTTCACTTTCACAATTCATGATGCAGTAAAAAAGGACGCCAGTCTGGACATACCACTGTAACAACTAAGGTTTCATTCTTTCTCGCTTCTTACCTGGGTTGTCAATTCCCAAATTTCAAAAAACTTGGGACACAGGCAAAACTGACTGCCTATTGTCTACAGCTTATACAAGACAGGAATATCTGACAATTCAAGGAAATATGTAGAAGGGAAGGGTGTTATGATCTGTAGTCCAAACATCGTCTTGGGTTTCTTTGCTGCTAGCATGATCAGGCAAAAATCACAGGCAGAGAACATGCTTTTTCCCAGCTATTTTTCTTGCTGGTACAACAAAATGGAATTTGCATCTCTGATGCTTTCAGTTGCATTCTTATTAGAGCACCCATTTTCTCTGTAAATACCACTTTGTCACTCCTGATGGAATCAACTGAGGCTGCTGATTTCCAGACAGAGAGCATTAGAGCATTTTACATGTACACCTTTTAAACTCTCTTAGTAAATTAAAATTTTGGGTTTCATCTTTAGAGTTGGGTTCTTAGCTACTTTAGGTGTCAACAGTAAAATAAACCATGTGTGTGTGGCTCCAACAACCTGATGTCCCATTCCTTTGCAGTTACACACATACTGCAATACATTCTTGCCAAGGTCAGTGAGTCCTTGGGAAAGCAGCCAGTGAAAGGGGACTTGGGAAAGGCTTTTCCAAATCCAGCTAGAGAATGAAAAGGTAGCAGCAGAGCTCTTCTGTTACATCTTCACTACTGTCGTTTACAGCATAGCTTACAATGAAAAGCCTTGTTACACTTTTTAAATACTTTTAAAATACGTAGTGGGGTTTTGTTTATTTTCTTAATAAGCAGAATAAGTACACTGTATCATTCTCCACTCCTACACAAAGTTCTGGATGAGCTTTTTCCATTTCCATAGCAGACATAGCGCTTTATGCATGATAAGTCTGTTTTGCTGTGATTTTGTTAAGATACTGTTTTCCATTAGAAATTTAAAGCAAAAAAAATACACAGTGTTCAAGCAGAATTTTATGCCAGAAACTTGTTATGTTAATTGATTTCAACGGTCTGAATGTTTAAATATATAATGGTTAAATGATCCTTAGTATTGGCAAGTGAGAAAACATTGGTTTTGGAAATGGGCTAGGGAAATTAATTAGGCCCAAACACAAATCTCGTGTCTTTTTGTCATCACTCTTACTTGTTTTCCATTTCTAATAGAGTAGGACGTGTTTCTTCACATGGCATTTTTTTCTTCACCTTCATACCAATGTTCTGCTCCTTTGACTACTGGCAAAGCTGTTAAATCAAAACCTGTGCATAAACTTCATATCACAAGGTACATACCTATTTTAATTACTTTCCACATGCTGAGAATATCTGCAGGGTGATTAATATAATTTGCTTGCATATAAATTCAAATTAACGAGAAATAATATTTTTCACAGGCTTTCCACCTGAAGAGTACAAGTACTCACTAATAAAAAGAAAAAGCTTTCACTTCAGAGTGAGATTTCCAAACTGAGTAAAAACTACAGTAGAAATATATATAGATAGATATTTTTCTTATGCAGAACAAGTTGGAAAATTGACTTCTCTCATGCTTTTCTTGATTATTAAGGTGGTTTTAGTTTTTAAACACTAGTAGCTTACACCCATTTCTGTGGATCTAGAAATTTAACAGTGAAGATTCAGATTCTCCATGCTTGGTATCCGAGCAGGGACTTTTCAATTTCTATTCTTCTTTACCTCTTTTTCAGTACTTTTTAGCTAGAGGGAAGGCCTGCTTTACTGGAACATTCATATTTACTTCACTTTTATGCTGTACAATATTAATAGTACCCAGGAAAGAACAATACATGCAAAATATGACTGCAGAGACAAAAACTGGAAAGGCAATGTAAGTAGCCATAATTAAGGTGTGATAAGTAGTAATAGCAAACCATTACGAGAAATAATTGAAATACTTTTCAATCTACAAAACATGCAGGTAGGTTATGACAGACTCACGTTTACTTATTATTTGAAAACAATTTAATGCATCATGCAAGGAGAATTTGACAAGATTCAATACTTTCTATGCCTAAACCAGTCTGCATTGTTAAGCTGCACTGCTGAGCCACCAAACACAAATGGGATGGAATACACAGAATCAGAGAAACCTGTTAGCATCCTTCAAAAGTGAGTAATGACAAACAGACATTTTAAGGATGTTACTTATCTTAAGGTAAACATTTCAAATAGGGCACATGAATCTTATTTTAGAACAGTTGTCTTTTCTCTAGTGAGAGTCTAGGCAACCAGAGTGGGATTCATTCAGAGGTTACTAATACCTAAATTTAGGTGGTTATGCTGTTGTACTCTGCAGAGATTAAGGCATTATTCCAAAGGCTGAAGAACAATTCAGCTGTCTAGCCACTGGATACAGTATCATACTGAGAAGCAATGGTGCAGATCTCTGTAAAGTGTGTCATATTTGCCGGCCCCGTGTGGTTGGCTTAGATCAAGAGCATTTAAATAGCACTAGTAAAAATATTTTTAGGAAACTGAATCCTGAGCTACCCAAATGCCACTGCCCCACAATGATCTAATTACATGAACTAAGAACAGAGTAGCAAAATCAAATGCTTCAGTGATTTTCACACCTTGTTTACGGTGAGAATTGTGTATGCTGGACCATTCTGAGGAAATCTTTGAGAATTTGGAAAAGGTCTGTAGCCACTTCTGTAAGACACAAAATAGCTCAGAAATCTGGCTTTCCAAGCAGGATCTTCAGCAGGAGCTTCAGATTGACTGATCAGACATACTTGAGATCCACAAGAAGGAAGTCCATCTTGACAGAAGATGGCATGAAGATGGCATGTGCCATACTGCTCCATGCTAAAAGGCCATCTGCCTCACTCTCCTTGCCTAGTTCCTCCATGTTAGGTAACAGAACAGGAGGTATGGCTTCCTAAAGAAAAGTTGACTAGCAAGTCACACCATTGCTATTAGTTTTTATTATACTGGGGTAAAAAAAATTAAATCCCTAAGTAAAAAGAAATAAGTTCCCTGTGTTGATCAGGAAAGTATTGGTATGGGTAAAACAGACATTATTTAACAAGCAAAGCAAATGTTAACAAATTGGTTTTAAATATGTGCTGCAGAACTGGAGTTTAAAAAAAACCAACACCCTAAACCCTAACTGAACTGTTGCCAACAGAGAAAATAATTCTCCCGAACTAAGAAATCTGCAAATATTAACAGTAGGATGTGTTCATTTTAAGTTTCTGTTAAACAGACTGAATTAAGAGCCTCAAGCCCTTAAGTTGCTCAAACATTATCATTTCTATGTCTTTTTAGTTGAATTCACTATTTCATATGGTTCAAAACTAATCTTTTCCTTTTTCTTAAGGTTTGCAGAAGCATGCCTTATAATGTCGTAAATGTGACTAGTGAAGTATATATTTAGAAGGCTTTCTTTCTTTCTGTGTACACTTACTATTGTCTAGCTTGAGCATTAACCAAATGAATTTTCTCCATGGGCGTCTTTGGCTCTGCCAACCATCGTTATAGACCAGCGAGAAAATTAACTCCCTTAATGAAGTTTTCCACTAATTTGCTTATCTTCCACTTCCACTGTCTATCACACTAATCTTCATTATATTGAGGCAGTGAAGATATCCACATCTCATTTGACTCCCTGCTGCATCTGCTGGCCACTATTTACTGCAGTTTCTTAATCTCCAGTGAGACAGTTTAAATGTCGACTCACATTTAAAAACTGCCCTAAAATGGCTGATTTTCTTAAAACAACTAGTTTAGTGTTTAAATGTGTTCATATTCTTAATCTATTAATTTCACTAGATAGTCCAGCTGAATGGACTCTTTGTAAACTTCTGATTGTATGTCTGGCCAAATAAAATGCTTGCAACCACTAAGACACTCTCAGGAGAAACTTCACTTTCAAAGATATCATCTTTTGTGGTCAGCTTTCTTGCCCATTACATCCAGACTACACATATTTGTTCAAAAGGGGATCCTATGTACAGAATTCATACAAATGGAGTCACTTAAATAGGTTAACATTGACCCAGTATAAAGATCTGCTGTCAATCAAGAAATGGAAATTCATTTTCAAGAAGGTAAAGCCCCATTTTTTTTTCCTAAAATCTGACAAGGCTTCATAGAAAAAAAATATGAGTGCTCTATCTTTTCAATTATTATTTTAATTACAATTCAAATTCATGTTAATTTTTCCCTCTAAGACTTCAGAATGAGGGTCAAAGAAATCTCTACACTTGATTCAAAGGCAGATTATGCTCCAAATTTTATACATTAATAAATACTGTAAGTAATATTTTGCATCCATTGAAGTAAATTGCAGAGCTCCGTTTGACTTCAAAAACTTCAGAAATCTAAACTATATTCTCTTCTAACATTTTCTTGAAAATCTATATTCTCTTACCACTGGCTTGGAATTTTTCTACTTAAATCTTAACCGATAAATTTCTATATGTATACAGGGAGCAAGAGAGAAGTGGAAATATGTATGCTAATGCACAATGCCTAAGATAAAGAATTTTTTTTAATAAACAACTTCTGAGATAAAGGTGGTGTTGAGGGAACTTGCCAGTGTCACTGCAAGGCTACACTATAGTATCTGTGACAGATTATGGCAATCATGGGAGGTTCCTGATGGATGGTAAAACAAACATAAGACAAACCTTCAGGAAGAGAAAGAAGATCTGTGGAACTCCAAACCAGTCATCTGCAAATCAGTTCCTGGGAAGATTATGGAGCAAATGCTGCTGGATTATTTATCTAGGGTATCTGATGGACTGGAGGTGACTGGGGACAATTGGAACAGATTTACAAAGGACAAAGTCTGCCTGAGCAACTTGATAGCTTTCTATAATGAGACAATTAGCTATGCAGCTGATTGGAATGCAGTGCACATCATTTACCCTGTCTGTACTATAGTTTTCATGATGGTCTCCCATAGCACACTTTAAACAAAGCGGTGATATGGTTTCAATAAGTGTAGGTGGAAAATTAGCTGAACTAGTACACTTGACGGTTGTGATCAATACTATGAAGTCCAGCTGGTAGTGGTGCTCCTTACGGATTACTAATAGGGAAGATACCTTTATTAAGAACCTGAATAAAGAGAATGCACCACAAGGAAGCCTGTGGAAAACAGCAAAATCTGAATGTTTGAGGGTAGGGCTGCTGTTCAGGAGGATATCAAGAGACTGAAGAAACGGGCTGACTGAAACCTCACAAAGTTCAGTAAGGATGAATACAAAGTCCTGCACCTGTGATGGAGTGACATCAGGCAACAAAACCAGTTGAGGAGACTAGTTGTGCAGAAAAGTTGAGCAATGAAGGTCAAGTGCATTGCTGGAGGGAGGTCAGCAGATAAAGAGAAGTGATTCCTCTGTATTTATCACCTGAAACTGCATCCCGAATATTCTGTACAGTTTTAAGATCCCTAATACAAGAAAGATTTTGAGAAATTTGGGCAAGCCAAAGTGATTAGGGAGCTGGAGCATACTACATACAAAGAAAGGCTTGGTAACATGGGTTTATTCAGGTGTAAGAAGACTAAGGAAGTGGATTTAACCGCTGCTTTCCTCAGTGGTGCCTAATGACAGGACAAGAGGCAATGGGCACAAAATGAAATGCAAGAAACTCCATTTAAATGTAAGAAAAAGGATTTTTACTGTGAAGGTCGTCAAACGCTGGCACAGGCTGCCCATGGAGGCTGTGGATTCTTCACCACTGAGGACATCCAGACCTTACAAGCAGCTTTAATAGAATAATGGACTGTCCTGGGTTTAGCGGTAGCAGTCATTTTTTCTCATTCTTAGTAGCTGGTGCAGTGCTGTGTTTTGACTTTCAGCCTGGGAACAGTGCTGATAACACCGATGTTTTTAGTTGTTGCTAAGTAATGTTTACTCTGACCAAGGACTTTCTGAATCTCATGCTCTGCCAGGGAGGAGGGGAGGCTGGGAGGAAGTTGTTTCTCTTGATCTCACAGTTTCAGTATATCATACCGTACTTAAAGCCGGTATTTGCTGTGTTAGTGTTTTTCAAGTGTGGGGCATGGGCTAAGGTTCTTGTGTCATTGTATTTTATGGGCTGCCTCAAAAGAAGCGTGACCAGCAGGTCAAAGGAGGTGATCCTGCCCATCCACTCTGCTCTTGTGAGACCTCACTTGGAGTATTGTGTGCAGTTCTGATGTCCTCAACATAAAAAGGACATGGTGCTGTTGGAACAAGTCCAGAGGAGGGCCACGAGGATGATCAGGGGACTGGAGCACCTCCCATATGAAGACAGGCTGAGAAAGTTGGGGCTGTTCAGCCTGGAGAATAGAGGGCTGCATGGAGACCTCATAGCAGCAGCCTTCCAGTATTTGAAGGGGGCCTATAGGGATGCTGGAGATGGACTATTCATTAGGGACTGTAGTGATAGGACAAGGGGTAATGGGTTCAAACTTAAGCAGCAGAGGTTTAGACTGGATATAAGGAAGAAATTCTTTACTGTGAGGGTGGTGAGGTACTGGAATGGGTTGCCCAGGGAAGTTCTGAATGCTCCATCCCTGGCAGTGTTCAAGACCAGGTTGGATGAAGCCTTGGGTGATATGGTTTAGTGTGAGGTGTCCCTGCCCATGGCAGGGGGGTTGGAACTAGATGATCTTAAGGTCCTTTCCAACCCTAACTTTTCTATGTTTCTATGATTCTATAATGACTTGTAATACAATAGAAGCATTGATCATGAAACTGATCTGTCTTATGTTCCCAGTGTGGTCACCACCTTTATACTTTGGGAAGCATATAACAAAAGTGCTTACCATAGTGGAAGCAACCACTGGATGGTTGGAAACATACGCTGTGCCCCACACCACTGCCTGGAATGCTATCCTGGGCCTTGAGAAACAGATTTCATGGCAACATGGCACCCCAGAGAGAAATGAGTCAGACAATGGGACTAATTTCTAGAACAACCTTATAGACACTTGGGCCAAAGAGCATGAGACTCTTATTCTCAGAGTCATGGGTTCGTGCCCCATGTTGGGTGCCAAAAAGAACTGTCATGGTTTAAACACAGCCACACAGCCTCTCTCTCACCTCCCGCCTGCTTTCTTTCCTTCCCTCCCCACCCCCCCACTCCCAGAGGGATGGGGAGGAGAATCAAAAGAATGTAAATCCCACAACTTGAGATAAGAACAATCCAGTAGCTAAAGTATAACACAAATCACTACTGCTACCACCAATAATAATAATAATAATAATAAGAGAAATAACAAAAGAAGAGAATACGATACCACCTGCCGTAACGAGCCTGACCCAGAAGAGAGTGTGCCCTTCTGGTAACTCCCAGTTACCTCCCCGGGCATGACATGCTGTGGTATGGAATACCTCTTTGGTTAGCTTGGGTCAGCCATCCTGTCTCTGCTTCCTGCTGGCCTCCCCTCCTCCCTGGCAGAGCATGAGACTCACAAAGTCCTTGGTCAGAGTAAACACTGCTTAGCAACAACTAAAAACATCAGTGTTACTAGCTCTGTTCCCAGGCTGAAAGTCAAAAGACAGCACTGCACCGGCTACTAAGATGGAGAAAAAATGACTGCTACTGCTAAATTCAGGACATAGACTCAAGAAGTCAATTTGGTTTCTTAGAAAATCTACTTCCAGAGTGTCAATAGAGCACTTGATAAAGCATAACTTCATGGGCTTTGAAACAGTGTTAATAAGAATCTCTTCAAAGTGAAAAAGACTAGCTTAAGCTGACAAAATATCAATAACAAGCAGGACTATTTTCTATGTGGTGACAAGTCAGGGCACAAACACAATAATGGGAAATTTGACGTTAGAAGAATATTAGTTTCCACAGTCTTCTTCCTGTCTAGGAAGTCAACAACAGCTTTACCCGAAAAACAGACATTCAACCTCATGCATTAATTCAGCGTGGACTATGCAAGAAAATAACAAGCAAAATAAAGCAAATGCACTTCTATCTGAGCTTGGGGTCTTTTGGCTAATCTGAATCTGTAGATTTCACTTGCTGTCTATGAATATTCATCAAAACCCAAAGCTTAACTAAGACCTCTCTGACCTTCTCCCTTTCAAGTTGAATACTTTAAATTAAAAATAAAATAACAAAAAAAATCCTCCCAAAATCCTCTAAATAATCTGAATTTGATTTCCTATAAAAATGACCAATTGCAGGAACTTTTGAGTAGACTGTATTTCCTTTAACTAACATTTGCTCCTTTATAGAAGTTTTTTTACTCAATAGCTTTACTGAAAATGATAAACTTATTTGTTATATAGATAGAATACAGACTAAAAGCTATGGTACAGATCTAGTAGGAACAGTAAGTCAAACAAACTAGTTTAATTTCTTTGTGAGGGCATTTATCTTCAGCTGTTATTTTACTTATATTATTATGATTCTGAATGTACTAAATTCCGAATGTTCAACTCTGTAAGAATGATTCCCATTACTTCTGTATTAAGATTGGTCATTACATCATAATTAATGTCAAATTACCATTTTAGTTTCTGAAGTTCCTGCAAAAACAACATGCTCCACTGTGCATTATAAAAGTCATGCATCTGTAAAAATAAGGAAACTTGTTGATATATTTTATTATATGACATACAGGTTCTGTTTTTTCCATGTGGTATTTTTGAAATGTTAGAGTAGGTCTTCTGTGTTGGAAAATCTGCTGGGTTTATAGTAGGTTTTTTGTGGTATACTACAGAGGAAGGACACTAATCCTCTTTTTATGCAACATTTACATTTATTCCTCCATACAGGTGATTCATTTGGGATACATTGACTGAGTCTATCACTGATTACTCTGTATGGGGAAAAAAAAACCCAAGCAAACCAGAAAAAGAGACCTAGGAGCTCACTATCCATAGATACACTGAATTTAATATATTTTAATGTAATAGATAATACTATTAATTTAGGTTACAACAATCTTGCAGCGGTCATATCTTGGCTTATATATTAAGAAAAACAGATGGGAGGTGAGAACTAGTGAAGAATTACTAATTTATACAGTAAAACCAACATGACTGAGTAGATGGAGCACATCATGGGGAAGGCAGTGAGACAAGAAGAAAAATATGCCAATTCAAATAAGGTAGGGATCACCGAAAGAAGCTAAAAAGCAAAGAGAAAATGTCCTGAAATTATATAGGATAAAACCATAAATTTCAAAATAAAAAGGAAGAAAAATACCCAGCAGCGTGGTGCCAAAAGTTTTCTGTTGGACAGTAAGAGTGTCTAAATTGAGACAGTACATATATAACCAAGAATGAAACTATGAAAAGAAACAAAATTCAGATTATTTTTTTCCCCCATCATTTGAATTTAGGGTAGATTTTGCAAGTTAACAATATGTTTGATGTTAAGTCATACTTTCGCGTTTCATTTTCCCAACATATGTAATTTCAGTTATCTGACTACTTCATTAACAATCCTTGTGGTTTTATCATTTTGGTTCTGTTCATCTGGGCAGTAGGCAGGTGATACCCATAAATTTTCTCTATTCTTTTCCATTCTACTCTGTATTTCCCTTTTTTTTTCATCACTTTTCTGTACAGCTTATTTTCTCTGAATTAATGTATTGAACTAGAACAAGAAGCAATGGGAATAAACTGAAAGATAGGAGGTTCCTCCTGAATATAAAGAAGCACTTATTCCCTGTAAATATGACTGAACTGAACACTGGCACAGGTTGCCCAGGGAGGTGGTGGAGTCTCCATCTCTGAAGATACTCAGAAGCCATCTGCATATGGTCCCAGGCTACCTGCTCTAGATGGCCCTGCTTGAGCAGGGGAATTGGACCAGTTTATTTCCAGAGGTCCCTTCCTTCCATACTCAACCATTACAGGATTTTGTGATGTCTTCTTTCCAATGCACTTATTTAATGTTACTCTTTAATTTTTTCCATTCCTGTATCTGAAGGAGGCCTAAAAGGATGCTGGGGACAGATTCTTCATTAGGGACTGTAGTGACAGGACAAGCAGTAACAGGTTAAATCTTAAACAGGGGAAGTTTAGATTAGATATAGGGAAGAAGTACTTTACTGTGAGGGTGGTGAGGCCCTGGAATGGGTTGCCCAAGGAAGTTGTGAATGCTCCCTCCCTGGCAGTGTTCAAGACCAGGTTGGACAGGGTCACATGGTTTAGAGTGAGGTGTCCCTGCCCATGGCAGGTGGTTGGAACTAGATGATCTTAAGGTCCTTTCCAACCCTAACTATTCTATGATTCTATGATTTCTTTTATTCAGTTCTATACTGCTATTTACTACTCTGTTTTATATTCACTGTATCTCACTCTGCCCTTCTATCATTCAGAATCCTGATTTATATTTGGAATTGTTCCCAAAGCAATTGCTGAAGGGAATATGTGTAATGGAGCTTTCAGAAAAAAAGAATTAACTGCTGAAGTTAGACATATAGCCCAAACTAACTCCAAAGAACTGATCCCAATATGAGTGATGAGGACTGCAGGATAAAGGGTATGAAGGACAGATACCTAAGAGAATATTTAAATCACCACTAAAACAATTGCTTTCATTTTTTTCTCTTTTTATACCAGGAGAAACTTAAGAGTTTAACTATGCAAGCTTTTGATAGATGGAAGATGTCCTGTCTGTGACGGCACCACATTAACCTCAACTAATGTTGCCCATGAAATGTGAAATTTAGTTATTCTTTAGCTCTTGCATGAAAATGGTAAACATTACGGTATTTATCCACTGACATGGATAAATTGCCCTTGGATAACTTTCCCTTTCTTCTTCTTCCAGATCTTAATTCAACTTCACTTTCATGCATTGCATTGTTAACTGAGTTGTCTTTTTTTTAATTAAAGTTTATGTAATCTGTTATGCTTTGTAGTATTTTAACTTTAATACTGTATAAAGAGAAGGCCCCAGAATATTCTTTTTCTTTTTTTTTTTTTTTTGTTTGACCTAACAAAAATCAGAACAACTCAAAAAAGCAATACACTGGGTGGGTTACAAGCTGAAGTTTACCTGTCTTTCCCAACATTCTAACAAGAAAAGCAAAAAAAATCCAGTTGACTTCAACTGGATGACAAAAGTTATAGAGTGGAACAGTCGAACAGGGGATCTGTATTATGAAGCTTCAGAACAGCAAAGGGGCATGAACATGGGGTTGGATTTAACTTACCAAACACTGTTGCTTGTATAAAGCAAATGACAATACGACAGGTAGTTAGCCTAGTCTCTCCCTATTGTCACTCTGGGAATAAATAGGCATTTTGAAAGAATAGGTCATTATTTTAGATGTCTACTTCAGAATGATGAAAACTGTGCACTGGAAGTACTATCTTTGCTTTGAATATAAAGGGACCCAAAGGGAGCTACATTAGGTATAGATATGCTCAAAGTTGGCACCAACATTTGGTCAGCTGAACACTCTTCTGTTGATAGCATTAAATCTGTGGTTAAAATTTATTTAAATCAGAAGACATTAAGTATATATATATTTTCTTAAGTTTTGCTAAACAATAGTGTCTAGGAGATGGCAAAAAGGCATCCTAACAAGATACTACACTATATAAAAAAAAAACCAAACCAAAACAAACCAAAAAGCAACTTGCAATTAAAACAAACAAAAAGTTACTGAAAGGAATTACACATTACTCAGAAAGTCATTTTGCACAACACAGCTCAAGTCTTCATTTGCTATTTAAGGGTCATTTTCTGTTTCCTGCCTGTTTCTTGATTATTTCTAACAGTGTTACACTTTAAAGATTAAAAATCCCTTCTGCCAATATAATTTTGTATTTATGAGAATTAATTTTGCCTTGTGGGTAATGGTCCAGAAACAAGAAGTTCCTCACCATGTCTAACACAAAAGCATTTTAAACGTTCTAACAAGTCTTCAGCTTTGTGCTACAGCAAGCACTGAACAAAAAGGCGTATTTCCAAGGTCAGAATATTCCAGCTAAATCTCTGCTCCATTAAGAAGCCCACATGAAGGCAACATGCAGAGAAATTCTTGGCTTTGTATCCAAAGAAATTAGAAGGCAAAGCCTGATGAACAGAGTCAAGATTTGAAGGCTGGTGTCCTGAACCCCAGCAGATTGGAAAGGACTGTTCTAGACAAAGAAATTAAAGGTCATGTTTACCTTTTGGCCAAACAAAGCTTCAGCAACTTAAAAGTCCAGACTTTGCAAACACAACGTAAGTTTTCACATCTCTTTCATTTCCACAGAGATGCACCACCTTTTGCCCTCTCAGTAAATCTCTCTTCTAATCTCTTCAAACAATAAACTAATGACCTGTGCAACCTCACCTTCATGTCAGTGAAAACTGTCCTCTTGCAGTAATACTTGCAAACTGTCTAAAGTCTTTTCTGGGCTTGCCATCAAAGAGAACAAAAAGGAGAGGGAAAAATACAAGAGGTATCTTCATAACAAATGACCGAATAAAGAAAATATATACAAATGACCTTGTTTAGAGAACTGTGAGGGATATCACAGTTGCCATCTTGTACTAAGCCTGCCAGAATCACAACTTCCTGGACCTGAAACTAATTTATTCTTTAGTCTCCTTCTCTTTGCCAGTCTTTATATTCAAAAATGGAAACATAATTTGGCTTAATTTCTTGTTTCACTTCAGCAAGAATCTGTGCAGCTTTTTTAGTTGAATGTTAACTGTGAAGTCACTAGAATAACCTGATTTAAGTTTTTTAAAAAAGTATCCCTCATTTAAAAAATGCCATAGGTTAGGCATTTTATGAATAATTAAATTCAGTAGGAGCTGAATCAGGACTACTGCTGGTTTTATCACAGCTGCACAAAAAGGTCTTTCACTGAATTTTCATGGACTTAGTTACAGTTTAATACTGAACGTAAAGCACAACCTGCTTAAGACATGAAACAGAACATGAGAAAGCTACCCCAGTTAGCATTGCAAAAGCAACTCAGTTGGATTTGTATTTCTGCTCCACAGAAGAAACAGATACTACAATAAAAACATTCTTAGCCTGAATTTATGCCTCTGTATACTCTTATGTTTCACTATAGGAGTCTGCAACACATTTCTGTACGTTGTGTGATTCTCGGAATCATCTTGTAAACAAGGTGATTTTATCTCTAGTAACAAGCTAACTCACTGTAGTACCTAATAGTAGTAAAAATAAACAACAGAACCGCACAGCCTGACGATGGATGCAAAGAAATCAACACACAGGAAAGCTTACTGCATAAAAGAATCTGCATAATGAGATGAAAATACATACTCAGCACTTTCAGAGCAGTATGCTCAGATCACAGATTTGCTGCTTGCAGCAGGCAGGTAATAAATTTTTTCTGAGACTGACAAAATACAACTGTTTTCCAATTCACCAAAACACAGTTAATAAAATATTCTGTAAAACCCTGTGTTTGCTGTTACCAAGCAAAAATTCTTTTGATACAGTTGACAATTACAAGAAAAGGTTTAATCCATAGAACTGGATGTCCTTTCCTTATATTTTGTCTTTCCTAAAAATGTCTTTCTCACCAGAGATATTAGAATCCTCCAGATTTGAAGAACTACAGTTCATTAGACACTCTCAAATCAAAAGATGGAATTTTGTTTCTTAGTGCCTAATCAAAACATAATGATGATGGATACAAATCTTATGGAAACTAGTTTAAAACTATTTCCTACATATAAAAACAAAATATCACATAAGCATTGCTATTACTAACAAAAAATGTCATCATTCCCATTGTGACAAAAGATAGACTCATAGAACGGTTTGAATTGAAAGGGACCTTACAAATCACCCAGTTCCAATGCCCCTGCCACAGGAAGGGACACCTTCCACTAGATCAGGTTGCTCCAACCCCATCCAGCCTGGCCCTGAACACTGCGAGGGATGAGGCATCCACAACTTCTCTGGGCAAGTTGTGCCAGTGCCTCACCACCCTCATAGTGAAGAAATTTTTCCGAATGTCTAATCTGAATTTCCCCTTTGTCAGTTTAAAACCATTCCCCACTTGTCTTGTTGCTACATGCCCTTGTAAAAAGTCCGTTTCCAGATTTCCTGTAGGCCCCCTTTAGGTATTGGAGGACTGTTACAAGGTCTCCCCAGAGCCGCCTTCTCTCCAGGCTGAACAAGCCCAAATCTCTCAGCCTGTCTATATAAGATTGGTGCTCCAGCCCTCTGATCATTTTCATGGCCCTCTGGACTTGCTCCAACAGGTCCATTCCCTCTTGTGTTTAGGGTGCCAGAGCTGAACACAGTACTCACAAAGAGGTTCTCACAAGAGCAGAACAGAAGGCCAGGATCATGTTCCTTGATCTGCTGTTCACACGTCTTTTGATGCAGCCCAGCGTCCAGTTGACTTTCTGGGCTGCAAGCACACATTGATGGGTCATTTTGAGCTTCTCTTCAACCAACACCCCAAGTCGTTCTCCCCAGGGCTGCTCTCAATCCATTCTCCACCCAGCCTGTATCTGTGCTTGAGATTGCCTTGCACTTGACCTTGTTGAATTTCATGAGGTTTGCACCTCTCAAGCCTATCACAGTTCCCCTGGATAGCATCCCTCCCCTCAGTGTGTCAACCGCACCACAAAGCTTGGCGTCATCAGCAAACCTGCTAAGGGTGGTCAATCCCACAGTCCATGTTGCGAGCAAAGATGTTAAACAGCACCAGTCCCAATACTGACCCCTGAGGAACATCAGTCGTTACTGGTCTTCACTTGGACATTGAGCCATTGACCACAACTCTTTGAGTGCAACCATCCAGCCAATTCCTATTTTCCAAATGGTCCATCCATCAAATTCATGCCTCTCCAGTTTAGAGACAAGAATGTCATGTGGGACAGTGTCAAATGCCACCAAATTCATCAGGCATGATTTGTCTTTAGTGAACCCATGCTAGCTGTCTGGCTTACTGTCTGTGTGTGTACTTTCCAGGAGGATCTGCTCCATAATCTTGCCGAGCACCAATGTGAGACTGATTGGCCTATAATTCCCTGGGTTTTCCTTCTTTCAAATATACATAAACATATACAGAAATAGAAATCAAACTACTTTTAAGACAAATGGGACACCTGAAAATTTATTCACCTGGAAAATTATTCAAAGTTAAGTTGATTTCAAGGAAATTCTGGAAATTGGGACATACTACATATGTGTAATAGTGTTATTCACCTTTTACATAAATCAAATTCCATGATAAAAAAATGTCCAATAGAAGAATACAGAATACCCACTTTTGGCTCTCCCAGACACTTCTTCCTGCCAAATGCTTATTGTCCTTTTGATTTAAAGACTTCTTAATAATTACTTTTTCAAAGCAATTGGAAAAAAACAAACCCACTAAACCTTCATATGTGAAAGAACAAAGTATCTTCAGCTGTTAAAATACATTAAGTGCTGGGTGTTTTGGAAGACTAATCCTTAGTTTGGTGTATGGTTATCTGTACTAACACACAAAATAAAAATTCTGAAGTCCAGAGACCTACCATTATGACTTCTATATGACTAACATGACATCTGTATGCAATCTCATTTTGACAGATTATTTTTGTAAAACGCTTGCACAATGAGAGCTGTAATAGGTTTTTAACTATTATTTTGTTAAAGAAAGATTAGGAAGGTGTATTAACTTGTCTGATTATTAACTTTGTATTACATTCATAAAGTGTTACGATCTTTCTCTATCTTTGGCTTAACAGTGCTTTTTAAAAATTCTGTTGATGGGTATATTTTACAGAGAAATCCAGTGACACAGTACATAATAAAAACCTCATTTTGTCTCACATAGGCTGTAGGGTCATGAATGTGGAAACTCCCTGTTTAAAGGTGGTTAAAGTTTTCGCACTGGTAAGTACCAACAGGCTAGTTTAAAGAGGCTAAATTTACGTCGTATGTTACACTGCTATTTCTATTAAAAACAAAACAAAACATAGAATCTGTAATTGTCAGGGAGTAAAAAGTGAGGGCAACCCAACCACAGCCAGCATGCTCAAGACTAGTCAACCTAGCCTAATGTTGCAGCTTGTAGCTTTGGAGTAGAGAAACACTGGAAAATAAAGGTTCACAAGATTGTCAGGTTCTGCAACAAAAACAACCTAGAGATCATGCAGTGCTCTTGCTTGCTTTCCGCAGGGATTAATTTCCTACAGAAAGATCCCACCAGAGCAAATAGAAGCAGACAGTCTGAGAAAGGCAGCTGGCTCCTGCTGACCAAGTGGAACTGTGCAGCTGAGCAGGTGCCTCTGCATGCTGGGAAGAGACACAGGCTTACCACTGATGAGCTTAACCTGGATGAGGGGGAGAACCAAGGGACAGGTAAATGGATGTATCCACCAAAGGAGGACCCCAGCCTTCTGACTATAAGAAATTATATGAAGAGAAAGCCTTATCCCACATTTCCCTACTGACAGATCTCCTTGCTGCCTCTGCTGCATCAGCTCAGACTGTAACTTACTCAAAGCTCCAAGCCAGCAGGCAAACAGCTATGTCTTCTGATGAGCTGACTTACAGGTGGTTCCACTAAGCAATAAAGCCAGAAGAAGCAGCAAGCAAGCAGGAGGCCAGGAACGGCATGAAGGAGAAGCTAGGAAAAAAAAAGGTTCTCTCCTTTATCTTGGGGGTTAGGACAGCTCAATCCATCTGGTGAAACCACAGCCTCACTAAGAGCAGAAGGAATCAGACTGTTACCCATGTGCTCAGTATGAAAGTGGTTGTTTGGAGAAATACTGTGGTTTTGCCTTCCTCTCTCCCTCCTGTAACACATTGCTTGACAACGCTTGTTTGTTTAATTCATTCTTTGTGACCATAGAAGAAAGGTTTGCTGAGTGCCAAGATTTAATTTTCTGGGTACCTGCTAAAAAGCTTAATTCAGTGCTTTTCTGGCCAAGTGTTGGAAGTTAAGTAAGTCTTGGAAGTTAGTTAAATGATGGAAGTTAAGTGTTCCTTATTCAGTCCAAAACTGTCAAGGCTCAAAGCACGCTTTGCAGGTGGGAGATATTTTACTGCATTTTTTAAAAACCTCAGATTTCATACTTCCAGGGAGTCCTTAAGACAGATGCTTTTGTAGTAACCTTTCTCAAACCAGATTTAACCAAGTAAATTCAGGTACTAAAAGCAGTCTGGCTGCAAAAGCATGCAGATTTGGGTGCACTTATTTCCTCAGAGGGGAAGTCCTTAAAGTGAAATTTAAGAAATTAAGTCCTAAAAGGATCAGTCTTGTATTTCACATATGCATTAATAATCTTGGCACAGAAAACAGAAATGCATTAACAGAAGCTGCAGATAGTAGAGTTGTATAAATAAAAGCTATAGCATCATACAAAAATAACTGTTCAAAGAGGGTAAGAATAAATATGGGATGACATTTAGCTACACAAAATACAAGGTTACATGCTCAGAGATGACATTTATTTCCAGTGTAGGGTGTAGTGTCTTAGAAGGAAGGAGATGAAAAAGACATGAGATCACCAATGGATTACAAAATGAGCATGAGCCACTAATGAGATACAGTTGTGAAAGGAAGATAATGCAGGTGAGATAAGGAAATATTAATACACCTGTACAAGCTGGTAATTAATTTTTTTCTAGTTTTTGGATTTTTTTTTCAGTTTTGTCTATGTTCAAACAAGATCAACATGAGTGAAAAGCTAAATTTCATGACTGGGACAGTCTTTTAAGTAAGAAATTGGTGACTCCAATGTGTCAATTGCCTTTTGTATGGCATTTCTACCTCAACCCAAATGAGACCCCAATTAAAGTGAACCCAAGAAAGTGCTCGCCATGACGTGTCTGGCAAGCAGTGTGATAAACAAGCACCTCTGCCCACAGTGAAAGCTGTACTTCATGCAGAAGGATGATGAGATACTGGATAAAATATGAAAGCAGTCTGGCAAGATATTTTCTACAAAGGTAATACTTACACAGCCACGGCTGGAAACTCAGTCCCCACCAAACTTTTTATATTCAATTTAACTTGAATATAACACATGTATAAAACAAAGAAAGATTTGCATTCCTATTAAACCTTATACAGCCTTTAATAAAAATTAGCTTGTCAAAGGTCACAGATAAACAAAACTGGAAACTGCTTTCTGCCACGACAGTATCCACCATTATTCAAATAAACCTCCAACTCCAGCTTCCCCATTACATGGAACATGTGAACAATTCTGAGTATTAAGGGGGTGGCAATCTGTGCTTTTGCATCCATCTTCCCATGCATAACCTGAGCAACATTTCGAGTTCACACCGCCTCAGGTAAACAAATCTAATAACGAACGACCTTCTCCCCACGCGTTACACACATATATAAACATATATATATATACACATATAAACCTGCAGTTATACACAACACACACTTAAATCCAGCAATCCCGTTGCTCGGAAGAAGGGATCCCTGTAGACCCCGACAGCCCCGTGCGACGGACGCTGGTCGCAACCCGCCACATCCCCCCGCCGTGACCGGGCCAGGCCACGCAGCCTGCCAAGCCCTCGGACGCGGTCGGCTCGGTACAAGGTACACATCCCGCCAAACCCGCCGTTCCTTCCGACCCACTCCCACTAAGGAACCGCGCAGACTCCACTTAAAGACGTAACGGAAACGCTGTATCTAGAACTTCGGTCTTATCCCGACTGCAGAACAGCCATTGTCACTGCCTTGTTAGAAATCATCAAAGCTGCTCTCTGGTACCCTTCGCACACCCATCAGCCTCTCTCCTCCCCGCGATGGTGGGGCGACGAGATACAACATCGCTGCTCCCTCCCTAGTAGCGGTCGGCGGGGCGGGTTTAGCTTCCTTTGAATTCAGGCGGCACCGCAGACAGCTTAGGAGGCGGAAGGGACAGTGAAGGCCCTCTCAGGCTGCAGTTGACGTGTCGGTGGGGATCGGTGGCGCTGAGAGCATCATGTGAGTGAGTGAGCGAGCAGGCGTCTTGGCGCCCGCTACCCCTTTTGCTCCCTACCTTCCCTTCCCGCCCTAACCCTGTACTATCTCCTCACTCTTCCCAGGTCGAAAGTTACCTTTAAAGTGACGCTCACCTCGGACCCGCGGCTGCCGTACAAAGTGTGAGTGGTGCGGCGGGCCGGGGTCAGGCCGGTGCCGCAGTCCTGCTGCGAGAGGGGAGGTGGCCGTGGAAGCCGGCGGCAGCTCACACAGGCGCTCCTGGGCCCTGTAGTTTGCTGGTCACCCTGCCAGGGCTTCCGCACGAGAGGAAAAGGCGTTTTACTTTCTCCGTGTGAGCGGAGAGGTGGTTTGCTGTAGTTAGATGCTGGGGCTGCTTTGCTTTCGTCTGCTGCTATAGATGTCTTTTTAGGCTTTGATCTAGGCCTTAAATAGTAAATGCACACCTTTGGTAAGGGTGTTGCCGCTGCTTAAAGTGAAATAAAGTTACCTTTTAGTTTGTCTCAGCAGTCATAGGTTTACTTACGTTGTAATTTTAGGTTAAGTGTGCCGGAAAGTACACCTTTCACAGCTGTCTTGAAGTTTGCGGCGGAAGAAGTAAGTAGACAGTGATGATGATGTTTTTTAACCTTTTGAGCATTCCTGAAAGCTCTTGTTGGGTATGCCAGACACAGGCTTTACTTGTGTCAGTGGTAGCCTGTCAGAGCTTTCAGAAGTTAGTAAGCAGTTCTTGCAAATTTACACTTTAGCAGCAGGTATTGACGTGCTTGCTGTTCTTTGCAGTTAAACAATATCATTTCAGTAACATAAAACATTGTGACCATGAACATAATTAAAACATACTACTTTTGAATATTTAATATTTTAAATTGCTTATGTAGGATATACAGAAAATTCCTTAGGATTATTCAAGAAATTCTTAAACTCTTCTTGCATTCAGTTCCAGTAATCTCTAATTTTGGAAGACATACAGGTTTTGAAGGTATTAACAACAAAATATAGAAGGTATTAACAGTAGTCATGTTGCCTAGATTAAAAGAACAGATGCCAGTTACTAAGATGAGGATAATGTGGTGTTTGATTTCTGTGTTTGATCTGTTACATAGAATCCAAAACTTAGGATTAAATTGGCCTATGTAATGTATTTGAAGTGTTGCATCCTGTTTGTTTCAGATTAAATGTACAAGTATTAAGATACGTTCATCTGGGTGTAAACAGTAAAATAAAGGGCTCAAAAGCATGATGGCTTTTTAGTTTGTCTCAGCAAGGGGGGGAGAATTGTTCAAGCATTAGAATTGTAATAGAATAAATAATTAGAAAGGAGAATAGACTCCATGTCTTGATTGTTCTTATGTTGTTGCTGTTACACCAACATGTGACAGAAGTTCTGATTGAAAACACAGCTTGTGGGAGGAGGTTGTGGATTGTTTTGTGACTACTTGAACAGAACAATATAAAGAATAATGGATGCTGTTAAAGATAGTTACTGATTTAATTTGTTTTTTTTTCCCCAGTTATTTTTAATCCTAACTAATGCAGCTGTAGTCACACAACCCATATATAGAGACCTAGTATGAGAGACCAGGGAAGTTTGAAGCAGGACTGAGTAGTGGGAGATACCAAGACTGAGGGGCCACTTTTGGTTTGAGGGTTGCCATCAAACTCGATTTCTTTACCTTCTCATGGAACCACAGTGAGTTCAAGTACTGTAGTGGTTCCACAAGTTGTAGGGTCCTCTGCAAAACTGTTTTAGAGACCTAAATACTTAAATGTTCACATTTAGCAAACCATTATTTTAGTTGATGTATTTTGAGTATCCATTATCATTAAACATGAAGAGGTCTCGAGAAGATTCAGTCATTTATAGCAGTGTCAGCCCTTCTCGATAGATGCATTGGGCAGTGATAATTTGGCTAATACAAATTTATCTCTTTCCTTAGTTTTTATTTTCTCTGTTTGTCTCACAGACTATATATAAAAGTGTAAATGAGATATAGAGTACTGGAAACACTGCTGTCTTCAGTTTTTCTCTTATTTATGGTTCTTTCCACAACTGTCACAGTTTATTGTGACAATGCTAATGTTCTCATTTACAATGTGTGGTATCTTAACATATTTTTTCCTTCATCTGTTAGAGCCACTTGGTACATATCTCAGGTGTACATTTGTCTGATACTTATAAAAAAACTCTATTAAATTTGTGGAATCGTTACTAAAACAGTAATCCATTTCTGTTTACAAAGTTGTTTATTCTTTCATAAGCATGTTTTTTTGAAACTATTCCGTTATTTTAATGTTACTCTTGATAGATTGGTACTAAAATACTATGGTTTTAATGCACTTACTTGCTATTCATAGTGCAAGAAGGAGATGAGCTTGTTACTGTAGAGGATTTTTTGTCATCATTATAAGAAGTGAGAAAGCAATATAATTGTTGGCATATAATTGTCACTTTATCCTTATAGTTTGGCTGTAGATATCAATACATATATTTCCTAGCATTGGAGAAAATAAGTTGTGTGACAGCCTCAATTATCAATTTATAAGGTTTTTAAAGCAAACAGTCTCTTTAAAGGGTGAGTTTGGGGCTGGAATTTGATTTCAAAGCAAGCCAGGGATTGCTTACTGAATACAGAACTTTGCTCCTTGAGTATCCATTTGACTTTATATCTGAGAAAGCTTGTATGTTTTCAGCATGGGAAACATACACTTAGCAACCACAGGAAGGATTTTTGATTTAAGTAGTGAACCATATTGCACCAAATTATGTGTAATTATTTCCAGTGGTAATTTCCCTTTCTGTATTATATTTGTGATGATTTTTAAATGCTGAACGTATAGCTGACAGCTATTGCTGTTTGGCCCAGTGTTTTGGGCTAAGGTAATAAAATGTTTTATTCTATTCTTACACAATACAGTACAAAACAATAATCTTAACTAGTGCTTCACAAACCAGTTGCCACACAGTTCTCATGCATACTTAGTGTATCACCATCAGGTAGATTCTGCTACTGAGAAGCAAAATGACACAAAATTAGTAGATGTCCATTCTGCTTTGAATGATTCGTTGCATTGTTGTGTCTAATAAGAGACACAGAATGAGGAGAGGCACTTAACATTCTAGAAGTTACCTGTTTGAGTTTTATCAGGTGACTTGGGATGAAAGATTGATGGTATCACTTACTTACAGTGGAAATCTGCTTGTTGAAAAATAACTTAAACTTGTATTTTGTGCTTCTTCCATTATTTTTTTGTGGTTTAGTCCTTTACTTTTTGATTTGGAGATGGACTTGTTCCAGGAGGCTGCATTTAATATGCTTGACATTAATGCCTCTGTTTGAACCTTATAAATTAATTTTCTCCTATTATGTAAAAAAACAATCAACCAACCAAAAAACATAAAAAAACAAAACTGCAAACCCACAGCTGTTAAAAGATTTCTCTGAAGAGTGCTAAGTCAAGACTCCCCGAGTCAGGGAAGTGACGGCTTGTTTTCTTCAGCATATTATACATATACAGTAACTGTTACAAGATGACATTACTGTTTTTTACATTCTTACTGTTCAGTGCATATCTCCTGTTTTATTAAGTTTATTATTCAAATTTTTTCTCTGAAGACAAACTTACTTTCCTCATGATCTTTCTACAGTGATGCAGGTATCTAACTTACTTTTTGCAGAAACTACTGCTTTCATGTCATCCTGCAAGATGAGAAGGTGACATGATTTACCTGCTATGGGTAAAAGGCTAGAAGAAAATAAGTGGAAATCTGCTAATTTTGTGTCTGGAGATGAAAAAAGACATTTTTTTCCTGTATATTAATAACTAAATACTATATTCAGGCATGGTTTCTGTAAGCTTTAGCTGTTGCTGTCACTGCATGGTGTTTCTGCAGATCAAACCTGGAAATCTTAAGTTGAGCAATCAGAAAATAGAGAAAGCAAAACTAGTGAATGCTGTTGAAAGAGTGCTGCTGAAAGGCTCTGCTGGGCTGAAGTGACTTGTTAGAGGCAGATGGAAAAGCTCTGCAGTTCTTCCATGGAAATACTCATTGTTAGCAATCATAGTTAGCTTACCCTATTTTTACACAATGTAGAGAAGAGGAGGAAGTGCTTGTGAGGTGATTTCAGTGATGCTTGCTCATACGCTTTACTATGAGGTTTCTGAGACAGTGGAGCAGGCTGTCCATGGAAGTTATGAATGTTCCATCCCTGTCAGTGTTCAAGGCCAGGTTGGACAGGGCCTTGAGCAGCCTAGTCTAGTAAGGAGGTGTCCCTGCACATGTTAGCAAGGACTAGATAATCTTAAGGTCCTTTCTAACCCAAACCCTCTCTGATTCTGTGGTTGCTGAGACACCAGTCTTTTACCTTAGGAGCTGTTCACTGTGCCAAGTAAAGGAACAACCTTTGGTCCTTAAACCAGCCAAGTAGCACTGATTGACTTGTACCCACCCAACCCCTTCTGTCCTGTGTGGTCCAGTGCCATTATATTACCTAGTGCAGGATTTTTCTGTGATCCTGCCTGGTCCCTCTGAGAAAGAATTATTTTTGGCTTCCCCATCCCAGTTCAGACCTTCTGAGACAGTTTGAAGCTTGTATGTGATGCTACCCTACCTGAGTAGGGCTTTTCATGTTCTAAAACTGACCACATATGATTTGCATGGAGGTGAGGTGCTGTGGAGATGTGAGAAATCGAAGGAGAAAGCCAGGTCTTATGCAGTGCTGTCAGTGCTTCCTTTGTAAGCAAATCCTGAAATGAACTCTGCTGTTGCAGTAGTGCAGTTGGAGAGCTCCCAGTACAGCCAGAGAGAAAGCTACGAAATAGCTCAAAATTAACCAAGATTAGCTCAAGCTAATTCTATTTTAATTCCTGTTAGGCGTTTGTTTTGAAGTTCATTTCCATACGTAGGTATTCCTTTATTTAGTATAATAAGAACTAGTTTCTTAACTTGGTGGATGCTTGACTTTTATATTGTGACTAATACTAGTTGGATTTAATTAGGTGTTTAGTACTGCAAATTTCACATTCTGTATTGAGGTGTCTAATCATCTTTGACTTTAAACCTTTATTTTGCTGTATCTATAAATCTGAGGGAAATACTTTCTCATAATTTTGTTGCACCTGAACCAGCTAAAAATTATTTGATTTGAATATTTCCTATATATTTTCTTTAACTATGTTTCATGTAATTTTGTCCTACTCTTACTTCCTTTAGTTCAAAGTTCCTGCAGCAACAAGTGCCATTATAACAAATGGTAAGAGTATAGCTTTTACATATATTTTATTTTATATTATTTTTTTGCCTTTTTTTTAATAGGTTTTTTTTTGCAGTTTCATTTAAGGGGTATTGATGAAAGCAAAAATGTCTTTTCTTTCACAACCTCTACAGACTACAAATTGAATTTAATAATATTACACCATTATTAAAATTGCTTATGCATGGTATAAAGTTATTAAACGGCTAATATAATTAATTTGGTTTTGTCCAAATACGTATGCTGAAGGTTTCTTGTTAGCTTGTGTGATAAGACTATTCCTGGTTATAGAAAATAGCTGCATGAAGACCTGATGTAATAACTATATCTTGTTGGTATCTTTTATTTTTTGAGCTCTAAGCTTAATCATAATATATCTCTTTCATCTTCTAGATGGCATAGGAATAAACCCAGCACAGACAGCAGGTAAGTTATTATTTATGAAGCCTAGTATTAAAAATATCAGTTATATTTTTTTAAACTAATGCATAGCACTTGGGGTTGATTTATATTTTAAGTTTGGTTGCTTAAATGGGAGAATCATTACTCAGTAGTTGGAAAATACAGTCAGTGTAGTACATAAAAGGTAAAACCCACAGAGCTATTCTTCAGCATTTCTTTATTTAGTTCTGTGAAGAAATTAGATATTTCTGATCTTCAGAGCTTAGCTATTTATTGTGCAGTTAAAAAGAGCAATACTGTATTGCATGCTACTGAAATAACAACTAATAGCTGTATTATTTTTCCCCGTGATACCTAGTTGACCAGTATTTGCTATCTTAGCAGCACTTTTCATGAGGTGTGTTTAAAAATTAATACTTGTGCTCAGAGCAGGAACTCTAGGTGCTTTGGAAAGCATGTTCTCAAGAAGAGAGTATCTTCTTGGCAGTAGCCCTCTTGGTCTCAACAAGGGATTCCATGTAAGAAACCTCTGATTTCAGCTGTGGAGGCTTCCTATGAGAGTTTCTCTGTCACAGAAAAGTGTAAATTTTTTCCCAGTTACTTCCCAAAATATATGGAAACATAGTCCAGATGTTGAATTGTACTAATAATGGTCTGTTGTCTGGAAGCAGGCTTCTTTGGACTTGTTGAAAAAGCTATACTTTTAAATTCATTTGGAAATTATTACAGTAATCTCAACCCATTTGAGACAATGTTAACAGTGGAGTGGAATATTTTTGAAGGGAATAAATATTCATAAGTTTTTTATAAGAAACAATAATAAATGCTTTTGTGCTTGTGGAGCCCAGTTGCTAGAGACATCCTGCTTCTCTCGTTTTTTTTTGCATGAAATCCCTACAGCATCTCAGAAAGTAAGGTATTATCAGCATATTTAGCTATGTAAGTCAAATAGTATCAAGTAAATCCTTTCAGAGCACATAAAAAGTATCTGATGGTTAGAAGAGCAGTTGCCTGATTTTAGTTTGGGGAATTTCTTAGAATTGTGAAAGAAACCATTTAAGTGTTGTGACCCATTTCTGGGGTCTGTAATTGCATCCACAACATTTGAAAATGAAGATCAAGCAAGTATTTGGCTTTCTGCTCCACTGAAGGTTTCTGTCCTTTCTGGACTTGCCTTAGGACTCCTGGATTGTGGTTTGATAGGTATGCTGCCTAAGGCAGATTCCTCAGCTGATGCTGTCCTTGTCATGATCTCATAACCAAATATATTAAAAACAGATAATGAAAGTAATAATTTAGTTTTGCTACTAGATTATCACCCACATATAAAGCCGATTTTTTCACCTGATCACTGAAGAATACTTGGCTAGTTATGTAAAGTCACTTGTAAAGTTAAGGTATACTTCCACTGTTTCTTGGTCTCAAAAGTATACTTTCATATCATATTACGTAGTTCAAATTAGTTGTAGCTTAATACTGCAAAGTGCATGTATTTAGGACTATTTGACTCCTGGATGAAAACATCCATATGGCAGTTCATCATGCTTGCAGCTGTGCAGATTGCATTCACATCTCCAATGGATTTGCTTTATCTCTCCTAAGTTCTTGTAAATGTTGAGGAATTATTCAGTAGAATTGTAAGACAGCATCTCATAATCAAGAATCAGGTAAATGAAAAACATTTGGATTCAAAACTTTTTCATTACAGTTGCAATTTTATCTGCAGATATAAGATTAGGTAAATGGATTGCACATGGATTTTTTCTAACATAGAAGGTACCATTGCCCTGACAGTGCTCTGTGATGTTGCTCTTACACAGGCAAAAAAAATACAGCAAACAACAAAAAAATCCCAAATAACCCCCAGACTACACACACTCTTGGGAAAAAGAAACAAGCAAACAAAACCAAAACAACCAACCAACCCCTCTCCCCCCCAACAATCTACAGCAAACCCAAGACCCAGTCGAAAATCCCTCTTCAGTTTACAAGTAGACACGTATAATTTAAATATAACCTTTTGTTCAATCTTATTAATTGATACCTCAGAAACTTGGTATGGTAAAATGTACTTTTATTATTTTTTTTCCCTATATTAAAGTTTCCGAAGATTGAACAGTTGCTTTAGTCTTCCTAAACTTCCCAAGATAAGATGATCTAGGAATAAAATTTTAGCAATCCTTGGGGATTTCAGAGATTTTGTACTGTCCACTAGTTCTGCACCTTTCTGAATAAAAGTACTCCTCAGTTATGATTTTCATTCTCCCTACAATGTGTTTGTGGAGCAGATTAAATGAAAGCTGAAAAAATAGGCTTAGCACTTAATTCCTGTACTGATTTCAGTTTTAAATCCTGTATTCTTCAGGGAATAGTGTTTCATAACTTTAATAAAATCACTGTGATATTAACGATGGAAACGGTCCGAGAGGTGGAATGAACTGTTGTCTGCATGATATGCAGCTGTGGCCTGCTTTCAAGTGTTAGTTTTATGGTGGCTCTTGCAATATGGATACTGCTAACCTATATTAGTAAGCTTAGTTCTTTGGTGTGCTGGTGTGACAGATTCGTGTACAGTGAGTTTGAGAGATCTCTTCAGTACGTGGTCTTCACAGATCTCTAAAACCAGAATGTCTTCTCATAACACATACTTTTGAATTGATTTTCTAGTATTTGTTATTTTGAATAAGTAGAATAGTTTTTATCCTGATCCACATGCCAGAAAAGTGAAGTTTGAAAAAATGTAGCTTTGTTGCAGTACAGTAATAACTCGAACAAATGTTAAATATCTCTTTTAAGAGAGCACTCTATGTCCCTGACATGGGGCACTTGAAGCGAAATACGATTATTGTGCTTTTACAAGTCAACACAAAGATGAGTAAGAATAGATACATATTATTAAAACCTGATATTGTAGAATTACATATTGTCTGTTCTGTGCAATAGCAGTATGACTTAAAAAAAAGTAAGTTCCATACAGTGATTAATGCATCACTTTTAGCAATGTGGTTTCATTTTCAAATGTTACATTTAATAGAAGAAAATAGCTACCTAAATGACAGTCCTGAACACATGCAAAAAATATCCTAGAAACTTCTGAGTTTCATACTGTGTCCTCTTTCAAGACTGTCATGACTAGGACTATACAGTAATAAAGTTTGAGATGGTTTTATGCTAAAATGAGACTGACTTATTCTTTGATGTGTGGAGAGCCTTCCTAAAAGAAAAATACAGCTAATGTTCTGAAGTCAGACACATATAAGTACTGAACTGAGGAGAGAATTAAAAATAAATATATGCATGAATGACTGCAAGATAAAGTGATTATGGATAAGTAAAATATTTCTTGGTGTTAAAATTATTATGGCATACAAGTGAAATTACACATTCAAGTATGCAATGGCAACATTTGAAAGGCCATAGCTTTCAAGTCCTATTAGATGACTTTGGGACTGGTATCTTTATTTAAATATAAGAGCTTTTTGGAGTAAGAGGGATAAGATGAAATTCCATGGGAACATAAAAAACTATATTTCTGGTATATTAGAGGAATTAACTGCAAAGATGTTAAACACAGACCTAACATTATTATCCTTTAAATGTGTATGCTTGTTTAGGTAACATTTTATTCTGTTGTTTGGTAACACATTCTGTTTTGTTTTGTTTTGTTTGTTTAGGAAATGTATTTCTAAAGCATGGTTCAGATCTACGGATTATTCCCAGAGATCGAGTGGGAAGTTCCTAACATCTCCTGAAAGCTTTGGAAAAAGTGACATTGCCATGCAGCGAAGGTCTATTTATTTTGGAACTCCCAAATGCAACTAATGAATTGGCCTTTTATAAAGCTAGTAAAAATGACTCCCCAGGATTTTATTTTTTTTTTTTAAAACAGAGATAAGGTTTCATTTTCTTATTAAAATATATTGACTCATACGCTGATTCTTCCTGGACTAGCTGAAAAATGGGATGATTGCATGTTGCATTCCTGAAAGCAAGCTGGATTTCTTTATGAGTGTTACTGACACCACAAGGGTAAACACACATCTACAATGAATAGATATTTAAAATATTGGATAGTGTAGAGCCTACTTTGTGGAAGAGGGAACTGAGTTACGATTTCATTACAAAGAGATTGTTCCTACTGAGTGCTAAAACTTTTGTATTTACCTTCCCCCCCCCCCCAAACTTACTTTCCATGTTTATGGGAATAGTTTTCACATGGTTCAAGAATTAAGCTTAAATAGAAAGGAAATTTCAGGGGTTCATTACTCAAGTAAGTAAATAAATGCCAAATGTTCCAAAGTCATTGTAAGATTTAGTTGCTGCAGATATTTTAGATAAAGGAGAAAACAGAGGTTTCTCTGTGTTAAAACTTCATTTGACATATTGTAAAGTTAAATGTAATTTCAGGTAATTTATGAGACCTAATCTTGCAGGAAGTGCCATCAGCTGAGAAGGATTGCAGCATAATTTCAAAAATGTGTAGGAACTGGTCAGATATGTCATTCCTTTTTCAGTAAACTGATACTGGTTCTTTTAAAAAGTCTTGTTTTATTGCTGCGTGTTACATGGGAAACAGTGTAGAGTTCACTGAAATGTCTGTGTTCAGATTATGTATTTCTTGTTTATAAATTGGCAGGGGTAAACTGTCAGTTGTGTAATTAGAGAAAATGTTGCTTTCCTTGAACTCATGATGTACTTCGTGGTTAATAAGATTTGGCGAAATCTTACATTATTGCGTTTTTTTCCTGTCTTACTAGGTTTAACAGAAAGAACAATGGGCAGTGTAGTGCTTGGTTAAATCAGTATTGTCACAAGTACAACTGTTCTGTGCAGTAATCATGTTTTAGAAAGATATTCAGATAATGTGTCAGGTAGCACAGAAGTACAAAATGCCCTTCTAAGTGGGTGTAAATGGAGTATATAGAGGAAGACTCTTCTGAAAGTGATATGCGACTATAAATATTTTCCATCTCTTAAGATGAATTATAAAATTCTGGATTTATCTTTAATAAACAATTTTATGAAAAAAATGCAAGCTTTGTTCTCTCTCATATTCTTAATTAATAATGGTAATTAAAAACTCTGCCCTTTAACCTTCTAACCAACATGCTGTGAGATTCATTTCAAGCCAGAAGATTCCCATTGTGGAGAATTCTACAGAGCACTGCCCTTAAGGGGCAGAGGGCATAGTTTCTATTAATCTAATGCCGTGATATAATTAGAGTGAGCCAAATTAATTGCTTGTAAATTTTGTCTGCATATCTCTTCACTGAATGCATGAAAAACCACCTGATACTGGAATATAACAAACACAGATTTTTCTTTTTTGTTTTTCCATTGTCTAAAGGTGCAGTTTCTTTCAAAAGACCATTGTGATTAAATGCATTTTGGAACTTAAGGTGCTCTGATGCTTATGTAAAAAAAGATTTATGTAAAACTAATTTCAGGTGGTGCCTAACATTTCTTACACTGTTACTTAGGTATTAAGGGCATAAAGTGTTTGACATAGTGCACTGCAAGTAGTGTATGTAACATGCAAAGGATTTGCTTATTTGGAGCCATATGTGGTGCTTGTAGCTCTTTCTCTGTTCATTACAAGTTTGTCACCATGTGTTCTAAAATCTGAACATAACTTTACTGTTTGGTAAAGAGGCTTAATTTCAGTGGTAAAATGTACTTAGCAGATGTTTGAAAGTTGATTTGACATTTGCAAGCTCATTTTGTTACGTTTGACATGGTTGTATGGAAAAAAAAAAATTAAGTTTAGAACCAACCTTAGAGCTTGGGAGGTGTCACCAGATGGTGAAAAGTGCTGTAGTGGGTTGTCTAACAAAACTTCAATGTGTACTTTACAAGTCAACTCTACCTGGAGTTTATCTTGTCTTTGGCTGTGGTTATAATTAGACTGGTGTTAAATCCCATCGTGTCAGTGGGAGTCAAGGCAGTGTGGGAGAAGAGCAGCCTGGAAATCCTCCTGGAACTGGGCGGGAAAAGAAATTGTATCCCAGAAATTGTATGCTCCCTAGAAGCAAGGTCAAGCTTCCCAGGAAGACTACTGAGCTGCAGCTCACACATGGAGGGAGACATCACCAAAGGCCAAAGCTCAGCTAGAGATGAAACTGCTCAGTGTTCCGTCAGACAACAACAAAAGGCTTTTTGAAGCATGCTACTAACAAGCGGAGGCCTAAGGCAAGTCTCAGACAGATACTTTACGAAGATGGCCAGTAAAAACTGGGGATGAAGAAAAGACAGAGGCATTTAATCCTTTTGCTTTGCCTCAGTCTACAGTGTGCATGGTAGACCTGGGGATCCCTGCTCTGGTGAGTCAGAAGACCATGGCTACAGGAGCCGTGACTTGGGGGACACTGCAGCATACGGGAGCAGTCCTTGGGGTTGGGGCTGGACATGGGCACAGTGGGGAGAACCCCACAGTGCCCTGCCCCACCTGGGCCCCCGGGTTCTAGAAATGAGGTCTCCATGGTGTTCCATTCTAACCGTTGCTGGCCTGGCAACGGCCTCAGTGCCTGCAGAGACGGTGCTGTGTGTAGCAGCACCAGCGGCACTAGGGGTGCTTTTCTCTTGAGGAGGAGCACTCCTGTCTGGAGCTTCAGAAGAAGCTTCTGTATTTACGGGTCTTCTCGTGGCCCTGTGAGGATGGGCCAGTGGCTCTGCTGCTGCGGGTCCAGGTGGGTTCCCCCACGGCTCAGGGATGCGCCGCACAGCAGCCACCTTGCTCATGCCAGTGCCATCTGCCCTGCAGGGATGACCCTGGCCCCAAGCAGCAGTGCACACCTGACCAGGCATCGCCCGAGCCGCTGCTGTGGGAGCGTGTGCGGGTGAGCCAGGGCCATGGCCAGGGGAAGAAGAGGGATCTCCTCCTCTTCAAGGACAGCGTGGTCATCGCCAAGACCAAGTAAGACTGACAGAGCCCAGCTGCCTTTCCTCCCAAGCTGTGGCCCTGGCACCAGGGCACCAGAGCAGGGACAGCCAAGGAGCAGCCCCAGGCCCCCGGTACCCTGCTGCTGGATGCACCCATAGCTGTGCCCGTGGCAGATGGGCACTAGAGGGGAGCCAGTGGGCTTGGCCACCTCCAGCTCACTCCCTGCTGCTCCTTTCTGCAGACGTAGCAGCACCCCGAGCCCGCTGCTCTGCCTGGCCCTGGGTGTGCTCCAGGTGCTGAGCGGAGGGAAGGGCTCAGCTGGGGATGCCGCTGAGGATGAGGAGGAGGGGAAGGCCCTCAGATCTCTCGTGTTCCTCCTGTGTCGTCACATTCTGGTGAGTCCCGGTGCAACATCCCAGCAGAGGGGTGGGCAGCACCCATGGCCATGGGGCATCGTCTGCTGCCGCACAGCGGGCACTCAGGCTGTTTCTCCTCTCTTTTGGCAGCTCCCAGGCAGTGAAGGAGCTCTGGCTCAGCATCCTCCTTGGGTAAGCCCTGCCTGGCACTGAAGCACGGGGCAGCCTGTGCTCCCACCATGGGGGGATTCTCCACGTGTGACACACAAATGACAATGAAACACCTCTGCTGGGCTTGGCGGAGATGCCCCAGAGATTGCAAGCAGAGGTGTTCCCACAGCTTCAGGCAGAGCTGTCCCCAGTGCTGAGCAGCCACAGATGCTGGAGCTGCTTCATCCAGCTGTGTCAATCCCACTCCTGCCCAGCCTCATCCTCACCACTCCCGCTGCTCCCACTCCACTGCCAGGTGGCACCAGCCATTCTGAGCAGCATGGAAGAGCTCACCGGGCTGGCAGTAGGGGAAAGAGCCGGCTTGAGTCTCACTCAGCTCTTTCTCTGCCCCTTCCCTGTGCACAGACCACTGGAAGGAGTGCTGGGAGCCCGGGTGACACAGCTGCCATCCATCAGGCTTGTGCTGAAGGAGCTGAGGGGCCGCAATGCTGTGAGTGTCCCTCCTGCCTCTGCTCTGCCCCCAGGGGCTGCCCCAGCCCAGCATCAGCTGCATCGCTCCTCACCTTCTGCTCTTTTCCCCTTGCCCAGACGACACTGGATGCCAACAGCCTGGAGAAGCTGCTCCAGCGCCAGGCTCAGGTCAGGGTCACTTGAGGAGCGATCTCTCCATCCCCACCTCTCCTCATACACGGGCAGGGGCTGACGCAGCTCTCTGGGGAGCCGTTCTGCCGAGGGGCTGCTTGGTGAGTGCAGCCCATTTCTTGCAGGCTTGTGCCAAGCAGCTGCCACCTCCCGTCTCTTGCGGTGGTGACGGCGGACGTGGCCACGTGGATGGTGAGTTTGGAGAGGACAGGGGCAGGATGGCCCTTCTCTCCTGCTCTTGCAGGCAGGCAATGCCTGCTGCGATGGGGCTGCCGATGCCCTTCCCACGGGGCACGTCCATCCCCATCGCTTTTTGCTCTGGTTCCCTTGGCAGCAGTCAGGTCCCGCGGGAGCAGGATGAGGCTGCCCTGGCCATTTGCACGGCCAGAGACCTCAGTTGCACCAGAGGCGCCGGGGCCATCAGGCTCTGCTTGCACAGGAGCTCTCTTTGGCCACCCCCTGGGAGACCTGTGCAGCCAGGACGGCATGCTGCCCCAGCCCATTCAGGTAAGCAGCCTGGCCAAGGGCTGCACATCCAATCCCATCCCACCCCATCCATCTCATCTCATCCTATCCCTTCCCATCCCATCCCATCCCATCCCGCTGGCTCCTCCAGAGAGGGGCTGTGCCAAGCACCTGCCTCAGGGCCTGTCTGCAGCCTGGCATCTCTCCTCCTCTGTGCCCTCAGGACCTGCTGGCTCTGCTCAAGGAGCACGGGCCATCCACAGAGGGGATCTTCCGGCTGGCAGCCAGCCAGCATGCCACCCGCGAGGTCAGGGAGGCCCTCGATAGCGGGGTGGAGGTCCACCTCGAAAGCCAGCCTGTGCTGCTGCTGGCTGTCCTCTTGAAGGTGAGCCCTGCTGACCTGGAGCCCAGCAGCTCCCGGCTCTCTTGGTGCTGATGGGCACCTGCGGGAGCACAAGCAGAAACCCAGCCGCCTGCTCCTGAGCCAGAGGGCTGGGGATGCTGTGGGTACTTTTGAGGCCCAGCGGGCAAAGCCTCACGTGCACCCCTTGGCACTGCAGGACCTCCTCCGGAAGATCCCCTCCAAGCTCCTCAATGGGCAGCTCTACGAGGAGTGGATGAGCGCCATGCAGAAGACCAGCAGGCAGGAGAGGCTGGCAGCACTGAGAGAGTGAGTGTGGTGGCAACCTGCAGAGACCGGCACAGGCTGGGACTCACCTGCAAAGCAGTGGGCTGCCTGAAATAGCCGCGGTTTCTGCAAGCCACCTCTCACTTCTGTGGTGTTTTGGTCTGGGGGAAAAGGGCACAGGAAAGCATTTCTCCCCATGGGGCACTTCCCACAGGCACTGGGGCTTGCTCCAACAGGGGCCTCTTTGAGAAGGGCAGGGATGGAGAGAGGTGGCCGTATCTCAGCAAAGGCGCTCCCTCTGCTGTGGAGCAGGAGGTTGCCTTGGGTGAGATGAGCCCGGGAGACCTGTGTTGTCGACACCGACTTCATTCACGTTGTGCTCCTGTTCCTTCAGGGTGGCCAGCAGGTTACCGGCTGCCAACGTGCTCCTGCTGCGGCAGACCAACACCACAATGGAAGACAGAGATCCAACTCACCATATGCTATCTAGTGGAACTGCTCTATAGAGAGCTTCCTTCTTTTACCCTGGACATACTGAGAAGTCAGGGAACTGGAAGATGCTTGGTTCCTGATGTGTGGCACCATTGCCTATGCATGGCATGCACCATCAAGAGCTGTATCGGTTTTCTTTATCCCATTCCTTGGCACTACAAAGGAACTGTTAGGATATCACAATTCTCAGTATATATCTAAAGAATGCAGCAGGGACTGATGAAGAGCTGCTTACACCATTGCAAAAAACAACGTAAAGAGCTGACATAGTAACGAAGTGTCCTTATGGTCACTGTCCTGTCTGTCATTATGCAGTTAATTCTCTCAGCTGGATAGTGAGCTTTATTCTGCACTACTGGTGCTTGTGGAGCTGAGCTGTCACGTCCACAGGACTTTGTACTATACACCAGCATGCTCTGGCCAAGATTTATTCCACCAAAATTGACATTTACTTAATACGATTTAATTAAGAATTCAATCATCCTAAACTTTCTGCTTAATGAAAAAAGATTGATCCCTCTAGAGGGCAATTTATTCTACCTGTTTTCAAAACTTATCTTAGGCTGTAACTAATTGCTTATCAAAAGAATCTTTCTCTATTAGCTATGCAGGAACATGTGTACTTACCTTACATGGGAAATTTGATGAAAAGGATTTTAAATTTTTTCAAACAAGTTTCTGCAGGTAAGTTAAGACACGTGCCTGTCTTCACTTGCCTTGAGGTGGAGAGCAACAATTGCATACAGAAAGAAATTCATATTTTAACTGCATTGATTTGGTCTTCAGAAATGCCTCCCTCTCAAAATTGCTTATGGAAAGACCAAATGAAGTTAATTCTCTTAGTTTAGATGCCTATGTTAAGTTCCTTAAATTAGGAAATCTCAATACAAACTACACTGATGAATCAAGGACCTCTGTCCTTTGCAGTGGTGTGTGCCATATCCTCCCTCAGATACCACCTTTCTTCTCAGCCATACCAACACCACTGTGCTATTTCACCAGTGCTATGAGCTAGAAATCCTGCTGCTAACAGGGAAAAGAGTAGTTGGGCTGATATAAAATGTGTGGCTTTTTCATTCCGTGATAAGTTTCACACAAAAAAGGTGTGTGCTGCAGAGCTCCTTTTGTCCATGACTGTGAGGACCTTCCAGCTGCCTGCAAGACCATGATGCTATCTATCACAGGGTACAAGATAAGGTGTAGAGGTAAAGGATAAAGTATTTCTTTATCCTTATGTCAATATTCTTGTAGAAAGTTACAACACTCCTTGGCTGAATGGTGAAGGAGGAAGTGGACAGGACTGTGCCAGGTAGAGGGAGGTGATTCTTCCCCTCTACTCCCCTCTTGTGAGACCCCACTGCGTTCAGATCTGGGGCTCCCAACATAAGAAGGACATGGACCTGTTGGGGTGAGTCCAGAGGAGGACCATGAAGACAGAGGGCTGGAGCACCTCTCCTATGAAGACTGGCTGAGAAAGTTGGGTTTGTTCAGCTTGGAGAAGAGAAGGTTCTGTGGATACCTTAGAGCAGCCTTCCAGTGCCTCAAGAAGCCTATGAGAAAGCTGTAGAGGAACTTTATATAGGAGCAAATAGTGATACAACAAGGAGGGATGGCTTTAAACTGGAAAAGGGTAGATTTAGATTGCATATTAGGAAGAAATCTTCCCTGTGAGGGTGGTGAGGCACTGGAACATGTTGGCCAAAGAAGTTGTGGCAGTGTTCAAGGCCACGTTGGACGGGGATTGGAGCAACCTTGCTATTGGAAGATGTCCCTGCCCTGCATGACAGTGACTCTCACAAGATTGTGAACTAATCCAAACTTGCTCTACAAATCATTCCCTGGCTTAGGGCCCTTGCCACAGCAAAGCCATGAAAAGACTGTCCCTCTTGCTTTTAGCTGAAAAGAAGCAGAAAAGTGACTAAAGTAGATAGTGAGGGCTGAGAGGAAATCAAGTATTGCCTAAAATGATAGAATAAAATCATAGTGTGCAAAGAACAAAGACTTCCATCCTGTCTGACAAGGAAGGAAATGGAGCAAAAATGTGGTTGTGGTCAGAAGGGTCTCTAGCAAATGGAGTTTGGAATTAATTCAGGATTTCTGAGCTGCTTCTATTATCAGCTTTAAACACTGCTGGCAAAACACGCCTGTCCTCCTTCCTCTTGATTTATGCAGAAGTTGACAAATGTGCCACTCTTAGCTCCAAAGGACCCAAAGAGCTAACCTCTGATGATGAACCTGATAGGCCACTATAATGGTACATAATGGATTTTCCGAAGGAGGTCAGTTTCTTTTTTTAAAAAAAAACTGAGATCTTCCATTAACATTCCCTCTCTCCTCCCTTTACTCCTGCTAGATTACTAGATGAGTAAATCTGCAAAGTCAAACATTCACAAGTAAGTAAATGACAAGACAAAGGTTACTTTAGCAGGAGAGGAGAAAAAACTTCAGCTGATCTTGCCACCTGCCTCTGTCCCCAGAGCAGTGAGAAACAGTTGTGGCCAGCCCCTATGTGATCCATATGGAAGGCTGCCCTTACTCACACAGAACATCCTTGTGTACAGGCCAGTCACAGATTCATTCAAGGTAACAAGGCAAAATAAAATGTTTAGAGCCCAAGTAATCTCTCTGTTTCAGCTGTTTCTTCTTTCCTTCCATTTTCTTCAGAATTATCCTTGAATGAATCCAGTAACTCCAAAGTATATCAACGTGATCTTTGATAGATGTTTTTCAATACTTGAAAATACTGGTCAAACTCTCCAAAGTCACTTTCTGAAAGTGATGGCAAACAAAGCCTCATCTTTTTTGCTTTCTTTATGTCTGGTTTTCTAGTACATCATGTTAAGTGTGTTATGGCAGGTTATACATTTCTGAAAAGGTCAAAGATAAAATGCAGCATAAGATGGATGGGATTCATACCTGTGTTAGGGGGAGCCTTTTTGTACCTTTGTGAACATACAAACTGGCTTTACAACTATATGACTGACCTGGGTTCAGCAGTAGCAGTCATTTTTCTCCTTCTTGGTAGCTGGTGCAGTGCTGTGTTTTGACTTTTGTGCTGGGAATGGTTGCTGATAGCAAGCATGTTTTGAGTTACTGCTCAAATGTTTGGTTTGTCCAAGACCTTTTCTGAGCCTCATGCTCTGCCAGGAAGGAGGGGAAGCTAGGAGGAAGGAGAGACAGGACACCTGACCCAGGCTAGCCAAAGAGGTATTCCATACCATAGCACATCATACCCAGGATGTAACCGGGAGAGATCCGGAAGGGCTGGAGCTCCTGGGGGATGGTGGAGGTATCGGTCAGTGCTTCAGTCGGGCAGGGTGGGGTGAGTTATGGGTCGGTGGCTGGTGAGGTCTTGTATTCTCTTCACTTGTTATTTCCTTTATCATTATTATTTGTAGTAGTAGTAGCAATAGTGATTTGTGTTATACCTTAGTTATTAAACTGTTCTTATCTCAACCCGTGGGGGCTACATTCTTTGGATTCTCCTTCCTTACTCTCCGGGAGTTGGGGAAGCAAGGGGGGAAGTGAGTCCACAAGCTGTGCAGTTTAGTTTTAAACCACGACAATGATACAAATTTGTCAAGCAGGACTGCAGGCTCAAATAAACTTTCTGGTCTCTGATCTCAAATAGAATGTTTAGTGTGGCATTACGTGTTGCTAATTCAAGACTAAATATCTAACCAATTCACGAATTGGGAGGCCTTATTTCCTGTCAGAAGGATGTTACTCCCATCCAAAGTTTCCTAGTCACTGAAGCAAGTTTGATATAATAGCTTGGTGTAACTGGCCTGTGAGCAGCTTGATGCTTTCAGTCTAGACTTGCAAGCATTTAAGTCAGATGACTTCTGGGAAAGATTTAACATGTACAGTCTTCACTGAAGAGATAGTGGGAAGTTCTGAGCCTCTCAGAAGTGGGAATTAGCAATTTGAGGGACTAGGTCTTTATCTTTCAATAAAACTATGAGTTATGTTCACTGGCTACTTTTGTGGACTTCCTTATTTTAATCCCAAAATGAAACTATCTGTACCCAGAAGTTTTTTTCCCTGCTCTCAGCAACAAAAGTTTAAATTACCTGGGGATCTGGAAACAGTTGATTGGTACTCAGAAATTAGTGGGTTTGTAGCATAGCAAATGTTCCTCTTCATTGGGGATGTTCATATAAGTAGCAAAAGTAAATGCATTAACATATTAAAGGTTTGACTTGTCCTGTTCAAATGTAGATTTCATCAGGACAAATATCAGCATCCAGACCAGCTGTGCAAGTTTCTTTGATGGTCAGAGGAGGAAATTAAGCCAATTTATGAAGCTGAGGATGAAGTTCATTTGGGTAAATGAATGTCATTTAAATAGTTAGATCTCCACTGACTGTGTCAGGAACTTAAATGTGCCAGTTATAGACAGCGATAATCAGATAGATGGATCCCAAGCATGTTGTCTTTAAAACATGGTCCTACATAAGTGGTATCCCGGGGCTTTCTCTTTCTCAGAAGACACTACCGAATCAAGGCTTTATAGATATGAAGAAGTACACATTTTTGATGAAGAGAATTACAGAAGCTTCCCACTATGTTTGGGTGTATCTAAAGACAGAAGGGAGACTGCATCTTGCCCATTTTTACCTGCCTAGAAAATAGCACCTAGGCAATATGGAATACCTTGCCTCAGTGGAAAGGGACACTCACAGGGGTTAGTCTTCCTCCTTTAACACTTCTTCTAATACATGATGAATGTAGACAACCTGTCTAGACTGCCTATACGGCTCCTAGATGATCAACATCATATGAGATACGTCCGACCTACAAAACCTGTTTTATCACCTATTTGCACATTGTGGCATTTCAAAGTCACCACCTGTGCACCTCCTGTAGATGTTTTACAAGTATTGCAGACCTCATTGCAGCTTTTATTCTTGCTGTATTGTCTCTTTAGTACCTGCTCAAGAGTTCTTGCTTTGTTCAGTTGCTCTTTCCTTGCAAGTACACTTTCATATTAACAATCTTACTACGACCAGTAACGAGTGGTGTCCCTCAGGGATCAGTGTTGGAACCGGTCTTGTTTAATATCTTTGTCGCTGACATGGACAATGGAATTGAGTGTGCCCTCAGCAAGTTTGCCAATGACACCAAGCTGTGTGGTTCTGTTGATACGCTAGAGGGAAGGAATGCCATTCAGAGGGACCTTGACACACTTGTGAGGTGGGCTGATGTCAACCTCATGAAGTTTAACCATGACAAGTGCAAGGTCCTCCACCTAGGTTGGGGCACTCCCAGGCACAGCTACAGGTTGGGCAGAGAATAGATTCGGAGCAGCCCTGTGGAGAAGGACTTGGGGATGTTGGTCAATGAGAAAATGAACATGAGTTGGCTTCAAGTGTGCCTTTGCAGGCCAGAAAGCCAACCGTATCCTGGGCTGCATCAAAAGGAGTGTGACCAGCAGGTCGAAGGAGGTGATCCTGCCCATCCACTCTGCTCTTGTGCGACCCCACTTGGAGTATTGTGTGCAGTTCTGGTGTCCTCAACATAAAAAGACATGGAATTGTTAGAACAAGTCCAGAGAAGGGCCACGAGGATGATCAGGGGATTGGAGCACCTCCTGTATGAAGACAAGCTGAGAAAGTTGGGGCTGTTCATCCTGGAGAAGAGAAGGCTGCATGGAGACCTCATAGCAGCAGCCTTCCAGTATTTGAAAGGGGCCTATAGGGATAGTGGGGAGGGACTATTCATTAGGGACTGTAGTGATAGAACAAGGGGTAAAGGGTTGAAACTTAAACAGCAGAGGTTTAGATTGGATCTAAGGAAGAAATTCTTTACTGTGAGGGTGGTGAGGTACTGGAATGGGTTGCCCAGGGAAGTTCTGAATGCTCCATCCCTGGCAGTGTTCAAGACCAGGTTGGATGAAGCCTTGGGTGGTATGGTTTAGTGTGAGGTGTCCCTGCCCATGGCAGGGGGTTGGAACTAGATGATCTTAAGGTCCTTTCCAACCCTAACTATTCTATGATTCTATGATATGTACAATCTTATGTATAGAAATCTTCCTGAATTTTCCTGAAACCCTAACAAAGCATCTTTTTGCTATATATTTTGCTAAATCTATTTGGCTTATAATAATACTAATATCCACTGATGTTTAACCTGATTCTGGGGGAAAAAAAGAATATGCGCACTACAACAAATGCTGAGGTATATCATGCAATAGAAGTGCAAGTAAGAGAAAATTAACTGAGTTGTGGGAGGGGACCTCTTCCGGTAAATTGGTGTATGAGAGCAGAAGACCCTTAAGTGGGAATGAAAGACTGTATTCCCAAGATTTTGAGTTAGGTAAATGTAAAATGCAATGTTCTGAAATTTGGTGCTCTTATTTTGATCTTTATAATTGCTTTCTTTAGACTGGAGGGGTAGATAATTATGTTGCCTAACCTTAAAGGAGCTTTATATACTTTAGAACTCTTCAGAAGTTCATAATATATAATTAGGAAACATTTTTTTTCAACTGCCTTGCTGCATGTACCACACAGACAGAGTCTGTTCTCAGGCCCACAGAGCAATTCTAGAAAATGAACCCTAGCACAATATTTCAAAAGAAATTTAAATGAGAAAATAAGATTACTCTCTGGAAAAGCATTATAAAATGCATTTTTTATGATCAAAGAAAGATGAACAAATAATGTCAGCTCTAAAGATCAAAACTCCTTCTTATGATTGGCATCCCAGGAATCAGAGAATCATAGAATGGTTTGGGTTGGAAGGGACCTTAAAGATCACCTATTTCCAACCCCTTTGCCATGGGCATGGACAGTTTCCATTAGATCAGGTTGCTCAAAGCCCCATCCAGCCTGGCCTTGAATACTTCCAACATGGGACAGCCACAACTTCTCTGAGCAACCTGTTCCAGTGTCTTGCCACCCTTACACTAAAGAATTTCTTCCTAAAATACTTGATCATGCAAATGTAGGTAAGCTGATTTATCATGTAGAATAATTCATACCTCCAAACATTACTTTTCAGATGTTAAAATACATAATCTAATATATACTAGTTAGATGAATTATGATCTATTTGGTTTAATAAAGTTTCTTCTCAGGGGTCAAGGGAAGCTCTAAGAAAGCCTGTCCAGGATTGGTTTATTTAGATGACATACACATATGTATTCTGAGCACAACTGCTGTTTCTCTCTTACTGATTTTTTCCACACACCCCCCAATTAGGGTTCCTTTTATTTTAGATATAATTAGAAACAATTCAAGGCCTTCTTATTGTTTATAAGTACATTCACAAACTCTTCATACTCACCTGTTTTTCCTTCTCTTGGCCCATTCCCACAATGACTAGATTGTAATTTATGTTCATGTCTATCGCCTTTCTTCCCCCCACCCATTTTTATATGTCTATTTCTCTTTTGAGCTGTGTTCCATTTTATCCCTGAGGCTGGCTTGTTTTAGTTTAGTTTATTCTATTCTATTCTGTTTTATTTTATTTTATTTTATTTTATTTTGAATAGGGTTGTAAACATTTTTTCCAAGTACTATTTCTTCCCACTCCTACACCTCATTCTTTTAGTTCATGCTCATTCTTAGGTATGTGAATAGGATTAATCATTGTGGCTTTACTGTTATCACAGCAGCAAATAACCAAGCAATGCTCACTTTCACTGGGTTACTGTTAGATCAGTGCCTCCTTATCTGTTGTGAAGAGCTCTCACTCAGCATTTGACCTTCTCAGGTCTAGGACTTTGGAATTAGGAGTCTCTTGTTTCCACAGTTTGAAAATTCCAAGGCTGGTTTAATATTAGCAGCATAAGGACCTTCAGCTTGAAGTCCCTCACAATGCCATGACAGATAGATGCTACAATACCCAACAAAACAAACAAACAAAAAAATCACAACAACAAAAATTAGGCTTGTTCTCCTGTTTGACTTTCATACACATAATGGGACCATAGACATCCATGCATTTGTTAGAGCTATGGTTTGGGGTATATATAAATATAACCCAAATAAAGACGGGGTAACTTAATTCTCAGTACTCTGCCTCAGAAAAGGTAATTCTACTTTTTCACATGATCTGCTACTTCTGCTCCCACATTTTAATCACTGTATCTTTCACTGAACTGGGGGAGGGGATTTAACTGGGCCTGTTAGGGACAAGCCCAAGAGAAACAGGCTAGGGCTTGAAGTATGGCAGACTAGGGAGGACTATCAATCTATTGTTTCATTTGTGGGAAAGGATAGATGTTTAGACCCTGTCCCACAGTGGAAAAAGGGTAGTTGGACAAGAGTTAGCAGAGCTCACTCACAGAGCTTCAGGTTAGATTCAGTGCGAGGGGGTTGTAGCTGGGTTTGAACTAGCGGGGCATTGTTTTAGTATTAATGAAGACCAGAAGGCCTCCTGCCTCCCGAGGGTGCCATCAGAGTGCTCTGCTCGCTCCCTGAAATGCCTGAACACCAATGAACGCAGCATGGGGAATAAACAGAAGGAGTTAGAAGTCTGTGTGCAGTCTAAAGTTTATGATCTAGTGGCAATTACAGAGACACGGTGGGACAGCTCACATGACTGGAATGTGGTCATGGCTGGCTATGTCCTTTTTAGGAAAGATAGGTCAGCAAAGTGAGGTGGTGGAGTCGCTCTTTATGTGAGAGAGAGACTAGAATGTATTGAGTTATGTCCAGGAGCAGATGAGTGGAATGTCTGTGGGTACGAATTAAGGGACAGACTGGTACGGGTGATACAGCTGTGGGGGTCTATTATAGACCTCCTGATCAGGACAAAGGAGTTGATGAGGCTTTCTACAGGCAACTGGAAGTAGCCTCACGACTACATGCCTTCGTCCTCATGGGGGATTTTAACTACCCCAATATTTGCTGGAAGACTCACACAGCCAATCATTCACAGTCTAGGAGGTTCCTCCAGTGCACTGATGATAACTTCTTAATGCAAGTGGTGGACAAACCAACTAGGAGCGGAGCGCTGCTAGATTTAGTACTCACCAACAAGGAGGGTTTGGTTGAAGTGGTGATAGTCAATGGCAGCCTTGGCTGCAGTGACCATGAGATGGTAGAGTTTAGGATCCTGTGTAGGAGGAATAGAATACCTAGCAAGGCCACAGTTCTGGATTTCCGAAGGGCCAACTTTGGCCTCTTCAATCAACTGCTAAGGGAAGTCTCATGGGAAAGGGTGCTAGGTGGTAAAGGGGCACATGATAGTTGATCAGCGTTCAAGGACCACTTCTTCCAAGCTTAGGATCAGAGTGTCCCAATGGGTAGGAAATCAAGTAAGGGATCTAGGAGACCAGCGTGGTTAAACAAGGAACTGCTGGGCAAACTCAAGTGGAAAAGGAGAATCTATGGATTATGGAAAGAGGGGCTGGCCACTTGGGAGGAATATAGGACAATTGTTAGAGGATGTAGGGAGGCAATTAGGACAGCTAAGGCCTCCTTGGAACTTAATCTTGCAAGTCGGGTTAAGGACAATAGAAAGGGCTTCTTCAAATACATAGCAAATAAAACTAACACAAGAGGCAATATAGGCCCACTGCTGAACGAGGTGGGTGCCCTGGAGACAGAGGATATAAGGAAGGCAGAGGTGCTGAATGCCTTCTTTGCCTCTCTCTTTACTCCTGCAGACTCTCCCCAGGGGCCCCAGATTCCTATAGCCCCAGAAGGAGTCAGGACAAAGGAGGAGTTTGCTTTGGTAGATGAGGATTGGGTTAGGGATCCTGGTGGATAGAAGGCAAATGGCATGCTAGGGTGCATTAGGAAGGGTGTGGTTAGTAGGGCAAGAGAGGTTCTCTTCCCCCTCTACTCTGCCTTGGTGAGGCCTCATCTGGAATATTGTGTCCAGTTCTGTTCCCCTCTGTTCAAGAAGGACAGGGAATTGCTTGAAAGAGTCCAGCACAGAGCCACAAAGATGATTAAGGGAGTGGAACATCTCCCTTATGAGGAGAGGTTGAAGGAGCTGGGTCTCTTTAGCTTGGAGAAGAGGAGACTGAGGGGTGATCTCATCAGTGTTTACAAATATGTAAAGGGTGGGTGTCAGGATGATGGAGCTAGATTTTTTTCAGTGATATCCAGTGGTAGGACAAGGGACAATGGGCGTAAACTGGAGCATAGGAGGTTCCATGTGAACATCAGGAAGAACTTCTTTACTGTAAGAGTGACAGAGCACTGGAACAGGTTGCCCAGGGGGGTTGTGGAGTCTCCTATGTTGGAGATATTCAAGGCCCGCCTGGACAAGTTCCTGTGGGATGTACTCTAGGTTACCCTGCTGTTGCAGGGGGGTTGGACTAGATGATCTTTCGAGGTCCTTTCAACCCTTGGGATTCTGTGATTCTGTGATTCTCTATGGAGTGGTGAGTTGTGGCTGAATTTCAGTAATAATGGCAAATACTTTTGAAGATAGAGAAACTATAAAACTATATGGAGTCTTTGCAACTCTCTCTGGACAATAACATTATCCCACTTCTTGTTCAAGGCAGAGCAAAAGTCAAGGCTAATCTTAAGGGCCCTGTGCATGCATCCCTGTTATACAAGTTATTTTGGAAATGTTTCCTGAAGGGACTTCTCACCAAGGTAAAAGTGGTATGATCATACTCAGAATATCCACAACCACTGTGCTGACCAACTTTTTCTCCTGAAAAAAGAATTACAGAGTGGTTTAGGTTGCAAGGGACTTGAAAGATCATCTAGTTCCAACCCCTCTGCCATGGGCAGGGAACAGCTTCCACAGGACCAAGTTGCTCAAACACCTGTCCAGCCTGCCTTGAACATTTCCAGGGGTGGGGTATCCACAACTTCTTGGGCAGCCTGTTCCTCTGCATCACCTCATAGTGAAGAATTCCTTAATGTCTAATCTAAATCTACCTTCTTTCAGTTTAAAGCCATTACTCCTTGTCCTATCCCTACATTCCCTTGTAGAGTCTCTTTCCAGTTTTCTTATAGGCCTCCTTTAGGTACTGGAAGGCTGCTCTAATGTTTTCCTTGAGGCTTCTCCAGATTTCAATCATTTTATCAGTTCCTCATGTGTGCTGCTTTAAAAGATTCAGGTTTGTTTCCTGGGTATTATGTATGACTTGAGGTCTAATTACAGGAATTGAAAAGGAGCAAATGTTAATTGTTTTTTATCCAAATTAATTGCATACAGAGTTGTTCATTGTTTTCCCTGATAGTTTGTCTCTGCCTGTGAAAGCAAGCTTTGCACTATGGTAAAGAGAAGTGCAGCACCCATTTCCTGCTTGCTTACCAAAACGAGGTCCAGAGTATCATTGTTAAGTGATTGTCCTATCTTTTGGTAATGTAGATTTTGTGTCCTGATGTACAAAATAATTTTTAAGCCTGTTTCAAAATTAACTATTGGGCAAATACTACAAGCCAATGAAAAAGGCAGTGAGGATGTTCACTGTCTATCTTGGGGAATGAACAGATAATTCTGCAAACATGCAGTACACACTACGCAAATGAAGCAAATACCATCTGCAGGCTGCTGTGCAGGGGTGGCTTCAATGGCTCTTGTAGCCACTCAGATGTGTCTGCTACTAGTTTAATTTTCTTGACATCTTTGATTCCACAGAGCTAGGCCAAAGAGCTATGTGAAAGCTCACACAAAAGTGTGCTGATTTCTTGCCCCTGATTCATTGCTTTTACCTGACTGGTCAGGTTACTGACACTGCCGTATGGTTATATTAAGCACATATTCTTACAGCTGCTACAATTTCAGTAGAAGCAGTCAGCATTGGGCTGCCTGATCTGTTCAGGTGAGTGACTTTCACAGAAGTGAGGTTCCCCTTTGTGGAGTTTATTGAGACACCTTTGGATGTTGTCTGCTTGTAAGTTACCAATTCTTCAGTTGGTAATGCTTCAGAAAGCATTAACATTAAATCTAGGTAATGTGGCATGCTGCTCTAATGTGCCTGACATAGAACCATATAACAGGAAAAATGCTACTGAAATAAAGGGGACTGCTGTTGCAGCAGAAGGGACTAGTCCTAACAACTACACAGTTTTGCATATGGGACCAGATTCGTAACTCAGATTTGGTTTAGGGTTCTTTTTGCTAAACCTGTGAATTCCTTATGAAAGTATTTTTTTTTTTTTGCATTGTCTATGGCTTCTTGCGTGATAAGGAAGTAATCCAGAACATTTGGGTTGACAACCACTGTCCCAAACCAAACAGATGAGGATTCCAGCCCATGTTCTGGGAATGGTGTCTGTGTTGTACATCCACAGCCAGCAGCTAAAATAAGGGAGAGAACATGAGTAGAGAGGAAAGAACACTGACTAAGGTAAATCTGGAGAGAGTGAGCTCCAAATACAAACATGTATATGTGTTTGCTCCTTTTATCTCTGATGAGTGAACCTTTCTTTGCAGTTGTTTATGTACTTGTGCAGACTGACCACATCTTTCTTTAGCTTGGGTATCTGCCCAGATAGTAGAGGCATGGCAGAGTCACAGCTCTTCCTGCTTGACCACTCTTTGTACCTGTGCTTTCTCAGAATACCTGTAAAAGGGGTTACAGTCTTTTGACCTCCTGCTGGAGGGAACAGGCAAAGTCTTAGTGTCCTCTGCTGTTGTGTACAAGCTGTGATGCTGTGACAGTTGCATGAAAAGTTTGGAGTCCGATAGATGAAATATAAATACATGTGTGTATTCATTGTGATGTTAATATCAGTCATTTTGTAAATTACATTTTTATGTTTAAATTGAAAGCAAAGACAATGTTGGATGTAGCTAATCAGCTGTTTATTGCAGTAGCATTCTAAACCATATTTTCCTCATGTAAGCAGGGGAAGAAATGTAAATAACATTCTTATAATAAAATGCTGTCAGAGGATCCATGTTGCTTGAAAAATTAACATCTTTCAGTTTATTTTTACGTTGACATTTCCATTTAGCAGTAGAGACCCATTAACTTTTGACAGCATTCTGTTCTATTGCTATGGGCTCTTGAGTAGGATACAAATAATACTGGCTAAGGATAACAGCCAGCAGTTAAGCACCTTTACCCCCAGCATGAATGGCAAAAGATCATACAAATATACAATGTCAGCAGGCACCACCCATGCAGAGCATATTATTAGTACATGACCAAGGGCACAGTACATCTTGCCAACTATGCAGTAATTGATGTTATCCTTTATAGGTGACAATGAAATCAAAATGGTGCAATTTTTTATGTCAGATTCATTTAATTCACACTACTTGACTAAATAAATACTGTTCCAGATGAATGCTCTTGTAGCAGAAAGTAAGAGTGGCCAGAGTGAGCTCAGATACTGATGATTATTATTTCATTGCTCTGTTTTGGCCAACTCCAACTCTTTCTAAGGGAGAACTGTTCCAGAGACGGGTTGCAGGACAGTCATTGCCATATGACCTCAGGTCCATGAATCTGTCATTTAAAAGCTAAAGTTTACCCATTTAATTTTTATTTGTAATCTTGTGGCCATAGAAACAGGATGGAGATCTTTCATTGAGTTTCAACCTTCAGGGTCAAGGATCACTGAAGATTTAAATGCCATATCTAAACATCTGCAAATGACAGAGGAAAGCAATTCTAGCCATGTGCTTTTATGAATTAGCTTGTGACTTTTACATTTCTTCAGTCCTACTGACATGCCAGAGGAACTTAATAATGTCAGAAAAATTTGCAGCCATGAAAAAAGTTTGGGAAGGGTGAGGGGGGAATCTCTAGAGGATCTTTAAAAAGAGAGCACTTGGCCATTTGTCGTGGTTTAAACCAAGTCCCCCAACTCCCAGAGAGTTAGGAAGGAGAATCCAAGGAATGTAGCCCCCACGGATTGAGATAAGAACGGTTTAATAGCTAAGGCATAACACAATAATAATGATACAGCCAATAACAAGTGAAAAGAATACAACACTCCACCAGCCACCGACCCATAACTCACTCCACCCTGCCCGGCCGAGCACCGTGTGCTCCTTCCTCCATTTTCCTGCAGAGCTCTACCCCTCCTGCTCTCTCTCTCCCAGTATGCATCCTGGGCATCACGTGCTATGGTATGGAATACCTCATTGGCTAGCCTGGGTCAGGTGTCCTGTCTTTCCTTCCTCCCGGCCTCCCCTCCTCCACCTGGCTGGAGCATGTGCTCAGAAAAAGCCTTGAACAAAAACACCCCCAAAACATGCTCACTATCAAGCAACTGTTCCCAGCCCAGAAGTCAAAACACAGCACTGCACCAGCTACAAGAAGGAGAAAAATGACTGCCACGGCTGAACCCATGACACCATTGTAGGGACTGATGAAACTTGATATCCCATTTTATTGTTGCAGTTCTCTCCAAATTTTCATTGGTGACCACAGCAGTGTGGTTATTCCATTGCCCTAATTTCAGACACTTCCAAATATGAACTGAAGAGGCAACTCATCTCTAGGCATCTCTAAGACGTTTGTTACTTCTCTGGGTTTGACCATTCAGGACAGTCATCTGTCCATTGCTTCTATTTTTGTAGGATACATCATGTCTTTTGTCATCAGTGTAGTCTGTTTTACCTCTAAATGATTAAAGTAATGCAGTTTACACTCGGAAGCCCTCACAGCTTGGCAAATGCATAAAGTGTCTTGGGCCTCACTCTAAAAAGAGTTGTAGTTATCAGGTATTTTTAGCTCTCTGAAATGAAATGAGAAGAAAGCCTGTAGCTTTACCATTTTATACTGAAAGTGGCAGCTATCAAAATGAAGTACATATTCAGTTGTTCATATTGTGCCTTAAATGCAAATGTTATTTTCAGTTTGAATGTTGAGATCACCTGGAAAAGAAAGCTTTATTAAATTTCTGCTGTGACATGCACTGCTAGATGACCTCAAATCAGAATGACAAGGAAAGGCTGTAACAGCTTCCTGTGTTCATTGTGAAATCAAGATCTTAGTAAAGAAGCTTTAACTCAGGATTGTCTAGTTAGTGGAAATGATTTTAAGTAAACCCTTGACAGATTTTGTCTGAAGATTTGGTATTTGATAATGTTAAATGCAAAATAATTTCCTGCTTATTAGTGCTGAAGTATTAGCTTTAGTAATCCTTCCCTTGTATGAGTGAGGGATATCACTGCATCACTGTATCTTCCGCATTGTATTTCATGTTCCAGTGCAAAAGCTAAAGAGGACAAAAGGGTACTTCCATTATCCATAAAAAGAAAGAGCATTGTCCATAAAAAGAAAGAGCAACAAACTGTGAGGTGGCAAATAAGTAGTTATAATATCAATTATATATATTCATGTAAATTTTTAGTATTAAAAATTAAATATTGTTCTAAACTGGATGGGGAAGATCTGCACCTGAAATGCACTGACTCGGCTTCATTCTTGCTTGCCGAAACTACTGTCAGCATCATTCTATTTGATTTAATGCAGAAGACTGTAAGCACAAAGGATCGTAATTCCTTTAATACAATAATTCTTCAATTATTTCTGTTGTCAACAGGCTTGCATGAATCGTATGCATTCTACATAGGTGGAATCTCCAAAGAGATCTACAACTGTTCTGGAAAATTTTGGGGGTCTAAATTTTAAAAAGGCTGAATAAAATAGATCTAACTATTAGTCTTGAAATAGTTAAGGAACAAGTGCAACTGTGCTAGAAAGTGTTTCTGCAAACATGTTCTTCTAAAAGAGGTACTGAGAAAAAAAAATGCTGTAGTCTCTGGAGGTTTTCTAGTGCAGCATTTTACTATGCTTATATTTAGAAAGTTTTTCCCAAAGTCCATTTTAATTTGTGAAAATTAAGTCTTCTTCTTCTTCCTCCTTTCCCGGTGTACATTTAGAACAGCTGAAGAGACCAATGACTGCAGGTACTTATTTCTACAGAATATGGGAGAAGCCTAGTTAATAATTTTGGCTAAGTAGACTACTAGCACAGGTAAGATGGATTCCAGTCAGAGAGGCTTTTACAGAAAACAAACCTAATGAACATTGCAAATGTGGGAGATGATGGTTTCTGTTCTCTGCACATCATTGGTTTTATTGGTTTCCTAGTTACCCACAGTATTGCTGGTCATAAACTTAGGCAGCTTAAGAAGCAATTTGAAACTAAGCTGAACACCTCCTCCACTACCCAGCCCTCCCCTAAGAGATTCTGCATACTCCTGTCCGAGGTATGCAGGCAATAAATTAATCTGAAATCTTATAACCCAAACTATTCTATGGTTCTGGTCCATGATTCTAAAAAGCTCTGTCAATTCAATTAATTTTTTGCATCATACATTTAAAGATATTAATCCTTCTTCACTAAGGTGCCCCTTTCACTCTAGTTAATGCTGCCATTTTTCACATTTCATTCTTGTTTTTTTCTCTGGATTCTCTTCCCATCTACTTTTCTATAATTTCCTTCTTCCTTTGTTTCAATCCAGTTCAGATTGTCTATCATTAGCTTTCACCTTGTTCCATCTCAGCTCACTGAATTCCATTTTTTCCTTTTTTTCCTAAGACCTTTCCACAGTCTTCATTTCTGTTATTTAATGTAGCACAGTTAAAGTGGTCTATGTTGCTGGCTTGTTCTGAATTGCTGAACAACCCTCCTGCCTGTTTTGCTTTCTTAATCCCCAGTCTGTACTTTTTTTCTCTTCTGATCCCAGGGCTAGTTTGATGTGTGAGGAGGTGCTGGAATGCTAACGTATATAGCTGCAAAAGTCACCTCTATGCCAAACACAGTTTCACAGTAAAATAATAAAATGAAATAATAATAAAAATCTGAAATGCGAAACACAGGCTCCAGTATTCTGGCAACATAACTTATCAGTCTGGACAACTCAGTCATGAAACTAGCTTTGTCCTTGTCCTGTTTTTTCGTATTCTTCACACTGCTTCAGTAGAACTAAGTTTGTGTTATTTAAGAGGTCCAGATCTGAAAGGCAGTTTTGTGAGGCAGGAAAATAGTTTTGGGTAAAAAAGCTTACCTTTGAGTACCTGGCAAACAACCTGAAGTGAGGTTTCCATCCCATTGCAGGATGGTTTACGGCTTGCTTTCTTGAGAATCCTGTTGTGTCAGGTCATTGATTACCCACTGCTCACATTACACCAGAGATATGGGAAATATGTATTCTTCTAATCACTGGTTTACATTTACTGGTGAACATTATGTTCACATTCATAATGAAGTGTACTTTATTCTTCTGGGGGAAAAAAAAAATTCAACTACATTTGTTTACTGCTTATAAAAGTCCACGATGGGCTCTTTTGTTGTTTAGGCATTAATATGGTACAGAACAAGAATGCTTGATAGATAGTTAACAGGGAGACAAAGTAATAGTTGTCCCTCTTGGCCAGAACACTAACTCTCAGGTGATTCAGGAATTCTCTGATTCTTGAACCTGGTTTTAAGCTATTTTGAGCAAGCCATAAACCGACAAGCTAGTGCTACTTTGAGTGAATTTGGGTAACGTTGAGCAAGCCATAAACTGCTTTTATGCCTTATTTTCCTTCTGTAGTTTTCTTATTTCTTTGTTTTTAACTTTTTGATCTGGTTATCTTTTATTTTTTTTTTTTCTTTTTGAGTAGCTCCTAAGACATGCTTTAATCACATTATCCTACAAATCCACCATACATTATTATTTCCTTGCTAGCTACCCCAGCTGATAGTATGGCCAACTCTCATGCAGGGTGATGAGAAGGATAACAGAGCATGAGAAACTCTTTTAGTCATTTCAAAATAAGCCTAGCTGTAACAAAGGACTATACAAATTATGTTGTTTGGGGAATTAGTTCAGGTAAATAAGTCTACTCAATTAGGTAGCAGGATTTTTTGTTAATGGAGGCTATAAAGACAGGTTTTCTCAAGTACTAAGAGACTTCTCTTAGGAGGTGCACAGAACTGCCCTCTTCCCAGAAGAGAAGGAGAATCACATGAATGTCTTTATTGTAAATGGGACAAGGGCTGCATGAAATTAACTGATTTAGGAAAAAGCAGGAGGTTAAAACATTTTTGGCGGAGTGGGGTCATTGTAAAAGCATCTGTGGTTCTTGAAATAGGATACTGATACCTCTCAACTTATGTGCATCAACCCCTGATATTCTTGCTACTGTCCCCCCACCCCATACACTGCCTTTTTTCTTTCTAATTAGCATCCAATCTACTAATTACTGAGCAAATTTCCTCTGATCTTGACTAAGAGGAGCAGAATCTGGGAGATTGATACCATCTCACCTCAAATACTATGCAAATCTGCCTTCCCTTTGAAACTCTGGAAGCTAATGCAGGGTTTGTATTGCTTGGAGGGTGCAGCCCATGCATTTCATCCAGAGTGCACCTCGCAGGGGTGCACAAACTGCTGGATTCTGTCTGTGTTTGACCTTGCCGCTTAGCAGAACACTCACATTATTGTTAAACAAAACACTCTGCAAAGCTGTGTGGTTTGTTGAGTAGCAGCATTCCTCTTATTAGCGGATTGTGAAAAGCAGCCTGTGACAATATGATCTTTTAGCTTTATGGCTGACTAGCTCAAACTGAAAGCGACTGACTTGTTGCAGGAAACTCCCTAGCAATTAAACTGTCTGCCACTAAGAAATGCTAACTTAACATTTTGATCCAACTTACAGGAAAGTGAATTAATACACAAGCTCTCTCTTCAGTTATGGTTGCTTTGCATCTGCTGCACTTAGAACACTTACCCTTGTCTTGTGTATAAACCACATGCATGTAGCGAGACAAGGGAAGATAGGAAAGGCTGCGTGGAGACCTCATAGCAGCCTTCCAGTATCTGAAGGGGGCCTACAGGGATGCTGAGGAGGGACTATTCATTAGGGACTGTAGTGATAGGAGAAGGGGTAATGGGTTGAAACTTAAACAGCAGAGGTTTAGATTGGATATAAGGATGAAATTCTTTACTGTGAGGGTGGTGAGGTACTGGAATGGGTTGCCCAGGGAAGTTCTGAATGCTCCATCCCTGGCAGTGTTCAAGACCAGGTTGGATGAAGCCATGGGCGACATGGTTTAGTGTGAGGTGTCCCTGCCCATGGCAGGGGGTTGGAACAAGATGATCTTAAGGTCCTTTCCAACCCTAACTATTCTATGATTCTATGATTCTATGTTTCTTTTCTAACTGTTCCTTTCATCTCCAATATTCCCAATGCAGGTCCCTTCTGCACATCACAGAGGAAGAAATGTAAACTGTAAAACTTCCTCCCACAACCAAGAGAATATGTGCTTCCCCGGAAAATGGAATAAATGTGATATAAGGTCTCACTGACTGAAGATATGGTAGCACTGGAAGATTTCCTGTTCTTTCTTGGCATGTTTCCCACCTAAGGACTGAATGGAGCAATAGCCAGATACTTTTATTCTGGAAATGAGAGCTAAATTATTTTGGAAAAATGTCTATTGCCAGTAGCAGAAGCCCTATGAGCTTCTTATATTGGGAGATACAATTGTAGAAAGTTGGTAATAGTATCAAATAGGAGAGCCTTCAATAATGGAAGCATAGATGTAATTGACATACAGGTGAGAAACCAAACAGAGCAGTGTACACATGAACCAAATATATAAATTGCCTTTCTGATGCAACGTGTACATCAGTCAACAATACTACAGTAATATTCAGTTTATAATTCCTCAGTCAGCACTTCCTGTTGGCTCATATACTTTTAAGGTAAGATTTGTGAGAAGTCTTTGGATCACCCAGTAATTAAATGCTTCAAATGACAAAACCTGGTATGTCTGCACTGGTGCATATGGAAAGTATGGCATATTATTATAAGATGGAAAGTAGCTGAGGAAGAATTTCCTTTATTCCTCTGGAAATATTAGGATTTATTTATACAGATCTATGACTCCTGAAGAAAAGTGCATTCACTACATTCCTAAGAAAAAGCAAGACAGAAGAATTTAATTAATCAAACCTTATTGATTTATTAATCCTGCTTTCTGAGTATAGTTCTTCAAGTAGCAGAGGGCAGGTGAGAGTTTAAATGAATGCCTCATTCTGTAGCTTTCTGTGAAGGAAAATACCTTAAATGGCTACAAACTCAGTATACCTCTGCTGCTTCATTTGTCTCTTAAAAGCATAAATTTCACATTTTGGCAGTATGTAAAATAACAGTTCTAAGCAAGGCAGACACTGGAAGAATTACAAAATGTGTATATAGAAGGGCCAGGCAAAACTTTCTGATACAGTATTGTTTGTTAAAGCTGCCTGGGAAATTTCATTTCTATCTAGAAATAATGGAATAAATTCCTGTTTATAGAAATTAATTCCTGAAGATGTTAAAAGCACTGAGATCACACAGACTCTTACTGGCAGAAGCATTAAACATGGGAAAGAGTTTTCTTAATGCTGTGGAGGGAGTTCTCTGCCAGCATCCATGGGCAACAGGGTGTCACCATTGTTTAACCAAGCCTCATCTTGTATGTCTGCTGTGTGATAGTCCATGAGATAAGCAATGACAAACTTCTTCTGTCACCTTTGGTATATTAAATGATTCATTCACACAAGCCAGGAGATCTCTCTGCAACACTTCTCTTCTGCCTTAAACAGATCAGTCTGATCTAGATGTATAGTGGAATCCAGACAGAATTAGAGAAAGCAAGAAAAAACAAGTCCTCTGTTTGTGATGGGACATTATCCAATATGGTAAAGTTTTAGTATGAGGAGCAGGAGTGAGGTATAAGAATGATTCTTTTTCATTGTCAACAGAGTGGGCCTGAATGACTAGTTCAGGTACAAATATCTCTTCTTTAGGAAATGCAAATCTCACCCTTTTTGGCTAAATTATGTATTATTTTCCCACTATACCCACTGTTTACAAACTGTTTACAGCTTCCATTGTGCAATTGAAAAAAGTGCACAGATTAAAAAAAAAGCACATTGCTGGTTTGAATACATACATTTGGGTGTGAAAGACTGAAATTAAGGGACTTGTAATTTACCTAGGGCTGATGAAAAGGGAATCCTCTGGATGCAGTCTGATAAAAAACTGGGACATCACCACAGTAGTCCGGGAATCTGACCCCAGGGCAGATTTCAGACTCCTGTTTCCTATACAAGATATGCACCATGGAAAGTCCAGTTTTAAAATCCAGTTCCTACCCCGTAAACTTTTATGCCTTACTCCAATGAACAATCCCTTCAGAAAATGGAATTTCATTTGTGATTAGGGTTGTGTACACCACAAAACCTGTTGGGGCCCTGAGGCTGTGACAGCTCTGGCTGCCCCTGCCTGGTCCTCCTAGGGCTCCCTCTCCCCTGCCCAGGACCCCATGTCAGTCCCATGGGGCCATCAGTCCCTGCCCTAGTGATGCCACAGCAGGGCTGGTCTCCAGCTTCCCAAGCATGGCCCAGCCTTGGCACATTGCCCGAGGAGGTGACCAATGATGAGGGCTAGGGCCCACCTGGGGAAGCCATCCCCAGTTCCTGGCTCTCCATCCCTTAGGGAGCCACTTAGCCCTTACTGCTCCCTGACGAAATCTGCACAGGTTAAGACGTACTCCACAGAGTGATACTTCTGTCAAAGCTAATTGAAAAAAATCGTGAGTAAGTTAGTTTATACTGGCATAGAATCCTATGGTCTTAACATAATTCTTAGGTCAGGCTGCAGATTTATAATTTAAGGGATTTTAAATTTAAGAATTTGAATCAGTACAACTTTAGTATTTCTATTGATAGCATTATAGTAATTCAATGAATATTTTACATAATAAATAATTTAATTGTAAATATTATTTCAGTCAGTTTCCTGCTGGATATCTAGCCAGTGGAGAAACTGCCATAATTAATTATAAATCCACATCCAACTAGATTTTATGCTGGTCATATTTTTTATTAGTGTTTAAAATATTTACAACTCATTCTTTCAGTATCATTTGTGTGCAGAAATAGTGGGCAAGGAAAACTTCCACTTGAGTCCCTGAAATCCTAATAACTTTTCACAATGAAGTGACTGGCTTGGTAGATGAGAAGAGAGCAGTGGATGTTGTCTATATTGATTTCAGAAAGGCTTTCTGCATTGTCTTACATAAGATTTTAATAGAGAAGTTGTTGAATTATGGGATGGATGGGCAGACAGTGAGGTGAGTTGAAAACTGGCTTAATGGCCATGCACAGAGTGTGGTGATCAGTGGCACAAAGTCTAGTTGGAGGCCAGTGACTATTGCTGTACCTCAGGAATCGATAACATGTGCAGTCCCTTTTAACATCTTCATTAGTCATCTGATTGTTCATAGAGAGACAACACTAGACTGGGAGGAGAGCTGATGAGCTGGAGGTTTGTGCTGCCATACAGATCAGAATGGCCCAATAGGAACCTCATTAAGTTCAACAGTGAAGTACAAAGGGGTTTTCATGGAAAGAAAGAATACGGTCTCACACCAGCAGACTGGTCCCAGACCAATAACTCTACTGTCATACATACCCAGCATGAGGGCTGCGATTCCAAGAACCTAGAGCTGATCATGCACAACACTATGTATTTCCTGTCATGACCTAAATGTATGACTGGGAGGAAATGAAGAATAATTGTTATGTTTTGCTTTTGGTGTTCTTTGTGTTATGGCCTGGAGCTGAAAAATCATTACTAGTTAGTGTTTGCATAATAATCACACAAGAGGGAGTAGAGCCTCCTGCTTTCTGCAGTCTGTTTTGATGCACTGTTTATAATGGATAGATGATGTTTCTTGTAGTTAAATATGATTCCTCACACAAATGGGTTTTATATTGCACACAGACTGCTGAGTAATAAACTAGAGAAATAACATCATACTTCTAGCACTCTGCTGCAATTTTCTTGGGAATGAAAATCTATTTAATCAAAAAGCTAAATTCAACCATATACCTGCATTTCTTTTTGTACTGTGATATTTGTAGGACCAGCATTATGACCACCTGGTGTAATTCTGCAATGTGGAAAGAAAAATGAATGCAAATATGATTAGAATGAAATGCAGATTAGAAGTAACAACAGATTCAAAGAAATTTTCATATCCCTTTCTCAGTGGCTATAAAGCTTCAAAGTAACAACTGCAATTCCCAACCATATGCTTCCCAAACAATTTCTTGCCCTCTACAACTGTCCATGGTCTTTGGAAATGTCTTGGGAAGTCTCCAGAAACTGTCTGTATTCACTGCTGAGCTTCAACTGGACAGTCCTCAATGTAACATCTAAGATACGTACTTGATACATTTACCTAAAATTTTAGTATCTTATTCATTTTTAGTCACCCAAATGACTCATGTCAGTGCTGCCCATTTTCTTCTCTCTTCTTGTTCATTGCAACAAGAAGCTGACTAGAAGTGATCAGCCTCCTACAAAGGGTCCTCCACAGCCTCCTGCTGCCAAAACCTTCCCAGCTATGCCCATGCACCTCTCTTCAAGAAATTTATCATTTTAGGCAAAATTCTGCACTGTTTCAACTATTAGCTAGGAAAGATCTACCATGGTCTTCAGCATCATAAACAATGGGTGATTTCATGTTTTCACAGTAAAGGAAAACGACTGCAGATGCAGGGAGTGGAAACTGAGGAGTAAGGAGGCATTGGTCTGTGTTGAACACCATGAGGTATGTGTTTTCTCCTCCATGGTCTGACAGCATGAAAAACAAAAGGACTTTTTGATCCAAGGTCCTGTGTTGGGTTTCACAGGTACTTATAAATGTTGTATTTTATGTTCATGGACTTCTGCTAAGTGTTCTCTGTGTTTGTGCTTTGTCTAAACCTGTCTTGTCAAGTGAAAGGCTGGAAAGGGCTGAGGATGTTTCAAGATACTCTATAGATAACATTAAGCACTACAAGTTACTAAAGCCTCTCCTACCAGCTTGAACTTTTAATAAAACACTTGGAAAGTCTAGGCCAATTTGTAAACACTTCTGAGAAATGCTGGTTTGCAATCTTTAAAAGCTACCCAAAATATTATGCTTTTCTTGGATTCTGCTTTGTTGAGGTGTTCTACATGTATTTTGAGGTGATTTATTTATTTATGTAGATTGGGAGAAAGGTGGGAGATGAGTGAATTACAAAGAAATATTTTTCATTGTTATTGAAAGAATATTGTAAAAAGAAGAGAAATGTGTTATTGAAAAAGAGCTGTAGGGAGAATTGACAGCAGTTTATATTCACATATAATATTAGTAAATCACTAAAATGATAAAAATGTCACTGCTGGGCTTCACTACAGAAATTAAAAACAACATAGATCAGTTGAATCTCCAAGAAGGAGGTCAAAAGGATAATAAAAACATCCTTGAAGGGAACAATTCTTAGTGTAATTAGTGAAGAACAAATGAAGAGGAGAGTTAGTTACCTGGCTAGCTAGTCCTGTGAAATCATTCACAGCCCTTCATAGCTCCTCTGTCATCATTTTTTCTTCCTCTTCCTTTCTCTACTGGTCCTGCTTCTGCTTTTTCAACCTGCATCTAATGACTCCCCTAGCCCACACTGGCCGTGCTGCCTCCCTTGTTCTTCCTTCTTTCTTTTCCGCCATCTCTTCTTGTTTTCCTTTACTCAGGTACTAGTTAGAACAAAGGAGCAACTGACAGAGCTGTAGGCTGTCCAGGGGGTGGGGTGCATCTGCTAATGGGGGAGCCTGAGGTTGAGGCTGTTTTTCTGTGTCTTCAGTGGATGTGGGCTAGTTCTGGATCAAGTCCAGGGAATTTAGCTATAATGGAAAACCTGTAAGGTGTTGCAAACTGAGTAGGTACTGCAATGTGAGCACGCTGAGGATAGGAAAAGCTGTGTTCTAGGGACAGCTAGGAGAAGTGCTGCATCCTGTGCAGTGGTCTCCTTGGAGCAGTTTGGCAATGATGTATGTTAATATGAGTCTTTCCAAAAATATCTTGGAGGCCAAAAATATCTGTGCCCTCAAAAATTAAAGTGTTTCTATGAATCAGATGAGATCTGGAGGTCAGAACTGGAAAAACATTTGCTTAAAGAAGCAAGAATGTATTAAAAGCAAGAGAAAAACCAAGTGGGTATGTTAGAATGTAGAATGGGAATTATGCTTTCTTTGTAAAGTTCTGTAAAATCAGTAGATTAGAATTATCTACATAGCCACTAGCTTATTCTACTGTAAAACAAACCTTTTGTAACAGCATCTGTCATGTTATTAATAGCTGTTCTTGCATTATTTACTCCTGAGAGGAAAATATAGGCAGAGGCAAGCTCCTCCTAAAATTAGTTATTGTAAGTGTTAAAAGAAAAAGTCAGAGTCTAATTGTGAAACCAGTTACTGTTCAGAATGAAGACTGAAGTTCAAGCAAACTGCAGAAGACTTTAGATATTGCAGGAAAAGAGTGAAAGATGATCAACAGTCTGCTTTAAAAATAGAAGGATACATGTAGCCATAAGTAAAACAAAAGTAATACACAGAGTAAAATTCAAGTAATAGAGTGGACAGAGTAAAATTCAAGTAATAAAAAAAGCACTCAACACTGAAGAGTCAGACCTAGGGCCATTTTATAGAGGAGGAGTCTTATATAGTCTTGCCAAAATACCAGTTTCAGTCTCCTGTAAATGGATTGGTTTTACTGGATTTGGAGGTTTCACCTACCCTGGTATGAAATATCACAATAAGAGGGGACTCTAATAATTTATTTTGGGAGATTTCCATAAACCAATAGACTTAATTTCAAGGAAATGCTATTTAGACCTTTCTCTGCCACCATTTCTAGCGATCCAGAATTACTTGTTTTTTGTGCTAGTTTATGTAATTTAGGACTCCCTATTTTATACATTTGGTTCGATAGAAACATCATGAGTAAGATATAACCAGAAGTCTGATTCCAGCTGCTTGATCAGTGATATTTCCAGCTGTGATAAAAGTATCTACAAGTATATCAAGCACAGGAGGCACTGAACACAGGAAAGAGAGATACATGCAAGTGTTCAAGGACAGGTTGGATGGGGTTTGAGCAACCTGGTCTAGTGGAAGGTGTCCCTACTCATGGTAGGGAGGTTGGAACTAGATGAACTTTAAGGTCCCTTTCAACCCAAACTATTCTGTGATTGTATGACTCTATGATTCTGTGATAATGAGGTACAGATGTAGACCTGATCAGCCAGGCTCACAGGTGACTTTTTTCAAAGTTTGGCTGAAATCTCACAGATTAGAAACATTTTCATATTAAGGCGGAGACGAGATGAAAGAACAATGTATCTCTGCTTTTCTGCCAAATACAGTTCTGTTTCCTGTCGCCACACTGAGGCTTGGAAGTACTAAGGTGAATACATACTTGCAGAGGTCTTCTTGTACAGCCTCAAGCTGCACCAGGGGAAGTTTAGACTGGATATTATGAAAAATTTCCTCACTGAGAGGGTGGTCAGGCATTGGAACAGGCTGTCCAGGGCAGTGGTGGAATCACCATCCCTGGAAGTGTTCGAAAAACATGAAGCCCTCAGTGACCTGGTTTAGTGGTGGACTTGGCAGTCCAGGGGTAAAGGTTGGACTTGATGTTCTTAAAGGTCTTTTCCAACATAGTTGATTTTATGATTCTCAGGATATCAGAAATGAGATGGAAAGACTCCAGCATAGTTCCATAGACCATAATGCCCATAATAAGTATGATCCTGGTTATCGTCATGACACCACTATATTTCCAGATGAGACAGAAAGAACAATAAATTCTGTAAGAGTTATTCTAGTCACTATTTCTACAATCTTTTTTTTCTGTGACACTGATCTATAAGATTTAGATCCTAGACATGGATCATCTAGGTCTCTCTTACCCAGAGAATGATTTTATTGTGTTTTATAAGGATTGCTAAGTATTGCTTAAGTGTTAATAAGTATTGCTACTAACTGATTTCATTTCCTACCATTTTGCCTCATTCCCCAAAGCATCTCCACACCTGCATCCTACCACCTACTTTATATTCTGTGCCAGCACAAGAAGAATGAGTTTTAAAAGCTGACTTTATTTATATTATGCAATAAAACAGCAGGTACTAGAAAAATAAGGCTATAGATAATAGAGTAAGATAATAGAGTATTTCTGATAATATAGAAATAATAAATAATAGATACTAGAGTTGCAATATAATAGGGTATTCCTGTTACTACTTTATTCTGGTTATAATTTGTTTTATTGTTTTATTGATAAGCAGAGGACTGTGGGGTTTTTTTCTGAGGGATCTGAAAGCTTAAAACCAATACACTGTTCCAAGAACCTGACTTTGATAATATTATCATCATTTTATACAGTGATGGCATGGACAGCTAGTACCTGACTATTGAAGGCTTACTAATATGTTTGCTGTTGGATATCCACCTTTAGTTATACAAACGCACCATAAGGTAATAAGGAAGGTGATATATGAAAAGCTGCATGACCAGTGCATGTGGTCAGAGCTCAGGGCTATACCAACAGAAATCTTATTTTTAGAAACTTCTTGGAATATTCTGTAGCTTCAAGCCCAGATGACCAGCAGTTGCAGATATTTTGAGAAAATGAAGAAGGGCACTATTGCTTTCAGGATTGTATTTGTGTCGTGATACTGTCCAGGCAAACATCATTTGCAAGATTATAAAACTGTGAGAGTCATCGGTATGATAAAATACTACCATCTCTTATTATTCAGTAAGTCAAATTACTATTTATTTTCTAAAAGCACATTTAGAAGTTCATGATTGAAATGATCAATAGATTTGCATGTGTAAGGAAAATAAGAGAGAGTTGTACACTTGTTAAATCTACAGCTGACTTTTAATGGTGCTTTTTCTCATCTTGGATAACTTATTAACTTGGAAAATTATCTCCTGTGTTTTTTGCATGTAATCTGAATAAAAATCTTTTGTCAAACATGAATGATTTCTTGATGGTGTCTTATTCTTGTGAGTGAGATTCAAATTCTCTAGCTTTAACCATCTACAACATATCTCATTTTTTTTTCCCTAGTTTACCTTTGTTAGTGGAGAAAAAAATGACACTATAGCAATGCATTTTTATTTTCTTTAATTATACAAGGACTTTGTAGTGACTAGCTCAGATAGATGCAGTCTTGTACATGGTAAACACCTAAGATCTTTGTTGCCAGCAAGGCACATTCCCACCAGGACTAGAATGAGATGCCTTTAGCGAAACTTCAGCATGTTGAAAGAAAATGTGTCAAGGATTCAGTCAGCATATATATGATTTCCCAGTCTTGTTTCAGGACCTAGGTGCTCTTCTGTCAAGAAAAAAGGTTGTATCTTTTAGCTAAACAGGTGCTCTTGAATAACCATAAGTCTGGAGATGAAACTAGCACACTGGGTAGTCCTGCATCACCAGCTGGTAAAGGAGCTGTGAGAGCATACCAGGGAAGAGTTTCAGCTTCATTATGTTTACTGACATGGAGGTAAAATTGATTTTCTTTTGCCTCACTACAGTTTTCCACAGTGGAAGCTAACCTAAATTAGCTGTTTCAAAAGCAGTGTGGGGTTTTATCGACTGATGACACAGATTAAATACAAGGTGACAGCTACTATATACTCAGGAAAGCTCTATGCATTAATAATACATTTACCATCACCAGATAGTGCATGCACTCTCTCAGGCCTGCATGAGTGATCTAACTACACTAATAACTGCTTTGTTGTGACAAAAAAAAACAAACCAAACTCTTGATTTTTAAATTATTTAATTTTTTCTTGGTAAACTGACTTTTACAGTTAATGTGCTTCTGATGTTCACATCCATTTTTTTCTGGAAGCACAGAATGAGTCCATGGAGGAGCATCTCAGTTCTCTTACTTTCATATATGTCAGCATGGAATAGCTCCATCTTCAAATTAAGTTCAGCTGCAACAGTGTAAAATGAGAACAACATAAGGAGGCCAGAACTGGTGCAATTGCTTTCTGTATCTTCTGTATCCCTCTCACATGTGCTTTATCACAAGGGATTCCAGTTTCCTATCCTGAGATGAAATTACTAAGTGCCACATGGCCACATGATCCTTTTTTAACCCAAGAGAAAAAAAGAGAAAAGCAATTTCTACTTTATGTAGAAATTATTATTTTAAAGGTCACTTTCAGTATTAAAAATGAAATGGGAAAATTATTTCCCTCTTTAAGAAAAAAGAAAATTTGTAGCCAATCTTTTTTGTTGGATACAGATTTCTCTCTGTATAATTAGCATAATTTCACACCCAATGTGCATAAAATGAAAACTTTACCAGAAAAATTTGCTCTTTGATTAATATCTAATGTTTTAACCCCAGCTGGCAAATAAGCACTACACAGCCCCTCGATCACTCCACCGCAGCGGGGGCGGGGTTGAAAATTGGAAGGGTAAAGTGAGAAAACTCAGGGGTGGAGACAAAAACAGTTTAACAGGTAAAGCAAAAGCCACATGGGCAAGCAAAGTGAAGCAAGGAATTCATTCACTTCCCATTGGTGGGCAGGTTCAGCCATCTCCAGGAAAGCAGGGCTGCGTCATGTGTAAGTTACTTGGGAAGACAAGCACCATAACTCTGAACATTCCCACCTCCCCCTTCCTTTCTTCTTCCCCAGCTTTAATTGCTTAGTGTGATGTCAGATAGTATGGAATATCACTTGGTCAGTTGGGGTCAGCTCTCCCAGCTGTGTTCCCTCCCAACTTCTTCTTCATCCCTGTGTTACCAACACTGTTTTTAGCTCAAATTCAAAACATAGCCTCATATGAGCTACTATGAAGAAAATTTAAGCTATTACAGCCAAAACCAGCACATTCTCCACTCTTTTTTCCATACCATTTATATCATTATCAAATACCACACTATCCAATACTTTCTCATTACCCATGACCACCCTTCCTATCCTTCGATATAATACACATATGTCATTCCCTTAGTCTATGGACTATGGACCACCCCTGTAAAATGTCCATAAAATGCCCATAAATATCCATATTGTCCACAAAATGTCTATTGAGTTCATTTAATCCATTACTTCAGGGTCCATCTGTTATGGTGTTCATTCAGGGCAGGAGAGATGGTGTGTTGCATGGAGTTATTGGGCATGACAGCCAGCCCAGGTCAGGCTGCTGCTACACTTGCGCTCCTTTTTCTAAGGCTTGTCCTCCATTGGTTCAGGTGGTTTCTGCTATTGTAATTCCTATAATATGCAATTCAAATCATGAGTTACAGCAGTTAAAAGGTAATTCCATTACAATCTCCACCTTGGTCCCTTTGAACCAGACCACAGGGTTTAACATTGAACTCTTTGCCTTGCCTCTGCTCCAATTTGGACTTACCCATACACCGCAGTCCCTTATGGGTGACCTGCTTTATGCAGAGCCTTATCTATGAGCCACAGTGTCTCCATGGCTTTATCTGATGTGGCATAGACTTGCACCTGTTCCAGTGTGGCCTTCTCTATGGACCACAATGCTTTCAGAGATATACGTGCTCCAGCATGGCCTCACCTACAGCTACATTCACTTCAGAAGTAAATTTGTTCCAACATGACCTATGTCATCTTTAAGGTTCCTTCCAACCCTAACCATTCTATTCTATTCTATGAATGTTGAGGGACAAAGCTGAATGATGCCCATTAAAAATATGATAAGAAGTTTCCCAGCCACCACAAGCTTTGTAGCACTGGCAGATGGGGGATTTTTTTGGTAAAGACAGGGGGGTTTTATGTTATGAAAATCACAGTTCACACATGAACAGAAGAAACTGATTTTAGTAATTAAATCTCCAAAGGATACATTCTGTAGCTTAATTACTCCTGGCATTAACCAGACCTTCCTGGTTCTACCCTTGAAATGTGGTATCATGCTTGGCTTTTCCATAATGTGCATTAGAAGTTCTGGGAAAGTCATTTCACCCAAACTTTTAATGGAAAGCTGAAAACTGCATGCTTCCCACTTTCTGTGTATCCAATGTGAGACACTAAAGTCTGATTTTCAGATGGCTTATGTCAATGGAAATTGCAAATGAAATCATGTCACTTTTATAAATGTGTTGTACAAGCTCATGTGCTCTTAAAAATAACTTCTGATTATTTCCAAACTGTCATTTGAGATTAGTGAAAACATCAGATCTTATTCTCTTCTTACCTTAGTTCCACAGCCATAAAACTGAAGTTTATATCACCTCTTATGGCTCTGAAGTTTTCAAAATGTATTGTATTAGTGCATGGAGGTATCTACTCAAATATAAGACGAAAATAAGCATAACTACTCATTAATTTGAATATAGTAACTATTCAAGCTTGTGCAAGAAATGAAGGCTGGTGACCTTTCAATAATATGCAGTCATACACTTACAGACAAAATTGCTAAAAAGAAAATTCTGGCAGTTTTCATTCTGTCACTTCCCTGCCTTTGAATACTCAGCTTTGTGATTCTAATCTTGTTCTTTTGATGTGGGGTTTGGGGTTTTTTGTTCTGCAGTTTCAGCTGCTAAGACAATAGATTCTACTTAGTATGAAGCCTCTGTTTTCATATGATGACACGCAGGAATTTTATGTCATCTTAGGACATGGTTTCAGTAAGAGACAAGGAGGAATAGAGAGCATTCATACAGACCAGATCACCTTCTCTTTGTTGACTGAATGAGTGGTCACTTCTTTGGGAGAATACAGTTCTGTCCTGCCAGGATAAGTGTTCTCTGGTAAATGGAAGTTCAAGAACATTGTTGGCTGTATTGATTTGGGGTTTTTTTGATGGTTTGGGGGTTTTTCTCTTAGTTCAAGCGCATGTACAAACTTGTGAGCATGGAACCTATTACCCATTCTCCATTTTTAATGTTGTGCTATAATTTATAATGTACAATGTCATTAGAAAAACAAAATCATGATTTTCTCTCTCAGATGAGTGCTTAAACTTGAATGCAACTCAAATTACCTTTCATTTATTTTGAAGTTCAAAAGTGTAGTTCTGAATCTATTAACTGTATTATGATTTCAACTCATGTCTCCCAGTGCTTGGGTCAAGACTGTGACATAAATGGTGAATTTTGTGTCACATACATCTTAAAAAAAAAAAAAGAATCCGCTGCTATGTTCACTGCAGACTCTGCCATTCCATGTAAACAGTCTTTGGAAATCTGGTGGATAAGACATTACGAATAGAAGAAGGATTTGGTTTGTGAGTGAGCTAGGACTGAGGTGCTCAGATGGGGCAGTTCTGAAGAGAACTGCAGCCTCACAGGAGCACTGAAGCATAGCACTGATCATGGAATCATAGAATAGTTAGGATGGGAAAGGACCTCGCCTCTAGCATTTGGCTGAGACATATTTAAGATATATATTTAAGGTATTACCTGGGCCAAATTATTGAAATTCACCCCCAACTTTTCTCTCTCCATCTGTTTTGGCTTTATTGTATTCTATTCTGTGCCATGAATTTGCAGGGTTGAAGGTGGGTAAAATTTCTCTGACTTGGCAGTTGTAGGTCAAGATGGCTGAAGGCAAAACATGGGACTTGCAGCAACCTCTGCTGGCTTTGTTGGCTTTACTAACCTAGGCAAGCTAGAGAGTGGGCTGTGAATCCAGGAGCCAGGGATACTCGTCACAGTCTATGAGCAAAGTATGCTATTTTTGTATTATTTGTATTAAGAATTTGTATTATTCTTGTTGGTTAGTCTCATCTACTTCAAGTCACTATAGTTCACAAAGCAGGTACAGCTGGCTTTTCTCAGTCCAGCAGCATGATTTAGGCTGCCTGCTTTAAAAAGTATTTCCCTTCACTAATTTACAGTAGTCTTTAGCAAACAACACACACTGCTGAGATAGATACATCTTTAAATCTTACTGAGTCTGTTAGAGCTACTTGTAGTTCTGAAGAAATGTATTAGTTTGTATGTGATAGTAATGTTTCTGGCCCATCCTTTCTACACATCATGTACAACACTACACTCATGACTTGCAAGCTGGATTTTGAATAGTCCAATGTAGCTATTTGGAATCAGTGCGTATACCCACAAAAATTATTAACTGAATCTTGTTCAGGATAGTGAATAATTTCAATCACAAATATTCAGGATGTACTGGTATCCTAGATACGAAAGAGGCTTAATAATGTCAATTGCAGCTCATACTGAATCTTTCCATATAACCCACACACAAATAGGAAATAAAAATCCTATATTATCCCATTTCTGAAAGAAAATTGTGATATATAATGGCATTCTGCTAAAAATGTTCCAGAAAAAGCAGCCAAAGGCATAATTTCTTCAAATTAATGGCATTGAACTTTGCTCCTTGTGGGGGGTTTTAGATCTTACTCTCAAATAAGTCATTGTACTGAAATTTCAGGTCACTGAGAAACCATTGCTTTTATATCTGTTAACTTCAGTCCCACACATGAACACCATCAGTCTCAGTTAGCTACAATTAATTTTGAAAGCACACCATGTTGAATAAACCATATGACGCATTACATGCATTATAGCTATTTGATTCCACCTTCTAGTCACTTTTTTTTTTTATGTAGAGGAACATGTTAATCCAGCCTAAGGAAAGAAGAAAAAGTCAAGAAAAACACCAGTGACTGCAAAATGACATTACCTTGTTAAAATAAAAGTGAGCCACAAGTTTCTGGCAGCAATCAGAGATATTTGACAGTGGAGGCTGAAGGGGAGAAGTCCAGGCACTTGGGAACAGGCTGAGGAACTGAGAACGATTAAAAAAAGGAGTCCTGAAGCAAACTGCTTTTGAATATACACTGAGAGTTGTTACTCCTAAGAAGTCAGTATCCTGCATTTATTAAAAAATGGGTGAGCTTGCTAAACAATACCTGTTTAATTTTAAAAGCACAGCTTTAAGTATCTTAAGCTTGGTTCAGCCCTACAAACCTTTGACAAATTTGACTTATGTCAATGACCCAATTGACATTGAATCCAGCTCTTCACAAAAGCTTAAAGGTGCTTGGAGCTAACATTCCAGCTCACACCCAGATCAAATTTTTCTTCAACTGATAAAAATAGCTTTTGGGCATTTCTCTCAAATAAACACCATATGGAGAGCTGCACTTCCATATGATTCTGGGTCAAGAAACAAACTATTTGCAATGACCCACACTGGTTTGCCAGGTCTGCAAGCTATGTAAAGAATGTGATGGCTCTGTAACAATGCAGCTTCTCTGCCATTACATGACCAGACACCAGAGCAAGTGGTGTTAGCAGGAGTAAGGGAAATAAAACCCCTGTATATCCCAAAGATAATTGACCCTGCTTCTTACAAGCACATTGGTAATAGTATTTCTACCTATTCTTTACAGTGCTCACTCTCCATATACACACAGAAAACTCTCTCTTCTAAAAAGAGTTGAAAAAATTTTGTGACTCAGAAAAATGATCTCATTTACAGTTTTCTTACAAAGCTGAAATTTAAACAAGACCCAAACCTGCAGATTTCTGTATATCTTTACACATCACTGTGTATTCCATTGAAATTGAGATTAAATGCTGTGTATGTAGCTAAGTCTTTGTTATGTCAAAATCTTGTTTATTTTTTCAGACTGCTTTCTCAATTTTTAAAGAGAAGGTGGATGTTGAAATGGTTTTAAATGGGTTTAAAAGGGTCATACGTGTACCCGGTTTTACTTTGAAACTTTGAAGGTTCCAGGATTCCTGTCTTCATATCCATACAGTTTGAGATAAAAGAAAGTTATCTTCTAAGCTTCTGTGAACAGAAACTGCAAAGCTTGCAGACCTTTATGGGTAAAAGGATTAAAGCAGTATTTATGGTATCTGTTAAGCTGGTGAGAAGAATTAATAGACATTATAGGAGACAGCTGCAAGAGACTTTCAAAGTTCTCATACTCATACATGCCTTACAAAATGTCTTGGAGACACAGCCTGGATGAGGAAGAGAGGCGTTTCAGCAGGCTATGCATGAAGAAAACTGCTGTAATTACAGGTTACATAAATACAGGTAGCCTGACCTGTCAGACTTCATGTAATTCCTTAAAATGCCATATCCTCACAGGAAAAAGGTCTCTGACTGCCCTAAAAATCAGTTGCAATATTTGATTTCAAGCCTCTAGGCAGCAATGACAGCAGCATTTGAAGCAGCTCGATTGCAGTATTGCTGGTAGCCCGGCTCTTCAAACCTAAGATGGTCAGAAGAGGAGCTGATTTTCACACTTCCTTTCTCCCACTTTTCTTAGGGCAGAGCTTTGTACATAGCCAAGCAGTGAGGCTGCCCAGGGAAGTGGTGGTATCACTGTCCCTGGAAGTGCTCAAAAAACATGTAGATGAGGCACGTAGTGACATGGTTTCGTGGTGGACTTGGCAGTCTTGGGGTAACGGTTAAACTTGATGATCTTACAGATCTTTTCCAACCTAGTTGATTCTATGATTCTATGGCCTTTCAAGTCCCTTCTTACCCAAACCGTTCTGTGATTTTGTGATTACAGGCTTTTTACTTTATTTCTTTTTTCCTCCTATGAGTTTGTTTTCTTAAAATGTCTGGTATCTGTTCTTACAAATTTAACCCCACAATGTTGTGATACATATTTGTCCACATTTAACCCTTTTGTTTCTACATAGGAGTTCTGCTGGCAGAGAGGCAGGGAACTGTTAATGCCAAAATTCTTCCTCTACTTGGAAAGAGGCTGAATCACAGTAAAAAGTCCTGGATGCTGGACATATGTGGAACTTAATGAATTCATGTTTAATTTATTTAGATAGGCCTATATAGGCCTTTACTACCAGGTAAACGGTATCTGGAAGAAGGATGGATAGTAAAAACTTCCCTGGGACATTTAACAGCTGATGTTTCATAGGGTGTCAAGATGCCGAAGAAGCCACATTGCTACCCCCAAAGCTCCACTTTCTACAATGCATCGGCTCTGATGTGTTTTGACATCTGGGGTTTTTTTCCAGTTGTCCCCATCTTTTAAAGCTTGAAGCTATTTGCTTTCACTTAAAAAGGAAGAGGTCAGTGGCTGAAAAAACTAGGCAAAAACATTGTACTGAAATTGCATTCCTTTATGACAATTTTTAGATCTGTGCTAAAGCATCTACTGCAGAAAAAGGACAACTTTCCTCATATAACTATCAGAATCACCTAATACATTTTCAGGATGATGATACACTTAATTTTGTTCATAGAATCATAGAATAGTTAGGATTGGAAAGGACCTTAAGATCATCTAGTTCCAACCCCCTGCCATGGGCAGGGATGCCTCGCACTAAACCATATCACCCAAGGCTTCATCCAACCTGGTCTTGAACACTTCCAGGGATGGAGCATTCACAACCTCCCTGGGCAACCCATTCCAGTGCCTCACCACCCTAACAGTAAAGAATTTCGTCCTTATATCCAGTCTAAACTTCCACTGTTTAAGTTTTAACCCGTTACCCCTTGTCCTATCACTACAGTCCCTAATGAAGAGTCCCTCACCAGCATTCCTGTAGGCCCCCTTCAGATACTGGAAGGTTGCTATGACATCTCCACTCAGCCTTCTCTTCTCCAGGCTGAACAGCCCCAACTTTCTCAGCCTGTCTTCATATGGGAGGTGCTCCAGTCCCCTGATCATCCTCGTGGCCCTCCTCTGGACTTGTTCCAACAGTTCCACATCCTTTTTATGTTGAGGACACCAGAACTGCACACAGTACTCCAAGTGAGGTCTCACGAGAGCAGAGTAGAGGGGCAGGATCACCTCCTTTGACCTGCTGGTCATGCTGCTTTTGATGCAGCCCAGGATACAGTTGGCTTTCTGGGCTGTGAGTGCACACTGCTGGCTCATGTTCATTTTCTCACTGATCAACATCCCCAGGTCCTTCTCCGCAGGGCTGCACTGAATTTCCTTTTTGCCCAACCTGTAGCTGTGCCTGGGATTGCTCCAACCCAGGTGTAGGACCTTGCATTTGTCATGGTTAAACTTCAAGAGGTTGGCATCAGCCCACCTCACAAGTGAGTCAAGGTCCCTCTGGATGGCATTCCTTCCCTCTAGCGTATCAACCGAACCACACAGCTTGGTGTCATTGGCAAACTTGCTGAGGGCACACTCAATTCCACTGTCCATATCAGCCACAAAGATATTAAACAAGACCGGTCCCAACACTGATCCCTGAGCCCTATTACATGTGAGAATGTCTGCAAATAAGCGATCAATAAGAAATTACCATAATGTGCCTAAAATGCATTGGAAATAATAAAATTATTTAAGTTACTGTTACTTAGAGTTACAGCTTGGGCAGTGTGTTTGGGGGTGATTCTTTCCTCAGGACAAGCAAATAGAATTATCTGAAGAAAAGCTTATGTTCCAAGATAAGGATGCAACAATGAAGGCAGAAAAAGAAGAATGGATATTACCTTCAAAAGACATTTTGGAAGCAGGAAGGAATAAAGAAAAAAAAACTGCAAGGGAAGAAAGGAACACATGGATTTCTGTTGTCAGTAGAATGCTGCACAAATAATAAAATTTATTTTACTGCATTAAAGCAGTATCTCTGACTGCACAGTAATTCTCCCAAGTAAAATAAAAAAAAAGCATCTACTTTTCTTAATCTGAATTAATTTTTTTTGTGTTTAGAGGAAAATATGCAGCCTTTTTAGCTGCTGCTAAAGTGAGTCAGTCACAGTCAATCTCTAGAGATTCCCTCTGCCGCATAATCCCACTGCAGACTTGCTCAGGAACAGAAATCTTTGCATAAGAGCTGCAGCACAGTTATACTTTTCTATTTCTTTGATGAAAAGTTTAAAGAAATGTGCACAAACATCTGAACATAACCTTTCACTCACCTACATCTAGTAACTAATAGGCCATTTGTCACTGTTAACAGCTAATTGCACACCATTATAAAGAGATAACTAAATTATGTACAAGGCTTCAGTTTTAAATCTATTGGTTTACAAGTATGTGCCAAAGGAATATAAACTGTTTGCAAAAACTGAAGAGATGAGACCAGTTTTGAACCTTGCAAACACAGATTTCCCATTATAATTGTATATTTAGATAACCTTGATTCCAAAAGTCTGGGCTTCTCAAGTGTGTAAGAGAGGGTATATCTTCAAATGAGGGCAAATACAGAGGAGAGAAAAATAAGAAAAGGCTCTGGAACTGAAGCCTGGTTTCTAAAGTTTCAACGATCTGTGGTTGTAATAGCCAATACCCTTAAATACAAATTCCAGTCCAGGCTATTCTTGGTACTGTGTGAGTTGTAAGGTCTCTTTCCTAAGGTTTCTAATGTCTAATAATACATCTGATGTGACACTGCAGGCTTCTTTCAGGAAGCCAAAGTCTTTGTCTTCTGTCCCTCTGTTTATCTCATGAAACATGTGAACTCTGTATCACATACCACCCTTCACATTGATCAAATTTGGCTAAAATTAGCCAACAATTTCATGAGTTATTGGTTAGAAACCAGTAGATAGTTACATAGCATGACTGCACATATATTATTTCCTTGGTAAAATGCTAAAGAAATGTTGTACTTTTAATAACTTCTGAAAAAAACAATTTAATATTGCCTTTATTTCCCATGTGATTCATCTATTTTTAGCCCAGGACAAAACCATATCTGATTTATTTAGATTTAACGAGACTTTTTCTCAGAAGTAGAGGCTATCTCAGGATATCTGACCTGAGACAGAATTATGGACTGATCTGATTTTTGTGCTTCCAGTATACCTAACATCAAGTTTAATGCGCATATATGAAAAATGTGGATAGATTTTAATAAAAAAATATTTTGTCTGACAAGAAAAGGGATAGCATCTTTTTTGTGAGATTGCATAGGTAAATTATGAAAGATACACAAATCTAAATTTAGAGGTAGTTTGTTTCTTTACATTATAAAGAAGCTTATTCAAGCACAGTTAGTGAGAGGATTCCCAGACTTTCTTAGATGACTAAGAGGTTTTAAAGATGCCTTATGGAAGCCAACTGAAATTATAAGTAATTTATCAGACATGATATACCACTATAACTGTTTCATATATCTTTTAATAGCCAAACTGAAAAGTGTTTGTGATCAATCTTCAGAATATGACTTCTCTGTAAGGAGCATAGATTACCGTTTTTTTGTTACTCACATGAAAAGCTGTTAGGCATTTCAATATACTCTCCATTCAACATTCTGTATTTAGCTGTGGCCTATGCTGGGCAGTTAGCTGATCTGTCCCTCCCATGTCATCTACACACCAAGCAAATAGGTTTATGTGTTAGCAGCCATAATTCTTATGCCACTTCACACAGTCTTCTATTTGCTTTCCTACGCCCACCCCCAACGTATGATCCATTCATGTGGTTGCATGGTTTGTCCCTTGACTTGGAATATGTTCAGCTGTCTTCTTTCTTCACACATGTCTAGGTCTCAGACTCATATTTCCTCGGATTCAGACTCAGGCTTCATCATTCAGGCACTGCATTGTGAGTTGCAGTGGGCTCCATGCAGAAGAGAAGGCAATTCAGCATTGCTGCGATTCCCTAACTTCAAGCATATTTGTTGTTTTACTGATCTCAGTAAAAGCACGCAGAAAGTAGCCAAATGCAGTTCTGAATCAGAGCCATAGATAGTACGTTAATTAAATGAAAACTTAAATACTTTATAACAAAGTATTTAATTGCCATATTCCCCAAGGGGGACACATATCTTTGACAGTCACTCTTTTTACTCATTATCTGCCTACTTTCCTCTTTAAGGAGTTCCCACTATTCTATCAGCTGGAGCCAAAGTTATCTTCACATTCCAAAAGTCAATGAATGTAACAGGAAAACCTGCCTCAGAGCAGTAACCATAATGTGACATAATGTGAATGTAACTTGGCTGACATGGTTTAGTGTTTGGGTGACATGGTTTAGAGTGAGGTGTCTCTGCCCATGGCATGGGGGTTGGAACTAGATGATCTTGATGTCCTTTCCAGCCCTAACCATTCTATGATTCTATGTGACCTTTTTATCAATATACCCTCCTTCAAATATGCTATATATAATTGTAAACCTAGTGATGCTTGTACTGAATTCTCATCTACTTCAAGTTTTTATTCCTTTTTTTACTGGAAAGAAGAATGCTATGGGGAGAGAGAGAACTTTGAAAGGTTAAGAGTGTTTTTGAGGTTTGAAAAAATATATTACTCTGAACATTTGCTTTTTATGTGGAAAATAAGTGTTTTCAAATTTTGAGTTGTCAAAAATCCCTGTCATCAAGGACAGAAATTTCACTAATTAAATCCATACACTGTAACAATTGCATTAGTTAAAGATTCAAAAAGACCATGCATCTTCTCAGCTTTTCTCAGAACTTGTATTTTTTTCAAACACGCCATACTCAGTTTTTCCATGACTGTAATATTGTGCATGATGGCTCTTTCACTTCACTTTTAACTCTGACGCATTCTGCTTTTCACTCAGCTCCTTTGGTTCCCCAGGGAGTGTCAGAATGGGTGAGAGTCCCCTGACAGTACCCAGTACTTTAGTTCCCATGTACCTCATAACAAGCAAACAGCAAAGTAACAGATGATGGAGGTGGAAACAGGGCTCCCTGAGAATTAACAACGGAAAAAGCACCTACTTTAAGACAAACCAATTGGAGAACTGATTGCTGAGAAAGGAGCAAGAGGTGCAACAAATAAATCAGTAAGGAGATCAGACACTGACATGAAGGAGAGGTAGAAAGTGGCTGAGCTGGCTGTTGAATTGGTGTTTGGAGGATGGAGTTAAATGCCCTTGTATTCAGCTTTAAATTAGTATTTGAAAAAATGAGATCAAAGCTAAATATTGATCCAAAGCCAAATGTCCATATCCACTGTGTTTATCAATGTGTAAATGTTTTAGACAGTATAGCAACAAGCTTCTGAAAAATGCTTACTAGAGAATGATAGATAGGCTGGCTCAATACTGTTCTCACTTTTGCACTATGCACTCTGGTCAAATATTCAGGAGAAAATGTAAACCCTAGTCTGGCAATCTTTCTTCCCATGAAGTTCATAACACACATTTAAGCATCAGGACAAATCACTCTAGAATATAAATGATATAGATACATTAAAAAGTTTGGCTTGCATTTTAGTTTAATTTTAAATAATCATTTGATACACATGGAGTGATCAAAAATATCCCAAACCACTATTATATTACATTCTCTTTTAGTTGATACCCTCTCTCCACTGATTTAAAAAAAAAAAAAACCCAAATCACTAAAAAAGAGACATTTATCTTGAAATGTCAAATTTCAATAGTAAGGACTAATTTATGCCTACAATATAATATACAAAATATAGTTGGGAATTCAATTCAAATGCTCTTACAGTGCCATCTGCTGAAAAGCAGCTAAGGCTACATAGCATTTGGCAATTCATTCTTGCTAGGATACCTGTAAATTTTTGGTGCATCCTTGGTATTTTTCAGTCTTTTATGCCCTAGAATATCACAACAGAAAATCTGTAGCCATAGTACAGGAGGAGCTCTAAGCACTGCATTTACACATATTGTTACATATATGGTATCACTGAAAGGTAAACATGTGCCTAACCTAAAATAAGAGAATGGTAGGATGCTTAAGGTCTAAATAGTTTTTTTAGCTCAAGGGCTAGATACCAGCATCAAGTTTTTTATTCTTTATCAAGTTGTCTCTGAGAAAGCAACCTAAATTTAATAAAGGTTATTATATTTAAGAAAAAATAAGCTGGTATGTGTTGGCCAATAAATTTTTTAATTTACTTCCATTCCTGTATCTAGAAATTCTTCTCAAGCATGTGAAAAATTCCTTTAGAATGAACAAGACAGACTGCATGGATTAAGGTAGGCTTTTTTCTGAATTTGGGCCATGTGATGACAACCCCTTTGTCTGAACTCAAAGATGATTTTTTGTCTTGTTCTTTTTTTTGTTTTAATCAGCAATTGATCTGAGTTTCAAATTGATTCCTACTTACAGCTGAATATTCTTGTGCTTCTTGCTGTGTTAATGACTACTCATCCTTCATTGGTTTTGTATTTGTTTATAAATTTCTCTGGCTTCTCAGTCTGCAGTGAATCAGATTTTCAACAGATCACACCTAAGATCTGGTCAATAAGCAATAAGATTGTACATGCATCTCCACTAAAGACACAGTGATATTTTTCTGTACTTACAGATGTACGGAATCCTGACAGTGAAAATCAGATTATATCTTCCCTCATCAGCCTCAAGTGATGTTTGAATTTGCATTGTACTGTCATTATCCTCCTGTTTGAAAAGTTTGCAGTGACAATTTTGGGAAGTGATAAAAGCTATTCCAGTAATTAATCAGAAGATTCACACTGTCACGGTGGACATTTCATAAATAACCAAGAGGCCAAAATTCCTTTTCATAGATTCTTCCATTAATAATTTAGACTTGTAAAAGCAAAATCAATCAGTAACTCACTGAAAGAGAAAAAGACTGAATTTCAATTAACTCTGTCAACCAACATGACTAATTCTACCCACAGTTCTACTGATGTAGGACACGCACAAGTTTTGTTCATTAGTCCTGAGCACTGTTTCAGGATCTGTCAAGAGACAACATTCAAAGGTACTTATGTAATTTTTTTACTTGCAAGCAATATTAGGTGTGAATTGACGAAGCTAAGCAAAAATTACAGAGTCATGGATTTAAACTTGTGTCCTCCTACTTTGCTTTTTCAGAGTTTAAATTCATATATAACTGGATTCAGAGACCTGAGCTAATCTTCCTAAACTCTTCTCATGATTTACTGAAGTAGGGTATGCTTACTCCAGAGGGTAAGTCAAATTTCAACTCTATTTCTGCCCCATGCTCTGTTAAGATGCTCTTTCCCTCTTCTTTCTTCCCTGTTTCTTCACTTTGGAAGAAATACAGGTAGATTAGCTTCTGAAGGTTAATATTAGGCTCTGTGAATGCACCTTGAAATTCCTTTCCTTGTGCTGTTCTCTGTTTAAAGCTTTAGTAAAGAGCATAATGATAAAACAGCACTTAATAAGGTACAAAGAAAGTCTGGGGTAAATGCTCCTTACTTGTCTCGTTTCAGACTCTTTCAGTAGCTACTAACTTCCATATTGAAAAAAAATCACAACATAAAAAAACCTTGGGGCAAGATATTCAAATAATGTACATAAGTATGTGGATGGTTTTGAAAAATCTGACAGATGCCTGTGTTTGTAAGCACCTACTGAGTCAGGAATTTGAATTCAGTTTTCATAAAATTGTGTTCTAAATCAAGAAGAAATACTGTGCATTTTGCTGAACATAACACTGTCTTCAATACATAGAAAGACATCAGCAAAGGGACTTCAGGTCATATTAATCTGTTTACTGAAGATAGTGGGTATACCAGGGGTTCTACTTGTTAAAGTTTTTAATGAGGTTGCTCTGTTAACCATACCCTAGAAGAAGACTGACTGACTTATAAGAAAGAAGTTAGTTGACAACTGCTGCATATTCTGCAGGGTTTTTAAAGACTGTAAACTGACTATACAGTTGCAGCCAGCTTGATCCTGTTATCTTTCTCTGCTTGCAAAAATGGATTGTTTCCAATGGGCTTAATTTTGAAAAAATGCCCTAACTTTTGTATTGTTGTTACAATAATAGTAACAAGAGTAAGCTTGGCTGCCTATTTTGCCTCAGAGAAATGATAGAATTATAAATGCAGCTGATTGATGGAGAAAAAGCAGCATTATTCCAATGAACTCTGAAATCTCCCAGAACACTGCAGTATTTACAGAGAAAAAAATAACAGATGCAAATACTTCCTGAGTGTAACCATTGCTTAGCATGGTATCAGAGCCTTATAATTTGTTTTAATTTAGACTCAGTAACTTTCATACCGTTTTAGGGCAAGATCTAAAGTCTACTAAAATTCCTTGGACCAGCTGATGTTCTACTCAAGTAATACTCTATAATGAGCAAAAAGATCAGTATTTGTTTGTGGGTTACAGAACAACTACAAATTTTGATTTTGGGTGCCCACTGTGAGGTACTTCAGAAGATTTTGATTTTCACCTAGTAATCATCTTTGAAGAAAAGATGGTCAGGCTACTAAATTATTGGTTTGAGATGTAACAGACCTGAGTTTAAAGTTGTTTTCTGGTGCCTGGTTCATTTGTTCGGGTCATATACAACAAATGTGCTACTTAATTATTGTAAAATTCTTTGACTCCAAAGCATGGAGGCAGATGAGGAATTTGATGTTTCTTACAAATAACTACTCATATATACTGCAGAGAAAGATGTAAACCTTTGAATAAAAAGTTCTTTAGTGGATATATTTCTGTGTGCATTGAAGGTCAGTATGGACCATAGAATGCTTTGAATTGAAAGGCACCTTAAAAGGTAGCTAGTCCAACCCTCCTGCAATGAGCAGGGACATCAGGTTGCTCAAAGTCCCATTCAACCTGACCTTGATTTTTTCCAGGGATGGGGCATCTACAGCCTCTCTGGGCAACCTGTTCCAGTGTTTCACCACCTTCATCATAAAAATGTTCATCCTTCTACCTAGTTTAAACCTACCCTCTTTTACTTCAAAACCACTACCCATTGTCCTGTCACTAAGGACCTGCTAAAAATCCTATCCACTTCTTTCTTATAAGCCTTCTATAAGTATTGAGAGGCCAATATAAAGTCTCACAGAGCCTTCTCTTCTGCAAGCTGAACAACTTCAACTCTCTGTCTTTTCTCATCAAAGAGGTATTCCATCCCTCTGGTCATTTTTGTGGCCCTCCTCTGGACCCAGTGCAGCACATCCATATTTTCCTGCCTGAAGATTCCAGACCTGGATGCAGTAATCCAGGTATGGTCTCACCAGAGCAGAGTAGAGGAGCAGAATAACCTCCCTCAACATTCTCACCACTCTTTTGCTGCTGCAGCCCAGGATACAGTTAGCTCTCGGCTAAGAGGACACATTGCCAGTTCATTTACAGTTTTTCACCCACCAGGATCCCCAAGTCCTTTCAGTCCTGCAGGGCTTTTCTCATCCCTTTGGGTTGCCCCTACCCATGTGCAGGACCTTGCCCTTGGCCTCATGTTCACATTATGAAGTTCACATGGGCCCGCTTTGGGCATTATTAGGTATCACTGATATCTTTGGTCATCACTAGCCTCAAATGTTAACAGATGTTGTGGTTTAAACCCTACTTGCAACTATGTACCATGTGAGCACTCATTCACTTTCCCCTGCCCCCATGGGATGGGGAAGAGAATCAGAAAATGTAAAATCCATGGGTTGAGAAAAGAACAGTTAAATAACTGAAATAAAGGAAAATATAATAATAATAATAACAATAACAATAATAGTAATAGTAGTAGTAATGAAAACGAGAGAGAAAGAGAGAGGAATAACACCCCCCACACAAGAAAAACTGTGATACACAATACAATTGCTCACCATGCACTGACTGATGCCCAGCTGGTCCTCGAGCAGATTGGCACCTCCCAGCCTACTCCTTCTAGTTCATATACTGAGCATGGCATTCTAAGATGTGGAATATCCCTTTGACTAGTTTGGGCCACCTGTCCTGTTTCTGCTTCCTCCCAGCTTCTTGTGTACCTCGTCTTTGGCAGAGCATGGGAAACTGCTTGAGTTGGTAGAGCATGGGAAAGTCCTTGACTTAGGGTAAGTACTACTTAGCAACAACTAAAACATCAATGTGTTATTAGCATTATTTCCATACTAAATCAAAAAATCAGCACTATACCAGCTACTAAGAAGAAAATTAACTCTATCCCAACCAAAACTAGGACAATAGGTAATGGATATGCAACTGTACTTCTACAGCACAATCTATAAGAAGGTAGCAACAAAATCTTTGATTTTAAGTCACATTAGAATTTACTGTTCCATAAACTGAACATTATTGAGGTATTCTTTTAAGAAGTGCCATGGAGATACTCTCCTGGAAATTTACAAGCCATGTCAGCTTTGTTTTGATAGCATATAGGTTTCCTGAATAAACAAGTAATTTCTTTGTTATTTTTGGAAGTGCATGTAGTGCTTCTACACACCATACCAGAGCCCAGGCATTGTTTACATGTACTCCGCCAGCTGCCTTCAAGACACTCAATGTTCTTACAGTTGTCAGTCAGCTCCTGCCCTAAATTGCATATTTACAACCCTAATGGCTTCAGGGAGATGAAAACTTGGGGTTGAAACCTCCCTTGCCACTTTTGAAAGAGGCTGCTTTTAATCCCTATCTTGGAATTTCAGGCACTTGCACTCCATCCGGCAGTTTTAGAAAAAACACTCAGCTCAGTTCATCAAAATGTCATCCTCCCCTCAATGTTTTGGACTACAGGTTACTAGAAGTCAGGGAAACAGTGTGCTTAAAAAATCACTTTATAGTTCCCCAAATTGCACTTCCTAAGAAATACTTTAGAAATTAAAACTCCATTACTGAATATCACAACCACTGGGACTTCCTAGAGATGTGCAGAAGAATCAGTAGAAGAAAGTGGGAAATACCCCTTCATATTGGGGTTCTGCAGGACACTGCCTGCTGTGCCACAAAGGCAGTGCAGCAGGTCAGAGAGATTTAAAAGCACAGACAAAATGTACTTGTTGTGCCTACTTAGAAGGTACAGTGTATCCTCTTTTAAAAAAGGCAATAATATGTTCAGAAAAATGTGTGCAAAACAAGGACATTGTGTAGATGTGTAAGATCTGAACATCTGTCACTTCTGCAACTACTCTTGTCACACCATTGTCCCTCCATCTTTTCCCTTCCTTTTTCTTGCTCTTACCTGCCTTTCCAGAGAGACTGGCGCTCCAATATATTTTTAAAACTTAACACAATAGGACAAATAGATAAGCTCTAAGGTAGACTCTTCCTTGATCATGTACCCAAGTCTGTGTATCCTTGTGCTAACTGGAGGGTTTTGTTTAAAGATAATATTACTCCAACTTGATAGGGAGGAGTTGCGGATAATTGGCAGAAGCAGGTGAAATGGAAATTTTTACAACCTAGCTTGAGGCTCATTTACATCTCTGTTGTGAATACAGATCAGATTTATTACAATTATTAGTTGATAGAGATTTACACCAAACTGCTGAATAAGATGTATCTGAGGAACTCAGACCATTACTCTGGCAGTGCTGTTGGGGATGTTACTGGCCTGGAATTCAGATGGGTTTTGGGAAGTGTCAATGGCTCCTCATCACACAAAGTGTGAATAGACAAAGGACCCCTGTTTGGAAAGGCATATATAAGGCATATATATACAAGAGGAACACTAAGTCTGTGGTTTGGTATATTACTTGAAGTCTGTGAATTTTTATAAACAGAATTTAACTAAGAGAGTACATGGAATTTGGTTTTAAAATTAGCTCTCGATCTTCAAATTGAGCTCTCTGCTAAGGCACTAAATAAATTGCTGCTTCTCTTTATCATCATAGATGTAATTAGAAGCAGATTTAAAGGCACAATTGTGACTTCAGCCCCACTTACTGACTTGTTCCAAGTTCTCTTGTACTGGCTTCAGCGCAACTATATAGCATTTCATTGGTAATAACGTACTTAAATATTCTGCAGAAGCAAGAATTCAACTTCAGTTGCATTAGCTGCATTTAGAGATGACAAAGCCAGATTCCTTCCTAAATTATGGAGTATGTAACCTCAATTTAGATATGCAGTTTTAGCAGTAAAAAAAAGAAAAGGGATTGGGGGTGGAGGTCAATGTGTTTGTTAAAATAAGACGGATGTGGTCTGTCTAATTCTAGCTCCTAAACAAGGAATATCAATTTGGCATGTTTGTATATGAAATTTCAAGGTAAAACATGGTTAGCAAAACATGGGCATATTAAGAAAGTCCTGCATTTTACACTATGCTTTATTCTCTGTATTAAGCTAGAGATGCATATCACAGAAAGGAAGAGGTAAGATCTGGTTATTACTAGCTGATGAGACTGAATTGGAATGATAGGTCTATATAGCAAGCTTTAACAACTTGTTGCCAAAATTCTAAATTAACAAAATTAATAAAAATAATAATCCTAGAGCCTTTGAAAATGTGTTTTGCACTTCTTTTTGTCAGAATTGTATTTCAGTGTATTGACCAGCTCCTCATATATTTTCATCATAGCAATACTTAGCACTGCCTTAAGAGTTTATATTTTCCTGGCTGTGTGCAAACAATTACCAATGTGCATCCATACTGACACAAATTAGGCCCACATACAGCGTTATCACGCACATACAATTTCTGTCATTTAATCTCTGTCATAGATGACAACTCTGGAATTCTCTGCCTCTCTAAATCTGCACTTCTCATTGAATTTAAATGGTTTTCAAAACTATAAATAACTGCATCAACCCTGAATATTGCATTCAATTACTTTGAGTTTGCTGCTATTCACATAGCATTCATGCTGGTCTTTCTTGCTGTTTGAATTAGCAAACCTCCACTTTCTAAAACAACACTCTATATTCATGATTAACAGCTCAATTTGAGGTTGAATTTTTTAAGCTTTTTCTCTGACTTCTTAAAAAGGTACAGCTGGTGATAGGTAGCTACAGCTCAACCATTGTTAGAATCATAGAATGGTTAGGGCTGGAAAGGACATCAAGATCATCTAGTTCCAACCCCCGTGCCATGGGCAGAGACACCTCACTCTAAACCATGTCACCCAAACACTAAACCATGTCACCCAAACACTAAACCATGTCAGCCAAGTTACATTCACATTATGTCACATTATGGTTACTGCTCTGAGGCAGGTTTTCCTGTTACATTCATTGACTTTTGGAATGTGAAGATAACTTTGGCTCCAGCTGATAGAATAGTGGGAACTCCTTAAAGAGGAAAGTAGGCAGATAATGAGTAAAAAGAGTGACTGTCAAAGATGTGTGTCCCCCTTGGGGAATATGGCAATTAAATACTTTGTTGTAAAGTATTTAAGTTTTCATTTAATTAACGTACTATCTATGGCTCTGATTCAGAACTGCATTTGGCTACTTTCTGCGTGCTTTTACTGAGATCAGTAAAACAACAAATATGCTTGAAGTTAGGGAATCGCAGCAATGCTGAATTGCCTTCTCTTCTGCATGGAGCCCACTGCAACTCACAATGCAGTGCCTGAATGATGAAGCCTGAGTCTGAATCCGAGGAAATATGAGTCTGAGACCTAGACATTTGTGAAGAAAGAAGACAGCTGAACATATTCCAAGTCAAGGGACAAACCATGCAACCACATGAATGGATCATATGTTGGGGGTGCGCGTAGGAAAGCAAATAGAAGACTGTGTGAAGTGGCATAAGAATTATGGCTGCTAACACATAAACCTATTTGCTTGGTGTGTAGATGACATGGGAGGGACAGATCAGCTAACTGCCCAGCATAGGCCACAGCTAAATACAGAATGTTGAATGGAGAGTATATTGAAATGCCTAACAGCTTTTCATGTGAGTAACAAAAAAAAACGGTAATCTATGCTCCTTACAGAGAAGTCATATTCTGAAGATTGATCACAAACACTCAATGCTCTGTCCAACCTGTCCTTGAACACTGCCAGGGATGGAGCATTCACAACCTCCCTGGGCAACCCATTCCAGTGCCTCACCACCCTTACAGTAAAGAATTTCTTCCTTATATCCAATCTAAACTTCCACTGTTTAAGTTTTAACCCGTTACCCCTTGTCCTATCACTACAGTCCCTAATGAATAGTCCCTCCCCAGCATCCCTGTAGACCCCTTTCAGATACTGGAAGGCTGCTATGAGGTCTCCACGCAGCCTTCTCTTCTCCAGGCTGAACAGCTCCAACTTTCTCAGCCTGTCTTCATACGGGAGGTGCTCCAGTCCCCTGATCATCCTCATGGCCCTCCTCTGGACTTGTTCTGACAGTTCCATGTCCTTTTATGTTGAGGACACCAGAACTGCACACAATACTCCAAGTGAGGTCTCACAAGATCAGAGTAGAGGGGCAGGATCACCTCCTTTGACCTGTTGGTCATGCTCCTTTTGATGCAGCCCAGGATACGGTTGGTTTTCTGGGCTGTAAGCGCACACTGCTGGCTCATGTTCATTTTCTCATTGACTAACACCCCCAAGTCCTTCTCCGCAGAACTACCATGAATTTCCTTTTTGCCCAACCTATAGCTGTGCCTGGGATTGCTCCAACCCAGGTGTAGGACCTTGCACTTGGCATGGTTAAACTTCATAAGGGTGGCATCAGCCCACCTCATAAGTGTATCGAGGTCCCTCTGAATGGCATTCTTTCCCTCCAGCACATCAACAGAACCACACAGCTTGGTGTCATCAGCATACTTGCTGAGGGCGCACTCAATCCCACTGTCCATGTTACTGACAAAGATGTTAAACAAGACCAGTCCCTGAGGGACACCACTCGTTACTGGTCTCCAGTCTGACATTGAGCCATTGACCACAACTCTTTGCATGCTGCTATCCAGCCAGTTCTTTATCCATTGAAATTCTTTCAAATAAAACTTCATTTGTAGTGAGTATAGTTACAATGGAGTTTGAACAGAAATAGTTGGTCTGTTTTGCAGAGCACAAACTGAAATACAGCACAGAATTATAGTGAGAATAATAACATTTTATTACAAGCAGATAGCGCATGTAGGTGCCCAGTAAGAGAGGGTCAGGCTGTGAAATCTCATTTCAGGCAGCCACTACTCCACACTGGCAGCAAATCTGGATTCACTAGTTCTGCCTGCAATGCTGTTTTGGAGTGGCCCCAACTAAGGACCAGAGATGAATTTTCTGTTTTATCTCTGGCTGTAGCAAAAGCCTCAGTACTGGCTCTAGGTAAACCCTGCAAGGAAACCTCTAGTTCTGATTGTGACACAGTACACAAGGAAAGGTGCATCTCACCACCATGGGCTACATGTTACACCCTGCTCTGGGCAAAAAATCTCCATCTAGCCCCTCTCGGCTAACAGTGTGTTCCAGACACTCAGCAGCCATGATTATGGGATTGGAATGCTGCCTAGCATCTCCTCACTGATAAATGCTGCAGAAGCCTGTGGGATTTAGTCTTACGATAAGTTTAGACTGCTCATAAGGCAGTATAAATATGCAGAGACTATTCTTCCTTGTGGCTTGTGTTTCAGGCCATTAAGGACAGCCTGAGCATCTCTTTTGACAGAAAATTAAGTGCTCCTTAATATTAGATTCACAGTTCAGATCTTAATAGGTATTGGAGAAAGATAAGATCAAGATCAGACAAACTAGAGGCTAATGTTAGTTCACGTCAGCATAGGCAATTCTATTAAGGAACACAGACATGCTGGAAAGAACTATGAAGACCCATCCAGATCTATTATCTGGAAAGCACCCGCAACGTTCATTTAAAGCTGGCCAATGGAATAAGAACGTCTGTACAATAATGTTGAGAATATATGGCTTGCCCAGAAACTCAACACATTGCCATTCCTCCCTGCAAAGAAAATGGTTTGACTTCAAAAGCAGGGGAATATTTCAAAATAATATTGAAATTACTAAAGAACTATATATTTACACTCACTGGTAGGTCTTATAAAAAACAAAGGTGCAGCTAGAGTGAAACACAGAGATTGGCTTTCCAAGGTTTCTTTGCTTTCTTCTTTTCCTCACCAATGCTTTGTGCATAGATTTGGCTCTTGTTAGAGGTGACCATGTCCGTGATGGTCCACTGTGGTTAGGACAAATAAAGCCACATCTACTTCAGAGGAGGAAAAGTTATAAAATAAAACCCTACTGTGACTGAGGGAGAAAGAAGAGAGATCTTTGAGCTCTGTTCACTTTTCATTGCCTAGTTTATTTGGGTGAAAATTTTACAGTTGCTGCTTAAAGGTATAACTTGGCTTGTTAATGAGGAGAAATATGCACAGACCATGTACTATCCATGTTCCGCTTCAGATCTTTTCCAGTGTGGCTCAAACCTGGCTCTTCTTCATTTCAGTAAAGTTCATCTCCTCACAGAGATGGGCAAACATGGACCAACTTAAAAAAATTTCCTTTTACTCTAAACCAGAAACAAAATCAAATAAATGTGCTATGAGAAGAATGCTTCTCAAGGCGCCATGCCCATAATGATTTATAAACAACTGTCCAATCTAAGCCAAGTGTGCTATGTGTCTACTAAAAATATTTACAAGATACCCTTCCTGTTGCAGTAATTAAACATGCATGAATGGAAAATAACAAACACACAGAAATGGCCATACTTGCCCAATATGATTTATAATAACGGAGAGTTACATTTAATAAGTAAAATAGGCTACTGTGGTGACAGTGGGGCAAGAACATAAAATCCACAAAAAATAATGTGCTATGCTAAAAAGTACCAGAAAACTTAAGTCTGAAGGGCAGAAAATAATGATGAATAATACCCGAATAAGAACATAAAATATTGGTGAGCAAGAGACTACAAACGCTCAAGGCTGCATGAACAGCATGATTATTCACAGTGATTACTGATTCTTCTTATAAATCTTCACAATGCCAGAAGCATTTAATTTCTTCCTAAAAACCAGCAGAGCATTGCACAGGAAGAGTGATGCGCCAGCTTCTTATCTAGAGTGAATGGGAGGTGAAGTTCTGTACCACTTTCCGAAATTTACCCTGCAGGAACTGCATCACATGTATAATTAAGCTGTGCAGAATTTTTTTCTCCAGTATAAACTTTAAGGAATAGTAGGAAGGAATACTAAAAACTCAAAAAAAATCATGTTTTTTCCCACAATATCAGGTTTGTTTTAAAAAGTGGAGCTCTCTTATTCACAGACTCTTTAATGAAGTGCTATTCTTTCCTGCTAAATGGAAAAATTTGACTAGAAATAAAAAAACCCCAAAAAATTTCTATTCCAGAATACAATGTAATCTTTTATTTCGTCTTAGCATGCAATATTAAAAAAAAATTGCATTTTTTTTTTAGTACAGACTTGTGTGAAATATGAATCAGCAAGACAAACTTCTAATGGCTGAGGTATTGTTAAAGACAGAAAAAACAAACTTGGTAAGGTCTCAGAGTTATGTGTTTATATAGATAGTTATAAATATTATTATATATTTGTCATGTACTGATGCAATAGTTCTGACTTACACAATCAAAATCTTTGAAATTACATGGCCAAGAGACATTTATACCTCTCAAAGATTTCCAGTTGCTTTGGTTTTTTTTGTATCTCTCCCTTTAACAAGTGTACATAAGAAATTTGGGGTTAAAGGATTAACAACAGAGGAAAGACAAATACGTCTCTACAAGACAAAATGATTCTCATATTGTTTCACCTTCCCTCCCTGAGCTTTGTCAATGTTGCTACAGACACACCATTTAATCATTTTTATTATTCCAGTAAAATATTTACCTAGATTAAATGTAAACTGTTGTAACATTCTGAATATGACAACACAGTGTCCATTTAAATCCTGTGAGGATTTTTTTTCATACTTAAAGTCTTCAGTTCCTAATTTCACTAAATTTGTCTGATTAGACAAATTAGGACCAGGATCCCTCCAGCTTTCAAGTTGGAAGCCTAAAAAAGATCTTGAAAATTCCCACCTTCCAAACTCAGAATAACCTTTTATTTTTGCCTTTGTGTGTGTGTGATTAATAGCAGCACAATGGTTTAGCAGAAGTGAATACCTGTCCAGATACCTTTTTAAATATTACACAGCAGAAAGTTTGTGGAAAAAACTGTTGCAATGGTAGAAGTTTTGGTACTGCAGAGATTGATGCCACTTGCAGCCTGGAGGTAGATGTGTTGGTTCTACATTTCACTTTCAATTGAAAGGAAGCTAAAGCTTAAATCAGTTTCATTTCTCCCATCTTCCTCCTGAGCACAATTTCAAACAGATTTGGTATTTGTTTTCACTTCAGAGAGAGAGAGAGAAAGATACTTTTGATGTATTGCTGTTTCGAGCAGTGCTTTCCAGCTTGTGGGTCACAGTCCAGTAAGGAATGACAGAGATAAGGAACAAAGCTGAGCTTACCCAACTTTGCCAAGCTCATTAGTTCCACCCACAGTCAAAGCCAGGGTTGCTGAGAGAAGGCAGCACTGGTATCCCATGGTGTAGCCCAGAGAGGTGCAGAAGTGGCAGATGTCAGAAGAAAGTGAGGAGGCAGCACTGAGAGGAAGCAGTGCTTGGGATGTGGGGGTGTCAGCCCAAGAAGGCAGTGCCATGGGTTGAGCAAGGCTTGCCAGAGAGTGCAGGAAACTCAGCATGAGGCAAAGGAGACTCTAGCAGGGGCTAGAGGAAACTAGCAGGAAGCAGAAGGACTGAGACCTTTCTAACTGTGGTTGGCAATCGCCATCAGTTATTCATATGGAATATGGAAATTAAAAGGTTAAAACTTATTCCACATTCAGGCAGAAGGACTTTACCTGCTCTTTAACTTCCCATCATTACAGTGTTGCACTTGAACAGTCTAATGCAGAATAGCTATCTTTCACTGTGAATGGTACATCCTTGGGAAGAATTTTATTTTCAGAGATGCTGTGTTTCAAGTTCCCAAACCAGCTCCAATATATGGATGCAGAGCTGGTTCAAGTAAATAGGTACCATCTGCACAGGTTTTTCCAGGGCATGCTCCAGCTTTAAATGAATTTTTGAAAGCATTTTTAGCCTGCTCCAAATACAAATTTTGGAAGTTTTATTCTGTGTTGCTTGGCTTAATTTTGATGGTCATGCTGCTTTACTAGTTCACTAGAGTTACATAAAATAATAATAAGGCATAACAAATGAAAAAAAAGTGTTTCAAACAATATCCTATGGATTTAATACAGTGGTATGAAAACCTGTGGCTTAGAATTTCCCTAAAAGGGTGCATTTTTCCATGAATTGAAAAGTTGGTGTCGTGGTTTAAACCAAGTCCGCACAGCTCGTTACTCATTCCCCTCCCCCTTGCTCCCCCAACTCCCGGAGAGTTAGGAAGGAGAATCCAAAGAATGTAGCCCCCACGGGTTGAGATAAGAACAGTTTAATAACTAAGGTATAACACAAATCACTATTGCTACTACTACTGCAAATAATAATGATAAAGGAAATAATAAGTGAAGAGAATACAACACCTCACCAGACACCGACCCATAACTCACCCCACCCTGCCCGACCAAGCACCGACTGATACCTCCACCATCCCCCAGGAGCTCCAGCCCTTCCAGGTCTCTCCCGGTTACATCCTGGGCATCACGTGCTATGGAATACCTCTTTGGCTAGCCTGGGTCAAGTGCCCTGTTTCTCCTTCCTCCCGGCCTCCCCTCCTCCCTGGCATGAGCTCAGAAAAAAGCCTTGAACAAACCAAACATTTGAGCAGTAACTCAAAACGTGCTCGCTATCAGCAACCGTTCTCAGCCTGAAAGTCAAAACACAGCACTGCACCAGCTACCAAGGAGGAGAAAAATGACTGCTACTGCTCAAACCAGGTCAGTTGGCTTCCCCAAGAGATTGCTAACTGAAAACTACAAAATGTCCCATTTCAGAGTGCACACACAGTGGAAAAAATACAGACATGGCAAAATAGGTTGATTCAACAAACTGAAATAAATATGTGTCAGGTGTGCCAGGACACATAATAGGTGCAGTATCAAAAAGAAACTCTTCAGCTAACCATATTTTATCAGACTTTGGAAAGAATGCACTTAAATTATCCAGCTTATTTAATATTTCATGTACATGCTATGCATCAGCTTAAGTTCCATATACATAATTGTATTTTACCTTGTAACAACTGAATGAGGAAGTTTTAGATAGATCTTCTAGAAAATTCTTTTACAAAACCCTTGGGGAAAAAAAAAATCTTTTTTTTCCTTCAAAAAGAAACACAGTAAAACTTGGAATATTCAGATTTCATCAAGACTTACAAAATATAATTCATTAGTCATTGAAACTCACAATCTAATATTGAATTAAAATATAGGTCCCAACACCAGTGCTGGTTTCTAAGACAAAGGATGTAACAAAATACTTCTGTATGCAGACCAGTTCCATAGGAACACACAGATTCTGTTTGTGTTCTTTGAGGTTCGGAACTAGAACTAATCCCCCTCAGTAAGTTTTTCAAATATCTAGGACTAATTGAAAGCATATATATATATGTGAAAGCTCTGAGATTGAGTGCCCAATCAGAACTGCAAAGTGTTAGGTAGGCTACAGTCTCCTGTGCTATGTTCAATGTATCTACCATCTATGCCCTTTGTATATGCTCCCATAGCGTTCACAATATTAAACAAAACCCACAAGAAAAACAACTGGCCTAGAAGATAAAAATAGCAAAACCAATGAAATGGATTGATAAAGATTGTGGCAGAAAGGTTTCAGTCTGGTATACAGCAACATATAAAAATAATAGGCTGACTTCAGAGTATGTCAAAGTATCAGAGCTGAGAGGTGAAACAACTGCAAGACTGATGACAGGAGAAACCCTGGAAAAGGCTGAGTTTGTAATCAGTGCTTCAAAGAGAGGAAAGCAGGAATCAAGGGGGAATTTCCCTCTGCTTTTCAAAATAATAAGTGTGATAAAAACAAAGACTGAGCTGCAACAAGAAAATTAATCCCTTCATAAACCTGAGGGAAAGATAAGGTCCACAACAGAGGTCAGTGTATCTGAGTGCCCCCAAACCACATCTGGTCTATAATACACAGTCTGCACTATAAACCCTCTTACCATTGGGAAAATGGTAATAGACACAATTATTTGTTCTGACAAGTCTTGCATTTGCTGTCATGTCAGCATAGGTCTGACATGAGGAACTTTACAGGCTCATTCTTCAAAGATGAGTGAAATGATGTCACTTTGGCTCAAGGCTGCTCTATTGATACGTATTCTATTCATGCTGACACAGTTTAGTTCCAGTCCTATATCTGGTATTTACCTACAAGTCAGTATGTGAGCTTAACTCAGTAACTCAGTTTTTCTTCCAATTTGATTATTTCTAGTGATTTAAGCAAAACAAGTAGGTAATGAGAAGAGGTTCCACAATCCACATAATGGTACAAGTATCTCCTTTTCTTGAGCTCATTGTTAAGGGATAATTCTAGGGAAAAAAAAAGAAAATAAAGCATTTTTTTCTTGGTTAATTTAAAAACTCTTTTCGTTTTTCTTTTTTTTCTTTCTCTCTTCCTTTGGTTTTCATCAGCATAAGTACCAATTAAGTTAGGTGTGATATCAAATGTAAAAATTTTTCACTGGGAAAAAAAACAGAAAACTATTATCTTCCATTAAGTATTTTTTTAATGTTTTTAAACTGTAAACCTCTACAGAAATAGAATATTTCAAAAACAAGAAAAAATGTTCCTATGGAAAACCATATTTATCAAGTGCAGCACTTCAGACTAACTACAGGTGCCAATCAACTGCAGTAAAAAATAGGCCCTGACAGGGTGGCTCAAAGCAACTTTATCTGGGGACCAAGTGGGTCTCAAAATTGCACGTGAGTATTTAGAGCCTCACACAGCAGGCTTCAATTAATGATTTTATTCTCCCTATTGTAATTTTTCCTTGCTTTATAAGTAGGCTACATTCTTGATGCATCATTCAGCTGGCCTCAGCCCAGCTTGACAGTTTGCTGTCTTTATCATCTTTTCTCTGCAATTTCTAATTGACTGTAATTTTTGTTTTCTTCTTCCTCTCTCTTGCTTGTATCATTATTCCCTTTTTCCAGTGCAGGACATTTATTATTACCCTTTTATTTTTGAACAATCCCTCCTGAATGCATATTAGATGGGTTTTGATCCTCACATTTTCTTTTTTTTCTGAGATTACTGTCTCTTTAGTCACTGTCCACTTTCAGACATATCCTTAGTAGACATAATCTGCAGAACTCCATGGCCTTTGCTGGAATCACTCCACAGAGAATCTGCCTTAAAATCTAAAGATGCTGCTTGTGTTATACCTCAAGAGTAGCATCATTACTTTCTCTCTTCAGTTTAAAATCTGGTCTTTAAAGAAAAGGATCCATTACCCCAGTGTAGTAATATAGTATTTTTAATAAGCTATATATACTTTTTAAAAATTAAATGGTTTTTACAAAATCTTTTTGGTTCCACTCCCTTAGGTTGTCACATTTATATCTGGGAAGATGTGTAGAGACTTTTGATAGGTGATAAAATGAAAATGTGTACTCTTACTGAAATAGTCCTTATGGCTTAAGAAATCAATAGATTGAAAGATCTGTTAGATCACAGCAGTATAGTTCAGGAGACAACCAAGTTTGTGCTGCTTCATACCTTTTACTGTTTAAAATTTATGTAGAAATATAAAACACAACTTAGTACAAGCAGCAAAACGTCATTGCAAATGAGCTGAAATGTGCTTCTGAACCTTGTGGAAAGGACAACATTTGAGAGCTATTCCTGTAACACAGACCAAGGTTTTAAAAACCATTTTCCAAACTGCATTCACTGTTGCTTCAAACAAAAAGCCTCTCTAGTGAACATAATAACCCTCTCCAAAGCACCTAAAGGCCTGTGTAGCTTTGCATTGTGGCATTGCAAGACTAATATTCTCATTTGCTGTCATTCAGGGGTCATAAGAATTAATAGGGGTAAAAATGTTTGAAAACCTGTCAAACCTCTCCCTGTTAAAAGAGAGAAGAATGAAAATGTTGAGATCAGCTCTGAGCCAGAGAGTAGATTTATTTCAAACATGCTAGAGAAAAGAGGGGGAAGAGCTGTAGTTTTCTGCTGATTAGTAGGAGAGCAGTGCACTGTGACCAAAGTCTCCTTGCCCTCCAGGGAGTTGTCCACATAGCATCCCTGTCAAGGAAAGCACCTCTGCTTCATTCACAGCCTTGCTCAAGGTCACTTGAAGCTTTGCCATTTCACGTTTGTGTGCCCTGACAGGGGTCTGGGGTTATATTCCTTTTTGGCCTTGATCCAGAAAGACTCCTGTTGGTCTAATTAGCTGTAGGCAAGCCCTTACCCACTCTCACTGGAAGTGACACTCACTGCTCCAATATACTCCTCTGTTAACCCTTGTTTTTGTTTCTGGAGGACTGAAAAATGGAGTGCTAATTTCCCTGTCAGGTCTGGTAATGCTCCTATGCAGACCACAGTGAATTCTTGCACTCATTATGCTATCAAGTTTTAAATTATTCGTATTCATAAAGTTCATTTGATGATGGGATACTGCGTAAATCTGAATTAATAAATACTTTTTTGAGTATGTAATTGTTTCACTTTTGTCCTGCAGCCATGAAAACACCAGTAGAAAAATACAGAATCCCCCCCCCTTATTTCCCACAAGGCTGAGATAAAAGGTATTGCTCTCCTCCTGCCTTTTTTTGAGTGCCTTCATCTGCCAACCATGCAAAATTGTGTTTGCCAGTGTTCCTTCATCAGCACAGCATAGCTGCAGGCATCACCTCAAAAGCTCTTGGAATCCATAATTCAGATGTTAGTTGCACCCAATGTCCTTATTTTTAGCTTTGTCTGTACTACTAACAAGGCTTCATTTTGGCCTTCCAGAAGAGTAGCATCACACACTCATAACCATAAGAATAAACTTACTCTTCCAAAAAGTAGGCTAGCTGCCACATTTGCGCTAACAGCAACATACACAATAATATATTAGCAAATCAAATCTAGATTCAACTGACAGCATACCACAATGGGGCAACATTGTGACAACATACAGCAGTGGTTTCATCTCGCCTTGGACTGGAATAGTTTAAATAATAATTAAAATACTTATTTTAAAAGTCTGTTTCATGATCACATCACCTAAATGTGATTCCTTGCTTGGCAAATCTTCCATTCGTTATTTTATGCAGATTGAAGGATAAATGGAAACAAGAATGACAGACATTTTATTACACTTAGCTTAATGTATGGAACTGCCCTATGACACTTCAGCTGACTTTCATGGATAAATCTTTTAATCTCCTGGACATTCTTATCACTGCATCCAACAGCTAGACAATGACAACAACTGCATTAACATTTATGCAGTACAGCACAGTAGAAAAATGATTGAATAGGGAACTTGGCAATGAAAGCTGATGAGTACCTGGATCTTTCCATAGAACCATATTCATAGACATTATTTTTTAATTTTTTATTTTCTTCATTTTTTTAAATCTTAGCTGTCTTAGTAAGTATGACACTGTTGTAGAATATGCATTTTAATATTGTGGCATCTAAGTTATCCTTAATTACTAGTTATCCTAGTTAATTACTTTATTTCCCTTGCAAATTAGGTGACCTGACAGCAATCAGATGTTTTCAGTTGCTCTTCCTAAATTCAGAGGAATTTAGCAGGAGGTATTTCCTAATATTATGTTGAAATTGTCTCCCTCTCAACATCTTCAATTTTTTTAATATTGTAATAGTAGTACTTCTTTAACACTAGGTCGATACCTTGTATTGATGGTCAAACAATATGCTTCTTTAAACCAGTGCTCTTGGTAAGTAAGTTGTGTATATGTTATCCCACAGCACAGAAAATGCACGGGATACTTGGGTCAGCTGTATCATCTCAGATACCAGTAAAAGACTGGGTGAATTCTGAAAAATTGGTGCAATTAATCCTGAATGGGATGCGAACAAAGAAGGACTTTCAGTTCCATCTGTTTGGCATAATCTGTAGTTTCCATAAAGGTTTAGAATGCCTTTTATTTCTTAATTCAAACAACTATGGGCTTTTTCCCAAACTGAAATACATCATGACTGGTCTGTGGGTATATGCTTGGGCATATATTATGCATTACATAACCTTACACCAATAGAATCATAGAACAGTTAGGGTTGGAAAGGACCTTAAGATCATCAAGTTCCCACCCCCCTGCCATGGACAGGGACACCTCACATTAAACCATGTCATCCAAGGCTCTGTCCAACCTGGCCTTGAACACTGTCAGGGATGGAGCATTCTCAGCTTCCCTGGGCAACCCATTCCAGTGCCTCACCACCCTTGTAGTGAAGAACTTCTTTCTTATATGCAATAAAACTTCGTTCATACTAAAGTGCATTAATATCTGTTGGATGTAATTGGTTTTGGCCTGTGTGGGTGGCATTTGCTGGGAATGAGCTTTTCCCAGATTTTGCAGCTGCATTACTTGGATGCCAGATAGGAGGCTGGCTGGGTAGTAATCTGATCAATGCTTTGTCAGCTAAAGAACAGTGGCCAGATAAATTAGAGAAAGGCTGAGCCTTACCTTACCTGCCACTATCTTATCATGTCATGTCTGATGTGTTCTTTTCCATCTTGGGAGCAAAAATATTACACTGTCATTAAGTCCTGTATAGGCAAAAATGTTTGTATCCTGGCACTTCCTTCCCACTGACTGTCATAACTGGAACAAATCAAAGGAAGCAATACACACACGTGTCCTTCATGGACTCCTGATTTCCATGAGCAACATATTCAGTGTATTCTCTGCTGCTCTGTTCTTATACATGTCCTGTTTTATTTTGTGGGAGGAACACAGCAAATAGAATAACCCTAGCCTGTTTTTCACTCTGAGTAAAACCGGCAAAATTTACTTTGCCATAGGGTCTATGAAAAATTAAGTGAAAATCTGAGACTTTATTCTTATGGAAAAGGTGGGAGAACATGCCCTCTGGGACAATACTAGGAAAAGCTGACCATTCTCAGAAATAGCCCTAACATGCCAAAGAAAAAGGCATGAGATAAGTGTCCATCTACTGTGACCCACAGCTCAGGAATGGCACAGTTAACCTTTCTCTGTTTTGCATTTCTGCGGTATTTGTGTTTGGAACCCCCCAACCCAGGTGCAGAACTTTGCACTTGGCCTTGAACTTCATGAGATTTGCATTGGCCCAACTGTCAAGCCTGTCAAGGTCTCTCTGGATCCTATCCCTTTCCTCCAGTGTGTCAACCACACCACACAGATTGGTGTCAGCAAACTTGCTTAGGGTGCACTCAATCCCACTGTTCACATCACTGACAAAGATATTAAACAGTCCCAGTATTGACCCCTGACGGACACCACTCTTCACTTACATCCAGTTGGACATCAAGCCATTGACTACAACTTTCTGAGTATGGCCATCCAGCCAATTCCTTGTCCACTGAGTGGGTCATCCACCAAATCCATGTCAAAATGCTTTGCACAAGTCCAGGTAGATCATATCAGTATCGAATGAAAATATCCAGTTCAAAAGTTTCAGTTTTCTTTCTAACAGCTCTTGCAGATGAGTGCTTTAAATCCTAGGAACAGGGAGTGAATTCTTGACCTCAGTAAATGGTATACCCTTGACTTCAAAGGTGATGGGGCATCATTCACAGACACTGGAAGAACAACGAGTCTTGTAAGAAGTAAGGAAGTGTGTGCCTTATACCCTAAGCATTTCCTTAAGAGTATGCTTTCTAATGTTATTATTTATCAAATTAATTTTAAAACAATGAGGTGAAAAGATGTCTCTTGACTGTTTCTCATATCCTTCAAGATCTAACAGGCTATTTTTTTCTGTATTTTTTCTGTATTTTTTTCAAAACTGTTTTCTGAATTTTTCTTTTTGCTCTTGCTTGCAGCACTGTGCAAGGAAGATAATTCCTTTCCTTCTCATAACTGCACTTCAGATATTTATCCCATAGTTCCTGATTATCCTAGCTACCTGTACTTGACACTTTATTTTCTCCTTCACTGACTGAAACTCCAATATGTTGTCAATGCTAAGAATGAAAACAACTGCTCAGAACATCAGCGGTCATTAATTAACCTTGATTTCAGGGCAAAGGTGGTTTTTTATGTTGGTGGATCATAATGCCCTAATTTTCACCAACGATCAAAACCACATTCTAATCGAAATTAGGGACAAAACCTGAAATTTCACTTTATGCTATACTAGGAGAGAGTAAATGCTTCAAAGCATTACACAAAAATTCAAAGTGCTGCATTAGAAAATATTTGGAAATGGATATTATTTGTGATTACATCACATGTAAAATCATGTCTGATATGCTGGACCTCCAGATCCTTTTTCTTACTACAGATATTTACATTTTGTTAGGGTTTTCTTGGTTTTTGGATTTTTTTTGTGGTTTTGTTTGTTTGTTTGTTTTATTTGTTTGGGGTTTTTTTCCTAATAAAATGATGTCTTGTCTGTTTTAAAATAGTAGGATTACACTCTTGAATGGAAAGTATGGTGGAATTATACTATTTTCTTTATAAAATTTGCACATTTAGGAAATCAGTTACCCAGTCTCTTGGCAAATATTCAATATCTTCTGGTTTAAATTAGGCATAACACTACACATGATTCCAGTGAAAATCACCAGGGGAACATTTCATTATTTAATGTTTGTGACAGGCTGGAGGGAACAGGCTCAGCCATCAAAGTATAACACAGTATTACTAAATCTTAAGCACACCAGAATTCTATTATATTAGAATATAAGGGTCAAATAAGACTTTAGAGTAAATGATACATTTAATCTTTATTGTAACTCTATGGAACTGCATGAAATAAAACAGAAATGTGCTATGGGGAAGGAGAGAAAGAAAACTAAGTGAAGCAAAGCAAAACACTTCTGATGTATAAAAACTATTGGAGCATATTTTATAGAAGTTCCACATATGGATTAAATTTTTATTATACTGTTTAACTTGCTAGTCTCCTTTTCTGACAAGATGCTGAAAATTTGTGACATCTAAAGCTATGAAATGCAATCTCCTATTTATACATTCAGTATATTCTGTTAAATAAATGTATACAACAAATTATAATATTCCAAGCTGTTATGATGATACTAAAAGTAAACACTTTTTTTCTGCTGGATCAGTTCTGATAGATGTACCATCTATCACACATATGGAGACAATTTCTGCTTTAACAGGTAGCAAAAGAGCCCCATAGCTGTAGTAAAGTTACAGGAATGTAAAAGTCAATCTGATGCATTAGATATTTTATTTATAAAATAGAATTTGTCCTGTTTCTTTTCTGTCTTTCAGTTTGAGTAGTCATCTGTATGTGTTTGAAGTGGCTGTAAGATATTAACAAATTGAGATCGTTATTCCCAGTTCCACACATTGGGCTGTAGGGTTTACATTCAGGTAAGTGACAGCCTGTGATGCTAGACAGTGATGAAGCTGGCATACCTATGCACAGCTGACTTCTAACAGGTATTGTTATTTAATAACTTCAAGAATCTCCAAACAGACTGGTTCTAGGTCTAGGTTACATTTGCTAGGTCTCTTAACATACTTTTCCTTTACTGTATATTTTATGTAACTGCTGTTGAAATTATTTAGAAAATGTTCAAAGAAATGTCCTTACAGTATTCATGTTCCAGATGCTGACAGATAACCTCTGAAACCCTGCTGCTGACTGAAGTTCATACTTCCATCACTCAACATTATCTACCTGTCTGTGTATCTGTCTCCCTATTAGGAACTTGTTTATGGCCAAATAAATATAACTGTCACTTTATTATATAAAATATTTGTAGATTTTTGCTAGTGAACACAAACATTATAGTGAAAACTCTCAGCATTCCAAAACATCTGAAATTTCTTTCTGGGTCACTTGCCTGTCTGATAACAGTGCAACCTATACTGATACTTCATTATGATTACTGTTAGTTACACATAAATTTGTCACAGATTTTGATTTCTAGTGAACACAGTCTAAGCACACTGCTGTGTAAGCATACAATAATAGAATTATAGAATAGTTTGGGTTGGAAGGGACTTTTAAAGGTCATCTATTCCAACCTCCCTGAAATAAGCAGGGACATCTTCAACTAGATCAAGTTGCTCAGAATCCCATGCAACCTGACCTTGAATGTTTCCAGGCGTGAAGCATCTGCCACCTCTTTGAGCAACCTGTTCCAGTGTTTCAACACTCCTTCAAAAAAAATACTTCTAGTCTAAATCTATCTAGTCTAAATCTACCTTTTCTAGTTCAAAACCATTACCCCTGTCTTGTTGCAACAGTCCATACTAAAAAGTCTGTTCTCATCTTTCTTATAAACTGCCTTTAAGTACTGAAATGCTGCAATAAGGTCTCACTGGAACCTTCTCTTTTCCCAGCTCTCTCAGCCTTTCCTCATAGGAGAGGTGTTCCATCCTTCTGATCATTTTTGTAGCCCTCTTCTGGACCCTCTCCAACATGTACATGTCTTTCCTGTGCTGAGGACCCCAGAGCTGGACACAGTACTCCAGGTGGGGTCTTATTAGAGTGGAGTGGCAGAATCACCTCCTCCAACCTGCTAGTCACGCTTCTTTGGATGCATCCCAGGTTGTGGTTGACTTTCTGAGCTATGAGTACACACTGCCAGCTCATGTCCAGCTTTTCATCCACCTGTAACCCCAAGTGCTTCTCATCTGCACTACCCAAGTTGGTGTCGTCTGCAAATTTGCTGGGGGTGCATTCAGCCCTGCTGTCTGTGTCATTGATGAAGGTAATAAATAGTACTGGTCCCAGTACAGATCCTTGAGGGACTGTTGTATTTCAGTTCCTCAGATCACCTTTAATTTAAGGCTCCTGAAAGACGTATCCTTCTGTAGGATGGCAAGGAACATGATTCTAAGTAGGACCTTTGAGTGACTGAATGACACAGACAGTGTTGTGCAAAGTGCAGTTTTGCTTGTTTTTTAAGATACTGGTTGATTGGTTCATTGCTTGGGTTCATTGCTTGGTTGGTTAGTTAGGTGGTTGGTTTATTCCTTATTGTTTTTTTCATCAAATTGCTTTTTTCCCCATTTCTCTGAAATAGCTACTTTTACATTAGATTTATATGACCTCTTTTTTTTTTTGTTCTTCATCACCAGAATATGCCCCTCTTGTACTGTGCACCTAGGAACATGTTCTGCACATGAGTTAACTGGTTTCTCTGGTCTGTATCATGTTCATCTAAACAAACCGACATTGGTCTCGACCATCTATACGTCATCTGTCCCCTGTGTCAGTAGTGATTCACAGTCTCAGGAAATGGGACTTTGGCTATTTAAGGATTAAAAAAAAAAAGAAATAAACTCTCCTTTTTCCCCTCAAGGAACAATATTAGTGTAAAATGTATACTCTGTAAAGATATGTGGTTCAAGCAAAGGAAAGGGGGTTTTTTTCTCACTTGAAAAAAATCAAGGGGTTCTAATATCTAATAGTGTTAAATGATTGGAGTTCTTATCTGCTGATAGACCAAATCACTTTTTCAGAGCATCCAGCTGTGCATATAAATGGGCTTTAATGTTGTTATTGATGAGACTATGGGCAGAGCAATGCTACTAAACATAAGTAGGGCCTTTGAATATGTTGCTGGTGTCTGAGTTTCTCTGCAGAGCGAATAGCAGGATTTAATGTGATTAGAGATTTGTGCCTGGCATTGAGCCTGAACACAAAACCACAGGCATTCGCTCTGCTCCAGCAAATACCGGTTCAGAGTTCAGAAACTATTAGCACCTAGGAGAGTAGAAAATAGATAATCAAGCCTCTGCTGCAGAATTCGATAATGGCAGAGCAAAGCAACACAGCTATTTTGGACCACTGCTCATGTTTTGCTAAGGCAGAACTTGTTACCAACCAGCTGAATAATTGTGCCTGTCTACCAAATGCTGAGAAGAGTTCCTAAGAAGTATTTAAATATGAATTGTGCTTTTTGTCCTTGGTAAAGTGCAGCTTGTCCACATATATCCATCTCACATACTCCTTTTTGCTGCAGGGAGGTAGATTTCTGCAGGCCCCGGAGAGGAGCATTTTACCTCCTGCCAACACTTATGATGGCCAGGGACGAGGATCTTGGTATGTGGCTGCATACATGGTGCTAGCAGAGGACCATGGTCGGTCCACCTGCTGGATCCAGCATCCAAAGATAAGGGAATGAGTAGGACCACAGAATTAATGACTGCACCCATGATGCAAAATTAGTTAATCCACTTTAATAAGCGATTACTGGGAATAAGTGCTGAGGGTGGCTGTTTATCTTCTGGAGCAGACTGGCCATACTCATTCTATAAAGGGCTTGGCACTGAGTTTCCTCTGGATCACAGCTAGTGCTCCTGTGCCCTGCAATGTCACTGGCAGGAGCTGATGGCTCCAGGGGGCTGCCATGGGGTCCTGGGACATGGACAGGGTAGTGAGAGACTTAGTGGGGGGACAGGCAGGGTCAGGAAGGGCTGGCGGTGCCCTCAGGGCCCTGACATCACTGCAGGCTTATATCCACATTGTGTTTGAGAAGGTGATTTAAGCCACACTGGGAAACTTGCTTGGCTCTTACTCTAGACCAAACCTGCCACCAAGGCTGGCAGAGCCACAGAGGGAAGCTGAGTTTCTCGGACAGGCACAGAGGGAGTCAGGATTCAGGGGGGCTTCAGGCTGTGCCATCTCACAGCAAGTGTTGATTAATTTTCTATTCCTTTAGTTATATTTGCTAAGCATAGCTGGGATGCATTCTGTGTATTTTTATGAACTTGCACTAAAATATCTTTATGAAGTTAAAATTGCTGCTGCGCTGTTCAGGATATTTTTGCTCACTACATCAGAGAGACCTGCTAGCTATACTGATGGGGAACTTGTTTCACAGGTCTCAGTGTGGTTTTGTACTTTCTGTGAGCATTCAAAGGCACTTACCAGTGTGGGAGATAAGGTCTACCTCAATGACTACTACAGCAGTGCCATACAACAGACTAGAAGGACAGGGTGTTGTCAGACTAGCCAAGATCCTAATGCTGAATTTTATTTTCTAAGAGCTGGTGGTGAACCAGCTGGTTGGTTCAGTGGAACCAGGGTTTGTTCCACTGGTAGGGTGTGATTTTTCAGTATCCCTTGAAACTGGTAAGGTACATTTTTGTATTCATCGTTACAGATAAAGACATACCTCACTTACTCTGCTGGTGAGTCCACCAACATGGACAGAAAGTTTGATCCAGATTTCTGGCAAGACCAGCTACTGCCCACATCCTCAAATGCTTAACTTTGCAGGCACAGATACTAATGAGGACGGCAGCAGTAGCTTATGGTATTTATGCATTCTGAGTCCCAGATATTGAAAAAGTGTGAAATAAGAGGTTACTTCTTTACCCTCTTCTGCTTATGCAGACACACATGTGCATAATTCAGTCACAGGGAACATATGAGAAGCTATATCGGGAGAGGCTATCATGCATCTGCTAATCTTCTAATGTGTTTGACCATTCTGAACATGTGAGATCTTCTGTACGTCAGAGTACTGTAAGAGCCTTTAGAGTGAAAGGAAACATTTCTCCCTATTTTTTTTTCCCATACTTGCTGGGGAAACAGCTGGCGTGAAGATTCCTTTTGCAGAAGATAGAAGAGCCTGGAACAAATTGCCCACCAATGACAGCAATGGTGAGAAGAGCTTTTTGGCAACCAGCCTTTGCAAAAGGAAATGAAATTAAAAAGCTTTTCAGTTTATTTCATTTTAAGTAAACTACCTTCTACAACTCATGCAGATGAGAACTTCTGAGGTGCTGATAGAACTGGATCTAATAATTGTTAGTACAATTAGATCAAAGAAAATAATTTGCGCTTTATGATTTCTGAAGTCTTACTGATTAGTAATTAGTAAGAATGTGATTCTTAATTTATAATTACTACTGGTTCAGACTGCTCATCTCTGTCAGGGTTTAATTGTTGTCTTTTGATCTATTTTGCATGATCTTCCAGGCACAAAGATATTTCCTACATATTTGCCATGCTCTCTGTGTTCCTCATTTCCCCTAGTTCAGTTTTATTTGACCTTCAGTGGGAAAAGAAGTCTCTCTTTCATTTTTCTGTATCCTGTTTCTTTGAAGAACCCTTTTAGCGACAACGTGTTTTATTCATTTTCAGCTTTATTCAATTTTTTTTTTTTAAATTTGCCTGAAAATAAATTCTAAACTTTTTCTTTTAGCAGCAATAACTTTGGAACATTTTAGCGAGAGCTAAATTTTCTCACCATTGAACTATCAGAGATACTGCCAGTATTGAATTAAATATTGAAGAAAAAAGCTGATTTTAGACAAACAACTGTTATTCTGAGTGACTTAATTTTAGAAACAATTGTCCCAGATGTCTAAATATGAGCTATCGTTTGTGAGACCAATGAAAGCAAATGGCCTCTCCTTCCCAAGCATCATTGTAATTTCTGGTGAGAAACCAGAGAGTTTCATACTTGATTGTTGGTCTAAAAGGCATAATCTGCTCTTTCTGTCACAGTATGGCCAGATGAATGTGCCTGACAGGATCTGCTCCTGAAGACAGCAATTGCTTCATCAATCAGGCAGGTTTGCAGCCTGCATTATGAACTGATCCTTGAGACATAACCTGCTGCAACAGTGACAAGTGTTAGCACAAACTCGCTCCCTGTCTGATTATAGAAATAAAGATGCTTCTAATGTACAAAAAGCTTATGACTAACTGACTATTACTGTTACACAGTTTTATTACTGTTTGTTAAGTCTACACAAGCTTAAATATAGAAGTTATATAGAAAAAAAAAGACAACTGGGGCAGCTACACATCACCCTGCATGAACGTGGCATTTGCTGAGCTCCTGCTATTAGGGAAGCCACAGAGTAATGCAACCTTAAGATGCGAATCCCAGGAATTTGTGCTTTTTTTTGTTGTGCATGTAGGTACAGGAGACCATTAATTCTTCTAGCAAATCAGCTCCTATACAGCTTTTAACCCTTACGTCACAAGTTCTAGTCTTTTGCATTGTCTTTTTGGTTTTTGAACAGTTTTTTTCTAAGGGAAGCAATAGGCAGTTTCTATGTGGCCTGCTTTTCAAAGGCACCTATAACTAGGCAAACACCAAGACATATCAAACCACTGTTCATTTTCAGAATGTAAGCTGAGCTGGAAGCTGTGCTGACACGGAGTCAGACTCAGAAACTGAAAAATGCATCTCATCCACTATATTCTCACGATCATAATAATATGGAAATGATGGGGGATTGTTAAGTAAATTTTGATTAAACCTTTCAATGTTCACAGACCTTTTTTTTTTTCAAAGATATTTATGCTAGTACTGCCCCAGACATGTCTTCTCTGATTTATAACAAGGAATGTTTAAGATACTTGATTATAATTGATGCAGAATGTCAGCGTTTTAAGCAGGAATTTGTTTTTAATGCTGATGGACTCCAAAATTAACCACATGAGGTAGTACAATCTTGCAAGATCTCTAGTTCTTGCATTAAAATATGTTTTTAAATGCTCTTGAGTAGCATTTTTAGTTGTTATAAATTGCTCAGTCTGGCCAAATTGAAATGCAGTAAAGTGGTCTAAAGCCTAGAGCAGGGAAGAAAGATTGTGACTGTGGAAAAAAAAAGAAAGGCAAAGCAGGTTAATCCTCAGGGTTGAGTCTCACATGATATGTGCAGCATGGAATGTTGCAAGCATTTTGCCAGAGAGAGAAAGATTTCACCTGCAGGGAAGTAACACTGTGCCATCATATTGCACGAGATCACTGGCAGGAGATTGGTATGCAGAATACTTTTGCAAGAACACTTAGATTTAAGTCTTTAGGGATTCTTCAAGTGAAACAGAATGTGTGTATCTATGTTTTAGGCAGAACTGAGCAGCTGTCAGATGGGGAGATTTTGGGATTACCTTTTAGATCTATACACCCAATTCCTCTCAAATATGATTTTATTAAGCAGTACTGCTGTGCCAGTGAAGACAGTGATGACATGACTGCTAATTTTAATCAGTAATGAACTTTATCCATTGACAACCTTCAGAGCAACAGTAATACTCTGAATTTAGGGCGTGGGCTTTAAGACACAGAATAAATTACTTCCCCAAGGGCGTAACTGTACAACAGCCCTTCACAAAATCAGCACTCTGAGCTGTTTCATGCACTTCAGATTTATCTAAGCCCCTTGCTTTTGCTGTGCGCTAAAGCACCAAACTTTGGAAATGTAAATTAACTTGCTATCCAATGGCATCCTGTTTGCTGGTCTGAGTTATAATTTTACACCAGACAACTGAGGTAGCAAAGAAAGTTCAATTTCTGTGACCTCTTACAGTGTCCCTCTTCATGCTGTCTAGCACTGGCTTTCAAATACCTGTCTTCATTTTCCTGTATAAAATATTCAGGCTTCAAGGACACAAATGCGTGATGCATCACATCAAAACATGTTATATTCCTGCCTATATTGAGAAGATCTTTATTTTATTATTTTTGTTCAGAGGACAGATTTCAGTGTCAGAGGTTCAAATTGATTCTATAAACAGAATGGGATTTTTTAATGATACGAAATGGCTCCAGATTTATTGGAAGAAGATTCATTATGCTCCTCATATGTTAATGGCTATACATTTGCACCCAGTTCTTGTGCTGTTTCCAATGCTGAATGCTGGCTGTGGTCTTTGGGGATCCATCCTACATTTACACAAAAGCAGTTCTTACTGGGAAAAAAATTACCACTGCTACAACAACTTTTGCATATCTGAACACCACAACATTTATCCAGCAGAATTTGCATCCCATGGCAGGAGAATCCATTTCAGCACTGCCATTCCCCAAGACTCCTGCAGTCCCTCCAGCCCCATGTGAGATCTTTTCCTTACAAGTACAGCTCCATGCACAAGCTGGCCCTGGGCTTAATCACCAGGGCATGGTTCAATACTTTTACTAACACAGAAAAGGCTTGGTGGATCTGTGCTATTGCTGTTAAATCCTAACTTTCTGTATGAATGTTTTACTCCCATTGTTCTCAGCTAGAATTCCCTCTCTTCCGCTCTTTAATTATATAAGATGATGCTTGTTTCTTCTCGAGATATGTCATTGTAAAACTTGACAGGGAACGGGGATTTTGCAGTTAATTAATTTTAAAGAGGAAGAACAACTTCAGATACATAAGAAACATCTTTAAAAACTACACACAGCTTCAGCTCTCACAGCACATGAGCACACTCTGTTGGACTGTTCTGATAATGACTGCACATTAAATGGTCGTATTTTTTAAGAGACTTGAAACTTCTGTTCACAAGTAAAATCAAGCAATCTTTTTCAGACCAGTTTACACCAGTCCTCAAATTAAATATATTCCAAGAGATAAATTTCTGAATCCAAACTCCTACAGTATTATATGAAGAAATGATGTGGGATTGCTATTTGCAGAAAAGACATAAAAAAGAACATTTTCAATGGTAGTCAAGTAAAAAGAACATTTTCAATGGTAGTCAAGTTAAAAGAACATTTTCAATGGTAGTCAAGTCACACTGCCAGGAATGTCAGAAGAAAAAAAAACCCACAAACAAAGAAGCAAAAATTAGTTGTTTTGTTTCAAGTTCCTTGTTAGTTTCTCTATAGTGACAAATGCTTTTCACAAGATGCTCTAAGCTGCTGAAAAAGAAGGTTTGCTATAAGAAGCATTTCCTTTTTCTGGAAGTCTAAGACCTGTGGAAATATGCATGTTACAGAGGCCGATCACTGATCTAATTATAGAATCATAGAATAGTTAGCATTGGAAAGGACCTTAAGGTCATCAAGTTCCAATTCCCCTGCCATGGGCAGGAACACCTCCCACTAAACCATGCTACCCAAGGCTCTATCCTACCTGGCCTTGAACACCGCCAGGGATGGAGCATTCATAACTTCCCTGGGCAACCCATTCCAATATCTCACCACCCTAACAGTAAAGATTTTTTTCCTTATATCCAATCTAAACTTTCTCCTTGTATCTTGCACATGTCCCCCTGATAGAAGGTAATGGTAATACGGAATGTTCAGACACAAAAGGCTACGCTATGAAGGCACAGTTTGTCCTGGTTAATTTCCAAGTGGTCCCAGTGAAGTCATGCCCAGTTTTCAGGTTTCAAATGATTCCTTCAAATGCATTTTAAGATTGCTTCTGCGGGACCACTCAGACTTCAAAGAACAGCCTCTCTGAATTAGTATCTAAAGCACTGCAAATGCTAATGTTTTGCTGAATAACAATAGGATTAATGTTCATCGTGCACTAACACTCTTACACGGCCTTAATGGAATTACAAGCAGCCAGTAACACTTAAAATTGTACTCAAATAGACACTGATATTGCAATACATGTAGTTTTAAATGTACTTTGCATACTGTAATTGCAGTGCCTTTGATTATCACTGGGTTTACTTACATCAAATTTAATCCATTTTGAGAAAGATTTCCAGCATTTATCTTTCTTAAACACTTTAGCCTCAACAATTATACAGTTAGAAACCAGTAGTGAGTACAGACTTTTTTTTTTCTCCAGATATTTAAATCAGGATTATTTAATAATTTAATGTCAAATCCAGTGTATTTCCTTAAATTTGAATACTGTATTGTACGTATACTATTGTCATCCAGGGCTGTAACCAATATGACCTAGAACAACCTTGCTGCAATAGAGCTATGTGCATTTGCATTTTGCTAAGATGATTAGTGGTTATCTCGTATATTTTTGTGGACCTGTAGTGAAAGAATCAGATCCAGTCTGTGTGGGCAAGACAGGACCTGATTATCATGCAGCTACTCCCTGATCTTATTACAGCTGGTTAAATATTTACTGGTGGTCTGTTTCAAACTTCATTTATCCTGTCCTGTTTTATTTGAACTATTAAATTATATTTTCTTTCACTTAGCAGGCTGGTCTGCTCCCTATCACAAAGAAAGGGTTTCTCCAGTTCTGAGTATCCTGGCTTTGTCCAGCATTCAAATGATATAAAGAGTTAATGGAGTTCACTACACTCTGTCAAAGACCAGTTGAACTGTGGGACTGGACCCATAATGGGGGATGGTGTGAGACCCAGCATAATCTGTGAGCACATACTTGTAGAGCAGTCAGGACACGAGGGAGGAACCAGGCACCTGTCAGGCATCGAGACTTCTTTGTTTTCCAGGAAAGGAAAAAACCTCAACTCTCATTCCTGACAGGATGCTCAGAAACCAGTCTCAAAATGATATTTTTTGCTTTTTAGTGCTATAAATACGAAGTTAACATGCTTCTCAGCCGAGATGGTGGTAGCACAGGAGCATCTCCCTCTTCTACCTGAGGTTCAGGCATAATTGCCTTTGCAGAAGACAGCTTGTAAATTAAAAAAAAAAAAAAGAAAGCAGTAAGAAGAGACATAAAAAGTAGATGCAGAAGAACACAGTGCAAGATGTGATGAATGGTTAAACTGGGATGTATTTTTAGGCTCGAAGAAAGTGAAGAGGAACCAATGCTCAGTAACATTCATTTTGGTTTAGTCTAGAGATATTTATTCCTGCTCTAACAGATGTTCTGTGGGATCAATGACTATCATCACCACTGCACATTTAAGAGCAAAGTCTATAACTATCGGGCTTCTTATATGTTTTAAATTAGTACAGGCTGTATTTTAAAACTACCTTGCCCTCTGTCACATATGAACTCCCAGCTCCTATAGAGTCCTCCCCATGGCAGAGACAGACCAGATCCATATCTGTGAATTGTGTCTTGATAGACACTAGCAATCCTGTTAAACAGTAATTTTTATAAGGTGGAAAATTAGTCTTGTATTCAGTTCTCCCTGCTTTTTCTGAGACTGAGACTTTTGTTACACAGAGGGGCTGGTAAAGTTTTGCTGTATGCTCACTCCATTTTAAAATGTTTGCAGAGTCTGCCTCACTGTGATGCTTTGAGTCAGAATCAAAAAGGTGGCATATGCTGCCCTATCTGTCTCCCTGCCATGGATGCTTTTGTTTTCCTTAATCTACAAAACCCCATAATCTTGTCTTGAAAATAAAGAATTCTAGGGAAAAACACAGGAAAGTTCTTTCATGTAGCATCCAAAACATATTTCTTTTATAAACTTGTACAACCGCATATGCAGTCAGATAAGGGTTGTGATCTCCAATAATTCTGGTTTTATTTTAAAAATACCTTACTTTCTAGTCAGTTCAAAGAGAAAATAATTTTCATGGATTTTTACTTGAAATGTATTTATTTTGTTCAAAGTCTTAACATACTGCTTAAGAATTTTTGTCTCTTTCTTGGAAAATTAACATTTTCATTCATTCTTAATGTGGATTGCATATGCACATTCATAGTGCTGGTCATTTTCTCTTGAATAAAAAAGGAAAAGAAGGATTTCCATTTTTCTCCTGAAAGAGAAATTGTTATGAAAATTAATGTCTGTGCTAAATTTGGTAGCTTATGAGAGATGTACAACAATCCAAACTGTTCCTTAAAAGGCATGAATTATTCTCTGTGTTCACTCAATAAATGTTTTCACCCCCTCAGCAGGAACTGGACTCACTCCTAAGTAGACATTGCAGAACTGTCACATATTAATCTTTATAAGAAACAAAACCAATAGATGAAAACAATGTAGAGAAGCACCCCTGCCACTTTAATCATTGACACACAACCTCAAAGTGAAATCACAGCATAGTCCAAAGCCGGGTGACATGGGGACTTGCTGGAGAGAAGAACAGAGGCATATTGCAGAGCACTGAACCATTCCCAATTTTTGAATGAATGGTCTACTAATGAAGTGGAAGGGTGTTCACTGGTGTGGAGTTATTAAACCACAATAAGTCTACTAAACTTAGATTTTTTTCCAGGAATTATGCAGCTTCTCATTTATATCTTGACTTCTTATTGGCTTCTATTCTTATATATCCATGAAAAGATATGAAATCAGTAAAACAACTATGGAGTTGGACAGAGTTTTATTATTTATTACTTTATTAAAAAAACACCAACCCTATTGTTTTTATTTTTGGCAAAATTCTCACTGTAAAATACTTTGAGCTTTGTAAAAATTATTGAATGACCATAGGCTGGCTACATGAAAATACAGTAGCATGTGAACATTTTAAAATTCATTTTGATTTTTACAGGATGCTTCTTTGGAAATTCATAACACATGGAAGAAAGTATATTAACTTGGAAATACCTCAAAATACATTTGAAAAGATATTTCCAAGAATAGAAAAATTGACTAGAAGCAAAAACGCTGGTTAAGGAAACAAGACTTTTCTGTTCATTGGAAACTGTGGGAGGGTAATGTAATCTTAAAATGGGGCTAAATTTTTGCCCCACAGTGCCTCCTATGCATAAAAATAAGGAAATGACAAGGGGACAGTGCTGTGGGTGAAACTTGCACATCTTTTCTGGGAAATCATCCTAACAGGGTATTCATCTGAAGTGCCTATACACTTACGCACACAGGTCTGCTTTACCTGCAGCACTGACAAAGACTTTGTGCCTTTGTTCAGTGCTGGAAATGTCCCTTTGAGAATTCTTTTCATTTCAGTAATGGATTCTTTTATACACTACTCATAATAGCAAAGGCTGTTGCCCAATTATGTAGTAAAATACAATTCAGCCAAGCCATCAGGTTGTTCTGCTGGTGATGATAAAGGATGATAAAAACCCATCAACAAAAAGACATGATGCAGCAAAGATTGGGTGAATTACCGTGGTTGGAAAGGTGACCTAAATTACAGCAGTGTGGAGAAAAAAATGTCTACTATTCAGCTGTAGCACAATCCAGAGTTTTGAAACTTTGTGGATAATAAATTTAAGCCTTGTAGGGGATGGACCTTTAAGAATATATTCAGAAAGTGAACTGTAATGTAAAGCTAGAGCAGAAGAATAAATAATGAGTGGGATTATTTTGGGAAGCATTTTATAAGCCTTTGTAAAACTGGGTGGCAGATGAAGTTGAGTATTCCTGAATATTAATGAAAATATTTGATATAAGTAGAAAGCATAGCTGGGACCCACAAAAGCTCATGTGAGAAAATACTTGCACCAGTCAATAATGCTGAAAATCCTAAATTCTATGGGACTGATCTTTAAAAGTGTGTTGTTAATCTGGAAGGAGCAGAGATCTGTTGATGCTCACTTTTCATCCTGCTACCTTTCAGAATTTCTCAGACTATTTTTTTTATTATAATTATTATTATTTTTAGAAAGCAGTTTTTGAAGTATGTGCCTACTGCAATGTTAACCTATTATATAGTAAAACTTTTACTCTGTATTTAAATTCATTTGCATGTGTTTCTGGTTAAAATTCACTATGCCATTAGAGGCAATTGTAAGGAGAAATTAAGGTATTGACTGACTTCTGACATACTTATCTATGCAGTCTTAACATGTCTTCCCTTTTACTTATATTTACAAATCTGCCAATGTTTTCAAAGACTTCTTTCAAGGGGACTTCAGCAGTCTTCCTTCTTCCCTTTGAAAATCAAGCCCCTTTGGATAAATCTTGTATCAACCACTTAAACAGTAAATAATAAAATTATCATTCATGCTACTCAATCTTGGTCCTTACAACTATTTCCTGTTCTTGTATCATCCTATAGTAAGATGTCATCACTGAGTGTCTATATCCACAGATTAGGATTCTGTATCTGGAATTAACACAGAATTGAAACCCAAGCACAAATTTCAACCTGAGAAAAGCTGCTCCTAGGATGAAAACAAAGCTGTAGTTTTAATGCACATTCACAGGCCATGGAGTATTATGCATGACCTAGTGACTTCTCTAATCCGTAATGCTGTGAAATTGCCGCTACATGGGGAGCATTTATCCCCAGATACAACTAGCAGTATTTGGATTTGAAGACATATTGAAGCCTCAGGGGATCAAACATTTAAATTCTGAAATATACTGCCTACACAGATATTCAAGGTTTAGGAGTTCATGCTTGTCTTTATTAATGTTTGAAAAAATATCTTCAGACTCAACATGAAGATATTTCCTGAAATCAAATGATATTGTATCAGTGGAAGATAGAGTCTGACATTCAAAACCAGGATGATTTAATGTTAACTTTCTATGAATTGATAAACTGGAGTATAAATCCACAAAGTGATTGTGACCCAGCATTCCAATATCTACTTCTGGTAGAGCAGTAACAGATGTATGCAGAAACCTCTCCCTCAGCCTTTGATGCTGAACATCTTTTGCATGCACTGATGCCAGTCACATACAATTCAACCACTGCAAGGCCAATTTGTTGCCTTTATATTCCAAATTTTACTATTTGCTCAGGAAAGCTGATCACACCATTCAGAAAAATGTTTTTGTTCAGGGAGATACCTTAACTGCCCACTGTGAGACACTGAAAGTAATTCCTCACCATTGGACAGAGCAAGGCACTGGCTTTCTCTTGCGATTCTCAGCCACTCTTAACACTGGACACTCACTTAAATAGATATGTGGCTATGGGACCAGATCAGTCTCTTACAAAAAATTAAGATGAACATGTCTACTTTAACTTCCTGATGTATGGCAAGAACATATGTCATAATGCACCATTAGAAAATGCCAAGAATAGAGCTGTCTTCATCTGAGAATGTTACTTCGCTGGTTTTGTGGAAGTTATATTAAAACTGCATAGTCACAGTGCCCAAATTCAGAGTCACTTGTATTCTTTCTGTTATGAAAAGTACAAATAATTAGGGTCCTACTGAGAGAGAGCTTGATTCTGATCTATGAAAGGGGATTGAATCCCTTTTGTAAATCGTTCAAATGTTGTGGTATCAGGATGTAAAACTAAGTAATAGAGAAGATCCCATCTGTTCCTTTTTACATGCATTTCAGGAATTTCACACACACACGCAGGCCATTTAGGGAGGCTGAGGAGAGCTCTGTCAGGGCCTGAGTGCACCAACAGGTTCTGCAAACCCTCCCCTCCTTCAGCTTTGGCTGTGGGTGCTCAAGACCAGCTTTAGACTCACACAGTGTGGCTATAACCTTGGGTCTGGCGGCTGGGAAAGAACTGTGTGTGAAAGAGCAGGTTGAAGCTTCACTAGGGCCTTGCCTGGGCTCTGGAGCTGTATTTGAGCTCATCCTGGCCCATGGTCCTTGTCTGAACTGCACTGTAGAGGTGCCTGTGTCCAGCCTTGTGGCTATGCTGACCATCTGATTTGCCTTCCTGGATTGGCCTCAGACCCTTATCACCATGGACTTGTCTGGCAATCAGGAATATTGTCTGCTCCTCGTTTTGATCCCCACCTACTCTGCTCCACTTGCTTGAGCGCCATGGGACAAGGCCCTTGGCCAAGTGTCTTTGTCCTGCCTATTTTGTTGCCCCTTGTCTCCAGCCTCATCTTCCCTACAGAGCAGCTCCTCAATTGCAGCTCCCTGACAAGCTCTACAGGGAAGCCAGGGATAGTTCTTCACTATTAACAAAGAAAATTCTTTAAAAGCTCTCATCATTCACCCACAATTACAACTCAACAGTATTTTTGGTGTTAAGTTCCAGATTAATGGCAATGTAGACATGCTTTCATGATTTGAATATTCAATACTAATTTCCAAGCCTATTACTGTCAACAGCTTAAAAGAGAAAAAAAGGCAATTATAATTAATTTTAATTTAGACTTGTTTAAAAGCCCTTCAACCTCTATGTTATTATTGTAGCTCAAATGTTTCTGTTATAAGACAGAATCTAATGGAAATGTGCAAATGCTAATCACTGCTACCATGAAAAGCAATAATTAAATCTGATCTCTGCTTTCTTTTTATGCTCTTCCCAAGATATAAAAAAGAACAAAAGCAGAGAGTGGTCTCTATATGCTTTAATGAAGTGTCATAGTATATGTTAGTTAAGTTGCAAATTCAGTTTCCAAAGTTATTCTTGTCATGTTCAAACTTTATTTATTTTGAACACTGCCTTATCTTGTTCTGTAATGCCTTTTTGCTTTAATTAACTAAAACCTAAAGTTCCTGAAGCTGAAATGTCAGTATATTCTTTTTGGATGGACATACTAAATTGTATATTGTGTGTTCCAAAGAAATACAAGTGAAGCTACAATCTAGCTAATTGCAGTCTTGGACCTTTATCCAAAACTTTACAAATAACATGTAAAACATGAACCTGAGCCTTTTCAACAGTAAAGCTATTATTCTGTATGTTAGGAATGGATGTAATATTTAATATAGGTAGCAAAATTACTTTTCTATGCCTTCTGGGAACAGACATTTTTACTGAGATCACATCAGTCTCCTCAGTTTGGATCAGGTGCTATCTTAAAAAATGAACAAAGTAATTATTCAGTGTGTGAAACAAAAGCAATCAGTAGACACTTGCCTGCTGGAGTGTTTCATTTGTTTTCAGCTATACAAAGGCATTTTTTTTTTGCTGTATCAGAGTTGGAGATTTTTTTCTGCACAATACAATATCTCAGAATTATTAACTCAGTAGTAATAGGATTGAATTGAGATTATTCAACAAGCTTGCTGACTTTGGCAGCTAGATTGGTAAATGTCTAAAAATCCACAGTTAATATTGACAGTTGCATTAGTTTCAGTTGTGACATACCATAGAACTTCCTTTTAGTTTACATTCTTGGTTTTCTACCTCAGTCAGTACAATGACTCCATATCACATAACTCCACAAATCTCAACCTTTTGTAAGATCTCTAAAGCTTTTTGAGACCTAAAAGTGATTCTAGAGCCCACTGCAAAGCAGACAGCTCTATATTAAAGAAAATAGTGATGGTGACACCATATTTTCCGTCTCTAGTACCCCTTGTGTGATGAGGAGAATCTCTGCGTGGATGCATTTGTTATTCGTAAGGAATCTGAAATCCCCCCCAAATCCTGTAGAGAAGGTTGAACAGGAAAGTGTGGCAAGTCTTCCAGCTGGCATTTTTGTGAAAAGGTCTGCTCTTTTCAAGGTGTGCTAGGCAGGCTCTGGCTGTGTCCTGTGAGTTAGGTCCTCCCAGATAATTAGTTTTCTGACACCTCGTCATTGTTATGCTGAGCCCATCTGGACTGCTTCAGAAATCTTAAACTTCAGAACTAGGGCTTTGTGTCAGGAAACAAAATCTTATTAGGTATTAATGTGCTTAAACAAAAATCTTCTACTTTTTCTCCATCTGGAACTTCAGCCTCTGAGCTATATCTTATTTATATTAAAAATGCTTGTTTTTCTTGAAAAGTGACAGGAATGTATAAATATCCTGGTGTTGCTGTTCAACAGACAGCAAACATTAGTCTGGCTGAGGTAAGCTAAAGTTGCTGAACAAGCAAGAAATCTGAAGAAACCTCTCAGACTGCATCGTAACCATCCAATTTATCTGGTATCTATGCCTCACCTTAAAGATATTATTTCAAATAATGTCTCAGTGTCTTTAAAGGTATTTAAATAAGGTGAAGTTTATGATGTGATTTTTTAAAAGACTGTTTTCCTGTTTAACGTGCTCTACCACTGGGAAACTGGTTTGTATCTAAGAGGAGGACCAGAACACATGCCTATGCACTGTATGCTGACATGAGACATATGGGATAACCCCATGAAGAAACTAAAACCTGCTTAATGCAGCCCTCCACATTGTAAGAATAGGGTACTGGCATCAAAATTCTAATCTAATCTTGTGTAATGCCATCACTCAAGGTTTGAAACGAGAACTTTGCCTTCCTAGGAAAGATCTGCCAGACTGAATGGGAGTTAATCAGTGTAATAAACCACAATACATTAATTTGAAAAACCTCACAGAAATTAACTTTTTACAAGTCTTGCAATTTTTGTACAGAATTCTGGAGTGTTGATTTAATTCATTATTGGCGCAAAATTCTTTGAACTTCTCTAATTTCTATTAACATGTTGATAGGTCTTCTAAAGGTCTTCTATAGAATGGCATAGAATATACTTGAATTCTGAGGACTAATTCAATTTATTCTTTTTACAAGTTTGTATTTGTTCCTGGCCACTTAAGCTATATTTTAGTTATATTATCCTTCTGAATAGTTTGGAAAGTGAAGGTAAGGAGATTAACTTAATCAAATCTTATAAACTTTACAAGAGCAGTGAGATTATTACTGTTCAGCAAGAGAGGGAATCTGCCTTTTTGCAGTGTGTGATGATAGGTAATTTCTGATTTGTGTTCACTGCAGTTTCAAGCTAATGCTGAAAGGAAAGTTACAATACTTTTGGGTACCTCTCAGTAAAGTTTTTTGGGTTTTGGTTTTCTTTCTTTTACAGATTCCTAGGTCTCAATATAACACATTAAAAGAGAATACTTTTAAAAACTTGATGACGAGGATCTGTTGTGTGCAAGGATATGGGGAAGCAGAGTAGGATTTAGAAGAAATTGCTTTCCTGTGTTTGTCTCTAACGTGCTGAGCAGAGGCTAGTCAGAATTAAATGCTCCCACTGTGACTCACCTGAAAACAGAGAGAGACAAGAAATAGAGGATTGCAACAGAATGAAAGTACCTTAAAAAATCATTAACACAGAATCCAATATTATTTGCTAAAAAAAGTCAAAGAATGTGTTAGGATGTTGATACTAACAAGTCAAGCATTAGCACGTGGATTTGATTTTATTCTGGTGTACTGTTCATTTTTGGGAAAGGTCTTATGGACAGATAATCTGTTACAAAGATGACAGGCATAAAATGATCAGCTGGAGAAGTGGGGATTGTTAAAAGATTTGCTTAGGGGTAGAATGAGAGAGAATTAACAACTTGCAATCACAATTCCTTAATCTGCAGGTTTTATTCTAAGGCCAACCCCAAACATTACCCCACAGGCTTCTTTCAGCTGTTGTGAAGACGCTTTTGTGAACTGATTTCTTCTACACAATCATGTTCTCAAGGAACACATTTTTCTCCAATAGTTCAGGTATCATATATCTTAAGTCATCTGATATTCATAGAGGATATGTCAAGACCATACAAGAGCTACTAGCTAAGCCTAGGCTAATTATTCATTCTTACTTAAGTAGCATTTCAGTAAATAAGACTTCTAGCAATCTTGTTGCTGTCTTTTGTTCTCATATGAGAAATAAATAAGGATGATTAAGAATTTATAAACTGAGATAAATTTATAAATTTATCTCAGCTTGATTATAATTACAGACAGCCAAAGATGGGAAACTCTACAATTGTCAATAGAGACACAGAAGAACACAGTCAATGTATTAGTGTTCAAGATATAGAGGGAGTCTGCCTTTTAATATTATTGTGTTAAAGAACTGGGGTTCATGGATTAAAGCAATCTGTGCAGAAGAAAACCAATGCAATACAGCAGAACTGCAGTTCAATCTTTTTAGGAACTTGAGAACTGGGGTGATCATGAAATGAGAAATAGCTTCCTAAAAACAGTAGGGTAATGCTTTTCCTGGGTGTAGCACAATAATAAAACAAACCCTGAATTGTAGGTATAACACAATAAAACAGAAGCACAATTTTTCTTCAGCAGAACCCCTAGATGATGTTGCAATAAATGCAAAAGGAACATAAGGGATAAACAGCTATGCTGGTTTAGGATAGTGCTTGAATTTGTGAAGCAATGGTCATAAATGAATCCACCTGGATAGCAAGAGGTTGCTGGGATGTTGGACTGTCTGGATAATCAACATCAAATGTGTAGTCTGATTCCCTTCTATTGCCCAAATATTTCTTCCATCTGTGGACCATAATACATATTGTTGAAGCACACCATGAATTCAGCTTCTCTACAAAATGTTTAGAAAAAAAGGTCCTTGAACACTTAGAAAAATGTAAATCCTTATACTATATCAAAATCTCCAGTCAGCCTACGTAATATAACCTTTATAAAGTAAACTGACATGAAAAAAAGAAAAATATGCATCAAATATGAAAAAATACAGTTAATCTTAGCTTTAAAAATGCTAGATCATCTAAACAACATTGCAAATTATTCTACTGAAAAAATATGCCAAAACAATACAACGGCCTGAAAACTCAGTTCTTAACCAGCTGCTTGTTTGCAAACGCTTTTTTTGTCTCTCTTCACAGTTTTCCCTCAGCATAACAGTAACTGTCATGCAAGAAAATATCCATATTCAACACCTGACTAAAATGCTGATCTAGCCCTTCCAAACATAACATGACAGGACATGACATGACATAACATTATAACATAACATAACAAACACAACATAACATAACAACACAACATAACATAACGTAACATAAACATAACAACATATCATGTGAAACAATTGCTTACTAAGTAAACTGGAAGTTCAGAGAGGAAACTTTGATACAGTTTCCCAACGAGTTGCATATAGTATAAAATACAACCTAGCAACACATCTTCCTCATAGGCTGATGATATGTCCTCGAAATAATGACCCAGTTTCACAGTATTTCCCTGATAGAGTGCAAGACTGAGAAAGTCCTTGATTGGAGTAATCATTGCTTAGCAACGACTAAAAACATCAGTGTTATCAGCATTGTTCTCAGGCTGAAAGTGAAAACCACAGCATTGCACCAGCTATTAAGAAGGATAAAAATTATTACTACTGCTGAATCCAGGACATTCCCTTACTCTAGTAATCTTGAGCACAGAGGATTATTTTTCTGAGGCAAACCTTACATTTGCGAATAATGTTGTAAACCAATAAAATTGTTCAGTGATATTTATATGGGCTTGAAATACCTGATTTTGCTGACTACCAGCTAAAGTATTTGGGAGCTATAGGATGGTACTTACATGAGGTATCCAACTAGTGTTACGGAGCCAGTTTCCTGATGTAGCCATTGGAGAAAAGATGCTTCAAGGGTCACATGGAACATCTACATTTAGATGCACAAAGCTAAATGCTGTGATTTTTTTTCCCCTTCACCCTGCAGGGTCAAACACAGAATAAAGATAATTTGTTTATTTTTAAACATCTATTCATTTTTAAACATATTTTTTGCTTAAGAGGACGCAATTCTATAAACGTGACCAGCAGAGGGAAGTATCTCTCTGTGTTTTGAACTCGTGGCCCCTTACCAAGTGGGGATAGCCTGAGCTTTTGTCTTGAAAATAGGTACTGCACCTCTGAAGTGGACTTATTTTAAGAAAACAGTATGAAAGACCTTCTGTAGTGTTTACCTATGCTCTGCAGTGGGACACTGTGGAGACAGAACATCATGTTATTTTAGGTTCACACGTGGCATCTTTAAAATGTCACAAAATAGCACAGTGAAAATACCTTATAGAAGGAAAAAAAAAAAGGTTATAAAGTCAAATAACAAGTCTGCTGGCTGCACTGGGTTTTGTGCAGCTCACCCAAATAGCTGTGTATGATAAGAAAAAATTAAAATGCATCTGTCTTGTGTGACAGTGCATTTCTTTGGTCAGTAGAAGTGCTGGAAGAAAGTGAAAGAGAGGAAGGCAAAGCTGTTCCTCAGGCTGCAGTAATACATTCATGTGGTTGGCTTTTCTTAGCCTTGCCTATAGCATTTGCCTTCCTCAGGCAAGTTGAGGATGAGCTTCATGTCCTGACTGCAGAGTTCAGTTAGAAGGAATGAAATCTTTGTGATCTGGGGAGGCACAAGTAATTCTCCTCACCACCAGCATTTCTTGGAAACACTGCTCATAGACTGGACCCAATTAGGTTTTGCACTGCAGGGGCATACAACCTGTTATATTCTCCACCATAGCTGCCTGTCTTGGGTACAAGATGAAGACAGAGCCTTGATAGGCAGATGGATGCCTACAAAACAGTGGTAACAAAAGGAGGTGGTGGTGGCAGTTCTTCAGCTTGTTTTCAACATTTCCAGGATGATCAGAGTAATGGCAGATTTCAACAACTGAGATAAAGGAGGGCACTGAAGTAGTACTGCAGATATAAGAAGCAACACACACAAGTTTGTCATCCTACCATTTGTAGGGCTTCAAGAAAGATGTATTTTTATTTTAATTGGAGATTTTCTGTACCTCTTCTCCTTGCTCTCTGTTTTTCCACATCCAGATAAAAGGGGAAGTAGCTGGAATGTGGTCAGAGTGTTATCTTTAACTTGGCAAATATTTTTCCAAGACTCCTAATTGCTGTTTTGAAATGACAGGCTACAAAAAAACCCAAAACCAAAACATCAGAAAAAAACCCAAACTAAAAAAACAAACAAACAAACAAACAAACAACAAACCAACCTGCTAATCCCAAGTCCTGGTTTCCTTTTAGCAGTGACTCAGAAGGGAGGGTACTGGTTATTGAACAGCCAGGTTTTGATCCTGCTGTAGCTTAGCAGGAAACCTGCTAGCAAAACTCAATTACACTTGCGCTGGCTTAGTTCTAGCACCGTGTGTGATTTTAGGCTAGAAAACTTTTGAATGACCAGTCAGAAGTGGAATATTCTTTGCTTCTATACATATAGGAATATTCTATGATTGGAAGTCAGCTGCCCAAAGGCAGGCACTAATCACAGAGAGAATGGCAGAAATTTGCAGATTCCTCTTACATCTTGAGTGATCATAAATTAATCCTTCCTCTGTTCCTGAACACATAACAAAGGGCTGTATTACAGTGCCAGATTTGCCAGCCATGGCCAATATTTTCTTCAGGATCAAAATGTTTATTTCCAGTAAATGTTCCTACACATTACATGGAGTTTGCACTGGTGACCTTTCCTTATCGCCACATAATGGCAACATTATCTTTCTCTGTGAGCTACAGACTTCCTTGCATCAAAGGAATGGAGTCTTTTTTTTCACTTAACTTGAAGGGGAGTGATATTTTAAAATCCCATGCCTACATGAACTATTAATTAACAGCTCTTAGGATATGGTCAAGTTCTGAACTGTGGTTTTGCAGCCTCAGTTCTTCAAAAGGGAACAGCAACACATTGAGGCTTAAATTGTCACTCATCAAATAGGTAATGACACTTTTCCAAGACTCTGTCATTTGATCACTAGTCCTTGTAGTAGTTCTGTTAAGTACTTCTTTGGCCAAGTGTCAGGTTTAGCAAACACTATGTAATTTAAATCTTCCAAGTAGATTGTACAGGAATGCACACCAACTAATCAGTGCTGGGGAGAATGAGGAAAAAACCCTCCACAGTGTTGGATTTCAGCCACGTATTACTACCAGTAACACTGTCTTTGTTTTGTAGACAATAGGTATTTACACAGACTGTATCTGAAAACTGGGATGTGATGGTTTATCACAGCTAGATCTAACTGTTCCGCTTCTTTTGATAAAAGGTGTGCTTTTCTGTCTCAAGATTTGGTTTCAAATGCTTCACTACTTCTCTGATTTATGAAGAATTCTACTAGGTCACAAAGGAGGTCATGTCTCAGAAGACGAGAAGATGAGATCCTCATGAGAGAATCCCTCTCATCAGAGAAGATGAGATCCATAGATAGCGGATTAATAGATAAAAGCTTCTAAAGTGGTCCTAGCTGTGTTTCAGAGAGAAGTCAGTGTATCTGCCTTGGAACACATCACCTTTTCTGTTTGTGATTTAAACAAAGCCTTTACACAAGGCTATACCTAAGGTGGCATAACCAATAGACCTACAGGGGTACAGGCACTGCACGTAAGGGAATGAGAACAAAATTAGTGTGCATATCTGTACAAAGAGGAAAGCATTGAACAGCCATAATCGAAGTCATGACAGAAAAAAAATATAGATCATTTAAGTAGTTAGGGATAATTGGCAGCAAAGGTATTCTGAGCCACTGGCACTTGTTTGCCTCTGTACAGCCATGGTCCAGAATTTTACTGCCAACACAAATAGGAACATGACAAAAAAATTATGGCTCCCTGTTGTGTACCTGCAGAACATTAATTTTGTCACATACAATGATTTTAATCATTGTACCAGAGACTCAGAACAGACTGCAGCATTCCTGCTCTTAAGAACTTGCCTTCCTAGGAAGAAAAAGCCATCATCTCTCAGTGGTTTGATTTTTCCCTAACAAATTCAGCCAGATAAATTCATATAGCACAGATTTCACCAATGTCTGTAACAAAAAATGTTGTGCAATTGAAAAACTGTATTTTAAAACTTGCTTAAGGCTGTAGTCACTGATGCAAATCTTCCATTCTTGTCTGAGACCATGAACAACAGTCTCTATTTTCTAGAAGGAATATTTTCAGTAAAGCAAAATAAAGTGTGTGGACAATAGCTTTTGATTTTAGTTCATGTCAAACATGAAGCCATAAGTCACACCCCAGCTGGGTGCTGCAGAGGTGAAATGTCAGAAGTTTCTTCATGAGAAATCCCGTGACAGAGTGCAGCTGGTATGTGTCATCACCAGTAAGCCTAACTGCACACAAATGAACTTATCAGAAAAGAAGGGAGAGAAACAGCTTTCATCTAAAGCAAATCTTATATTAGGAAAATTATTATTGATTCTAAAGACACTTGTATCAAGCACAATATTATTTTCTCTTGAATTCTTTAAAAATTTCCCTGCTGTGAGGTTTACTGGGCAATTGCTAGGCAGCTCACATACTCTGTCATTTAACATATCTGTAAAAGATTGTTCTCTTCTATTTTAAGTGCTATTTCTGCTCCTGAGATTCATAACTTATCCTTCATTGAAATAGTTTGTAGAAGAATGTTGTTCCAGAGTTGCATTTGTTTTGAACTGGAAACTGTGAAGCTGCTTTTCTGGGACCTAACTGGGGCATTCATGTGTAGGAAGAAAGAGTAGTCTGAGCTCGTCTGCAGCTCTGGGCACTCTGTTATCCGAGACACAGAGATTTCCACAGCAAAAGAAGAAACCAATTTATTCAGGTTATGGAACCTGAATCTGACACCATACCACCAGAGTAAAACACAGTGCTCACGTTCCCTACTGCAGTAGCTAGACACTGCTACGAGGTGAGATAACTTGGTGTTTTCTGCATCTTATACATTCTGGTCAGAAAAGGTTTTACAGGAGAGTACAGCAAGCCATATCTCAGAGCTCTTCCAGGATCTGGGAATAAGTTCAGGTATGTGAGCCTTGAAATGTGCTCTTTCACCATATATAACAAGGAGAAAAAAATTTCTTTCATGTTAGACTTTCATTCAGTAAGCCAGAAATTTTCCATGATATATATCTGTGCTGTAAATAACTGCTCATCCCTAAACTAAAAGATAATCTTTGTGCTTTGCCTCTGTTATAAGCTCTCTCTATGTAACTTGCTTTCATCTATACTTGTATTAGAAGGGGATGAGGGGCTTTGCATACCTGGATTTAATTATAGCTTTGCAAACAGTGTACTGGAGATGAGATCATAGGGTTTGTCTAGGCCACTGGAAGCAGATATGGTATTTTTCTAACTTTGTCACACTGGGATGCTTGTGTCAGTGACAGGCATTGACAGCCAGCAGTGTGAAAGAAGTTCATCCTAAGTTACAGTTCATGCCATTTCTCTAACATGTAAGCACTCCTCTCCATGGTATTTTATACATGCATATTCATTGCTACCTGAGTCTTCAGTGCTTTTCTAAACCTAGATCTTAAGAATAAATCACTGTAAGTTTGGAAATGTCAGACTACATTAGTTCCTTTGAATATCTGAAAATGAAAACTGTGCTGTTGCTGCAAGAAGCTGTCCAGCCCTAGCTTACAAACCCCTGTTGATTCCTTTGTGTTAACATTAATAATGATGTTGCCATGTGATGAACTGGACCAGATCACAGATCTGGTTGAAAAAGAGAGGAAACTGAGCTGACACAGTGGTTCTGCAGCCAGGCACCGCTACAGCTAGAGTGAAGAGGTGCAGAAACACCAAAACAGAAGAAGGAGAGGAAAATGACCCTTTTGGTTGTCTTGTAGTCTTTGGCTTACACTGTTGATGAACCTGCATCCTGACTCTCAACATGTGTGTCTATAGCCCAGCTCTGAATTGCGTTATTACTTCCTCTGAAAACTGCTAAATTATAGGATGAGACACTTCCAGTGAGTAAAAGAAAGGACTTCTAGTTAATCACCACCGCAGACCTATTTGCAAAGAAGATACTATAAAGCTTTGATAATTTACAACAATATGAGACAAACCCTTTCCAGTCATGTCTTAACAACAATTACAGTAAGAAGAAAATAATCCAAAACACTGCAGTTACTTTCATAAATGTGCACATCATAGTGGTCATCATTCTCAACACTGACGCCTAGTGACTAAGTCAAAATGGGACATGAGGATTAGAAATAAGCTCATAATTTTGTTACCAAGATTAATGAGCTATTGAATAGCTGGATAAAACAATTCCTCTTCATTATGTGTAGGGTCTCTGCACTCAGTCTTTTCCTGGCCTTCAGGAAAGGCATGGCCTTTTTCAAAAGCTCCTTGTTTATCTTAGTGTAGCAGTACAAGTTTCTCTGAAATTGTTGAGGTGAAACCAATTCATACCACTGCAAGGCGTATTAAGTCTTTGAATCAGTTTAGTGTAACAGCATGTGTTGAATTTCTACTAAAAGCCACTTACAGCATTTAACGCTTTTCCTTTCCTCTAAATTTACTAAATGTTGTTTAAAAGGTAGAATTACATAAATATGGACACATCAAAAATTTCATTGTAAAATGAGCAAAAATGTAAAATAAACACTTCACAGAACTTTATTTATCTGAGTAAATTGACATCTTGCCAAGGTGCCAAGATTGTATTATGGTTTCAGCCTACATTTATTTCAAGATATACATTGGGTTACACTAGATGTGTGACTCTGTTGCAATTATTCATACTTTACATACACAGTAATGTCCAAGCCATTTATTGTTTTAGACGTATCATCAAAATGAGTTACTCTTTGATTACTGATGTTTCTAGTGGAATTATTCAGTTACCACATTAAATTGACAAAAATGTCCACTATTTGACAGAATATAGGCGAGATCTTTTATCACTGTTGTAGCTGTCAAACACTTCCATAACCCTTCACTGTAACCCAATCTATTTTTGGGCAAAAACTGTTAGAAGAAAGGAACAATGGTTGCAAGGTTTTCCAATTTTGCAGAATACATTTTCCATATGTTGACATTACTTTTTCTGTCAAAGCATATACCAATTTTAAAAAGTTATTGTTTCCTCCAAGGAGAATGTAACTTCTGAGATATCATCATCTGTTCCTCAGATTTATTTGATACAGAGGAATGGAGTGTTTCCTTTGTGAGCACTGGAGTTGAGGACTGAAATAGACCTTGGTGTAACCCATTGTTACTCTTACAATGCCATATTCAACTAAAAGGTAGAGCCTGTTTGATCACTGGTTAAACCCAGCTATGAAAGGTTTGTTTCTCTTTCATCACAACTTGTTTCATTTGTCCTCACATTCCACTTGACATTTGATGTTTCACAAATGTGGGAGCACTTCAGATTGGGATCTGAGACTGGATTTGGGGCTTTAATGTGATTTGTTTTAGATAACTTGTATAAGTAATAACTGCTCTTGAGGTGCTACCCCACCCTATACTATCAATATCTACTCAGGGTGTTATTTTCTCACGAGTCTATCAGTCTGAGAAATATTTCTTCATGGATTTCAAGTCATTTTCTCATTCATTTGCAAAGCAATAATGTCTAGAAATGTGTCAAATCAGATTGTAATCATTGGTTTATGGTAAAATAGAAATTGTTTCTTTCCAACAGGTATGTAAGACCAGATGCAGGGACATTTAGGTACCTAAATTCACATTGATCTCATGGGGATTTGTGTGTCCAAACCCCAAATATATTCGATAATTATGTTTAAAAAAAAAATAAATTGAAAGGGTACAGGTAAGTGTTGTCTTTTTTTCTGACATACTAGCATTAAAGCTTCCATCTACATACTTCTCTTTCCAAAAGAAATTGTTTCCACCCACTTTTATGTCCTCTTTCTTCTGTACATGTTTTTCTTCTTCAGCAGCACCTGCCTCAGATGTCAGTCAAATTTCCAATGTCTCTTTCTTATCCTCTAGATTTGATTTTGTCTTTAAATCCTGAAAAATTTTCTCCTGATTTCCCATACGTCTCATTTCTTATCTCCTCCATGAGAATTCCTCATCCTGCTGTGTTGCACTCCTTCCTCCTTTCTTCCCTTCTGCCTCCACCCTACCCTTCATTAGAGTATCTCTTTCTAGTCACAGAGGAAGAACTTGAAGTTTTTCTACAGAGTTGGGCAGAGAAGGAAGGTTGTTCTGTCCATGCTCTTAGCTGCCTAAATAAAATCTAATTCTCTCTGGGTTCTTTCACCACTGGGTCTCTGCTAGTAGTCTCAGCAGCTGTGCAAGTTTTATTAGCTGGGCACAGCTGTAGCCATATGAAAAAGCTTCAAATAAGATAGGGGAAAACAAATGTTGCTTCCTCAAGATAAAAGTCTGGGACCATCAATGGGATAAAGAAAATGACAACAGTAATGGCTGAGAGATTCCCCACTGAAGAGTATTGGGCCCACATGTAGCATTTCACTTGCCACATATTTTACAGCCAAACTTAATAGCATCCAGCCCAAATCTGCAAGGCTCTGGCACCCTCAGAATAGTCTGGGAAGTGATGGTCATAGATTACCCCAAACAATCCACTGCTGCAAATAGCTTGCTTTGTGTGCTTTGCTTGGATTCTTCTGCTTGCTAATGTGGACATCAATATCAATGCCCATCCAGCATGGAGTGGTATAGATTCATGTCTGCTCATGCCACACCATTTAAGACTGACAGTCAAAACTGAGAGTTGTAATACAGCAGAAGAAGGATTAGAGTGTTGGGGTTTATTCTTAGAAAGATACTTGAAAAATTAAAGGTAAATGGCTGTTTCATATGCTACAGTAATAGGAGAGGAATCAGACCATGTTTAGGCTATGTTTTGCCATAATCTGGTACAAGCCCTATGCTGAGACATGGTTGTGCAACCAGAGCATCAGGAGCTATAGCAGACAATTAAAACAATGCCAAAAGCATAATTTTCCCTCTTTCTACGTTACCGCTCTTTAACAAACCTAACATATCTCTTTACCTGACTAGAGGAATAGTACCCATCTATTGCTGATGCAAGTTGATCCAACTCTATTGGTTCTAAGGGTATGTTTGACTCTCCAACAGTACAGAAATTAGGTCATGAAATTTATATTCAGATTTCAGTTCATAGGATTTTGTCAGTATATCTTTGCTCTCACTAATCCATGGAGGAAGTTGGTATATGTACCACAGATGTTTTTAAAATAAGTTCAAAATAAGGGAATTTAAACACATACCTTTTATAACAGTTTTGTTTAAGAAAAGCACACATTTCAGGGTAGTCCTGACTCAAAAATTGAGTAAAAGAATTTAAACAATTAATTTCAGCTAATGAAATGGTTGTGAGATAAAAAAAAATAATCTTTTCTCATGTGAGTTATCATGGATTTTTCCTGAAGTAATACATTAACTCCCTCTGCTAACTGTTAGATTTCTTGATCTCAATTTTATTTGGATGGTAAGGGTGTGTTATATTTCAAGTCTAGGTTTTAAAGACCTAAATGGGTGAAAAGCAAAGAAAAATTTGTACTAACAATTTACATTTCTGTTATCATGTTCTGACCTCCCTTCAGCCATATTCAGCCAAGAATTCAGGCTTCTGGAGGTATTCCCCTGCCCTCCCACACAATGCCTGGAAAAATCAAAGGGACTGAAAGCCAGTAAGTGAAACATTTGACAATTTGCTGTGTAGCTGGTGACTCCCATAACACTAGAGTTTCTTTGGTATTTTGTTATTAAGCAGGTGTTTTTGAAGAAGTACCAACACTGAAATACTTCTTTATCTTTTTTATTGTATTTCTTTCAGTTCCTCCTGCTGCTGTGTCTGATGCTCAGGAATTCAAAGTGCTCTCTGGCAAACACCTTTGAGGAACATCACAAGATCCAAAAGGACAAAAAGATTCACAGGAAAAGACATCCCATATTAGTTTGCACACTTCTGTATAATGTATAGCTCTAAGTGCTTAGCACATCTCCTTTTGTAGATGTCAGCAATCTGCACGTCTGCTGTTTAGGACAGCATTTGCAGGACATATTTCTCTGGCAACCTGGAACTTTCATTTACTCTCTAAAAACCTATTCCTGATTGGAAGCCTTTTTTCACTCTACAATCTTAGAGTTGGCTTCACAGGGTTAAAATCACAATAGAATTGTATCCTTAAGTATATATATTTTTAAAAAATCATGTAGCATTGCTTTGTTTTTTTTGACTGATTCATTTACGGCTATCACTTACGGATGGATAAGCAATTAGCTTAAACTGGGGTACTTATTTAAAGTAGGAGCCGACATTGTGGGGAAAATTTTCCTTTCAAAGAGAGAACTTTTCTTCAGTTTTTCTCTTCAACTTTCTAACCCCCAAATAATGGATACAAATTCATGCCTTGCTAACAAAAAATATTAATATTAGCACATAATTTCAAATTTTTAGGCTGCTTTCAATTCCTGGTGTAGCAAGACTGCAAAAGCTCAACTTGCCCTTCCTTTCCTTCAACCATTAGCATGTTGACTTACCTCCCTCTTAAAGACTGACATGGAGGCTTATTTGAGTCCCAAAAGAGAAAGGGAAAAACAACGCAAACCAAACAGATTTTCAGCTTCTGTATATGTTACTGAAATCTCTTTAGATGTGGAACTTTTCCAGCTGGAACCTACTTTTGAGTGGGTTTCACTTCTGTCCCAAGAGGTCAACTGAATAGTGCACTCGGCTAGTGAAACAATGAACCATCTATCTTCTACTTACCATCCTTATTTCTGACTTTTCTTTCATCAGAAATGTCTTTGCCCTATAACTAGTAATCAGTGTGGTTTTTACATTCTCCCTGTAGGTAAAGAAGCTCATACAGGCATTTGTGATCACACACTCACAACCAATTTCTTCCAGCTCAGTGTGTTCAGACATTAAGTTCCTAGACAAGAATTTCCTGAGACACTGCTGTATGAATTTCTAGCTCTCATTTCTCATGAGGGTATCATGAGAAACCCTCATCCATCATCCATTGTAACTCAAGTCATCTAACAGTAGCAGATATATAATGTATTATACTGCATGATCATAGAATCATAGAATAGTTAGGATTGGAATGGACCTTAAGATCATCTAGTTCCAAGCCACCTGCCACGGGCAGGGACACCTCACACTAAACCATGCCACCCAGGACTCTGTCCAACCTGGACTTGAACACTGCCAGGGATGGAGAATTCAGAACTTCCCTGGGCAACCCATTCCAGTACCTCACCACCCTTACAGTAAAGAATTTCTTCCTTATATCCAATCTAAACTTCCCCTGTTTAAGTTTTAACCCGTTACCCCTTGTCCTATCACTACAGTCCCTAATGAATAGTCCCTCACCAGCATCCCTATAGACCCCTGTCAGATACTGGAAGGCTGCTATGAGGTCTCCATGCAGCCTTCTCTTCTCCAGGCTGAACAGCTCCAACTTTCTCAGCCTGTCTTCATATGGGAGGTTCTCCAGTCCCCTGATCATCCTCGTGGCCCTCCTCTGGACTTGTTCCAACAGTTCCATGTCATTTTTATGTTGAGGACACCAGAACTGCACACAATACTCCAAGTGAAGTCTCACAAGAGCAGAGTAGAGGGGCAGGATCACCTCCTTTGACCTGCTGGTCACACTCCTTTTGATGCAGCCCAGGATACGGTTGGCTTTCTGGCCTGCAAAGGCACACTTGAAGCCAACTCATGTTCATTTTCTCATTGACCAACATCCCCAAATCCTTCTCTGCAGGGCTGCTCTGAATCAATTCTTTGCCCAGCCTATACATGTGCTTGGGAATGCTCCAACCCAGGTGTAGGACCTTGCACTTGGCATGGTTAAACTTCATGAGGTTGGCATCAGCCCACCTCACAAGCGTGTCAAGGTCCCTCTGGATGGCATTCCTTCCCTCCAGCGTATCGACTGAACCACACAGCTTGGTGTCATTAGCAAACTTGCTTAGAGTGCACTCAATCCCACTCTCCATCTCACCGACAAAGATGCTGAACAAGACAGGTCCCAACACCTATCCCTGATGGCTCTGTGGAATCGTTTTTTGACTCATGATGTTAGAAAAAGATCATGTTGTAATAGAGAAAGAACAGCATAAGCCCTAGACAGCTCTCAAAGTCCTCTCCTCTCAAGGGTTAGGCTGTGGCATACAAAAAAAAGAATTCAGTTTGACAGTCTTGGAAAAGTATGCAAAAACAAACACAAAAGGGCCTATGTTAGTCACAGCTTCTTAGTAACATGACAGGTATTTTTGATATGACATGACTGAACATAAGGAAAGACAATTTAAGCACACTTACTTTACAGATTTCTATGATGATTTTGTAATGTTACACAATGCCAAACTATTTTTTTCTGACACAAAAATATCTCCTTACATGCAGAGAGTGAATCAGATAAGCTACAGCATTCCAACAATTGAGTTTTGGAAAGCCATGGGGTAAAAGGAACTCCCACATTGTTTGTAGAAGTAATATTTTATAACCTTTTCTTTCCACCTTCTAGTCCTGTATTCTAGTGCCTTCCACAAACTAAGTCTGGGCTTATGTAAGAGTCAGGACATGGCTAAACTACTCCTCATGGTACAATCAATGGACCTGTATCAAGAATAAAATGAGACCAAGGCACAGCACTGTAGTAGCACCAAGGCCAAAGCAGAGGAAGACAGACATCTGATGGGTCTAGGACTATGGCTTTGTTCTGACTCACCACACATATATTTTCTCACCACATATAAGGAAACCTATAGTGCAGGTAAGTATGCTAACCTGTAGCAACAATATTATGTATAATCCTGACATAGAAAGTAACGTGCTCTCCATTTGAAAATAAAGTTTGTATAGTTTAAGGGCACAAAGCAAGAAATCCCTATTTATAAAGAATCATCAGCCCTTAAATGAAAAACATAATAAATTTCAGCACAGGTTCCATATCCTTCTCCTTTAACCGCACAAAAACTAGGTGCCTAGAGTAGGCTTGCTACATGGTTTTCTGCACTAGCTTGTTGACGTAAACATGTGGGATACCTTGTTCCTTGAATATATGTATTTTAGGATTAAGTAACCTCTGTCTGGAGATTTCTATCTCACACTGAACTAAAGATCAAGCTTTCAACTTTGACCAAATACCTAACTTTAAGACAGTTGGGGTTAGATGAGATAAACTGAATTCTGTGTGTACACAAACTCTAGTGACATGCAAGAATTTTAAAACTCTTATCTACCTTGTTTTATAGTTCCATAGTATATTTCTTGAATCACACACCCTTATCTCTAAGAAATGGTTATTTTCATTCATATTGTGTGAGACCTGGAGAATTTGTTCTGTGCTTATGTTGTTGTATAAGAGACAATTCTCTAAGACTAGAAAAAAGTAAAACCATTATTTACATAATATACTGTAGTGTTATAACACTGAAGACTCCACAGTGTTTCTAAGAAGTGAAAGTAGTAGCTGCACTGTTTAGAGAAAGCCCAGGGGGACAAAAGTAGCAATTTGCTTTGTAGAGTCTGATGGAGCAAGTAGGACTCTGCTTCCACTCCTCCAGCACAGCCTAAGTCAGAGAACCAGGATCAGAAGCTGCTATCACTGTTCAGATCAGAGACAGTTTCAGTTAGAAAAATACACCATTTGCTAGTGCAAAAATATATTCTTCACCTAAAAACAGAAGGGTTTTTTGTTTTGTTTTGTTTTGTTTTTTTACTAGAAATAAATGCTTTGGAGTAAAGTGAGAGCAATTAAAAAAAAATCCTTTAAAATGCATGTGCTACAGACTAAGTTTATTCATGTAATGGGAATTACAAGCGTAGCAACTGGCTAGTATCCAGTTCAGTAAATTAGAGAGTTGTGAGATGCCCCTGTAATATGTTATTCTCCACTTTCATATAACAGTTAGAGGTGACTGCTTCTGGGAGTTACAGTTGATTATATACAACATTTTTATCATTTCAGCTGAAATATTATCTTCAAAATAAAGTCCATATTATGGAAACCTTGCTTACCTACAGGCATGCAAGAAGAGCATGGTTGTTTGTTTCTAATACATGTAAATGCTCATCTGCAAGAATAGCAACCAATTTTTTTTTGTCATGTGGGTGCATTTCAGAGCTTAGGAAAGTTTTAAATCTTCGTATATTTTGAGTTCACTGCTGAGATTTAGCCATGGGGTTTTTCTCTCTGTGTTTGCTATGTGAAAATAATGTTTTTTACCCTGGGGACAAGGGATGACAAAGCCAAACAAAACAAGTGTATTCACAGCAAACATGGAAATTCGGCAAGATTGGTATATGTGTCAGTTTGACAGCTGTAGTTTGTGGTTCAGCTTGTGTAGAGCTATACATACTTACTAAAACCAGAAGGTGGCATCAAAGACTGTCAAACGTTGACAACAGAAAGGACTGAAAGCACAGCTGGAAACCTTATTTTTGTTAACAGATAAAATACTGTAAGTGTGGGGACTCATTGCCCCTTTACTAGTCTTAGGAATCTGGGTTAGGCAAGCTTCTGGAAATCTGTACAGAGATAGGATCTAAAACATTATGACTCACTCAACCCAGATAAATCATATTTCGTGAATCATTAAGAATAAATCAGCTTATTTGGGTTTCGTAAATGTATAATCCTTTCCTAATATCATAGCACCTAGTCAACCTAATTATGGACTGGGTTTGTGGAAAGCAATAATAATCTTCCTCATGCTGCCAACATTTAGAGAAATGGGAAGGAGGAGCAGCACATGGGATGAGGATGGTGGAATGACTTGCTTACATATGCCACAGAGAGAGGACAGAGGTGAAGGGAGACACATGAAAACTGGTTAACTTTGTTTGTCAAGGTCAGTGTCATTAGTGTGCAGAAGGTATAGTTAAGGAAGCTATGTCTTCTAGAATTGATACAATGCTCAGAGTTTAAATGATTTTTTTCTACAAAAATAACATTTTCAAAAATTATGGTCTCCATATTAAAATATGTTCATTTTTTAAGAATATGGCAGCTTGCATTTTTTATATTCAGCTGCTTTCTGTATTGAAATGTTTTGTTCATATCATCTAACCATTGAAATAATATTCTTGACTAGGAAACTTCACTGCAGTGTTGGCAAATACAGACTGATGCTTTGTTCAAAGTATTTATACTGGCAGACCAGATGATTTTCTATTAGCCAATAAAAGTACTCAAATATTTTCAGCAAAATTAGTTACACCACTATTAAAGATCTTCCTCTGATTTTTCTTTGAAGCAATCTATTTCCTCAGCACTATGCTACGAGTCACAATTAATCCTAAATCTGACTTTATGTACAAAACTTCCCTCTCATCTTCAAAGTCTTGTGCACAGTTGTGCTGTCACCTCACTGAATTCAAATTTAGTATAAGTGAATTTTAATCTACACCTGATGTACCACCTTATATAATCCAGTGATAGTTTCTTTTTTCTTCTTCTTTTGTCTATTATGGACTTCCAAGCTACAGTGTTTGCTTCTTCCTTCTCTACACAAATTCAGAAAATAAATAACCTAATTCTTCTATGAGAATCCTGAAGCATCATCCATCATATTATACCTCCTCTGAAATTCAGATCTTTCATTCTGCCCACAGACATACCCTATGTCTCCATGCTATGTTCATCTGGTGTCTGATTTATTGCCTCGAATTTTTGAAATGGTACTAACAACATTTCATAAAACATGAATAGAAAGCTGGGTATGGTATAAGATGTGCAGTACAATTTAAGTTTTACAATTTCCAAGTTCATTATATTTTTCTTCTTAAGGTGTCTTACCAACTAAAGAATTAAAAAAAAAATAATACAGTTGCTAGGATGTGCTTTTTACTCTAATTTTGTGGCTTTTGAAGACTGGTGTGTATCTGAGCACAGCTTACTGACAGGAATATTAAACCTGGCTGCCTACTTGTTCCTTTATTTAAGTTCATCCTTTTACTTTCAGTTATTCTCTATACTACCATACTAATCCTTCTACCTTTTTTGATATTAGTAACATTTAGATATTTGAAGTTATCATGTCCCACTTGTAGTCATTGCTTAGCCAAACTATTCAGATTTCTCCTAGTGTTCCATCATAAACCAGCTATCTCTCTTCAACATTTTTATATGGCTCTTCTGACCAGTCTTTAGCTGCTTAGAATCTTTATAGCAATATGATGTTCAGGAACCGAGGTCCATAATTCTGGGATTTTGTGGTATTAAGCGCATGGTTACTTAGGGCAGTGTATTTTGCTTGCTCTGTCTTGCTTGCATCCCTGTAAAGAGATGAAATGCAAGGATTACAGAGCTGCAGCATGTCTAGGAAGAAGCAAAGGGCCATCTGCATTCCATTCTTCAGCAGACACGTGGAGAAATCTCGTTCAGGCAAGTACCTGCTTACCCTGCATTAGGCAGCACCCTTGCATGTCAGTTATTAAGTATTTTATCAGATAACAATATATGGTAAAGTGTGCTTTTTTTGCAATTATTTCAGAACTACAATGACATGATGAGGTAGTGAAATAGAATATGAGCTATGAAGCAATTATTTGGAAGTCTTTCAAGAAAAACTGAAGGAGTGGTATTGTCAAATTTAGTGTTAAAAGTCTGAGTTTGCTGATACTGTCTAAAAGAAGCAGTTCAGCTCTCTTATAACAGGTCTCTCCTGGATTAACAGCTTTCTCCACTGCATTGCTGTTTTCTGAAACCACTTGTCAGCAAAAGGCAATCCACTGACCTTACTGGATATTTTTTAAATTTTCCTGTGATTTCACAAAGATCTTGGAATGTCATCAGTAAAGGACAAATATTTTAATTACCTGCAGAACTCCACCTTCTGAAATATGTTACCCCAGAGGTGCTAACACTTGCTCAGGGTCTTGGCCTTGAAAAAAGGCAGATCCTTTTAGGAGATGGCTCTGTCTGACAGAGGGGAAGCTTCTGGTGTTTTCTCATAGAAGTCACCCCTACAGCCTTCCCTGCTACCAAAACATTGCCATGTAAACACAGTACAGTTTTGAAAAGTTTTTCTCTGAAAATACCATGATGCATTTTAATCATGCAGTCAAGTGTGCGGGGGGCAGGAGGCAAAGAGACACACAGGGAGATACTCTGTTATTTCTCTGAACGTCAACTGAGATTAGCCGTCTAGTCTAAACTAATCATTAAGTTAGCCTCTACAGTTAACAGAGATGTATTTCTATAGAGCCATTTATCCTATGTTAAGATAAACATCTAAGATTAATAGGATAAATCTTTGCAGCTGGTTTATCTCTCTGTTGACTTTTGGACAATTAGTTTAGACTGAGAACTTGACCTCTACACAGACAAACTTAAGTTGTTTGAATGCCACCTGTAAATATTTGAGTATTTTTTTTAAAAAAAAAGGTAGAATACAGGCAGAAATTGTCTTTATTTCTAACATAAAGAACAGAAACATAGCAAAAGTGAAGGCTCTCAAATTGCTGACACTCTGTGATCTCATCACTTAATTCTTTGGAATTACTTTCTTCGAGGTTGATTAACCCATTTAAGTAGATTAACTTCATCAGTATTATTGAAACAACCAGGAAAGCCAGTTTATGTGCTAAAAATTTGGGCTGTTGGGACCTGTGAGAAAATCTGAGATCAGTGCAAACAAACCAAAAACTGTAGGAAATGAGAAGAGGTGAGGAATTGAGCAGGGCAAGAAAAAAAGGAAAACAAGAAGACAACTTTAAGAAATTAGTGTTGCTTTCTGAGAATGACACATTATAAACCAGTGCATATTAGATGCAGAAACATGCCTTGCATTTTGTTTTTAATGGATCTGCTTTGAAACCATCACTGTAGACAATACGGGAACCTTTTGTTAGATGGTTCACTTCTGTCCAGCGCTTGTCAATGTGATCATTTTATCTTCAAAGGGAAGTAATGGCACCCTATTACAAGATGAACTGAGATAACAAGAGCCATGGGCAGAGGAGAAAGGTTGAAACATGGATCATACAACACATTAATTACTAGGGGTGAAAGAATGTGATAGGGTCTGAAGTGCAAATAATTGATTATAATTAAGTCGTTGACATACATCCACTTGTTTTCTTTCCAGGCCTTGATATTCCTCTCCCTCAAATTTGAACATCCTGAGGGAGAAGAACGTTTTTTTCTTGTAACAATGGGACTTTTTCAGCCATTTCAGGGATTCTGGGATGAACCTTCTTGGCATCTGTGAAGCTTGCTGGTACACAAATACTGGGGTCTAATTCCATCTAACTGAGCAATGATGAATAGCTAATAGCATCTGGCAGTCTTAGGTGAGTTATGTCAGCAACTTGGTATGCTGAGATGTACAAATTAATCCTGTATTTTTTGAAAGCCCCTTAAAAAAATCCCCAAACCCTACAGTAGCATCAAATTAAAATTTACACTGGGTTGACAAATTCACTGGAATTGGTGTGATTATGCCCATTGTTCTTTTTCTTGAACACTCTAATCCTGCAACAAATATTACAATTCTACCTTCATCTGTCTTTCACAAAAGCATGTTTGAGAAGAGTTCTGGACTTTTCCTCATATAGTTAGTCCAGGTTGACATCTGTGTTGATTCCAGATTTTCATTGATGTAGAATAATTGCTTCATGAAAGCAAGCTGAAGAATATCTGCATGTGCTGCAAGCCCACCTCTGGCTGTCATGTTTTCAATTGCTGCATTCCCTTGAATCAAATGTTTACATATCAGCTCTTTAGACACATGAAAGCATTTGAATGCAGACTTTCAGTGTCTGAGTCCATTGTTCACCCTGGGGTAAAAATGGTCCTCCCCCCCTCCTCTTCTACCCCTCATCCTCTCCCAGACAAGCACCGTAGAATACAGAAACAGAGATGGAAACACAGGTAGTGTAGGTATATGGACCATTTATTGATGGTCTGGTGTGAAGAAAGAGAGAATGTTCATTTTGTATTGCAAACTTACATAAGCAGTTTTTAGGGTAGGACAAAAGCTCTGCTTTCTCTCAAATAATCTGACAATTAGAAAATTCATGTGTCTGTATTCTTCAGCTTTTCCCTCCCTTTGCTTTTCCTCCTTTTCTCCTAGGCCAGCCTTTCTAATTAATTTGCTTCCTTCCATAATGGCTTTTTGCTCACTTATTTTATCCTCTGAAGAGAATAGGAAAGCTAAAAAAGCAATACAAAATGTCAATTGTTTCTTTATCCACAAGGAAGACAGTTTATCAGTGGGTAGAGGTATGACCACTGTATACAAGTAGCCTCCTACAAGAATTCAGAGACCCTTAGTGCTTGATGGGATGGGGATGTCCTGCCTTGGTTCTGATGGCTTAAACATGAAGAGCCAGGCTGCTGTTTGGAGGAACAGAGCCATATGTTCAGGAGCTTGGGCTTGGCACCTTCCTCTCTCAGGGTACTTGAAGCTCATGGGATGGATAAACTTTCACTTCTGGACTAGACCAAGAGTGTCCATGCCCTAAAGTAAAATAAAAGGATCTGTTTCCCCACCATATGCCGCATGCTGATACTCTTCAAGATTGGTTCACATTTGCTATATTTTTTAGCACAGAATAAAACTCAGGACCCAGCCTCCTACCTACATGGGACTTCTAGAAACCAACGCAGAACAATGCCTTAGGTTGTCTAAAATACAAGTGCGTGAAATAGAGAGAGACAAACTCATAGTTTTTATGACAGCAGAGCTCACGTCAATCCAGGAACTTTTGCAACATCAAATTAGATTAATTTTGTAGTAGTTGTGCAAACAGTTAACAGCCTAAGAGCAAACATACCCAGTACTGGCAAGAAAAGCAGTCAAAACCACTTTGAGGTGGCTCTCAACTGAAAAATACATTTAATACTCAACAGCTTCTTATTAAAAAATTTTAAATTTCTATTATTTTTTCACTTTTTATGATGCCTTTAAGGTATTCTTCTCCCACACTGTCAAACTTTTCTCTCCATCTACAAAGCAAATGTTCTGAAACTGTTAAATCATTGACTCGTATTACACAGGAAACATCACAGAAGCAGGAAACAGTCTATCTAAATGTATGTATAATATTCCTAATTGATAGACAAGCTTCACCTTCATCTATCAAGGAATTCAGCTTTGCTCGTCTATCTCTTTGCTGGTCTATCCTCTTCTAGCTAATTTAAACCTGTCACCTTTCTTAGATCACAGAGATCGAAGGGAATGCAAACTGGTGTTACCTATGTCACAGCTAGCATGCATGCCAGAACACAGTGTTTCATGTGATATGAAAGATTTTGCCACCACTGGCTTAAAGTCTCATCCAAGCCTACTGGTGTCACTCAGTAGCTTGTACTACCTTGTAATAGTGGAAGCTAACACAGAAATGAATACAATATGCATGTAGGACAGAAATATTCTCTCAAACTGAGAATATATTATACTACTCGTAGTTACCACACAGTGCGAAGGAGAACAGATTATATAGAATTTCCTTGCTGATGTACCCCATTGGCACAGCAAAACCCATTCTTCCAATAGAATTAGTGCCATATACACTAACACATTTCTGCAAGCAGAAAAGTTATCAATACTTCTTGTGTCCATCATCCTTGTACAGACTACACCATTGTGCGTGTTAGCTTGAGGTAAAGCTTTCATTGCTATGATATTCTCTCAACTGCCTGCAGTACAGTGGATTTTGTGATTCTCTGGGAGTTTTTACCTTTTATGCAAATTATTAAGTTTAGTTTGCTCAAATGCTGCTAGTCATGGGGACCAGCAGGTATATAAGACACATAGTTAACATCTCATACTTACAGCTCCTGACTGTTGTACCCACAAGTATGGCTCCATATGTCATCCCATATCCCACAGTTCATTGCACAGTCTATGCAGTTAAGAGCTTCTTTTTTTCAAATAGTTAAATATTTAACATAGTTCAGGGAGCTCTTTTTAAAATGTACCTTGATAAATGGCAGTTTGGGAAGCACAAGAGGCATTTTTCTAAAATACAAACTTTACATGAAGTGTCTGAAAATAGACCTAATACAGAGTGTTTACCACCTTCCTCACCTCTGTGCCTCTGTGAATTCATAAGCAAATATAAACCTTTGCCAAAAGCAGAGTGTGAGTGGACGAAGTCGTAATTGTATGAATGGATTTCTGGGGCCAGGGAGATTTTTTTTCTGGCTTTCTTTCTGTGGGTACTGGAAAAGTAGCATTTTTAAAGTATCCTTTTTTTCTGAAACACTTACTGAAACTTTTTATTTAAGGAGAAAATAAATGAAAAATCTGGCAACAAATAAATGAATGGGAGAGCCTACTTCCACACATGTCTTTTCATTTATTGTCTCCACTTTAACACACTCTTTTCTCACAGAATTTTTTTCAGGAGAGATTTATCTGCAAAAACAGCCTAGAAACATGAATTATGTGATTGAAACTACTGATAGGTTTTACCTGTGACTTGTCTGTGGTTCTGTGGAATGTAAGTATTTTACTAATAAGGTTAATTGTTATATTTAGGTGCCAGCTCTCCGTAATGAAACACAAAGATTTTCAGTGGCAAACTATAACTGAGCTGTCAGATGATAATAAAAACATTACAGTATATTGAAAACTGGGGAGGAAAGGTCTTTCTCACTTGACACATTCTGAAATGCAGTTGTGCAAGTCATTCAGGTCTGAGCATTCATGCATGCACACTGAGCTCGAGATTCACAATTAATTCCAGTGCCCACCTCCCCCACAGCCTGGGCCATCCGTTGTGTTTGTGCAGTCCTACATTAGTTCATAGCCCTGATATTGCTTGGTGCCCCCAGGCCACAGCTGCAGCTGTGTGGCAGATTATTTGATTTAGCAGCCCTGTCTGATGTGCTGGCTATGGAGAAAGGCAAAGGAGCTTCAGTGTTGTGCTGGACCCAGCAGCTCTGAGACATTGCTTAACCCCTTTAGTATTCAAAGAACCACATCAGTGAAGAGCCTCCTGTTCTTCAAAAATGGCACCCAGCCTACAGGACCTAATGACAACTACAAATGCAGAATGAAGCTAATTGAAATGCTTTAACGAGAGATCTGTGCCTCTCTGGTCAAATCTTGTTTCACAGCAACCCTAAATGTCCTGGTTTATCTTTATTTGTTGCAGCCTGTTGCAATCTCTAGTCAAATGAGGAAATATGCCTGAAGTGCCCTGTGTTTTCTGACTCACAACTGTGCTGTCCTAGTCATTAGAAACTCAGCACCTGATTAATGTGCTCTGACTTCTCAGATAGTTGGCAACCCACGAATGCATTGAAACATATTAATACAATTCATACAATATTAATGTAAATACAATTATGGCAAACATTTTAATCAGTTTAGAGATACAAAATCCACATTTTTTTTGCCCTCAGCAATTTAAAAGTGTTTACATTTATTCCAACTCATAACTTTTTTCAGTAAAAGCAGATCTTCGTTTCCTAAGCTCTTTGTATGAAGCAGACCATGGAGCAGATAAGTGTGTGCATTGCAAAGAAACCATAAAGTAATTTTATTTTTCCTTTAAGGCAAGGAAAGAGTTATGCTATACAGGCTCAGAGTCAAATGCCCAAATACAGAGCTGAAGCTGATGCATTTGCACCCGTACCCGACTTTGCTGAATTTGACCTTCAAATTAAGCACAGAAATATCAGCAAAAAATGCCTCCACAGATAAACCCCTAGCTTTTTGGAGGATTGGAAACTGCCTGAGCATGGTAATTATAGACCACACAGTAAGTCTCAGTTTCCATTCAAAAGAGAGATTTATTAACAAAGTGATCATGTTTCAATAAAGACAGTAAGAAATCCATTTCATGTTTAATGTCTTTCTTGTTGTTTTATGGCCAAAGATCCTGAGGGGCAGAAATTTTTCATCCAGAAAAATTAAGCTGATGTAAGATAATTTGTCCTTCTGACAGACATCCTCCTTCAGACTTGTTTTAGAAATTTATCTGAACTGCTGAGATGACATACACTTTGGTTTTCCATAGGTCACATATACAAACTGTGAATCTCATCCACAGTTGCTGGAAGTTAATAGGATTTCTTCTCCGCTGGGTGTTTGCTTGTGCCATGTTGTAGAAGACACCGAGTCTCCATGAGAGAAATTTATTTCAGACTAAGGGAACTTGAGTGGTCTTACTGTTTTTCATTCTGAGAATCAAGGACACCATCATGTGACCAGGCAAGTGTCCCTCACTCCCAGACACATAGTGGTGACAGTGCAACTTAGTAAATGATGAATTCCACATGGGTGAATCAGAGTACCTTCACTCAAGTCAATGAATGCGCACGCAAAGATGGAAACTCTGCATTTCTCTTCATATGCTTTGGTTAGTGCAATACAAATGCCTCAAATGGGATCCAAGTACTATGAGTTTGTCTGCCTGCAACTTACAGCCTCTGTGGTGGTAATGAATTCGCAGAATAGGATATGTAAGTGTCTGCAAGAGGTTAGTGTGTCCAAACTCTCCTTACAGGTACAGGAGACCTGATTGTTATCATCGGTGCAACCTAGAGAATGAGTTAATTGAGCAGTCAATACTTCAGGATGAATTTACATGTTCCCAAGGCTTTGACTAGATTGTCATTGACTATGAAGAGATCTTAGCTTCCTGACACGTGTAAGAAATTACATAGACACAAAAATACAGGTGTTTTAGCCTATGACCTGGTCTCATTCATAGTCCTTACTAGTCTTCCTGGCTTTTTCTATTGTAAATATAGAGAAGTTTGTCTTGAGGTTAACTAATTTTTCCTTAAAACCAGAGGGTTTAAACCCAAACCAAAGCAGATGTACCACTATGTCTGGGAAGAAACATAGCCATGGCTAAGGCTAGACAACTGATTTTTGAATATCTACAGGGTGGTAAACTGAATGCTAATGACAAATATTTGTGAAAGTCTTGAAAAATAGATGCCTGGGAGCATGCAGAACTAAGGAAAACATGGCCTAAAGACAACAGCCCAGGAACTCCATGGGGCTGCTTTGTTACCAGTGTAATTTCCACTGTCAGCTGTCAACTTGCCTGCTCACATGAAGCCAAGTTTATTACAGCTCTGTCCCCTGCTGTCAGCACAACCACAGGGCAACACAAAATTGCCTGTTGTGAGTCAGGCTGGTATGCAGTACAGCTGCTACATTGCCCCACCCCAGAGCCCAGCAGGGCACTTCTAAGATTTTCTCACTCTGGAGGAGCCTGGTCTCCATTTCGTCACACTTCTACCCTGCCAGCCATCTCCTTCCATGCTGCTTTTAGCAGCAGTTATGATTAGTGTTGTGTGATCAGCCGAACAGAGCACACATGAGCAGGATCACCCAGGCAAAGCTGACAGCCCTTGGCATCCATAAACTCAGCTGTTGGCACACATTTTTTGTAACTGATTTATCAATGTACTTTCTCAGAGTCTTTCTCACGTAAAATAAAAAAAAAAAAAACAACAAAATCTGTTTATTATAATAGTGAAGCTTTCTTCTGCTTCATGCTAATAAATAATCCATCTGATTCACAGCATTGCTATGCTGTGCTGTTTCTGGCATTTTAGGCTAAGTTTGGACAAAGTTACATGTGATCCACAAGCAATACAAGAAAGAAATAACCTGTAGTTTATACTTGAATTCATCAGTAAATACAGTAGCAAAGATTTTATGAGAATATATAAGCAACATGGTAATATTTCTAAATAGCAAAGAATTGTCAGAGATTTTAAGCATTGCCAGCAGTAGAGATATCCAGCAGGTGAATGTTAGGAATGAGTGTTATGCTTGATCTCAAATTCAGTTTGAGGATTGTTTAAAACAGTAATGACTTTGAAAGAGATAACAAAAAGCCAGTCTTGATATTCATCTGCTAGATATGTCTGTCATGCCAATACTGTTTGAAACTGTAGTCCTCAAACCTGCTCGGTCAGAGTGGTGTAGCTACTGTTAGAAAAAAGAACAGAATTTTGGTGTGCTGAATTTTACACATACTGAAGAGGTTCTTGGTCTCTTTTATGATAATAAAGATTTACTCATTTCTTTTTATAACGAATATCACAAATGTCTGATTACAAATATCAAAGAAAAAAATTTTCCTTTTCATATCATGATGAGACACCAGTAAACTTAGTTTTCACAGGTACATGTGAAAAGGCTGATATAACACCAGGGAAAAATAAGGCCTAAGGAATTAAGATATTCAAATATGGTTTAAAATGACTTGAGGTTCATCTGTTTAAAAGCTAGTCTTTTCTCATTAAATGTACAAATATTTCTTTTTGTTTTGAGTCATCCATAACTTTTTCAAGTTGTCTATAGTTCTTTTGTATGGATCTTGTTAAAGATGGCTTTGTTGCATGTTGATAATAGGACAATTTAAAATAAGAACCTAAATTCATCCAATTCCCACTCTGTGCAGCCAGGTTTTATCTGAATACTTCTGTCTGCTTTGCACTTTTGCTTTCATGCTTTCCCTTCCATAGCTGACAGTAAGAGTAGGAGGACAACTGTAGGCTGGGGTCCCTCAGAGAAGTACTGTGAGACAGAGCTTGAGATAAGGGGCTCCTAATGCCTTGCCTGTGGAAATTATTTTACACACTGTTGCCATCCATGATGCATGAACTGTCATCCTCTTGGTGCCTCAGTTTATATCAAAACAAAGTGTTAGCTATACATGGAAGACCTGGTGACCAGCAGGAGTGATGGTGGTTACTGTATGTTACAGTGCATGTCGTACTCCAACACACCAATACATGCCCTGGAATACAAAAGTACAAACAAACTGTGAATTGAAGTACTTAAGAAATGGTGGTTTGCAGAAGTCCAGCTGTCTGGTAAGCAGAGCCTAGCCCTTTACCCAGAGCAGACTTAGTATTATGCTCCTGCACTTTCTGACTCTCTGGGTGAATAGGTGTCCAGATCAGTATTTCTTCCTGTGATTTACCATTTCTGTTTCTGCCTCACTAAAAGGAGTAAAAAGTCCCATGGAAGTAGCTTTTGTGGTGTGTGCCCAGGTCATGCTGTGTGGGTGAACCCAAAGACTCCCACCCTTCTAGCCTGAATAATGCCCCTTCTCTCCTGGTACTTCCAAGAGCACAAGTATGATCTAACACATTCTACCCTGAGTACAGAAAAGCCTGTGAGATACTACTTGATGTTATATTCCAGTGGGATACACTTTAGATGTGAATGAATGCCATCTGGCTGCTGTGTGCAAAGTATTCTTCAAAGATTTGCCAAGAATTGGCCTTTCATAGCCAAGTTTTTGTTTGCACTTTTCAGGGGCAATGTGCATAAATGCTACTACACTTCTCTAGGCAACTTACAGCTGAGATATCAGGAGCAGGAAAATTTCAGTAAAGGCTTGTATTTTTCTTCTTCTTTTAAACTAGAGGAAGGCTTGGAGGACAGGAAAAATCCCTCTCCTATTGATGTTGGTAATGATAAGCCATTATTGCTGATGAGCTGGAGTAGGGGCCTGGCTGCTCAGTAGACTGAAGGTACAAGGCATTAAAGGGGATTAAACCAGCACAAACTGCCAGCCTAATCCACTTGGCACCAATGAGCTGCAGGGAGGCCTGGATGCTTTGTGATTATGGCATGTATAAGGAGGCTTAAAAGAAAAGAAATAGTCAGTTTAGTTGCCATGGAGGTTTTTGTAGTAACTGACTTTTGTGATCCTTCCTTTCCCCCCCCTTCTCTTTTTTGTAATCATTGATTAGAAACGGTGTTCTACTCCACTTTAATACCCATGAAACATAGAAAGCCTTTATTTCACAGTGAAAAATCAGAGCTTTAGGGTAATACAGGAGCTTGTAATTTACTATGTATGTATGGTCAGAACAATGCTGCAGCATTACCTTTGTTCTGACTCTGCTAAGGCATAAAGCAGGTCCAGCTTCATTAGATAATGGAAATACTCCATGACAATTATCTGAGGCTGAGATTGAATACACATACCCTTTCCCAGTATCCAGAATGCAGTATGCTATATATTCAGGAAGGCAGCTTTCAGTGGTGGTACATGTCCTATAAGGATGATGGAACTGCAAGAGAAAATCATGTCTTCTACAGTGAAGTTGCTGTTGATGGCAGATCCGAGATTCAGGTGGCTCCTGATCTGAGGCACATGCTGGAGACAATAATGAAAGGCTGCTTGTGTCTGAAAAGAAAACATTATTCTTTACAATATAAGGATAAAAACAGTCTCTTCCCAGAAAAGGTCAGAGGAGGAGCTTACTTTTAGGTGTCCTTACTTACCCAGTGAAGAACTATCCACAACCATTGACTCTGAAATGAGTGAGGAAGATTTATGTTGCAGCCATCAACAAGGATAAACCCAGCAGTGTCTATAGGGAGAAATGTAAAAGCAGGTTTTTTCACCTACAATCAGCAGTGAAAAATACATAATGTTCCATCTATTGAAAACATTTGTCTGCAAACAAAAAGATTTATGATGAGCACTGGATATTTGGCTGTCATTTTTTTCTTTATTACTTCAATGCATAAACCCAAAGGGTAACATAGTTCAAATGGACTCCAGCACATACAACATGTGTGTTATTCCCTTAATTAAGCTGTTGCGAAGAACTGAAATTCCATTATCAGTAGGGACAGGCCTGGAGCAGTGCAGTATTTGATAAAAGGTAATTTTTAGGGATTAATGCAGCAATGGTACAGAAGACCTTTCCTCTTTTCACTTTTACTTTTGACCTTTCTGTCTGAACAGAGTTTTCTGGTTAAGCTTTTGAAGGGTGTTAACACAAAACCGGTACTTTACTCCATAGGAACAAGAAACCTGTTAAAATAAAGCACGGGATATATTTATTTGTAAGCTGAAAAGAAAAAAAAAACCAACATAAAAAAATCCACTAGGCAAACAAAAGCCAGGATTTTTTAGAGGTAAAGGCATTTGAAAGGCTTTAATTTTCCTTTGCTTTTGGAGTAACCACTATGTGAAGATAAGAAATCATTAGACCTACATCAGTATGTGGCCTAAGAGCTGCTCTTTTGTAGCACATCAAGCATGCAATAACCCAACTGAAATTCCCACAGAGGTTGAACAATAGCCTCCTGTTTGTAGCTGCCTCTGGTTCATTTAGTAGAAAATGTATAACCCAAGTTTTATCAGATTCAACTATAAAGACAAGGTGCTCAATATTTCCTGTGCTAAGTGGACTTCTTTGATCCATTATCCTGCTAATTACCAACAGGGTTGACCTCTTCCTGGATTTAACTGCTCTTGCCTATTTTTTTCTTGCTCCCTGTATTTGCTTAATTAGACACAGCCATGAATGCTCCCACAGTTCAAGCCATCTTGAAGAACTTTGTCTTGTTTGTGTGGATCCTGCACCCTCTGAGTTGAGAGTCAGGCTTGCTAAAGGACTAGATTCAAAGGCTAGGGAAGTCAAAAGGAGACTCAAAGTCGAATGACCAGACAGTAAATAAAACCCAGCATGAGTCCACAGAGTGTAACTGGAGCCAGGCCAATATGTACAAGCAAAGAATTTGGCCAAAAAGTTTACTTTCTAATCCTCAATTCATAGCATCATTATCTACACAATGGACATAACAAAAACTGAATTTGGTCCTCTGTGAGTCTGCATGACTTTCTAAGGAAGAAAATGTCTCACTGTCTCACTGATGTATCTGTGAAACTTTGCAAGAGAGCTTATTTTTCAGAATATTTACTGCTTTTTTAAAAACATTTTTAGATTTGTAGGTGGCTGATCTGGAAGTGACACTGAAAGGTGGTGTAGTCCCAGCCCCAGCCTCGAGAAATACGCCTGTGCTGTTTCTGACATATATTTATCTATCCTGCTTTTAAAACCATGATAGAGACTCCCTTCTTCTCTAACAATCTATTTCTCTGCTTCTCTGTGCTAGCATGTTTTCCCCCTTATGTCTGTGTCTCCACAGCTGCAAAATAGGCCCATTAACTGTTATCTTCCCACTGGATAGGGAGAATTATTTATTCCTTTCTTTTTTTTTGTGATATCCTGTTATATGTTTGAAAATGTTTATCATGTCTTCCTATATTCTACTCTTCCTAGACTAAACAAACTTCTCTAAATCATCTATGTGTGTGGAGGACAAATTTATAGGATCTTAGTGAAGCAGAGTGGGTTAGACCTTAAGTTAAAGTGAAGGCACTGTCATCCTTGGGAAGTAGAAGAAGCTGCTCCTCTTCGTAAGTGTCAAATGTCTGATAAAAAACCTATAGCCTGGCTGAACAGGTCACTGCCTGGCCAGCTGAACTTGGTGATTGTTCGTGCAGAAATCACACTGCTTTCTTTTCCCAATTTCCTTAGGACCCTGGGAGTCCTGAGGGATGTAGGAAGGCAGAATCCCTCGTAGAAACACTCTATAAGTTTGCACCCTCTTAAACCAGATACAGTAATCGGGAGGACTATATAGACAATGACCCTTTCATTGTGCATCCACAGTGAAAGACCAGACAGAGATGGAATCAAGATCTTTCTTCCATGAGGGGTGCAGGACAGTCCCATGACCAAAAATTGGATGGATTGTGTCATGCTTTACTTTAAAGATTAACCACGAGAAATTCTTCTCCAATTAAATTCTGGAATTGAAAATCTGAGATAGACCTGCTATGATTTAATCTAAATTTTACAGGAGGGAAGCAGAAGGCAGGGGATGGAAAGGGAGGATTAAAAAATCAGAAAGCCTCTTATCAAATTTTATTTTCTGCATGGGTATGTCCTAGATATTTTTAAACACGGTTGAGTATCTGAGGCACAGACTTAATGTTGTAGAACATGTGGTCTTGGTGTTCCTTTCATTAAGTATGTTATTTTTTCATTATCAGGCTTTCTTGATGCTTGCAAAATTAGGTGTGATTATTCAGTACACCTTCAGTTTTGTGTGTGAACTTACTTAGAAAATAAGTTTTCTCAAAGTTTAAGATATATCGAAGGCACTGTTTGAGACAGCCACATTGCTGAGGGTTAAAAACTGAGTGCTTTGACATCTTCACAGTACTTTGGTTTATTCTATCTCAACAATACCTTTAACTGGAAGCTTTCAAAGTTAATAGTTAGATTTTTTTTCCTCTGACTACAGCACAGAGATTATTTCAAATGTGTTAATCAGTTTATTCATATTTTAGGGAGTCCATGTGGTTTCTCATGGCAGCTATTTCTTTAGAAAACTGCACCTCCTTTTACAAGCTTTCAAAAATCTGTAAAGAACTGGTGGAAAACAAAAAGCACATGTATGATTTCTGTGTGACAATGAAATGCCCTCAGAGACATACTAAGACATGGGATTCAGGAATGACACATTTCCACTTGCAACTCCTGCATACTCCTTACATTTTTTTCTGTTCATTTTTTCCCTAATTTCCACTTCAGAAATGCAGTGTGTGTCATCATCCATGTCTAACTAACAAGTTACGGTTGTGAAATCCTGTGCAAATTCCAAAGATATGCAGCACAAAGGTAGGTACAACCTCTGCATTCTCCTGTCTCTGTAAACATGCCTGTCCTAGGGAATTTTGAATCTCAGACATTGACAGCCTTCAGAAGATTTCAAAGAGTGTAGCATATGCTTATCGTCAAACTTAATTGAAGTGTGCTATGATGCATGGAACAGCTACAGACGTCATACTGTGGCTCTGTGGGTCACAGGCATCCCATGAAATCACCAAGCCAGATGGTGTTTTCCTCTGCTAGTCATGAGATGACGAAAACTAGCAGTACTTTGAACTTTTGAAGCACAGTTCACCAGTGTGTCATGAACGCTTCAGCCAGTTTAGGGAAGAGGTGAAATCCTTACTTTTTCATGTAAAAGGAAACTATTATGGATAGTTCAAAGGATGGTAACTGGACCACAGAATCACAGAATCCCAAGGGTTGGAAGGGATCTTGAAAGATCATCTAGTCCAACCCCCCTGCAAGAACAGAGTAACCTAGAGTACAGCACACAGGAGCTTGTCCAGGCGGGCCTTGAATAGTACAATCTCCTCAGAGAAATAATGGAACTGCCAAACTAGAGTTAGGGCTTCTGGTGCCATAACTCATACTTGACCAGTGTGCAGCGAAGACTGCCTTCTGTCCTGCCCCTACATTGCCTTCCCTGTGTGAAAAAACTGTCAATGCCAACATTGTGCCCCTTATTTACTGACACTGTAGACAACCTAAAAATGCAAACATGCTACAAGTAAAATCTGTTTAAGTAATATTCAACTGGCCATTTTTGAAATACGTATCCTCCCAGATTAAGCTTTTCATAAGCTTTGACTGAAGGTTCTTAACATTTCAGTTTCCAAAACAAAAGTAATATTAGTATACCAGCAAACTTCCGAATGCTTTTGTTTCTAAGATGATTGCAATTTCTCTTGAAAATGACAAATCATAGCTTATTGTTACAGAATTACATGGAGAATAATAGCAATAATGGCAGACTCTGCGACACCTCTCATCAGGACCAGCATTCCTGGCAGCACTGGCATATCTCTTCTATTTATCTTCTCATTTACTCTAAATTGTAATTCTCAAAATAGCATATGACAAAAACCACTCATCAGCTTCTCTATTTAGCTGAGAGCACTCAGGCATCTGGCTTACTTTTTTCTTTCCCAGATAGCATCTTTCCTCTTCTGTAGAGTTCAGTGGGGGTATAATGTGAAAACATATCCATGTACAAGTTGGCATTCAGATGAAGAATTTAAATATAGCCTAAATATTTTTGCCCTAAGCAAGCAAATGCCTTGAAACAAATTAAGTTCAGACTTTTCAAAGAGCAGTACTTACATAGAAAATCTCATTGCTTTACTAAAGGTATATAAGCAAAAAGATGATTGAGTGTGCTTGCAGTTCTCACTGGGGAAGGGGAGGGGTAGGTAGTTGTCATCATGTGGTTCTGATAGCAGAGACCACAGAGTCTATCCAAGAGTCAGAATGCAAGTCTGGGGTTTTTTTAGAAGATATAATAAGAGCTTCTGATACTGGAACAACTGTTGTAAACATAAACATATATAAAATTTAAAATTAAAATTAAAATCCTTTTTCCTGTCTGCTGGGGAATCTGGGTGATGAAAAAGAAGAACTGAAGTAGCTGAGTTCTTAATAAAAGTGAATCTTGTTAGCAATATTAGAACACAGCAAGTTGGGTTTTCTTTTGTTTTGTATTTTTTTGTTTGAATGTTACAGACAGTATCTAAGATCTGTTCAGTGAAAGATACAGTGATTAAAATGTGGGAGCAGAGGTAGCAGATCATGTGAAAAAGTAGAATTACCTTTTCTGAGGCAGAGTACTGAGAGTCAAGTTACCCCGTCTTTATTTGGGTTATATTTATATATACCCCAAACCATAGCTCTAACAAATGCATGGATGTCTATGGTCCCATTATGTGCATGAAAGTCAAACAGGAGAACAAGCCTAATTTTTGTTGTTGTGATTTTTTTATTTGTTTGTTTTGTTGGGTATTGTAGCATCTATCTGTCATGGCATTGTGAGGGACTTCAAGCTGAAGGTCCTTATGCTGCTAATATTAAACCAGACGTGGAATTTTCAAACTGTGGAAACAAGAGACTCCTAATTCCAAAGTCCTAGACCTGAGAAGGTCAAATGCTGAGTGAGAGCTCTTCACAACAGATAAGGAGGCACTGATCTAACAGTAACCCAGTGAAAGTGAGCATTGCTTGGTTATTTGCTGCTGTGAAAACAGTAAAGCCACAATGATTAATCCTATTCACATATCTAAGAATGAGCATGAACTAAAAGAATGAGGTGTAGGAGTGGGAAGAAATAGTACTTGGAAAAAATGTTTACAACCCTATTCAAAATAAAATAAAATAAAATAAAATAGAATAAACTAAACTAAAACAAGCCAGCCTCAGGGATAAAATGGAACACAGCTCAAAAGAGAAATAGACATATAAAAATGGGTGGGGGGAAGAAAGGCGATAGACATGAACATAAATTACAATCTAGTCATTGTGGGAATGTGCCAAGAGAAGGAAAAACAGGTGAGTATGAAGAGTTTGTGAATGTACTTATAAACAATAAGAAGGCCTTGAATTGTTTCTAATTATATCTAAAATAAAAGGAACCCTAATTGGGGGGTGTGTGGAAAAAATCAGTAAGAGAGAAACAGCAGTTGTGCTCAGAATACATATGTGTATGTCATCTAAATAAACCAATCCTGGACAGGCTTTCTTAGAGCTTCCCTTGACCCCTGAGAAGAAACTTTATTAAACCAAATAGATTACAATTCATCTAACTAGTATATATTAGATTATGTATTTTAACATCTGAAAAGTAATGTTTGGAGGTATGAATTATTCTACATGATAAATCAGCTTACCTACATTTGCATGATCAAGTATTTTAGGAAGAAATTCTTTAGTGTAAGGGTGGCAAGACACTGGAACAGGTTGCTCAGAGAAGTTGTGGCTGTCCCATGTTGGAAGTATTCAAGGCCAGGCTGGATGGGGCTTTGAGCAACCTGGTCTAATGGAAACTGTCCATGCCCATGGCAAAGGGGTTGGAAATAGGTGATCTTTAAGGTCCCTTCCAACCCAAACCATTCTATGATTCTCTGATTCCTGGGATGCCAATCATAAGAAGGAGTTTTGATCTTTAGAGCTGACATTATTTGTTCATCTTTCTTTGATCATAGAAAATGCATTTTATAATGTTTTTCCAGAGAGTAATCTTATTTTCTCATTTAAATTTCTTTTGAAATATTGTGCTAGAGTTCATTTTCTAGAATTGCTCTGTGGGCCTGAGAACAGACTCTGTCTGTGTGGTACATGCAGCAAGGCAGTTGAAAAAAAATGTTTCCTAATTATATATTATGAACTTCTGAAGAGTTCTAAAGTATATAAAGCTCCTTTAAGGTTAGGCAACATAATTATCTACCCCTCCAGTCTAAAGAAAGCAATTATAAAGATCAAAATAAGAGCACCAAATTTCAGAACATTGCATTTTACATTTACCTAACTGAAAATCTTGGGAATACAATCTTTCATTCCCACTTAAGGGTCTTCTGCTCTCATACACCAATTTACCAGAAGAGGTCCCCTCCCACAACTCAGTTAATTTTCTCTTACTTGCACTTCTATTGCATGATATACCTCAGCATTTGTTGTAGTGCGCATACTCTTTTTTTCCCCCAGAATCATGTTAAACATCAGTGGGTACTAGTATTACTATAAGCCAAAGAGATGTAGCAAAATATATAGCAAAAAGATGCTTTGTTAGGTTTTCACAAAAATTCAGGAATATTTGTATACATAAGATTGTACATATCATAGAATCATAGAATAGTTAGGGTTGGAAAGGACCTTAAGATCATCAAGTTCCAACCCACCTGCCATGGGCAGGGACACCTCACACTAAACCATGTCACCCAAGGCTTCATCCAACCTGGTCTTGAACACTGCCATGGATGGAGCATTCACAACCTCCCTGGACAACCCATTCCAGTACCTCAGCACCCTAACAGTAAAGAATTTCTTCCTTATATCTAATCTAAACCTCTGCTGTTTAAGTTTCAACCCTTTACCCCTTGTCCTATCACTACAGTCCCTAATGAAGAGTCCCTCACCAGCATCCCTGTAGGCCCCCTTCAAACACTGGAAGGCTGCTGCTATGAGGTCTCCACTCAGCCTTCTCTTCTCCAGGCTCAACAGCCCCAACTTTCTCAGCCTGTCTTCATATGGGAGGTGCTCCAGTCCCCTGATCATCCTCGTGGCCCTCCTCTGGACATGTTCTAACAGCACCATGTCCTTTCTGTGTTGAAGACACCAGAACTGCACACAATACTCCAAGTGAAGTCTCACAAGAGCAGAGCAGAGGGGCAGGATCACCTCCTTTGACCTGCTGGTCACACTCCTTTTGATGCAGCCCAGGATACGGTTGGCTTTCTGGCCTGCAAAGGCACACTTGAAGCCAACTCATGTTCATTTTCTCATTGACCAACATCCCCAAATCCTTCTCTGCAGGGCTGCTCTGAATCAATTCTTTGCCCAGCCTATACATGTGCTTGGGAATGCTCCAACCCAGGTGTAGGACCTTGCACTTGGCATGGTTAAACTTCATGAGGTTGGCATCAGCCCACCTCACAAGTGTGTCAAGGTCCCTCTGGATGGCATTCCTTCCCTCCAACGTATCAACCGAACCACACAGCTTGGTGTCATCAGCAAACTTGCTAAGGGTGCACTCAATCCCACTGTCCATGTCACCCACAAAGATGTTAAACAAGACCAGTCCCAACACTGATCCCTGAGGGACCCCACTCGTTACTGGTCGTTGTAAGATTGTTAATATGAAAGTGTATTTGCAAGGAAAGAGCAACTGAACAAAGCAAGAACTCTTGAGCAGGTACTAAAGAGACAATACAGCAAGAATAAAAGCTGTAAAGACTGCAGCGAGGTCCCCAGTACTTGTAAAACATCTACAGGAGGTGCACAGGTGGTGACTGAAATGCCACAATGTGCAAATAGGTGATAAATCAGGTTTTGTAGGTTGGACGTATCTCATGCGATGTTGATCATCTAGGAGCTGTATATGCAGTCTAGGCAGGTAAAAATGGGCAAGATGCGACCTCCTTTCTGTCTTTAGATACACCCAAACATAGTGGGAAGCTTCTGTAATCCTCTTCATCAAAAATGTAGACTTCTTCATATCTATAAAGCCTTGCTTCGGTAGTGTCTTCTGAGAAAGAGAAAGCCCCGGGATACCACTTATGTAGGATCATGTTTTAAAGACAACATGCTTGGGATCCATCTATCTGATTATCGCTGTCTATAACTGGCACATTTAAGTTCCTGACACAGTCAGTGGAGATCTAACTATTTAAATGACATTCATTTACCCAAATGAACTTCATCCTCAGCTTCATAAATTGGCTTAATTTCCTCCTCTGACCATCAAAGAAACTTGCACAGCTGGTCTGGATGCTGATATTTGTCCTGATGAAATCTACATTTGAACAGGACAAGTCAAACCTTTAATATTTAAATGCATTTACTTTTGCTACTTATATGAACATCCCCAATGAAGAGGAACATTTGCTATGCCACAAACCGTCTAATTTCTGAGTACCAATCAACTGTTTCCAGATCCCCTGGTAATTTAAACTTTTGTTGCTGAGAGCAGGGAAAAAAACTTCTGGGTACAGATAGTTTCATTTTGGGATTAAAATAAGGAAGTCCACAAAAGTAGCCAGTGAACATAACTCATAGTTTTATTGAAAGATAAAGATCTAGTCCCTCAAATTGTTAATTCCCACTTCTGAGAGGCTCAGAACTTCCCACTATCTCTTCAGTGAAGACTGTACATGTTAAATCTTTCCCAGAAGTCATCTGACTTAAATGCTTGCAAGTCTAGACTGAAAGCATCAAGCTGCTCACAGGCCAGTTACACCAAGCTATTATATCAAACTTGCTTCAGTGACTTGGAAACTTTGGATGGGAGTAACATCCTTCTGACAGGAAATAAGGCCTCCCAATTTATGAATTTGTTAGATATTTAGTCTTGAATTAGCAACACGTAATGCCACACTAAACATTCTATTTGAGATCAGAGACCAGAAAGTTTATTTGAGCCTGCAGTCCTGCTTGACAAATTTGTATCATTGTCGTTGTTTAAAACTAAACTGCACAGCTTGTGTACTCACTTCCCCCCTTGCTCCCTCAACTCCCAGAGAGTTAGGAAGGAGAATCCAAACAATTTAGCCCCCACGGGTTGAGATAAGAACAGTTTAATAACTAAGGTATAACACAAATCACTACTGCTACTACTACTACAAACAGTGATGATAAAGGAAATAATAAGTGAAGAGAATACAAGACCTCACCAGCCACCAACCCATAATTCACCCCACCCTGCCCGACCGAAGCACCGACTGATACCTCCACCATCCCCCAGGAGCTCCAGCCCTTCCGGATCTCTCCCAGTTACATCCTGGGTATGACGTGCTGTGGTATGGAATACCTCTTTGGCTAGCCTGGGTCAGGTGTCCTGTCTCTCCTTCCTCCTAGCTTCCCCTCCTTCCTGGCAGAGCATGAGGCTCAGAAAAGGCCTTGGACAAACCAAACATTTGAGCAGTAACTCAAAACATGCTTGCTATCAGCAACCATTCCCAGCCCAAAAGTCAAAACACAGCACTGCACCAGCTACCAAGAAGGAGAAAAATGACTGCTACTGCTGAACCCAGGACAATCATATAGTTGTAAAGCCAGTTTGTATGTTCACAAAGGTACAAAAAGGCTTCCCCTCACACAGGTATGAATCCCATCCATCTTATGCTGCATTTTATCTTTGACCTTTTCAGAAATGTATAACCTGACATAACACACTTAACATGATGTACTAGAAAACCAAACATAAAGAAAGCAAAAAAGAAGAGGCTTTGTTTGCCATCACTTTCAGAAAGTGACTTTGAAGAGTTTGACCAGTATTTTCAAGTATTGAAAAATATCTATCAAAGATCATGTCAGTATACTTTGGAGTTACTGGATTCATTCAAGGATAATTCTGAAGAAAATGGAAGGAAAGAAGAAACAGCTGAAACAGAGAGATTACTTGGGCTGTAAACATTTTATTTTGCCTTGTTACCTTGAATGAATCTCTGACTGGCCTGTACACAAGGATGTTCTGTGTAAGGGCAGCCTTCCATATGGATCACATAGGGGCTGGCCACAACTGTTTCTCACTGCTCTGGGGACAGAGGCAGGTGGCAAGATCAGCTGAAGTTTTTTCTCCTCTCCTGCTAAAGTAACCTTTGTCTTGTCATTTACTTACTTGTGAATGTTTGACTTTGCAGATTTACTCATCTAGTAATCTAGCAGGAGTAAAGGGAGGAGAGAGGGAATGTTAATGGAAGATCTCAGTTTTTTTTTAAAAAAAGAAACTGACCTCCTTCGGAAAATCCATTATGTACCATTATAGTGGCCTATCAGGTTCATCATCAGAGGTTAGCTCTTTGGGTCCTTTGGAGCTAAGAGTGGCACATTTGTCAACTTCTGCATAAATCAAGAGGAAGGAGGACAGGCGTGTTTTGCCAGCAGTGTTTAAAGCTGATAATAGAAGCAGCTCAGAAATCCTGAATTAATTCCAAACTCCATTTGCTAGAGACCCTTCTGACCACAACCACATTTTTGCTCCATTTCCTTCCTTGTCAGACAGGATGGAAGTCTTTGTTCTTTGCACACTATGATTTTATTCTATCATTTTAGGCAATACTTGATTTTCTCTCAGCCCTCACTATCTACTTTAGTCACTTTTCTGCTTCTTTTCAGCTAAAAGCAAGAGGGACAGTCTTTTCATGGCTTTGTTGCGGCAAGGGCCCTAAGCCAGGGAATGATTTGTAGAGCAAGTCTGGATTAGTTCACGATCTTGTGAGAGTCTCTGTCATGCAGGGCAGGGACATCTTCCAATAGCAAGGTTGCTCCAATCCCCGTCCAACGTGGCCTTGAACACTGCCACAACTTCTTTGGCCAACATGTTCCAGTGCCTCACCACCCTCACAGGGAAGATTTCTTCCTAATATGCAATCTAAATCTACCCTTTTCCAGTTTAAAGCCATCCCTCCTTGTTGTATCACTATTTGCTCCTATATAAAGTTCCTCTACAGCTTTCTCATAGGCTTCTTTAGGCACTGGAAGGCTGCTCTAAGGTATCCACGGAACCTTCTCTTCTCCAAGCTGAACAAACCCAACTTTCTCAGCCAGTCTTCATAGGAGAGGTGCTCCAGCCCTCTGTCTTCATGGTCCTCCTCTGGACTCACCCCAACAGGTCCATGTCCTTCTTATGTTGGGAGCCCCAGATCTGAACGCAGTGGGGTCTCACAAGAGGGGAGTAGAGGGGAAGAATCTCCTCCCTCTACCTGGCACAGTCCTGTCTACTTCCTCCTTCACCATTCAGCCAAGGAGTGTTGTAACTTTCTACAAGAATATTGACATAAAGATAAAGAAATACTTTATCCTTTACCTCTACACCTTATCTTGTACCCTGTGATAGGTAGCATCATGGTCCTGCAGGCAGCTGGAAGGTCCTCACAGTCATGGACAAAAGGAGCTCTGCAGCACACACCTTTTTTGTGTGAAACTTATCACAGAATGAAAAAGCCACACATTTTATATCAGCCCAACTACTCTTTTCCCTGTTAGCAGCAGGATTTCTAGCTCATAGCACTGGTGAAATAGCACAGTGGTGTTGGTATGGCTGAGAAGAAAGGTGGTATCTGAGGGAGGATATGGCACACACCACTGCAAAGGACAGAGGTCCTTGATTCATCAATGTAGTTTGTATTGAGATTTCCTAATTTAAGGAACTTAACATAGGCATCTAAACTAAGAGAATTAACTTCATTTGGTCTTTCCATAAGCAATTTTGAGAGGGAGACATTTCTGAAGACCAAATCAATGCAGTTAAAATATGAATTTCTTTCTGTATGCAATTGTTGCTCTCCACCTCAAGGCAAGTGAAGACAGGCACGTGTCTTAACTTACCTGCAGAAACTTGTTTGAAAAAATTTAAAATCCTTTTCATCAAATTTCCCATGTAAGGTAAGTACACATGTTCCTGCATAGCTAATAGAGAAAGATTCTTTTGATAAGCAATTAGTTACAGCCTAAGATAAGTTTTGAAAACAGGTAGAATAAATTGCCCTCTAGAGGGATCAATCTTTTTCATTAAGCAGAAAGTTTAGGATGATTGAATTCTTAATTAAATCGTATTAAGTAAATGTCAATTTTGGTGGAATAAATCTTGGCCAGAGCATGCTGGTGTATAGCACAAAGTCCTGTGGACGTGACAGCTCAGCTCCACAAGCACCAGTAGTGCAGAATAAAGCTCACTATCCAGCTGAGAGAATTAACTGCATAATGACAGACAGGACAGTGACCATAAGGACACTTCGTTACTATGTCAGCTCTTTACGTTGTTTTTTGCAATGGTGTAAGCAGCTCTTCATCAGTCCCTGCTGCATTCTTTAGATATATACTGAGAATTGTGATATCCTAACAGTTCCTTTGTAGTGCCAAGGAATGGGATAAAGCAAACTGATACAGCTCTTGATGGTGCATGCCATGCATAGGCAATGGTGCCACACATCAGAAACCAAGCATCTGCCAGTTCCCTGCCTTCTCAGCATGTCCAGGGTAAAAGAAGGAAGCTCTCTATAGAGCAGTTCCACTAGATAGCATATGGTGAGTTGGATCTCTGTCTTCCATTGTGGTGCTGGTCTAATGCAGACAAAATTTACCTCATATTAAATGAAATGCATGTAAACTGGATTGCTTCAGAGTTAATACTTCTGAATTTTAAAATAGAAATAACATGCAAATAAGTTACAAACTAACTTATTCAGAAACACTTTACTAACATAAGACTTGGCATATCAAAAATATTAATATATTTGTCTAAAATAACAAGCTTCTTGAGTCCTGAAGCTATATTTCTTGAGAATAATATTTTAGAGACAATAGAAAGGATTACAATGCCTTTTTAATGCCTATATGATCACAATCAGATGGCTATCTGAAGGCTGCCTCCTCTCCAAATGGAATTAAAAACTCTGAAAGCCTATCTCAGCTCACTGTTGTCATTGTCACTAGATATTTGAGTGCATGTATATGAAAATGCCAACATATTTAGGGCTGACTGCAAGCCGTAATGTGTATGCATATGAGAAAGAGCAGAGTTTCACTCTACTGTGAAGTCACTGCTTAGGTTATCAGTCCTTCCACTTGTTCTTATACCTATAACTAGACTGTAATTTTTTGTTACTGTACAATCCCAGTTATTAAAGAACAGTCAAGCCATTTTCCCAAATTGGTTTAGAGCAATAAACCACACTAATATCACTAATGCTCACTCTGTCGAACTGCATGTGAAAATTAAGCTGTTATTTTTGCTTGGCCTGCAAATCTGAAAGAAAATGCAAGCCCTCAGCTTTAGTGACCAGCTGTAATAGCTGTAATCATTCTTGCATTAAAAAAAACCCAAACAAACCCCAAACTGAAAAAAAAAGACATAAAATAATCCCAGTGAGTTACTTTGAAATGTAACTGATATTTTTAAGCCCTCTGCTGGTAAGACTCATTCTAAAATAGACATCTTTAACATAATACAACACACCCCCACAAAACAAACAAAACAAATATAAAAAGCACATTCTGCATACACACATAGTCATTGATGATTCAACTTGTACACTCATATTGCCTACATTGCAACTTCTTTTCCAGGAAAAGAGCTATCCTCTGATGGTGTGTGTGTGTCCATCCAGTTTAAGGAGCTTTCAACATTTCATAGATAAGACTAAACAGATAGATAAGCCCATAGATAAGACTGAAGTGCCCAATCCTGACTTCTGCATTATCCGTCCACCTGCCCTGCTCTTTAACCCTCCACCTCCTCCTATTCATTCTGCTCACACAGACCTAAGGCCCTTATTCCTTGAAAGAAGCAGCTTACTAAATAACCTTTCCTTCCCTCATGCTTGTCTTGTTGCAGTACTGAAGAGGTTACTTTTTCAGACAAAGCTCAGATCTATGTTTTACAGTCGTTTGTCAGTCTTCAGAAGCCCTGGTCACCTCTGCTGAGCACATATCTGTGTGATTTTTCGTAAGATCATGATTCAGTCAAATCTAAATGAGTTATTTCAACTCTTTCCAGCTATTTCCAGCTATATTTTAAGTGTCAGGCATCTTTAGTCATTCCTGGCACTACCAAATCCTAGATCCTACTGAAATTACCTACACTACTTCTCTTCTATTTCTCTGATCTTCATCAGGCCCAAGCAAACTTACCCTAAAACTGCAGAGTGAATTCCACATTTGGACTGTTTCCCATGTAAGAAGGGCTTCTTTGTGTCCTCCTGAAATGACAGCTCAGGTGTCGGAACCCAAGGATCAGGCTCAAGATGGACTGAGTATGGAAATGCCTATGCTGCTCACTTTTCTGCTTCTTTCAGCTGGTAGTGCTTGCAGCTCTTAGTTTGCTAGGCTAGAGGCCAAGCAGAATAGCTGAAGCCTGTAACAACATAAGAGCAAAGGACACAAGGAAGAGTAAGACTGTGAGAGCAACAAGCGTTAGGGTTTTTTTAATAAACTGAGGCAGGAGGGATCAGGTGGTTGTAGCTGATGTTGCTGACTCCTGAATATGATAGTAATAAAGAAGTTCAGTCCCTGGCCTGAGATTTGCTAATGAATGTTCATCACCCAAGAAGAGCGGCATTTGTGTGTGTAGGGGGAACTGTTAATAGGTGACATATTTGACATAGGAAAGGAGGATATGAGGTAATATGGAGGGAGGAATTGTGATGCCTAAATATGCCCAGCAGCATCTTTTTAGATGCCTTTGTGGTTTTTATCTTGCATCTGCTCTGTAAGGCCGCAGCTGCTCTATGTCATATTTACTAGCCCAGTGTGATGTTTCAGATACCATGTGGCACCTAAGGTAGAACTATGTAGAAGTTAGAATCATAGAAGGTAGAACCATAGGTAGAACCATGGGTAGAAGCATACCAAGAAGGTAGAACCATAGGTAAACACCTATGCACTTAAATCACTCTCAAGGTCTCTAACAGAAAAAAGTCTGGAGGAGAGGGGAAATGAAATCGAGACAGAAAATGCTAAATAGCTGGTTTCCCAGCACTTTTACTTGATTTCTTTTTAACAGTAAACTAGATTTATATCAACATTTACTGAGAGATCATATACTACCAGCATGACATGCTACACAAGTACTATGAACATCTAACAGACACATCCCTGAGACAACTGAGGGTGGTCTGATCAGCCTCAGGTATCACGAGTCACTCTGTCTGACCGCTTACTAGGGCAGAATTCATTGCTTGAAGTAAAAATAGATCAAATGGGCAGAGTGGGGGATATTTCTATGTGTGTGCCTTTGGGTGAAAGGGAATAGGAGGAGTTTAATCAATTCTTCCTGAGCCCTGTTTTCTACTGAACGTGCTGACTCTAGCTTATCAGATTCGTCTGGGAACAGTATGTCTTTTTGCTCAAACTCAAGGCACAAGGAGGAGTTTATTATCAAGTTGAGGTTCAGCAAAGAGAATATTCTATTTAGGCTATCACTCCTTTCCTGGACACACTCTTTTCCTTAACCGTGGAGACAAAATGAATCCTCTTTTCTGAGAATACCAAAATGATCAGTCTTGTGACATGAGCAAGTGTGTGCTGGAGCTGGTGTGTAAGCAGGCAAAAAAGCCCAAAACAACCAAACCCAAGTTTATGCCTTTTATCCAAATACTGGGCACATTTTGGATGCTTTACAGGGAAGTCAGGCAGTACAGCCCTAGAAGGACTCCAGGTCAGCCTATGACCTCCTCTAGCCAAAAAGCAGGATGTCCTTGTTTAGTTGGCATGTAATGCAAGACTTTAGCAAGGATTGCTAAGATATGCATCTAAGAGCTTTAAACAGCACTTCTGGAATACAGCTTGACCCACATATTTGCACTGAAGCCTAGCAAGATTAGGAAACCTTTGTTTACCTTCCTATCTCTGGTGTTTTCTCAGGGAGAAACATTCATGCGCATAAACTTATTAGAACTTGAAGGAAAAAAAATAACAAAACGCTTTTACTAATGAGTCTAACTCCGTGTGCACAGTGGGTCCTGTGTACCTACTGCTTATATGTTTCATATAAAACAGACTTCAATTCTTAAGTGTTCTGTTTCTTTTGTATCTTCAGAACCTGTATTTTACCACTTTTTTTGTTTTTTCTGTGCAAATGCCCTTCGTTAATACAAAAGACTCGCCTAAAACCACCCAAGAAGCACACTTCTGAACAGAAAGCTAGATTGCTGATCATCCTGTCTCTTAGTCCTGTCTGGAAATCAGTGAGAGGGGGTATGAAATGTAGCAAATGGGAAAATGCACCAATAACTACAAAGAGCAACAAACAAAAGACAGCAAAACAGTTTAGCTAGTGGTAACACAGGTGTACTCTGATTTCTGCAAAATACAAGGGTGGCATTGATCCTTCATGCACGCATATAAATACAGAATATTACTAAAGGAGACACTACCAAAGCAGCATGTTTCATTAACTTTCTTATTATCAGGTGGATTGACTATTTTAAAAGTGAGTAAAAAGAACATTCTTTTTGTCTTGGCTTTGTTTCTTTTGCAAAGAAATTTCCTTTAACCGTTTATGGTATAAATACATGTTTTAGCATAGGCAGTTTTCTGAATTGCTGCAAGTCTCTCCTGTGCCGTATCAGGTGGTTCTCTTCCCATCAAAGTTTAACTGACATCTCAGCCTTTAGATTGCATCACTAAAGATCTTCTGGGATTTAGCTTGTCCTTCCTTGAGTGTGCCCTGTGTGCATGGTTGCTCAAAGGCAGAGTAAGAGGTTTTGATCTGCGCTGTCTCTATTTATGATTGACTAGCAGAGATTGCCTGGCCTCCACTGGAAATCTCCTTTGTTGGATTAGACAAATAGGTATTTGGTCTAGGTTGAGTTAATCCCACCCTGGGGCTGGTGAGCTACTTGACCACCTGACATCCTTTTTTAGTCCCATTTTTCCCTACAATTTTCTCATTCTTTCCTGATAAGTAGGCTGTAGGGTTCTTCACAAGGTTAGGCAATGGAAAAAAGATGAGGACCAAAGACCGAACCTGTAAATGTATTTAGAAGCTTAAAGTTCATTAATTTCCATGGAAACTGAGATCCTAAATACTTCTGTAGACCATTCTGTAAATGTTGCTTTATCCTGGGTAAAAAAGAGACATAAAGAGACAAAAAATAATTGTGGGATCCCTTAAACCTCCTAATACTTCTGCAAGATACTTTTCCTAAAAGTGTCCATTCTTTGCCAGTTTTTCAGATCCATCAGTACACAGTCTCTATGTCATGACTGATCTACCTTTTACTGAAACAAGAAGATCAGTTACTACTGAAGGATTCATGCTGCCCAAGTTACACAAACTACCTGTTGCAGGTTCCAACTTAGCCATCACTACCACCTGTCCTGTCTGGATGGCCAGGAACAGTGGATAGACTAAATGACATATTATTCCCTTTAGCTTAAATATCATAAATGCTTGCACTTTCTGCTTACAGCTATTAATTCATCTGTACCATTTAGCAGTTTTCCCCCTTTTCCAAGTTTAGAATGTAATCCTTTCAATAACCCAAGTTGTGGTCATCACACCCTACATATTGATAGATTATTTCACAGAAAATGTGTATTTAGGACCTCTTCTTTCAGATTTTCAAACTATATTTATTTTTAATAACTAATCATCCTTTTTCCCTGTTATAAAACACATATTCTGTGGTTTAGCCCATTATCTTAAACCTTGTCAAAAGATAGATAATTTGTTCTTCTACTACTTTCCTGTAAATCGTTTCATATATCCTATAACTCTGGCTGTCACTATTAGAATTCCCTTTATTTTGTCCTTGTCCTTTTGGTAAAATGATGCCATAACTTGCAAAAGAATGCAGAAAACATGGTTATCTAAGGTGAGGTTGGACCACAAATTGTGCAGAGGAAGATAATCTTTCCTGAATAGTATTTGCTGCCAAGAAATTTTCCTTCCAAACACTGTCATCATACGAATATTACAGCTGTAGTTTAAAGTGTACTTTATCAGAGTTATGTCTGGCAGCAAGCTACCTGAATGATCACATTTCTACAGAATACTATTAAAGGAGTTACAAACCACTGGGTTTTCTTTACTGTTGATTCAAAAATAGGGAAAATTTCCTGATGGACTGATGTCAGATTGAATACTACTATAACAGTGAATTAGCATATTTAGAACTGCTGTCAGTCCTTGAAACTGGGCCTCCCAATGTCACTTCACATCCTCAGTCACAGTTCTAAGTTTCTACGCTCTGCAAGTAAAGTCCTTACCAAAGAAGCTATAGCACAAAAAAAGTAAATGTTTTTAATAGGAAGATCTGACCATTTAGAGGGATTGAAGTAAATGTTCTAGACAATATTTAAGCTATTGAAATACACTAAGTCAGAAACTATTTGTATTTTAGATATTCAACTTTCAATTATTCAGAAAAGCTACAGTGCATTTTTAATGTATATTTACAAATAACTTTTAACTAATTTAAAAGTGTCTAGGGCTGTCTCATGTTGGGATCTTTGAGATCTAATTTCTGAGCATTTTCTCCTGTTAAATATTTATGTGAAATACATGCATAACAAGGTTTCAATTTCTTTATTCAAAATATATGCTTAGGGCTCAAATTTGATCTTATTTATAGGAGTACAAAGCAGACATCTTTCCAGAACTAAAGTGGTATTGTATAGAACCTTAAGACAATTTTAAAATCATTTTAAGTAAAGTGAGTGCTCTTGGTGGGGTTAAAGAGTTGTCTTTAGGTCTCTGTAGTTCAGGTACCTGCAGTCTCACTGTAATTAATGAAGAAAAGTGAGCATTTCAAATTCAGTTTGACCTGGTTTAGATTCAACTTCAGGGTTAAGTTAAATGAATTCTAGGAATATTTATTGAATTGTCTCTAAAGAGAACCCAAAATGACTCTCAAATGCAGACACCTACCTTCAGTTAGATAACTTGCGTTTGTTAATTCACGTTTTCAATTAAATTATAAGAAGATTAATAAAGTCTGAAAGTGCAGTAAAAGGGCATTCATGAACCCAATAACAGAGAGGTTACAGCATGGTCAGGATGTTGGAATCTTATGGGTAATGCATATGTGCATATGCAGCACAGCTCCTAAGCCTGGATTCAGGAGCGGATTAACCAGGAAGGAAAAAGTTTGCTTTAGCATGACATAACAAGTGTGGTATGTTATTGTATATTATGACATATTATTTTGACTGTATATCTCAGAGCCCTTCTCCTTTGTCCTATGGGTTGATGTAAACAGATAAAAATCTTTTTTTTTTTTTTTCTTAAGAAGACATGGTTGAAAGTCTCCCCAGGTTAGAGAATGCTGACTTGACCAGATGAAAATGATACCCTGAGTGAATCACCGTCAGGGAATTTGCCTTTCAAAAGTTCTCATCATATTTTGTTAGGCCAGCGGCACTTATGAATCCAAGTATTTTAGTAAAGTGCTATTTGAAATTCATTCTGCATGTATTCTTACAGGACATTCACATCTTAGTTTTCTGCAGCACTCTGATACTAAAGGATGTATTTATTCCCAGTGGAAATCTTGAGATTTGGCTAGCTGTTTGGAAGGTGCTTTCTAAAGCCATCTGTTTACAAACCTATGGAGTTACTTGGTCATGATCTAGCTGCACACCCTTGCGATAACTGAGCTATTTCATCTTCATTTTGACTACATTTAACCTAGGATACTAAAATAAATAAAACTTAAGATGTTCCTTTCTGGACTAGCTGCTTCACAGACCTAGGCTCTTCCTGAGATTTGCCCAGTAATAGCAAAAGAGGGCTGGATCATTTATTTCATTGCCTTTGCCCCTCTGGTAAGTCTTTGTAATTTAGTCTAAGATGTGGTACTTCTTTTGGCATTCAGGACAACTTTTGATTTTTTTATAATTGACAAAACATACCAAAGTATGAGGGACACAGATTTCAGAAGTGAATGTAGCTGTAACGTCCCTTCACTATTACTCAGCCTGGCGAAGAGGTTGCTGAGGGCTGAGGTGAAACGTGGGCAGTAATGAGCAAAAAAGCAAGAGTGGAAGAGACCAAGAGAGCTAATCTGAAATCGTACAAATCCAGTTCACAGGGGGTGAAAGACTAGCTCCCAGATGTGTTGGGAAGTGGTTCTTCTTGCCTCTGTTTCACAAGTGCAGTGATAACAACTCCCTCTGACACTTCTTTTCCCTAGTTGGTTATACAATTCTTGCTGCAGGGAATAGACTCAGGCTACTAATCCTCAGTGGGATATTTTTCTGCAGTTCCTTCTGCCTCTAACTCTGATGCTCAGTCTGCACTATACTCTCTGGGTATACCTACATTACAGCCAATGAGGTATCATAGGGATAGTCAAACAGCCTATAGGCCTAGTAGCATTATAGCTGTAGCAGCAGACTGTTGTCTCAATTACCCCAGAAGCAGGATGAATTATATTCTGTTGAGATGCACATTGCTGCGTTCTCCAGTACAGATACTGGCTCCAATACGGCATAATGCAGATTGCAATGGAGGAATACTTCAACATGTAGAGGAAACTCAAGCTTCTAACAAGTGTCAGGGTAGAAGATCGAATTAGTTTTAATAATAGTCTAGACAAAGATTAACTGGGGCCAATGTAATTTTATGAATGGCAAGCCAGCCTGTTCACATGTCCTGCTTAAACCTCAAGTCTAGACAGGCTTCAGCTCTGACCTTGCACTCATTATGCTGTTTCTGTTTATCAAGTCCCTTATTTACAGTTTGTTAGATTTCATTTCAATATGTTATTGGTCTAAAACACTATTAATCCTGAGGTACTATTTCCTTCCTAACACTTGAGTGGATCTGTTAAACTAGATGGACGTGTAAACACCAGTAATCAGGCAACACAATTAACCTGCCCCACTTCCATACAGCTTTTTAATTTATAAAGTAAGCTTTAGTAAAAGTGTATATGTGTGTGGATACTGTGAGCAACCATCTCGCAGATTTGCCTCCTCTCCCAGCACATGGGAACCAAATACATGTTTCAAGACAGCAGAAACCACAGCAAGTCATGTTTACCAAGGATGTACTTATTTTTAGAACTAAAATCAGAATCCCACAACTCATAAATATGAGTGCATACAGAAGACACATGGTTCTTAGCATAATTCAGTCATCCCAACCCCTGAAGATGACTACCTAGAGGGTATCATGCTCAGCTTGGGTGCTCCAGAACATTCATGCCAGTTAGCTCCAGTTTGTTCCAATAGGTAGAAAAAGTGCTTAGGAATGAGGGCACATGTTTCAAGTCCTTTGCTGCCTGTGTCTTGCTGCCTATTACTGGAATAAGAGCATGGAAATTTTAGTTTTCATTCAAACTTTTGTTCTAAACACCCTGTATTATTTGGTTGCTTTACTTTTCCAGATGTCTGGGATACCTGCTATCATTTCCAATGGCATTTAGATAGCCTTCTGTTTATAAAGTATCACAGTAGACACTGGATATCTGTGGTAGATCACACTAAGATCTTGAGAGCCGATCTTACTCCCTCCTGAGTGCAGAGGGATCTTAGGGATTTTTTTTTTTTCCAAAATAGGATGTATGGTTGGGTTTTTCCTTTTTTTTTGAGAGGGTTGTTTAGATTTGGGAGGATTTTTTGGTTTTCTTTTTGTTCTTGGAGGTTTTTTGTTTGGTTTGGGGGGGGAATGTTAAATTTTGTTTTTCTATTGCTGCTTTTTGGTTTTGTTTCAGCATCTGTCTACCCAGAATGAGCACTTGTCAATGAAAACACAGTGGTTCAATTCCATGCTCCTTTCTGCCTGCCTGCCTGCCTGCATTTTCTCTTAGAAACAATTTTCTCTTGACTTCTGGACCTTAACAGGTTTCTAAGACAATGCAGCTGTATTCCAATAGCAGGCCAGTACCCATCTGGAGCATATCTGAATCCTTTTCAAGGTACAGTAGTAGTTCTTCTGCATTCATAAATACCTTTCTGTCGTTTCTTGCTTAATCCAAAGACTCTCTCAGCACTTTCTCTTCTGTTTTGCAGAATATTTTCTTTTTCTGCATTCTGCAGGATGCAGACGGCAAGGCAGAGATATGCTTTTGTAATTCTTTCTGCTTTGTTACTAATAGCACTGCAGAGCCACTCTAAGACAAGTCTTGTGAACCAACATGAAATTGCTAGAAGTCCTTTCCAACCCTAACTATCCTAAAAACTATGAAACTATGAAGTGTGTACTCAAACAACATGAAATACCTACTATCCTAGAATGTGTTTCCTAAACGATATTCTAAATATATCCTAAAGTATATAATGGAATCATAGAATCATAGAATAGTTCGGGTTGGAAAGGACCTTAAGATCATCTAGTTCCAGCCCCCCTGCCATGGGCAGGGACACCTCACACTAAACCATGCCACCCAAGGCTTCATTCAAGCCGGCCTTGAACACCACCAGGGATGGAGTGTTCACAACCTCCCTGGGCAATCCCTTCCAGTGCCTCACCATCCTAACCGTAAAGAATTTCTTCCTTATATCTAATAGAAACTTCCCCTGTTTAAGTTTTAACCCATTACCCCTTCTCCTATCACTACAGTCCTTAATTATAGTCCCTCCCCACCATACCTATAGGCCCCTTTGGATACTGGAAGGCTGCTGTAAGATCTCGAGGCAGCCTTCTCTTCTCCAGGCTGAAGAGCCCCAACTTTCTCAGCCTACCCCAACTTTCTCAGCCTAAAATATCCAAATATTTGCTTCTGAAGGACACAGCAATAGCCTAACAAGCATAGTTAGAAACAGAGTAACAAACGCAGCAACAGCCATAGTAATAAATAAACACTGTAATAAACACAGGAAGTTGGAGCCCAGGGTCCAGCTCCGCACTCGGGGAGACGCGCCAGAGGGTGGGCATTTGCCCTCTGGGCTGATGAACGAGCCAGCAAGGCCTCCTGTGAGGGCCAGGACAGGCCTGACGGTGCTGCTACGGCTCCGGGGTGAGGTGGTGGCACCTTCCCTCCAGAGCAGAAGGGCACCGTGGCTCCGTCCTCGCTGCCACAGGGGTGGTGCTGGGGCCGCATGGTGGGACTCGACTCAAAGGCCAGACGGCAGGGCTCAGCCGGGGAGTCCAAGCAGTGCATGGGCACCTGTAAGGGCAGAGTCAGAAAGCACTGATGAAACCATGAGGGCGGGAACAGGCGGGACTTGGCTCTCCTAGGTTGTTTGGAAGTGTGTTGTGAAATGGGTCATTCCTAGCACAGGAGAGAGGCTCCTTACTGGCAACTGCAGTTTGCTTTTGGTCCCTTTTCAACCTGCATGATACACTCAGAGCATGCCAAGTTGACAGGGATGTGCAGTGCCCCGTTGCCAGGCAGCAGGGCTCGGCAGGGAGCCCTGGGAAGCTATGAGATGGTCCTTTCCAAAACCCAAGCAGCAGCATCCCTCACTGTGCCATACTAAAGCAGACTTACACAAACTCAGCTTCTACAAGGGCAAAATGAAAACCACCAACGCTGTGGTAGTTTGCTTCTGCTGACATACATGTTCCCCCGAGGACATGTGCATGCCTCCTTTCTAGGACCATCCTGTGCACCTCAGGAATATTTCCTACACGCAAAACTTAGAAAGATGGAAAACAGGGTCTGCTACATACCCAGGCTCCTCCTTCTTCTTGCCCTGCTTTCAGTTGCCCATCCCTGAAAAGGGCTCGGTGGACAACCTGATCTTCTTTGCACGTGGTGGCCCACCACTCTCCTCTTCAGAGGCTGCTGGCCGCTTTCTGCTCCCTCTTGCAGAGCCTGGCAACCTTTCCATCCAACAGTATTGTTAGACAGCTGAAGCCATGATTACCTTGAAACAAGCAGAACTAGGTAGTTTTACCTTTTCTCCCCGCAAAAGCTGTTCCGTTGCCCGCTTTCAGCAGCGACAGGAGGCACCTGCAATGGAAATGTGTAAGTTAGCAGGGGGCAAGGACCTCCCTGCCCAGTCGCTGCCTCAGCTCTGAAAGGCACAGCCCTTGGATGGCGCTGCTCAGCTCAGCTGAGCCAGCTGTGGGATCACCGCACGAAGCGGGATGCCCGACCTGCCTCCGCCTTGCTTTGCGCTTTGGCAGAGCTGCAGGCTGGCGGCTGCCCGGTGCTTGTCCCTGCGGCAGCAGCCCCAGCTTCTGAGGGGGAAGGCTTTTGTAGCCATGCTCTTTGTGCACTTCACAGACCTCTGCTGTTTCTGCCTCTGCTGGCGGGGCTGGTGCCTCCTCGTCCCCGCCGCTGGCCAGCCCGGACACCTCCTCCCCAAGGAGCTCCTCCTGCTGCTCGATCAGGAACTGCACGAGCTGCGTCACCTGCGCACAGCAAAGCGCTGCTTTCAGCGCGGGGACTGAGAAGGGCTCAAACAGCCTTTCGCGGCCTGACCCACGGTTCTGTGCAGGAAGGCGCAGCCGTGGGGCTGCTCTTGCCGGCTGCTGCCGCACAGCTTTGCTGACGGGAGGAGGCAGGCAGAGCCCTGCGAACAGCACAGCTGGGCTGGGTTGGGAAGGCTGGAGCCTGGCGGTGAACGCAGCGTACCTTGCCCGTCTCGTGCGCCAGCACATCCAGGGGCAGCTCGCCGGGTGGGCTAAGGAGGTTTGGCCCCACGCAGATGGCCAGGTTCCCAGCTGTCATCTTGCTCACGGCCGCGTTCCTGCAGATGCTGCCGAGCAGAGACAGCAACTGCTGCAGCAGGAGCACGTTGGCAGCCGGTAACCTGCTGGCCACCCTGAAGGAACAGGAGCACAACGTGAATGAAGTCGGTGTCGACAACACAGGTCTCCCGGGCTCATCTCACCCAAGGCAACCTCCTGCTCCACAGCAGAGGGAGCGCCTTTGCTGAGATACGGCCACCTCTCTCCATCCCTGCCCTTCTAAAAGAGGCCCCTGTTGGAGCAAGCCCCAGTGCCTGTGGGAAGTGCTCCATGGGGAGAAATGCTTTCCTGTGCCTTTTTCCCCCAGACCAAAACACCACAGAAGTGAGAGGTGGCTTGCAGAAACCGCGGCTATTTCAGGTAGCCCACTACTTTGCAGGTGAGCCCCAGCCTGTGCCGGTCTCTGCAGGTTGCCGCCACACTCACTCTCTCAGTGCTGCCAGCCTCTCCTGCCTGCTGGTCTTCTGCATGGCGCTCATCCACTCCTCGTAGAGCTGCCCATCGAGGAGCTTGGAGGGGATCTTCCGGAGGAGGTCCTGCAGTGCCAAGGGGTGCACGTGAGGCTTTGGCCGCTGGGCCTCAAAAGCACCCGCAGCATCCCCAGCCCTCTGGCTCATGAGCAGGCAGCTGGGTTTCTGCTTGTGCTCCCACAGGTGCCCATCAGCACCAAGAGAGCCGGGAGCTGCTGGGCTCCAGGTCAGCAGGGCTCACCTTCAAGAGGACAGCCAGCAGCAGCACAGGCTGGCTTTCGAGGTGGACCTCCACCCCACTATCGAGGGCCTCCCTGACCTCGCGGGTGGCATGCTGGCTGGCTGCCAGCCGGAAGATCCCCTCTGTGGATGGCCCGTGCTCCTTGAGCAGAGCCAGCAGGTCCTGAGGGCACAGAGGAGGAGAGATGCCAGGCTGCAGACAGGCCCTGAGGTAGGTGCTTGGCACAGCCCCTCTCTGGAGGAGCCAGCAGGATGGGATGGGATGGAAAGGGATAGGATGAGATGAGATGGATGGGATGGGATATGGACCCCTTGGCCAGACTGCTTACCTGAATGGGCTGGGGCAGCATGCCGTCCTGGCTGCACAGGTCTCCCAGGGAGCGGCCAAAGAGAGCTCCCGTGCGAGCAGAGCCTGATGGCCCCGGCGCCTCTGGTGCAGCTGAGGTCTCTGGCCATGAAAATGGCCAGGGCAGCCTCATCCTGCTCCCGTGGGACCTGCCTGCTGCCAAGAGAACCAGAGCAAAAAGCGATGGGGATGGACGTGCCCCGTGGGAAGGGCATCGGCAGCCCCATCGCAGCAGGCATTGCCTGCCTGCAAGAGCAGGAGAGAAGGGCCATCCTGCCCCTGTCCTCTCCAAACTCACCAACCACGTGGCCACGTCCGCCGTCACCACCGCAAGAGATGGGAGGTGGCAGCTGCTTGGCACAAGCCTGCAAGAAATGGGCTGCACTCACCAAGCAGCCCCTCGGCAGAACGGCTCCCCAGAGAGCTGTGTCAGCCCCTGCCCGTGTATGAGGAGAGGTGGGGATGGAGAGATTGCACCTCTAGTGACCCTGACCTGAGCCTGGCGCTGGAGCAGCTTCTCCAGGCTGTTGGCATCCAGTGTCGTCGCCTGGGCAAGGGGAAAAGAGCAGAAGGTGAGGAGCGATGCAACTGATGCTGGGCTGGGGCAGCCCCTGGGGGCAGAGCAGAGGCAGGAGGGACACTCACAGCATTGCAGCCCCTCAGCTCCTTCAGCACGAGCCTGATGGATGGCAGCTGTGTCACCCGGGCTCCCAGCACTCCTTCCAGTGGTCTGTGCACAGGGAAGGGGCAGAGAAAGAGCTGAGTGAGACTCAAGCCGGCTCTTCCCCCTGCTGCCAGCCTGGGCAATGCTTCCATGCTGCCCGAAATGGCTGGTGCCCATCGGCAGTGGAGTGGGAGCAGCGGGAGTGGTGAGGATGAGGCTGGGCAGGAGTGGGATTGACACAGCTGGATGAAGCAGCTCCAGCATCTGTGGCAGCTCAGCACTGGGGACAGCTCTGCCTGCAGCTGTGGGAACACCTCTGCTTGCAATCTCTGGGGCATCTCCGCCAAGCCCAGCAGAGGTGTTTCATTGTCATTTGTGTGTCACACGTGGAGAATCCCCCCATGGTGGGAGCACAGGCTGCCCCGTGCTTCAGTGCCAGGCAGGGCTTACCCAAGGAGGGCGCTGAGCCAGAGCTCCTTCACTGCCTGAGAGCTGCCGAAAGAGAGGAGAAACAGCCTGAGTGCCCGCTGTGCACCAGCAGACGATGCCCCATGGGCATGGGTGCTGCCCACCCATCTGCTGGGACGTTGCACCGGGACTCACCAGAAGGTGACGACACAGGAGCCGCATGGCCAGAGGAACACAAGAGATCTGAGGGCCTTCCCCTCCTCCTCATCCTCAGTGGCATCCCCAGCTGAGCCCTTCCCGCCGCTCAGCACCTGGAGCACGCCCAGGGCCAGGCAGAGCAGCGGGCTCGGGATGCTGCCACGTCTGCAGAAAGGAGCAGCAGGGAGTGAGCTGGAGGTGGCTGAGCCTGCTGGCTCCCCTCTAGTGCCCGCCTGCAACAGTCACAGCCATGGGTGCATCCAGCAGCAGGATGCCGGGGGCCTGGGGCTGCTCCTTGGCTGTCCCTGCTCTGGTGCCCTGGTGCCAGGGCCACGGCTTGGGAGGAAAGGCAGCTGGGCTCTGCCAGTCTTACTTGGTCTTGGCGATGACCACACTGTCCTTGAAGAGGAGGAGATCCCTCTTCTTCCCCTGGCCATGGCCCTGGCTCACCCACACACGCTCCCGCAGCAGCGGCTCGGGTGATGCCTGGTCAGGTGTGCACTGCTGCTTGGGGCCAGGGTCATCCCTGCAGGGCAGATGGCACTGGCATGAGCAAGGCGGCTGCTGTGCGGCGCGGCTGTGCTGGTGCATCCCTGAGCCGTGGGGGAACCCACCTGGACCTGCAGCAGCAGAGCCACTGGCCCATCCTCACAGGGCCACGACAAGACCCGTAAATACAAAGCTTGTCAAGCTCCAGACAGGAGTGCTCCTCCCTGGTAGAAAAGCACCCCTAGTGCCGCTGCTGCTGCTACACACAGCACCGTCTCTGCAGGCACTGAGGCCGTTGCCAGGCCAGCAACGGTTAGAACAGAACACCATGGAGACCTCATTTCTAGAACCCGGGGCCCAGGTGGGGCAGGGCACTGTGGGGCTCTCCCCACTATGCCCATGTGCAGCCCCGGCCCCAAGGACTGCTCCCGTACACTGCAGTGTCCCCCAAGTCATGGCTCCTGTAGCCGTGGTCTTCTGACTCACCGGAGCAGGGAGCCCCACGTCTATCACGCACACTGAAGACTGATGCAAAGCAAAAATCTGTGTGCCAATAGGATTTGTCATTCAGTACCAATCACGTCTGAAGCAGCTTGAATCCCTTTTTATGTTGCCAGCACCTCTTTTTCAGTTAGAGTATAGCTGGCCGCAGATACTCTGTATCCCCGACTCCCAAACCCGAGGGGTCAACCTCGAGTCTCCCCTGGAGCTTTCTGCCAGAGGCTCCAGGTAGGACCATTCTCCCCGGCTGCAATGTACAGTACATTTTTTACATCTGGCCTGGTCCGGACTAGTCAGAGGCTTACTGCGTGAACTATCTCACCTTTAATTTGCTCAAAGGTTTTTTGTTGCCAGGCCCCCATTTAAAATCATTCTTCTTCCAGGTCACATGATAGAGAGGGCTTACAATCGAACTGTAATTTGGGATGTGCATTCTCCAGAACCCCACAGCACCCAAGAAAGCTTGTGTTTCTTTCTTATTAGTTGGTGGAGACATTGCTGTTTTCTTGTTGATCACATCTGTGGGGATCTGGTGACGTCCATCTTGACAATTTATTCCTAAAAATTGAATCTTCTGTAGAGGTTCCTTGATCTTACTCTGCTTCATGGCAAAACCGGCTTTTAGCAGGATTTGGATTAATTTCCTCCCTTTCTGAAAAACTTCATCCTCTGTATCATAGAATCATAGAATAGTTAGGTCTGGAAAAGGCCTTAAAATCATCTAGTTCCTACTCCCCTACCACTGACAGGGACACCTCTCACTAAACCATATCACCCAAACACGATAATGTCATCAATGTATTGCAGGCGTTCTGGAGCTTGCCCCTGTTCCAGTGCAGTCTGGATCAGTCCATGTCAAATGGTAGGGCTGTGTTTCCACCCCTGGGGCAGTTGGTTCCAAGTGTATTGGACACCCCTCCAAGTAAAAGCAAATTGTGGCCTGCACTCTGCTGACAAAGGAATTGAGAAAAATGCATTGGCAATATCAGTCATGGCATACCACTTGGCTGCCTTTGACTCCAGTTCATACTGAAGTACTACCATGTCCAGTATGGCATCACTCAGTGGTGGTGTGATTTCATTCAGGCCATGATAGTCTACTGTTAGTCTTCAATCTCCGTTACACTTTCGCACTGGCCATATGGGGCTGTTAAAGGGTGAGCATGCCCTACTGATCACTCCTTGGCTCTCCAGTCTATGGATAAGCTTACAGATGGGAATCAGGGAGTCTCGGTTGGTGCAATATTGCCGTCAGTGCACTGTTGTGGTCACGACTGGCACTTGCTGTTTTTTGACCTTCAGCAGCCCTACAACAGGAGGATCCTCTGAGACCAAGCAAGGCAGACAGCTGCTTAACTTCCTCCATCTTCAAGGCAGCTATACCAAAAGTATTTGCTGAAACAGCAAATACTGGCTGCAAGTAAGGTGGAGAAGAGAAGACTGCATGGAGACCTCATAGCAGCCTTCCAGTATCTGAAGGGGGGCTATAGGGATGCTGGGGATGGACTATTCATTAGGGACTGTAGTGACAGGACAAGGGGTAATGGGTTAAAACATAAACAGGGGAAGTTTCCACTGGATATAAAGAAGAAATTCTTTACTGTGAGGCTGGTGAGGCACTGGAATGTGTTGCCCAGGGAGGCTGTGAATGCTCCACCCCTGGCGATGTTCAAGGACAGGTTGGACAGATCCTTGGGTGGCATGGTTTAGTGGGAGGTGTCCCTGCCCATGGCAGGTGGGTTGGAACTAGATGATCTTAAGGTCCTTTCCAACCCTAACTATTCTATGATTCTATGACATGCTGATACTCCGAGATCAAGCACAAGAACTCTGAGACCAAATAAATCAACATTGTGATAAGTGAGTATTAATCCGAAACAATAAATGCATATCAAAAATTCAATTCAACACACTCTGGTCAGATCTGTTTTTACCTCAACACTTTGTGCCCCACACTGGGCACCAAAAATGACTGTTGTGGTTTAAGCCCAGCTGGTAACTTAGAACTATGCATCCATGCACTCATTGTCCCTGCTTTTCCCCACCCACCCTCTCCCAGAGAGATGGGGAGAAGAATCAAAAGAATGTAAACCCCATGATAAGATAAGAACAGTCTAGTAACTAAGGCATAATACAAAACTACTACTACTACCAATAATAATAATAAAGTAATAGTAGTAGTAGTAGTAACGTAAAGAAAGAGAGAATATAAATTTGAAAGGGGAAAGGAAAAAATACCCAATAAACATAAGTGATTAACAATACAGTTGTTCACCACAAGCCAACTGATAACCAACCCGACCTGAGCAACGATCTGGGCCTTCTGAGTAACTTCCCCCAGTTTATATACTGGGCCTGAATACCCGGTACAAAATACCCCTTTGACTACTTTAGGTCAGGTGTCCTGTCTCTGCTTCCTCCTGGCTTCTTGTGCCCCTCCTCAAGGTAGAGTATAAGCTGAAAAGTTCTTGATTGGGGTAAGCATTACTTAGCAACAACTAAAAACATTAGTGTTACCAGCACTGTTCTCAGGCTAAAGTTGAAAACACAGCACTGCACCAGCTACTAAGAAGGAGAAAAATAACTGTTACAGCTGAATCCAGGACACTCACCCAGGCTTTTCTTGTAGCAAATGGAGATAGAGAGGCTTTTAGAGCATTATTCATCTTATTCTAAAGTTGTATTCTAAGTAGTAGTAAAGAAGTATGCTAAGGTAGATCAGATTAAGTGCAAATAAACCCCACCTGTTCTTTCCACTGGTAAGAAAAGGAGCCTGGAGTGATGAGCACAGAAGTACTTTTCCTTGTAGGCATCTGAAATCAGGTGTAAAGAGATGCTTCCATCCACTTCACATTCAGGGCTATCCTGTGGGAGTGCAAATACTTGAAGGGGATTGATATTTTTTTTGTGAACGACATAATAAGAAAGTCTCCCAACAGTATTCCTGTTTTCCTTCCAGTGACTTGTCTAATTTCCAGGACTGAGGTCAAAGGAATGGGATCTTCAGTCATTAGATTGAAGAGTAACAGGTTCTTCCTTCCATCAGGCCCTTTGTTAGTCTACCTTTACTCAGAATGAATGAAGATTCTCAAGCTTTTTCTGTATCCTGGCAGTTCAGGTAAAAAGGAGAAATATTTTAAGTCCTCTTTTGACCTGTCAAAAGCCTAAAATTTGCCTTTAGTGCTTCCTGAAAAGGTGCTGTAACCACTAGTTTATTTGCACATATCAACTGGTTTACATCTTCCTTAAAACAAACAGATGATAAAGACTCACAATCTCTATGGTTTATCATTTGCTATCTGTTCCTGACACTTTTATATAAAAACAGTAACAGTAATGAAATAACAATGGATTATCTTATAATCTGTGACACTTTTCAGTAAGTATATGCTTATGTTTTTTCTTTATTTGTTTTCAGACTATTTACTTATGCTATTGCTTCCATTGTTTTACAACGTTCTGGACTGGCTGGTTTGAGATCTGACAAATAAGTTTGCTTCTCCGCTGAAAGCTTCACCACTGAGTTTAAGAAGTCCTGGTGTAGTCATGGAAGATCAGATATATAAGAAAATTCTCAGACAGACTTAAGAAATATGGTATGTTAAAGTGATAGAAGAAATTTAATTTCCACAAATCCAAAATATTTTATTAGGTGAAATAATGTAAATTTTCTGGGACATTTAAATAGATTCTGAACTAAGAGTGACTGCTCAGTGCAACATGGTGTTGTGTTTGTTACTGACCTTTTATCAGTATATAGTAAGAAGCAGAAAAGCAAATCTAAACCTAGACATGTACTGGAGAGTAACGCATTATAAAGATTAAGGTTATGTAAATGAATGGCCTGGAATACTGCATGCAGAAATGGTGACTTGCTTTCTGAAGATTTTGCTTAATTTGAATGATTTCATAGACAAGAAGCCCTAAGGAGGGAGAATTCTCCTATAGATATCTATGATCTGTTTACTGCACATTTGGACCTTCAGGTATTGGGATTTAATCCATAATGGGCTCTGAACAGACCATTTAAAAAAGAAAAATAGTTATATAGTTTCTTAAGGCATATGAACACATACAAAAACCAAGGGCTTAAATAGTAACAGAGAAATCTGCCATGTCTTAGAAATGGGGCAAAGACACAAAGGTGTTTGGGTACAGCTGCCAGTTTTACTTCCCTTAATATAGTTGGGAATACCATAAAAAGTAAGGTTATCAGACTGCAAACACTTATTTAAGTATCAAAGGCAATTGGCAAGATCTCTCTAGATGCTGTTGTATAGCTCCTGGTGATCTCAGTTTACCTGCTTAGCTGCAGATTTACTGTAGTAATCTTTATGGTGGTCAGATACTAATGACCTCTGACCCCATCCCTCATTATCTGGTGAATGTATGTTTGCTAATTGTGCTGTTAATGGAAAATAGCTTTTTATAAGGAAAGGAAGTTTTATAGCTAACTGTGTTTAAGAGTGGGGAAGGTAGATGCACATTGCTCTGCCGTTAAGTGGGTCCAGAAACTCTTACTGCAAAATACCATTTGCTCTCTCTATTTTATGTCCATTTGGCCAAATACATTCCCGTTGGTGCACCTTTGATTTCACTGGACTTGTCTGGGATAAATTTGGCTTTCCTAGACACATAATACAAGGACATCACAATGGTGGGCAATGTTTTGAAACTATTAACTATTAGTTAACTGTTTAACTATTTTTACTTTCTTGTAAACAAGCCACTCAAATCTCAAAGGTTGAAGCACTAGCTTTTGAACACGATGCAACACAAGACTTCTGTATTGCATTCCATATCAGAGCAGTAAAGAGAGCTGAATCACTTGCAAGCCTGAGGATGCTTAAAGAAAAGATTTGGTTTCTTTGGGTATACGAGTACATATGAAGTGGAAGAACTCGTAGAAGTGCATTTAATTTTTTTTTTTTTGGGGGGGAGTTGTTGTTTGTTTGTTGTTTGCTAGTTTTTTTGTTAGTTGGGTTTTTCTTTTAATCATTAAAAATAGAAGCCCTGGAGCCAATAGGCTGAGAGCTTTTAAATCTCTGATATCTTGGAGTGGCATTTATCACACCTAATTTTGCGAGTCTCGGAGTTTAGCACCTAGTCCAAACCAGGAATTTAAGCTTCCCCATAGCAGGGATGGAAGGACATGAGCACTTCTCAGACATTTTCCACAGGATGAAATGCCTCTAACCCACAACTCCCTTCATGATAACAGGAGGAGACACTCTATGATAGGGTGATTGTCTTGACAGTTGTCACAATTTCCTATGTTCTAATCTCAGGGCAGCAATAAGTGATTCAAATCTCCTACTGTAGCTGATAGACCCTGGTTTAACATAATGTCAATAGAGGAAGTAAGGTACAGGTCTAAATCATACACCTAAAATAAATGGTCTGATACAGACTATCTATGTCCAAAGGGGTGATGAATGACACAGAACACTGGTTTTCTATAAGGTTATTTGACATATATTTGAAAGATCGTCTCTTTATTGAAATGTCATAAACTCATTTTACTCCAAATTTAAGTTAGAAAGGGGGATGGACCAAAGAATCTTTCAGTTTAGGCAGTCCTATTCTGCCTCTCACACTCTGTACGTATTTATTGAGATGGCAAATCTAAGACTAGTTCATGGTTCATTTGAATGTGAATAAAAGTCTGGAGAACTGGTTTGAAACAGATTTACAGAAATGCCTGGAGATGAACTTGCAGTGTTATAGATGCCTTATTTTAATAGATATGCAGGTGAAACAGACACTTGCATCCATATGTCCTGCACATGAACAAAATCCTCATCTGTCATATTTTCAGCTGCCTGTGATTCTTATCTTGGCAAAACTCAATAAAGAGAATATGAGGTTTGTTTGAGAAGAAGCCACAGTATCAGACCCGAAAGGTCTGATGCATTAAGATGTCTGTGCATTCACCTTAGTTGTGAGCAAAATGGGAGAAAAGTTAACACTGTCTAATTTAAAGAATTCTCTATGGAGAAAGGAGGCTTAGTAAGTGGTTGACAGTACTACCTGGAGTAGTAATGGAGGGGAATGCTGGTTCTTGTCCTCTTCACAATCTTAAGGCTTAGCTCTCATTTACTTTCCAGCCTGTGGCTGTCTAACATAATAGCTGGTAGTTTATAGTCACAGAAATATGTGTATATGGCAGTGATACTGTTTGAATTATAATATGATGAAACTACTTGTGTGGGGTGGTTTTGTTATGACAAGTGAAGCTGCAAAGATTAGGTAAAATTTGTTTTATAAAGTGGGAGAGAGAAAATTACAGTTAAGGGCATCTGAAGTGCTTAAACAACAGTTTCTTCAGCCTTTGATATGCAATTTTAACAGTTATCCAAGGTCAACACAGATATAGCAGAATCATCCTTCAAAAGAATTTGTTTCATTTTATGACACATACCATGGTGTTCTGAATCATTAAAAGCATTCAATGTAGGGATACCTGACAGCTTGTTTAACTGACGTTCCGAACTTAATTTAACAATCTTTACCATGGAACATGACTGCATAGTATACCAAATGCACAGTGTGGTATGTTTATAGTATAGGGTTATATAAAAAATATTTAGTTGATAGAAAAGAGTTCTGTTAATACGAAAAAATCAACGTCTTGCCACAGATATATTCAAATAATTCTAAATATTATTACTAAATATATTTCTGTGAGCTGCACTGTTTTCAACAATCTAACTTACTCACTGTCCTGCGTTCAGTGAATGAGTGGCTGCATGGCTCTGAGTTACCAGCTGGGCTTAAACCACAATACTCACTGACAAACATACCTCCTTTCATTAGACCAGCAACTATTCAAAACACATAAAAAAAGACAGTGACATCTAGATATTGCTGCAGTTGTTTTGAGAAGAACAATATCATACTCATGTTTTAAAAGCCTCTTGAACACTGAGATCACTCCTCTAGAGAAAAATGGATTAGCTCTTTGAGCTACCTTAATATGATCTAAGTCCTTGGTGCAATACAATCTTTCCCTAACACTGACCATTCAGCTAAACCAAAATATGCAGGAAATTATTAATCATTGTAACCCATGATAGAGGATGATCATCTTCTAATGAAAGCTCAGCATGCATGGCTTTATTCATTTCTCTCAAGCTGCTTCATAGACTTACTATAAGTAAATTAATTTTTGGCAAATATTTTTAATTCTCTGTTTCTGCAGCAGGCCAGGACATAAGAGAGGCTTACACAGTTAGAGAGTTTCCTATTTTTCACCAATAATTTCTATTAAAGCTGTTAAGAGTTATTACATTTATGTACAAGTCTTCCTTTGCTAATTTAAGAGGGAACACTTAAATCATAATAGCCAAAACACCACCACTACCAGTCAAAGATAGTAAATTGTAGTCACCAAAAAGGAATAGACTACTTCAAAAAGTTTCACCTTGGCCACCCTTAACATCTGTGCTAGAATGAAATAAATTTAAACTCCTACTTTTTTAAGCTCATAGCTCTTAATACAGAAAGCAAATGTGGATTCATGAACAACTCTGTCATGAAAGCTAGAATTTGATTCTTTTTATCCTTTTGAGAACATTGCATTATCAACTGAATGACTTAACTCTAGTACCAACAAAGTGAGCCCTGGTCTTTCAGCCATTAATGTTTTCCACAGGTGGTGTCCATTCCACTCATAAAATGTCAAAATGCACACAAGCTACAGTGCAAAACTGAGAAGCCATTATTCATCCTCTCTGGAAGTTTAAGAACATGGACAGAGAGGAAGAGAAACAAATCTTTGTTACATTTTTTATAACAACAGCCATGTGTTACCAGGAAAAAAAAAAAAAGGAACAAATGACAATATTGCATGCAGCCTAACAAGAATATATATATTTGTAACGCATTTGTGGGACTGGAAGAGTTAAATAACTTAGCCTGCATGGCAGTAGCTTCCATTCTGGTTTTTTTTTTTTTTCAAGTAAAGTGGTGTCAGGAATGTTTCCCTATTTATTTGATTAATAAAGTATATAAGCACTTGAGTGTACTCGAATTTCAGTGATTTGTAATTAAAGCCTGACAGTAAGAGTTAGAGCAGATAACCAGCACAAACACAGGTTGAAGTTTAAAAAATAAAATAAAATAAAAATTAAAAATGGCACTCAAATGTATACACATGGAAGATTTTACTGTCTGGACCTCCACTAGCTATTACGTATTTACATATAAGCAATAAAAGTCTTAACAATAATTCCTTGTTCATACATAATTTTAGTTATATGTATTGGGTTTTGATGCAAGGTTTCAGCAGGAATGGATCTACATGTGTGGCTTCTGTGAAAAACTGGTAAAAGCTTCCCCTATGTCCAAATAGAGCCAACTCCAGCCAGCTCCAAGTTGGAGCCATCAGTGGCTAAGGCTGAGCCCATCAGCCTAAGGGTGGTAGCACCCATAGGGTAACATATGTAAGAAGGGGGGAAAGTCACAACTGGGGAAAGGATAAAGAATATGTGAGAGAAACAATCTACAGATATCAAGGTCAGCACAGAAGGATGGTAGGAGGTGCTGAAGGTGCCAGAGGAGAGACTCCCCTGCAGCTCATGGTGCAGACCATTGTAAGGCAGACTGTGCCCCTGCAGCCCATGGAGGTCCGCAGTGGAGCAGATATTCACCTGCAACTCATGAAAGACCCCATGATGGAGCAGTCTGTTCCTGAAGGGCTGCACCCCATGAAAGGGACCCACACTGGAGCAGTTCATAAAGAACTGCAGCCTATGGGAAGGATATCTACAGTTCTCCAGAAAGTCCCCTCTGGGAGGGGCCGCACACTGAAGCATGGAAAGAGTGTGAAGAGTCCTCCCCTTGAGGAGGAAGGAGTGGCAGAGACAACCTGTGATGAACTAACCACAGTCCCCATTCCCTGTCTTCCTGCGCCACTAGGGAGAGGAGACTGAGAAACTGGGAGTGAAGTTGAGCCTAGAAAGAAGGGAGGGGGAAGGGAAGGTGGTTTTAGGATTTGGTTTTATTTCTCATTATCTTCTTCTAATGTGATTAGCAATAAATGAAACTGATTTCCCCTAGCTGAGTCTCATTTGTCCATGGTGGTAATAGGTGAGTGATCTCTCTCTGTCCTTATCTCAACCCACAAACTTTTTGTAATACTTTTTCTCCACTGTCTAGTTCAGAAAGGGATTGATAGAGCAGCTTTGGTGGGCACCTGGAGTCCAGTGTCAACCCACCACATTGTAATTTATATAAGTGTAGTCTAACACAATATATATGACCCATAACAACACATAACTAATCTGGATTGTGTGTTGAGATAACCTTGTCATTGATAACAGCATTTGGCCAGTTCCTGTCAAGAACATTTCTAGCCACTCATCAATTTCATACAAGGGAAACCTGAGAGAGGACTCAAAAAGTCTAGGTCTTTAAAACCTTTTTCAAAACAGCTATGTTGCTTATAGTGTTTTTATTGTTGCCTTCATTACTCATCAAAGAACATGTGTGTGTGTTAGTGTACATTTAAATGTAATGTTATAAATTCCATAATAACAGTAAAAAACTTCAAAGAGTCCAAAAATAAGGCATAAACCATTGGTAAGGAAGTTTGGTGGAACTACTTATTTACTTTAGTAAATTACCAAGTATTTTCTCATTCTTAATGGGAGATCAAGAAATTGTATTTTGGCTTTGAAACAAAAAGTAAGAATGATCAAAAGGCAGAGGAGAAAAATTGTAAAGGAAACTACATTGCTTCTGATGAGGTTTAAACTGGGAAGGAGTTTGAAGAAGGTTGACTTGAAAAGTAGGTTTACAAAGAGCCCAGGTTGAAGTAAAAATAGTGCTAGAGATATGGAGGGTGGGCAGGGCGCCAGTGCTGGGCTGGTGAAAAGAATTATTGGGAAAGCAGCAGAAGAAACATCTTAAGGTGCTAAGGCAAAAATCTAAGAAGAGCTTTAGAAACATGGAGGGTGATTTTATATTAGGTTTTGGAGTGAATGGTGGCTGCGTTTTGTGGTCACATTTAATATAAGTACATGAAATGTAGAAACCAGCATTATCCTCACCCCAGCACCAACAGAAAATAATTTTGAGAACAGGCTGTGTCGTAGTTTCACTAGACATAGAAAGAAACTTTATCTTGACAATAGCCAGTGAGGTTTTTTTCACACTACAAGGGAAGATTTATCTGGGGCAGATGGAAATAAAATTATGGATGCAAGATTTAGTGGTGTTGGACATTTCAGGAACTGCCTGCAGGACAACAGATATTGGGACTGAAACATAACTCATGAAAGAAATGGAGAACAGGTTCAAGAGAACGCCACGTTTACAGTGTGATGGTAAAGACACTTTGGGAACAAGAGAGAGGATTCCTGAGTCAACTATCTGCCTCTTGAAATACCTGGCAGAAAGAGGATGACTGAAAGTTACACGTTAGCAATACTCTTGCATATACCCAGGCAAAAAGCTATGCATGATAATTTATAAATATCCATTTCTGTAATAATTTATTAATGAAATAAGAAAAAGTGATTATGGAGGCAATAGAAAGGCTGTTGGTTAACTGCAGCTAAATACAGGGAACTGAGACACTTATCTGGCTGATTTAACATTTTCAAATTTTTTGCTCTTCTTCTGCAGACTAGACAGGATTGCTCTTTGCCCTTTGTACACCAAATCACCAGTCATATTGTGAATGATGAAGATTTTCGCTGTGCCATGGTAGGTACTGTACACCTTGCTTTTACACAGCCTTCAAAGCTGAATAGTAATAGCAAAATCACTTATACAACTCCTTAGTGTTCAAATATTCCCATGAATCTCATTTCCTGTTTCCATCCTTTCCTCCTGCTCTCTTAATTTCCTAGGCAAGATAGTTATTATACATTGCCAAGAGATGGCACATCTTTTTGAACCTGTAAGTTATTAAATAGTCATGCTCTTTGGAAAATGCTAAAACCCCCTGATGTTTCCGTGTCATATTTAGTCTCCTTTCCCAGTACTTAATCATCAAAATTATTTCACTTTTTCTAATTCAGTAGAAAATCATCTCTGGAATTAATTTCATCACTAAGTCCAAAGCTGAAAAGTAATGCAATAACAGAAATCAGACTTTGCTACCATTAAGATGTTAAGATTATACCATATCAGCAGAGGGCAGTCCTTGATAACTATAAATTTATATGTCGACTTTGTGAAAAGTAAACTTCTGCTTGACTTATAAGGGAAGTGTGAGTTATGTGAATATCAATAAGTAATATAAATCTGTGATCCATCATCAAAAGCAGAAGCCAGATTCCCTCAGAAAGGGTTGCATTTAAAATAAGAATAAATTTGTAGTAATTTTTAGATATACAAATGTCTTAAAATATAGATTTATCCTGATGAATATCACAGGTAATTTATTTCAGAAGACAAATTCATCACTAGATTTCTATGAGCACACATTTACTAATACTTTATTATATGAGCAGATCTTCTTTGTATCGAAGATTTCTCTTTCTGTTTAGACTCAAAAATATATAGCAGTAGTACAGCAGAGCTGCAAGGATATGTAGAATATTTTTTTCCCCATGTCAAATACCAGTTACTTTATTCACCAAAATTTTATTTTAAAAGATCAATGGACTCCTTATTGGGCCCAATTCATATTTGTTACAGTGAATTCAAAGACAATTGGTAGAAAAATGCTCTGGATTTACAGCTATGTCTCTAAATCAGAATTTAGCCAAGATGAATTTTCTGCAAGTACAATCTGAACACAAGTGTTGGCACAAGCCAACCAGTCAGAAACTCAAGGAAAATTTGATAAAAAATCTTATCAACTTTATAATCTGGAGCATTTTTTATCATATGCTGTGCTGTGAAAAAAAAAAAAACACAACCCTATGTATTGCACTTTGGACTTGGAGCATGTCACAGGAGCTCATTGACTTGTTTGATAAGACAGCAACTGGTAAAAATAGAGGACTCCTGCTGCCTGGAGATTTATTAACTGATGATGGTGATAACAGAGATCAAACAACCTGACCATGTATCTACCGAAAATAAGAAATTTCTATATCAGGGATGGGTTTGACCCATCCCTTCAATACTATACTCTTGATCTTTTTTTCTTCCAGTTAAGAAGCTAAGTATCTCAATAACTTATTTGTTCAAATACATGCCTTCATTCGCTATCAATAGATATTTAAAAAACTATTCCTTCATCTATCAGATTTCTACAACTCTCTTTACCAGTTGAAGAGATGTCCCAGGTATGATGCCTTGCTAGAAGTCACAATAAATATTGGACTGACTTTAACAGAGATTGCTCTGTTACAAACGTGGTTCAAAACTCATCATCATTAAGGACAAAATATTTTAAAAGTACACGTTTACCTGCTATCTCTAACAGTCCAAGAATATAACAATCTTTTTTTTTCTGCTAGAACAACAAATTAAAAAAGCAGATACAATGTGTAACTGATTCATTACTCTTTTTCACCAAGTCTCTCTACACACACATGGATATTTGCATGTACACACATGGTTTGAGTGTCAAACTCCTCAAAATGGAGTTTATTCTGAAGTGAATAAATATGAAGATTTGTCCTATTTTAGAATCAAGCTTAAATTGTATAAGTTCCTTTAATAAGTTAAATTATGAGTCATCACAATGGTACCTTCTAATCTCTGTGCTGGATCACTGGGTTTTGATTGTTTTTTCCATTTTGGTTGGTTGGTTTCTTTTTTTTGGGTGGGGGGATTTGGGGGATTCTTTTGCATGTTTTTTTTTTTCTTTTTTGTTGTCATGAGTTTTTTGGGTTTTTTGGGTTTTTTTTTTTTTTTTTGCTTGTTGTTGGTGTTTTGGTTTGGTGTTTTTTTTTTGTTTGTTTTTTTGTTTTTTTTTAGTTTGGGTTATTATTACTATTTACTTACTTGTTTTAAAACAGAACCCAAGACTTGACATTAGACTATTATATCTGGGCAATTCCAGTCACTACATCCTGAATATTGTCACCTCTGACAAGAGATACTAACACCATTTTTTGAAACTATGGGTGTTTCTTGGTCCTGGGACTCAATATTTTCCACTGAATTATCTTCATTAGATGCTTAGAAAGAAGATATTAACTTGCTGAAATCCAGTGTGAATGTCTCATAAGGGTGGAGAAATGGTACTAGTGTTACTAGGTATCTAACAGAATCACTACCTCCTGCAGCAGCATCCAACTTGGTAATTCAGTATAGACTTGTTAAACAAAATAGCTTTCTGCAGTTTTCAACAGTATGTAGGTAATGTAGGCAACACATGATGTAACAGTATGTGGTGGCTCCCCATTTAGCTCCTCCCCAGAGATTTCTGCTTTGGCTGCTCCCCAGAAGGTCCTCCTTTGGTTCCTACACAGAAAGTTCTGCTTTAGAACTCCCTGGAAAAGTCTCGACCCTTTGAGACCTTTCTAGATATCGCTGGACAATTCTTCTGATGTAAGCTGGCCCCCTGAGTCAGAATGAGTGCACATTTTTGTCAACATAAAAGCCCTAGCCTCATGCGATGCGAGAATGCAGAACTTCGTACCATCCAGGTCAACGTTGCCTCTGCAGGGATGCCTGCCACGGTAAAGCCTGCATCCTCGCACTATGATGATGATCCTCTGAGCTGGTTTCCTGATTGTCTTTGCAGGGTCCTTGGGGTTGGTAAGGTATACACTCTTTGGAAATATCCTTTACTGTATCTGTTAAATCCTCTGTATTTTCCTATATTAATAAAATAGTTGAGAGTTTTCTATTTGTCTCTCGTTTCCTCTCACCTGGAATCCCTGAACTCTGGAACATGCGGGTAAGTGAATAACAGAACAGAAAAGTAATTCTCAAATTACAATAATCCAGTGTTGCAGAATAGATGTCCACCGACATTCACCTTCTCCAAACCAAGCTGAATTATTTGTTGGAATGAATACTTATACATAAATGTGGTTGATTGTGCCCACACCTGAAATACCGAATTTGGGAATTCCATACAGGAAAGATCACATGCCATAATGTTGCTCTACCACCAAAGGACAACTTAAAAGATTATTTTAAAAGAAGGCATCGCAAATTTACACAGTCATTTCCAAACAGTCTTGGGTCGTCTTTGAGTATGTTTCTTCTCAATATTTTTTGCTTTTCTATTGTTAGAAACCTGTTAAAGCAGGTTGTGGATCACATTTTATTAACAAGAAAGAATATTAGCAGTTGTGAGAGAAGACGAATAAAAAGTCAGAGCCTGCCATTAGGAATTCTAAAAGGCAAGTAACTCCCGGAAACTTAAGCGGTTAGTACGCTTTTAACTGCAGACACAAGGCGGCAGACACGCTGTGAGGCTTTTATTCACTCACAGCTGCGACCACTCACGTTCGAGGAACAGAGCTGAGTACTAACTAGGGTGTTTTGCCCCGGAGCTATTTATCCCCTTTCTGGCGTGCCGGCAGCCGGGTCTCGCTCAGTCACCCTGCAGCCGCCCGCCGTTCCGGCGTCAGCCCCTGGGCGCTTCTCATTGCGTGCCCACCCCCACTCCGCTTTCCCTCAGGCACTTTCCTCCTTCCCCGCTGACCCGCCTCGGCTCTCGGGCAACTCCGCTCTAACTGAAGGGGACCTAGTACGTCCCCCTGCTGCCACCGCCCCGTGCTCCTGTCCCCTGAATGGGAGCCCGAGCCACTCTAGCTCTGCCCCAGGGCGCCAAGATCTAAGGCGAAAGCTGGGAGCTTCGGTGAGGGAGGGCGGGAGCGCTCCCGCTTTCGACAGAGGTGTGCTTCTCCGCTGTGGGCAGGCAGTACTGCCCTCCACCAAGGCACGGCGCCGGCGGTAACTGCCGGCAAAGCGATCGCCCCTCCCGCTTCCCCTTTCTCCCCACTCCCGCACCGCCAAAGCTCTGCCCACCGCGCTCCTGGCACCCCCTCCTCAGCAACCTGCTGAGGGCCATGGGAGGGACGAGGAGGCTGTCCCGGTGTAGCTTGTAAGATTGGCAAGCAGCTTTGTCCAATCGCGTCTGGCGGTTCGCCCCCCGAGGCTGTCTATTGGCAGCTTGTAGGCGCAGGGCGGGTCTACTCAGCTCGCGGGGCTCACCTCTGGAGTGGGGCGTTTTTCACTCAGAGTGCCGTGTGTGTGTGTGACGGGAGTATCTCTGGACTGGCCGCGCCGGTGGCGGGAGCGGGGCTGCGACTCGGCACCTTTGGGAGCTTCCAGCCGTTCGCTCTGCCCGCAACGATGATGCAGGCTCTCCCTTCCACTCCGCGGCGACTGCTGGCCGGCTTGCTGCTGCTGACTAGCTGCGTGTGGGTCGGGTTGTCGGAGCCGCCGCCAGGCAGTGCCGGAGTCGCCTTGCGCTGGGCGCCGGAGGCTGACCCCATCGTGGTGGCCAACCGCGGGCTGCGGGTGCCCCTGGGTCGCTCTGCCTGGCTGGACCCCACGCGGGACTTGGTGCTGCTGGTGCAGCCAGGTGACCGGTGCCACCTCACCGTGCTGGACGAGGACCCGCTGTGGCAGCGCCCGGGCCGGCTGAGCCCCCGGCACTTCCCCTGCGACTTCGGGGCCCGTGAGGTGCAGTACTCCCACCTGGGCGGCCGCAGCCCCGCGCGGGACCGCGTCCGCCTGCAGCTGCGCTACGATTCGCCGAACCGCGCGCTGGTGCTGCCCCTGGTGCTGGAGGTGGAGGTGCTCTTCACGCAGTTGGAGATCGTCACCCGCAACCTGCCCCTCACCGTGGAGCGCCTGCGGGGCACCAGCAACCCGCTGGACTCCCGCAGCCTGGAGTTCGCCTTCGAGCCGGGCCGGCAACGCTGCCGGGTGGGCCTGTTGCCGCCGCTGGCCGGGCTGCCCCGCTACGGAGAGGTCCTCAACTACCCCCAGGCGGAGGTTTCGCCGGCGGCGGCCGCTGCGGGTGAGGAGCCGGCGGCGGGCGGCCCCGTTCCCTCCTCGATGTGGGACTGCGAGGAGTTCCTGCGCCTGGGGCTACGTTACCGCCACACGGCAGCCGGCGGCTCTCCCAACCGTGACCTGGTGCCGCTGGTGGCAGAGCTGAGGGAGGTGGCAGGTGGTGGGGCACTGCTGAAGCGTGAGTACTTCCAGGTGCTGGTGCGGATCCGGGCCGGGACTGAGAATGTGGCCCCCAAACCCAGCTTCTTTGCCATGCTCATGATGGAGGTTGACCAGTTTGTCCTCACTGCACTCACACCTGACATGCTGGCAGCTGAGGATACCGAGTCACCACCAGACCTGCTGGTCTTCAACATCACCTCTCCCTTTGGCCCTGGCCAGGGCCACATGGTCAGCACAGATGACCGGAGCTTGCCAGTTTTTTCTTTCAGTCAGCGAGATGTGAGGGAGCTACGCATTGCCTACCAGCCCCCCATGGAGGACTCAGATCGGGAACGGCTCTTCGAGCTTGAGCTGGAGGTATTGGACCCAGAGGGTGCTGCCTCAGAGCCCTTCACCTTTGTGATTGTGGTGAAGCCCATGAACACCCTGGCACCTGTAGTGACCCGCAACACTGGCCTTGTGCTCTATGAGGGGCAGTCAAGGCCTCTTTCAGGCCCTGGTCCAAACCCCAATTTGGTGATCAGTGATGAGGATGACCTTGAGCAGGTGCGGGTGAGTGTGGTGGCAGGGCTGAGGCATGGCCACCTCACTCTCCTGGAAGACACTGCAGTACCTGCAGACCCTCGTAAGCACTTCACAGTGGCTGAGCTGGCAGCAGGCCAGGTCATTTACCAGCATGATGGCAGCGAGTCTCCACTCAGTGACAACTTGGTGCTGCGGCTGGAGGATGGTGAATCTCGCCATCGTGTTGAGTTCCTTTTCCCTATTACCCTGGTACCCACTGATGACCAGCCACCCCTACTCAATGCTAACACAGGGCTGGCCATGGCTGAGGGTGAAACAGTGCCCATCACCACCCGTGCTCTTAGTGCCACTGACATTGACTCTCAGGATGCCATCCTGCTCTTCACAGTGGAGTCTGGCCCCACTGCAGGGCAGCTTCTCCTCCGTCAAGCACAACCACCTCCTGGCTGGGAAGAGGAGGAAGAAGATGAGGGATTTTCTTGGAGGAGAGTGCCAGGTTTAGGGGCGAGTTCTATAATCTATGAAAAACCAGTGAGAGAGTGGCTGCAGCAGGACATTACTGAAGGGCGTCTCTATTACCACCACTTGGGGCCTCACAGTCCTGGCCCTGGGGTTGTGTTGGACCAGTTTGTATTTAGAGTCCAGGATGACAATGACCCACCCAACCGCTCTGGACCACAGACTTTTGTGATCCGTATTCATCCCATAGACAGATTAGCCCCTGAATTGCATAGCAGCAGCAGCCTGCATTTAATAGTTGCAGAGCAGCAGGTGACCCCACTGCGGAGGAAGCACTTGTGTTACACAGATCAGGATTCAGGGGATCGTGAACTCCGCTACACAATAACTCAGCCCCCCACTGACACTGACACTAACCATCCGCCAGATGTATATGGAACCCGCCTTGGATCCCTTGTGCTGACTGAGGATCACTCTGTGGAAGTTACTCACTTTACCCAAGCCCAGATCAATCATCACAAAATATCTTACCGTCCCCCACAGGAAGAACTGGGTGTGGCTCCTCATTTGATTCAGTTTCAGTACCAAGTGCAAGATGCAGCTGGCAATGCAGCTGAAGGGACTTTCACCATCTATCTGCAACCTGTGGATAACCAGCCTCCTGAAATCACTAATACTGGCTTCACTTTGCCTGAGGGAGGCAGCCATGTCCTCAGTTCAACTGAGCTGGATGCCAGTGACACGGACACTGAGCTTACCCATCTCAGATTTATCCTGACTCAGGCTCCCCGTTATGGCCAGTTGCAACTTTCTGGATACAGTTTGATTCCAGGAGGTGTCTTTGGCCTGGATGATATCAGACAAGGGAGGGTGGTGTATGTGCATGGTGGAGCTGAAACCAATAGTGATACCTGCAGGCTTGATGTGAGCGATGGGGTTCATTTTGTGCCCATCACACTGAAAATGAATGTGCACCCTGTCGATGATGAGGTTCCTATGCTACGGTTGCCCCCAGGCACTCTTGGTTCTTACCTGGATGTGCTGGAGAATGGTGCTGCAGAAATCACTGCTAATGTCATTCAGGGCACAGATGAGGATACAGATGACCTAATGTTGACTTTCATTGTAGAGGATCCTCCTCAGCATGGAAACATCCTGGTCCAAGGAGTACCTGCAGAGAGATTTTCCCAGAGAGATCTGCTGGATGGTGTTGTGGTATATGCTCACACTGGTGGTGAAATAGGCCTTCTGCCCAAAGTAGATACCTTCAATCTTACCTTGTCTGACCTGTCTGAGGAGTGGAATGTCAGGGGCAATGTTGTTCAAGGAGTTTCAGTCTTGGTGACCATTCTTCCTGTTGACACTCAAGCCCCAGAGGTTTTTATAGGGGAGCAGTTCATGGTAACAGAAGGTGATAAACGGGTCATTACTCCTGTTCACCTCAGGGCTGAAGATGTGGATACTCCTAATGATGATATACTTTGCACCATTATTGCTCAGCCTGCATCTGGGTATGTAGAGAACATATCTCCAGCCCCAGGATCTGAAAAATCCAGAGCAGGTGTAGCTATAAGTGCTTTTACCTTGAAAGACCTCCGTCAAGGACATATTTTTTATGTCCAAAGTATACATAAGGGTGTTGAGCCTGTTGAAGACAGATTTGCTTTCCGTTGTTCTGATGGCATTAACTTTTCCCCAAAGCGTTTTTTCCCCATTGTTATTATGCCAGTCAATGATGAAGAGCCTGAAATCTTTGTGCGAGAGTTTGTTGTGATGGAAGGCATGAGCCTGGTTGTTGATACTCCTATTCTCAATGCAGCTGATGCAGACATCCCTGCTGATGAATTAACGTTTACAGTCATCAGGCTCCCTAGGCATGGCCACATAGTGAACCAGCTGGTGAACGGAACTGTCCTAGTGGAGAGCTTTACTTTGAATCAGATAACAGAGAGCTCCAGCATACTCTATGAACATGATGACTCTGAGACAAAGGAGGACAGTTTTGAGGTGACACTCACAGATGGTAAACATACCATTAGGAAAACAGTACTTGTCATGATTATTCCTGTAGATGATGAGACACCCAGAATGGCCATCAATGATGGTTTGGAGATTGACATAGGAGAAACCAGAACTATTCATAACAGAATATTGAAGGCTACTGACCTGGATTCTGAAGACAAAACCTTGACATACATTATAAGATATGGGCCAGGGCAAGGCCTTCTGCAGAGAATCAAGCCTTCAGGTGGAGTTGAGAATATCACCCTGGGGATGAATTTCACTCAGGATGAAGTGGATAGAAACTTAATTCAATATATGCATTTTGGCCAAGGAGGAGTTCGTGATCTTATCAAATTTGATGTGACAGATGGAATAAATCCACTCATTGACCGCTACTTTTATGTCACGATAGGTAGCATTGATATTGTCTTCCCAGATGTAATCAGCAAAGGCGTTTCTTTGAAAGAAGGAGGGAAGGTAACACTAACTACTGATTTGCTTAGCACCAGTGACCTGAATAGTCCAGATGAGAACTTAGTTTTCACTATTACCAGGGCACCTGTTCGTGGTCATCTTGAATGCACAGATCAGCCTGGGGTACCCATCTCAACTTTTACTCAACTCTTATTAGCAGGCAATAAAGTCTATTACATTCACACTTCAGAAGATGAGGTGAAAATGGACAGCTTTGAGTTTGAGGTGACTGATGGCTATAACCCTGTATTTCGTACTTTCAGGATTTCTATCAGTGATGTGGACAATAAGAAACCTGTCGTCACGATCAACAACCTGGTGGTGAGTGAAAATGAATGCAAACTGATAACCCCATTTGAACTGACTGCGGAAGACAGAGATACACCTGATGCATTGCTAAAATTTATCATCACTCAAATACCAGTTCACGGTCAGATCATGTTCAATAACTCCAGACTCGTCACCAGTTTCACTAAGCAAGATCTAAACGAAAATCTAATCAGCTACAAACATGATGGCACAGAATCAGTTGAGGATAGCTTCTCTTTCACTGTTACAGATGGCACTCATACTGATTTCTACGTCTTCCCCAACACTGTGTTTGAAACAAGGAAACCTCAGACTATGAAGATTCGAATAATGGCTGTGGACAACAGTGTACCTCAAATTGTAATAAATAAGGGTGCTCAGACTCTCCGTGCTCTGGCCACAGGTCACACCGGGTTTCTGATTACCAGCAAGGTGCTCAAAGTGGAAGACAGGGACAGTTTACATGTTACTCTTAAGATCAGAATCACAGAAGGTCCACGCCATGGCTTCCTGATCCATCTGGGAAAGGGCAACCATAGCATCAGCCAGTTCACCCAAGGTATTACAATACTCCATGCTTTCTATGTATTGCTGGAAGTGTTATTTTTCATGGTAAACTCTGTAATAATTGATGGGGAAAACTTCTCAATAGTGAGCTTATTTATAATGGCTTTATTATTTTGCTGTTCTGTTTATTAGTTATTGTACCTGTGACAGCTTTAAACAGGAAAGAGTGTCTGCTGGATAAACATTGAATAAAGGAGCATCTTTGTTTAGGAGAGCTTACAGCCCAAACAGCTGTGGTTTAGACTTTTTATCAATGATAGAATTTTGGATAATGGAATTGGGCTGCGTGTGGTTTCAGATCTTCAGAGTCTGTGTGCCTTGTTTAAACAGTTTTATTTAGGAAATGCAATGGGAATGGCCACGTTATCAGTAGCTAATGGTCATACCACAGCGAGGATATGAGTTGCTATACAGTCTGAATGCAGTTAACTCTGAAAGCAAAATCACTTCCCAAACATGGGGAAATAATGTATTACAAGTGCATTTGTTGACTTAATTACACAAATCTTAACCACAAAGTGTTTGTGGTAAAATGTAATGTAAATGTTTTAAATTTATATCAGTGCTCCTTTGTATATGGAACTAAAATGCTGAGTAGTATAAATAGGATGAAAACCACATGTGCTGTATGTTCTAAAATAAAGCCTCAACACAAGGCTATAATGTAACTTTAATTGAAAAGAGAATATTAGCTATTCTCCAGAGAATTTTCCATGTTACTTTGCAATGAGTTAATAGCAGGTTGATTAACAGTGAAATAAAGTTTCTTGGAGGCTTCTGCAGCTGTGGAGAGAACAAACAGCAGAACAGTATGAGGATTCAAAGTTAAAGGTGCCCAGACAGGCTGGGATGTGTAGGTGCTAAGGCTGGAGATGAATGCTTGTAGTTGGTTGTATTTTATTTCACAGAGCCCATACCAGTATGTATTCCATGTTACAGTCTTGTCTGTAGTGATGTTCTTGTCAGATATACCAAATCTTGCAAACAGGCATGACGAACTTCTGAATGGCTGGACTGCTGTAAGTTTTGCAGCATTAATACTATGAAGAGGATGAGAAGGGACCAAACCATGTCTAAACCTTGGGAACCACCAAGGTTCCTTAAATGTAAGGCTTCAGTAGTGAACTGCAAGTAGTATTAGGAGTGTTGTCAGAATATGTGAAAAACAGAAGAGAATGGGAGTGAGCAAATAAGCAGATTATCACTTTTTCAGTGGGTTTTCTCTTACACTGGAGGATGTAGAATTATTGAGTGGATGGTCCTTGAAAGCAGACCACTGCATAGCACAGTGATATTCCCTTTTCTTTTCTTTTCTTTTCTTTTCTTTTCTTTTCTTTTCTTTTCTTTTCTTTTCTTTTCTTTTCTTTTCTTTTCTTTTCTTTTCTTTTCTTTTCTTTTCTTCTCTTCTCTTCTCTTCTCTTCTCTTCTCTTGTCTTTTCTTTCCTTTTCTTTTCTTTTCTTTTCTTTTCTTTTCTTTTCTTTTCTTTTCTTTTCTTTTCTTTTCTTTTCTTTTCTTTTCTTTTCTTTTCTTTTCTTTTCTTTTCTTTTCTTTTCTTTTCTTTTCTTTTCTTTTCTTTTCTTTTCTTTTCTTTTCTTTTCTTTTTAAAGGGTGTCACTCAGTAGAGGTAAATGTTCCATTCTCTCTTTTTGCCATGTGGCACCTCTGAGGCTTTCAGCTGGCAGTCTGACTATGTGTCAGGCTCATTGGTCTCTACACAGGCTGTCTTAATATCCTGGGTATGCCTGAGCTGGGTGAGAAGCTTGCAACCCTTATGAAAGGAATGGTTTGAAAGCTAGTGAGGATCTCCATAAAGTGATGCAGCTTCACCGCTCCTCTGACAGTACTGGCACAAGCACTCTAGTGCTGAGTTGAAGAGTGTTTTGAAGAAATACACATTTCTTCAGTAATTTTGTCCTTTGGTCTCTGAACAAATACCTCCTGAGCATCTGTGTTATTTCTGTGAAATCTGTCTTCAACTTCCTGAATGCTTTTTATGATGGTTTGTGTTTTATGAAGCAAACACATAAAAATGTCTTATGAATGAAGGGCTAAACACTTGAGGGGAAAAAAAGGTGTCTGGAAAGGCTTCATGAAAAGCAGAAAGCATCAAGCTCACACACGGATCATACATCTGTTGAAGGAAAGAGAATTTACTGGAAGTGAAAGTCATGGATTGAAAGGGCAGTGTCTTTTCCTTTTTCCTCAGATGCCCTCTTATCTGTAGCTGCTTTGGGTGTGGGAGAGGCTGTGAGTGTCAGGGAGAGAGAAATTCTTGTCTGAATCTAGAAGGCTGCAGTTTTGAGAAGTAATGTGAGACGCAGAGGTCTTACATAGACCAAGCTTCATACTCAAAACTCTGCATAGTTCACTGTTGTCCCTCACCTTGTGGCCAACCACCATTAATGTGCAAAGCACTGTCAAATCCAAGATTTATGAATTTATGTGTATTTCATGCTTATGCTATACTAAGACAAGTAATTATCTAACATTTAGGGCAGAAATGAACAAGATCCTTTTTTGTAATAGCCTTAATGATCCTCATCTGCTTACATCCATTGCATATAAATCAGATTTTCTAGCCAGTTGTGATTAATAGTTTTGACTTTGGGATGCACCTATATTAGGACTTGCTGTGTTACACACTTGCTTTTTTTTGTTTTGATCTCCCATGTTTTTAGGGTTCTCATCCTGCCACTTGGGGCAACCTCTTACAAAATATTGAACAGTTCTAGTTTCATAAACATTGTTACAGTCCTCCAATTTATGTTGGAAGGGACCTCTAGAAGTCATTTGGTCCAACCCCTACTCAGAACTGGGCAACTTTGGAATTAGATGAGGCTGTTAAGGGTCACATACAGATGAATTTTGAAAGCTACTCAGTTGCTGGTGAAGTCCATCCTAATACTTTTCCATCTCACATTCCCTGGGTTTGGGCTTGTGGTTGTATGAACAGGCAGCCTGATAACTTTGAGTGAGGTTAACACTGATGAAATAAGATCCATTGTGTGCAAGCAGCTTGAGCAGTCTGTCTTTTCAGACTGCCTGTAGTGGAAAGAGTGGGCAGAGTGATTGTTTAGTAAACAGCTTTCTGCTTTATGCTTGAGATTGCTTTTCAGTATCTGTCCACAAAACATTATCAAGTGCTAGGAGGGAAGTCATCCTAGATTTGCAAGATGAGCAAAAACCCTTCAGTCAAAATGTGGTTGTGCAGGATATAGTATGTCAATGAGATTTTTTTGTGTAATTTGTTCAGTAACAATCAGTATGGGTCTTCCTAATTAGCATGCATTAAATACTTCTGCCACAAGTACAGTAGAAAATCTTCTGCTTGTGAGGCTCATAGGGTTAATTGGGATTGGTCAAAGGGGATATTAGAGTGTGGAAGAATTAGCTTCTTGATAAAAGGTCCCCAAATACTTCAAATAGTTGGTGCTTTTTATTTATTTTTATTTAATTGTTAAAATAATCTGAATGAGAAAGAGGCAGGGAAATGACAGTAACAAAATAAAATACTCTTAAAATATGTTAAGCAGTTCCTGAGATTATTCTACTACTATCTGTCACTTCATGTTACATCTGAAAGCAGCAGTTTTAATTATTATTTCTTTATATTTATATTTAGTAGTTAGTAATAGTAAATGCAGAGAAAGCTTAAAGAAAATTGCTTGCCACATGGTAATTTCTCATCTAGTGCTGTCCTAGAACAAAGCAAACATACAAAGGATATTGTCTATGCATAATTGTACTGCAGTTTTCTCTGCAAGTCAGGGCTGGAATTTGTTCATAGCAGATATCCCGTAAGATTAGATAATTTGTTTAAAAATTAAGAGAGTCTGCTAAGGAACTGCCAATTCTTTCACATTTGAGAAATTTAGTGGTATATAAGAGATAGCTGATTTTTGTATAATCTTTTGAATGTACAAGTGTCACAAGTGTGATGGACTACTGAGTACTGTTTTGTGACTCCCCAGTCCCATGTGGGTAAGTTTGTGAGTAAGGGCCAGGTCGCATCCCAGAGCTGTGCAGGTGTGCTGACGAGCTGTGGAAAAAATAGTGGAGAGTAAGGTTCTGCCTTGGCAATAATACAGCTTGGTCAATATCTCAGCACTCATATAACCTCCTGAGGCCAAAAATATCTAAATGGCTGCTTCCGGCACATATGCAAAACTTTACAAACAGCGATTTTATTCAGCATTCACCTTGATAATACTTTTAATCTTGTTTTTCAGGCAGTTGTTTTCAGGGAGATGAGTGAATTATGTTGCAAAGTGCATTTGTTTCTTAAAGAATATATGTAACCTTTAATAACCACATCAGTTTTGCAGGTTTTTCGAATAGGAAGTCAATGCCTTGATCCAGTGGAGATAATTATTTTTTAAATAGAAATTATGTTGAATGGATTTCAAAATTATGCTGGAGAATTTCAATATCACATCAACATTTAGCAGGCACAGTAGTTATACAGCAATTAATTGTGCTTACAGCTAGTCAAATTCTAATATAACTTGTATAACCCAAATCAACTGTGGAAGGAAAGTATAGAACTGCTCAAGAATGTTTTCTTAGTGAACAGAAGAATGTTTTCTTAGTGAACAGAAAGCAGGTCATTCCTTTGAAATTCTTTTGACAAAATTTAGATGTTTGGATGTCAAGTGGCTTTTTCTGATGCGGTGGTCCTGGTCTGCCAAACACTGGCTCAAGAGTGTTGAGCCAATTTATCTTTATATGTATTGGAACCATGGATTTTGAGAAGGCTGCCCTCGTGGGCAGAGCTGAGCACTTGTATGTTTGCAGGATGAAAGATTTATTTGCTCCACTGACATGAAGAGGTATTTGTTTGCATCCTCTTTATAGCCCTGTGAATTTTTGATCTTTAACTGAAACATTTATGGAAGAGATTCTTCAGTGACATATATTTGCTGATAATGCTCTTAACTTGTTTGCCCTGGAAGATGTCTAGCTACTTTTGGAACTCAAAATTTTGAGGAGCTCTGACAAAAATGCTTTTAGCTTCTTTTTACTAATGCATATGCCCTAACATGAGAGGAGAACTTGGGTGATACTTGAGTTCACTTTAATGCTATTAATTTATGACACTTTTTCTCTAAAAAACTATCAGACATGGATTTTTTTCAACAGCAGTCTTTCAGAGAAAATGTGAAAAAGTAGTTTTTACATATTACATGTTTCTTCTCACTGTTCAAGGAAAACAGAAAGCACAATATTAAGAAATACTTTTTTACCTTTTACATACTTTTTTATTGCAACTGATGATTCAAAATTGTGCATTGAATTGCTTCTTACTGAAGTCTTATCTGTCTGCTTACATTGCATCTGTTTGAATTCCTAAACCAGCCAATCACTGTAAGTGTCTGAGCACTATTTATGGCAGTTCATATAGATTATATGCCATATCCTTTGAAAACATGCTGATATGAGGGATGGTCTGGTGGGGAGGGCATTTTTGTGGGGGACTAAAGAGACTGAGATCTCTCCTCTGCAGAATGTGTAAAGATACCCTATCCTAGGGCAGACAACATGGCAGAAGTAATCTAATTTGGGGGTGGGGAAGTAGGGTGGTGTGAGTGTGAACTAATTTGTCTTGCCTCTTGAATGGAGACTAGAACTTCACATAGAAAATACCCTGGGTTTTGCTCCTGTTTCAGCCACAGGTTTTATGTGATCTCTACAATACTACTCAGGATGAAGAATTACAGGATCAATATCTTAGGGGACATACACCTCTATTTACAAAAATACATCACTAAAACTATGACATATTTCTGACTGTTGAGCCCACATTTTTACACTTCCTTTCAGTTGTTTTCTAAATACATCATAAAAGAAAGAGGGTACTAGGGAGGGGGAAGTAAAGGGAGGGAGAACGAATGGTATCTGTAAAACTTCAACACTGTTAATACTGAAATTCCTGAGCTCTGCTGCAGAATCTTGACTTGTCTCTGTTGAAGATAAACAATTTAATACATGTCTTTTTTTTAATTAAAAACAGTTTCATGCCTTCAACATTTAAAATAAAATCTGTTTTTTCCTCACTCTTTCTAGCTGATATTGATGACATGAAGATATGCTATGTTTTACGAGGGGGGGACAATGCCACCAGTGACATTTTTCATTTCATGGTTGAAGACGGTGGTGAGTACCTATAAGATCTGTGCTTTTGCTGTTCTTGAAAGAGAAGGAGCTTAAGTATACTTTGGGAGTTTAAAAACATTTAATTTAATTGGGGAAAGTCCATGTTACATCCTGGAATGTTATTTTTGTTATGAATTTCTTATATTTTGAAGTATTTCTGGTGATTACAAAGAGGCCTGTTAATAAAATGGTAATTGCATCTAATGAAAAAACACTCAGCCTACTCTAGTGAGAAAGTGAAATTCTAGAAGCTCACACAGATACTTGGGATTTCTGTGTTTTTACTTTTGTATTCCCTTTCCAGGCTCTTGACATGTAATTTCTCATTAGCCTTTTATCTTGAGATACTTCCTAAACTTTGGTTTGCATGTACAGGTGCCTACAACTTTAAAGGTTCCAGGTAAAAGGCTATTCATATGAACACCTTGTCTAATGTACATGTTTCATGTTTTCATGTTTTCAAGTTCAGACTCTACCTACTTAACAGAATCCTCAATGGTTTGTCAAAGATCTTTGTCAGGTGACTTATGAGAATTCTTCTATTTTTACTTTGTAGGATTGTGGAGTATGAAAAAGGAAAGAATAAAACCAAATTGAAAATACAGGTGTATACTCACTTAAGGAAAAATATATGTAGGGGGTTTTATTGTTGTTTTTAAAGAACAAAAGAAAAGAACAGTTTAAGGAGCTAAACCCCCACATTAACAGGTCTATGTTTTCCATCCAAAGTCTGTACTAATGTGGATATTCCTGTGTGTGGATATTCTTGAGTATAGATATTCCTGTGTGTGGTAACAGGTGGCTAGATTATGTTACTTTAATTCCTTTTTTAATATGTGATATATAGCTCTATGAGTAATTGGAAATTAATTTTATTAGTTGATTTAATAATAAACTTCTTAGAAAAAATGTTTCAAGTTAGCTTATTGTAAGCTCGTGTGCTGAGCTTGTGTCACTCCTTCATAAGAAGCACAGCTAATGAATAGTATTATGATCAGTGAACAGGAATTTGTCCTGTCTGTCACAGATTTAATAGTTTTGTCACCATCTACCATTACTGGGAGTGGGTTATTAAAGCATATTCTCCTTATCATTGTTTTGGACAAGAGCAGAAAAAAGAGTACTTCCTGGAACTCCTGAAAATGTCTTTGCAAATCTTTGTTTCACTAGAGAAGTAGTGAGATAACAGTTTATAACACTTGACTTACTTTCCTTAAATGTTTTATTTTAACCATGAAATAGGTTAGAGAAATGTAAAGCTAAGTAAGGGTAATGGATCACAAGGTGCTATATTTTCTTACTAATAACATAATTTTCTTATGGCAGGTGTCACAAAATGGTGACGTTCATGATTTTCTGTTGTTCTTCTAGTAGGTGAACAAATACTCAGTCTTGATGTTTCAAGGTTTCATGTGATGGCAGTAATAGAAGCTGAAGAAAATTTGTTCTTTGTGAACTGATTAAGATCAGTTCTTAAAATTTAGTTGTTCCGTGAGAACCCAATGTTTATGAGACTTCTGTCCATGCTATTTGAATACTTTCTAGTGGCAAATGTGTAAGTAGAACAAATTGCACTTAATATATTCTGATTTCATACCAAGAAATGTCTTTCATTGGAAAGCTTGCCTGCCACATCTGCTTCTGCTTGGCAGAGTTGTAACACCCTGTCCATTGTAACATGTTTTTCATAATACAAAGAACCTTTACAATAACAAGGTGCTTGCTGATTTTTTTTAGGGCCTTTGGAACTGGGAATGTTATCAGTTTGCAGAGTACTTAGCTAGATGGTCTTTGCTTTCCTGAGGCTAACTGTTGACACTGTGAAAAATGAGCTGTATTGCATTACAGAGTATTTCTGGTTTTCTGCTTGACTGAAGAGGGTAAAACTGCATTTAAAGGGTTGAAATTGTGATCAAAACATTAATATGAGCTCAAATTTAGTAGCATTGTCTTTAGCAATGGGTGAAAAATCCACCAATATAATCTAGCTATATTTCCACCCTCTTCAGAAAGATATCAAAGCTAGTGTTTTGCAGCTCAGGTGTATTTGGGCAGAATTTCAGTGGTATCAGGACTATTGTTTTTGTGGTTTTGATTTTAAGTCTGACCATAATAAGAGATTATGTGCAAGATCTGAGAGAAAGATGCAGCATAGACTACCAACATCCACAGTAGAATGGCACTCTTCAGACCTCTGTCTCATGTATCGGGAACTTTGTAGTAGTTACAAGTTTCTGATGGCTACCATGCAGTGCCTAATGCTGTAAATGTGATAAGTGGGCACTTAAGCTGAAGAATTGTTCCATAATCCGTAAATGATCCTGTTGAAATCAAAATTAAGAGGGGTTTCAAAATGTGATTCCATTAATGAATATGTGCTCATATTATTCAGCCGAAGTTATTTCAAACCAGTAAAAAACAAAGAAAAAAACCCAAACCAAACCAAGGTACCCACGTATTTTTTATCTTCCAGTCCTCTCATGCCTGAGAGAGGGGCAAATGCAACACTAGTTGCATTGAAGACTGCTGTCTTCAAATAACATGAATTAGAATGTTGATTTTGCCCTATACCTCTAGTGTTCCCTGCAAAATACTTTCTTTGTTTTTTGGAATATTTTTTCATTGTCTATGAACTGCAAATAGGAGGAGAAGAGCATAGCTTTATCTCCATCTTCGGATACACATTATACTGCCACCCTTGTAGGCCTCTTCTGGGGAATCATAGGATGATTTGGGTTGGAAAGGACCTTATGATCATCTAGTCCCAACCCGCATGCAATAGGCAGGGACGCCTTGCCGCAGACCATATCACCTAAGGCTCTGTCCAACCTGGCCTTGAACACTGCCAGGGATGGAGCATTTACCACGTCTTTGGGCAAGCTGTTCTAGTGCCTCACCACCCTCACAGTAAAAAACTTCTTCCTTATATCTAACTTAAACTTCCCCTATTTTAGTTTAAGCCCATTACCCCTTGTCCTATCACTACAGTCCCTGATTAAGAGTCCTTCTCCAGCACCCTTGTAGGCTCCCTTCAGATATTGGAAGGCTTCTAGGATATATGATATATATGGTATATGATGATAGTCTAATTGGGGCTCAAGTCTGTTATCTCAGGCAATTGCCTGAAGACCAAGCTCAGTCATCAAACTGCTTGGTGTGTATTTTGTTGTGGATCTAGAATTTTGTTTATTTTCTTAGATGTGGATAGCATTTATGGTATGCAAGTTAGGGCAACAGCCTACGAGGTGGGTGACGTGAAAAGAAGCACGCTCTTGGCCCCTTGCTTGCTCAGTTTCTCACCATGGGAGTGAGTGTACCATGCTGTGTATCAACCAAATCATGAGCTGGGAAAGCATCGAATATAGTACTGGGAGAAACTTGTTTACTTACTGGCCAAGGGAGAAGACTGCAGTCTAGACAAATGGAGAATAGCTCAGGGATTACGGCTGCCTTATGATAACTTGCTGATTATAACTAAAGATGGTAGAAATGGGCTCAATATGAAGAGAAAGGAAGGCCATTTAAGAATAAAAAGAAAGCACTTAGAACTGTAATTAACAAGTAAAAGCATATGCCTGCTGTATTCAAACCAAAATTGGAGATTTCACCAGATGAACTGGTTGAGGTTTTAAACTCTGAGAGAGCCCTACTTTCAGCATCAGCATATGTATGACTATAGTACTTTTCTGGCTTTGAATGTCATGTTTCATAAGAGCAATTAAAAAGTGAAATAAATTAAACAATTCAGCTATTTATCACAAAAATATTTTTTAAAGGTAGAAACGGTTTTTATTCTTCATGTTAAATGATTTTGCCTCAAGATGACCCACTGTAAAGTGGGCAAGCTCTTGCATTTCTGTCATTCTTAGAACAAGAAGACACTATAGAATACTGGATGCTGCTGAGTTAGCTGTGTAATGTTTTGAAAGAAACTATTAACTTTTTTGAAATTAACTATTTGAAATTTCATATTAACTATCTGCTTTCTGTTATGTTCTTGATTTTTTGTTATGTTTTTTGATAATCCTGTGGAGATCTGTTGCTACTGAAAAAGTGTTATGAGTCCAATTTAGTAAAACCTTGAAGAAAGTGTGGGATTTTCTTTTTCACAAAGTTTGCAAAATCGCGTCAGTAGAATCTCTTTCCTCAGAAGTGGACTCCACATTCCATTAGCAAGGTGAAGAAAAAAACTGTGCTTAGCAAGTGCAAGCATGTGATGCTGGTGAATCCCGATGTTTATATTATTAACTTCTTAATTCAGTGGTCAGCAAAGGAACCAATACTACCAGAAGTCAGGGAAAATGGGATATTTTTTTTTCCCAGTGGGGAAGTAAAACAACCAAGGAAATCCAGGCTGACAGTTGAACTCCTGTGTATATTTGTGGTACGTAAATTTGTATATTATTGAGAAACTCACTAGACTGAAAAAAAGATCCAGCTGAAAATGATTGAGCCTTTTAATTAGTGAAAAACAGGCTCACAGAGTAACTTAAATCTGATAAATTTAATGAGAAGCTGCAATGTGTGTGGCCACCTTGTATTACAGAAAGCTCAAGGAAACTGGATATGTATGGCACTGCCAAATATATGCATAGAGTTGGTGCTTCAGCTATGCAAAATATTATTAATCTGTGTGGAATGAAAGCTGACACAGAAATTAGCTCCAGTGTGTTAAGCTCTTGTGCCTGCTTCAGAAAACTGCTTGCTACTAATTCATGCTTCATCCCTTGTGATTTTTCTGAGGCATTTTTACTGCTTACATGAGAAACTAGCACTGAAAATGCAGTTAAAACTGAAGTCCATCATTTACCTTCACCTTATGCTCTGCTTGGCTAAGATTTTTTTAATGTCACTGTAGTAAGTCCTAATAATTGAATAAGAATATGCATCCAAATGCACATTTATCCGGTCTGTAAGAGGTATTTTCTCATGAATTGGGCTGCTTCAAATAATGTGAAACTGGTTGAACTGGTTTAAGGCAAATTTTTGGCCAGATTCTGCTGATTATATGGAGTAAAACAAACACACCCAAAAGCCAGCACTAAACTGAAACCCCAGCAGAAACCCCATATCTCCAGAGTCAGTATCAGAGTCCAATATATTCCTTTGCCCAGAAATGGGTATTGGGACTGGGGTAGGCAGTACTAGAACAGTATGCTGAATACCAGTTAAAAAAGCTTCTGTGCAAAGGACTGTTGTTATTTTAATTTTTCTTCATACAAGAAAAATGGTTGTATTTAGGTGTTAGGGATAACTCTGAAATGTTCGAGTTCAGACTGTGTAAAGTCAGTGAAGTAATGTTTATCTCATCTAAATACTGATCTGCCCCCAGATATTTTTAAAATACAACCTTGCTTTTGACCTACTTGTTGCTTGGCTAATACTCTCATCCCAGTAGCCTGCCTTGCTTATTCATCCTTCTCCCCTGTCTGATTTCTGAAGCTTGGGAAACTGCCAACCAGGGTTGCAGCACCCATGAAACAAATTTGGTATGTGTTTCAGTATTTTATTATTGCAGGAGGCTGGCACCATATTTATAGCGTTTTGCATTGGAGTCAGTTTTACTAAATTTTTGTGTTTTGAGGAGAAAAATGAGATAACACTTAAAAACCCCCAAAATAATAAAAAAATATGTAATGAGGAAACATATTTCCTGTTCAATCTAAATTTGAATCATAATCTGTCCCTCCCTTACCTAACTGCCTTCCCTGTTCCAGTGCTTAAGTGGAGTCCTCCAAACTGCTTCTTTAGGACTGCTGAGTGGTATCTTGCAATGTAGTGCCTCAAGGGTGGAATGCTTTCAAAGGGGAAACAATGACAGATTCTCATGCCTGGTTTAGGAATGTGAGGATCACTAAGGAAGGAAAGAAACAGGATTTATTTTATTTTTTTTTTTTCAGATTATTTGGGCAGCCTTTCTGAGTTAAAGTCGAACTGTTGCAAAGCCAGGGTTCACTGAAACTGGTGATTTACATCATTAGCTAAATCTCATTTAAATTTTTCATTACAGATCCCTAAATGCCTACATTTTCCTGCACTAATATTTGGTTAAATCCCCACTGAAGCAAGAATCTTTCAAAAACAATTCCCTGAAGTTAGCCTTTAAACCTAGGAAACATCATAGACTTTTCCTAAATATGTTTTTGAAACAGATTATTTTAAAGAGGCACTATTCTACTACTTAGAGAAAACTTCGAGTAAGTTTGTGAAATATAATTATTTCATCAGTCGTCATTCATTTTACTAAATAAAAAATATGTTTTTATGAATTTCATCATTCTGGTATGCTTTATTAATTTCTGAGGGAACACTATTACACTCCCGAGTATAATCTTTAAAAGAAAACAGTTATCAGTGCTGCTTTTCAAAACCATAACACTGATGTATTTTCCTGGGTTAGCTGTAATAATAGTGTAGGAACAGACATTTTGGACTTGATATGTGATGGTTCTTGAAGAAGCATACTGCTAAAATATCATTGGGAATTATTTGCCGCGTCCTTGCTTGACCTCACATATGATATTTAGGCACACTAGTCTTGGCAAGAAACATCAGCTACACTTATCTTTGGCTTAAAAATGAGGGCATCACATGTTGGCAGTACTTTTGCCATCATTTGCCAAGTACTATACTGGATTCTAGTTTGTTGCCAGGCTTGTTGCTGCTGTTTTGATGTACTCTAGATTGGTGCCCAAACAATTTTTCACGTGTCAAACTCCTTACTGTAAGTATTATCAGGGGATTTAAATAGTAGTTTGACACTACAGTTTATAAACCCCCCCAAGCAAACTGAACAAAAAAAAAAAGCCTTTCAAAATAAACCTTTCTGTAAATATAACAGACATTGTATGTGGCTGCAAGGTCACAGCAAAATTAATGTCTGTTAAAGTATACAGGAGTAAGAGGTGATTATAGGGGACCTATAGAAAGTCTAGTACAAGCCATACTAATCTCAGTGGAAAGATTTTCAGTGTCTTTTATATCAGTTATATTTGTTTCTTTGTACTGGCATTATAGACTGACTGCTGGAAATTATTGAATTTTCCATTTCTAACTTCCTTATCATCTTATCCTCTAAATATGTCCATAGAAAAGGTCAGTTTTATCTAGATAAAACAAAATGGTTTCTGGAGAGGAAAAAAAAGTAGTTGTTTTGTTTGGCAAGAAAATTTTTGTTTCTTTTAAATGATTTGGGTGTAATGGTGATTTTAATAGTCCCAAAAGTAAAGCTTTTCTCTGCTCCTGAATTAATTTTTTTAACAAAAGCAAAACAGTGTAATTGAAGAGGGTGGATTTAGGTACTAGGGATCAGGAAAGGATCTAATTGCCTGTTATATAAAAGTTAGGGTACTTTGTCCAAATGTGAAAGTTGAATGTAATTCCTTCCTTCATTTGAACCCATATTCCCCATAATGTTCCCTCACTTATATTCTAGCTAGTTTTGTATTAATTTTCTGTTTGCTGTCCATGTATGCAAGTCCTTAACTACTCTTTGGTATATAGCCTGGAGTCCAGTGTTCCACTTTCCAAATCCTGTCTCATTTTTTGTGTGTGTTCCTCCTCCCTTCTTTCCTGTATATTTCTCCTTTTCAGCTAGTACCTGACATGTTCCACAGAGTAAGATGACTAGAACGGGCCAGTTAAGAGCAATACGTTCCAGAGTAGCACTTAGGCTGATGGTTTAGATCAGGGTTAGGGCAGGGAGGTTTTGATTCCAGTTCTCTTAGAGTCAAGGCCAACAGTTTTGTCTTCCATGTAGAAAAAGCACCCTGACTACTGTGTTGGCTGGATAGAAAGGAGATGTCGCCAACATCACAGATATTTTTCTAGTTTTAAGCTGAGATCACTTGCTGAATAATCAGACTTTTAAAGAACAGTGTATTCACAACAAAATTCACCAGTTCAGCACCTGAAGCTGAATCCTGCCTGCTTTACCAAGCTGAGTAGTGTCATTGATTTTGTTTGACCTGGCCAGGTGAGAGGCAAGGAAGATAATGCTCAAGATAGCCCAGTGAGTACTTAGCAGCCTTTTTTTACTTAAAAATAATCCACAATTCAGCTTTTATATTCTTATGATACAAAGTATGGTGCAGCTAGCAGCAAAAGAAACGTGACAATGAGTAGTAAAATTAGGTCAAAATGCAAGAAATAAAGAGATTAAAAGGACACACTAGGTACTGAGATCTTTCAGGAGTAACACTGATTGCCAGTGACATGAGAACCTGCAGAATGAAACTAATTCCTAAAGTGAGCCATAAGTGTGTGAAATTATATCGGTTGTTGGTTGCAAATATTTTTGATCTGGACAGACTAAGGAGGGCTAGAGAAGAATGAAATGAGAGAAGGGACCCTGGCTGCAGTCAAGGAACCCTGTTTGCAGCATCTTGTTTTTTTTCCCTACCTGTTTACACTGAGGGATTCTAAAGAGCCCTCAAGATGAGTTTAACATTTATCACTTCAGTTGCCAATTAACTGTAAAGTCTGTAGAGTTTCCATAAAGAATCATCTGATCAGTGTATAAAATATATCTGGGAAGTTCCTAGATTTCTTTAAAAAATAGACTACTGTTTATACAGGAGGGATAAATACTTCTGAAACAAACTACAGATATGTGAAAACCAGTACTCCAACACGAAAAGTTAGTGAGTCTTTACCTATGGAAATACATTAGGAATAAAGTTAAATTAGAAATGAAGGAAATATAATGATGGCATATATTGTCATAAAATTTTTGCAATTTCTGCTTCTTAATTTACAACATTCTCACTATTGTAAGATTCTGTTCGCCTTGCTAAATCTTAGAATATAAGGACCACTCTTGCCCCATTAACCTCTGGGTACTTTCTGGAAAAATGAATATATTTGTTTTATTTCATAAGCTCCAAACTATGTTTGGATGCTGTTAAAAATTTCCCTGATATTAAATAACCTGTTCTTTGTAATTGCACTGCACTATGCTAGGGAGTGTTTTGATTGTCTAGAGCTTGATGATGGTGATGAAAGGATTGAGTGTTTATGGGTAAGAATCAGAGAGAAGGCTAACAAGGCAGATATCGTAGTGGGAGGCTGTTATAGAACATCCAACCAGGATGAAGTGGCAGGCAAAATATTCTATAAGCACCTGGGAGAAGTCTCACAGTCTCTACCCTTTGTTTTCTTTGGGGATTTCATCTTAGCAGATGTCTTCTGGAAATACATCAGAGAGGAAACAGTCTAGGAGATTTCTGGAGTGTGTGGTAGATAACTTCCTGATACAGTTGCAGAGTGAGACAAGTGAAGGCATCCCACTGGATCTGTTGTTTGTGAACAGAGAAGGACTTGTGGGTGATGTGATGGTTGGAGGCCGAATTGGGCATAGTGATCATAAAATGAATGGTAATAAAGTAATGGCAATAAAGGAGACAGGCAACAAAGGCTTTATTTATCTCTACAACTACCTGAAAGGAGGTTGTAAGGAGGTGGACATCGGTCTCTTCTCCCAAGTAGCAAATGATAGGACAGGAGGAAATGGCCTCAAGTTGCACATGGAGAGATTTAGATTGGCTATTAGGAGAAATTTCTTCACCAAAAGGGTTGTCAAACACTGGAAGAGGCTGCCCAGGGAAGTGGTGGAGTCACCATGCCTGGAGGTATTTGAAAGATGTGTAGATGTGGTGCTTAGGGACATAGTTTAGTGGTGGATTTGGCAGTGCTAGGTTAAGGGTTGGAACTGATGATCTTAAAGGTCTTTTCCAACCTAAGCAATTATATGAGTCTGTGAAGTTAAGAGCTAGGAATAATACAAGAAGAGTAAAAATACTGTTAATTTAATCAATTAATTTGGCTTGTATTTATTTTTGTGTTTGGCCAACATGAGAATTTGTAAAGTCAGAATGTTGTGGCTTGTTTTCTCTGGGGTTTCTTCATTTAATCTTTCTTTTGCAAATTTAACTAATTAGTTTTTGGTTTTAGCAGTAGAATTTCATTTAGCAGTAGACCCTTAGGAAGTTTTTTGAAAAGACAGATTTTTTTTTTCTTTCTGAAGAAGGATTTTAGCTTAAGTTCAAGTCATTAGTAAAACATTAATTGAACCAGCTTGATACAGCTCTGCCCTGAATGTTTGCCAGGATTTCAATCTCAGTAACTTTTAACTTAAGTATCAGTGTAGCACTTCTGTCACTCTTCTCTATATTGTGCATTTTCTTCAAGGCTCTAGGAATGCTGTTACCACACACCTTGCTGCCTCTTTAAAGCTTTGTAGTTAGGGTATAACACAATAATTAGAGAGGGAATTGTAAGGATGCCTTTAAAGAAACATTTGAAGCCCAATTCAAAGCCCAGTGCCTCCAGTGAGGCTTTGTGTGCCTAGTGGTTTGTGGATTGATCCTTCATTAGTGAAATCGGTGAGCATATTTTTTTTTTCACTTAGTACTACGATGTTTGAGAGCAGGTCATGCAAGATAAGATTTTCATAAATAATAACATGCTAGTATTCCCTGTCCCTAAAACTATTTTACCTTAAAAATCTTTTCATTTAGGACCCTCAAAGTATTTGATTTCTTATTCTGATGCCTCCTCTTTAGGCAGAGCTTGTGAGTTCAAGAGTCTGAGACACTGTAACCAGTTTAAAACTCACTGCACTACTTTGTGTATTATTTTAAGACCTTCCTGAGCTTTGTGCTGAATTAATTCCCTGTCTACACTCTTTAATCTCAGTAATGCCCTTTTAAGATGGCTTATTATTACAGTAGAGAATTTGTAGTACAGTGTGCTCAAATGCATCCTTCCTGAGGGAACAACTCTGAGTCTTTTGGGCAGAGATCCTAATGAACAGAAAAATAGTAAGTACCCAGTTTTGTCTGGGTTTTGTTTTGTTTTGTTTTTCTGGCGGCTACATAAGAGCATCACTCTCATTTTTCTCATCAGGGATAGGTGATGCATTTAAGATCCAAACTGCAGAATTTATCTACTGGGAACTTTGAGTGAGATTGTGTCCTGGATTCATCCTAATCAAGTGGAGGTCCCTAACGTGCTGGATTTGTAGCCATAATCAATTTAGGTTCCTTCCATAACCAGTAACAAAATGAGAGACACCTTGAGGATGAGTAGTTTTAGATGTGACACAGGAGCAATTGCTCTGAATTCTAATTCAGTTTTGCCCTTATTTCACTTTTCATGTGTACTTAAAATTGTTTAAAACGTACTAAGCAGGGCAGCACTGGCAAGACTTATAGGTCAGTTGGTGAAGTGGGCATTTTCTAGCTTGTTGACCGATTTGGACATTATGCTAAACAAATGAAAGTACATGAGATTGCCAGCTCACTTTTACTTAAATAAGTCACTGCATACTGTATTCACTGTTGATATTTGTGAACAATTTCCTGTGCTGCCTGAGGAAGCTTAAATAGATTCCTACACATCTGCTGTAGCCTTTAGGCTATAGGAAATGTAAGGTGAATTCCTCTCACTGAAGCAGAGTAATTTTGTGTGGAATGAATAACCGTTCACTGTTGAGCACGGATCAAGCTTCCTGTCTCACTGCACCACAACCAGGTCCTTTTGGGCTGCTCCTCAACTCGTGAGTTCTCTGCTCTATCCAGTGGTGGAAAAGCCTCTTCTATTCCTTCATAATTTTGGCTTACATGAAAGCCTAACTCCTTGTGTATCCTGGACCCTAAGAGTTGCTGCTTATGCCTGCATGGGGTTTGTCCAGTTATGTTTTCAGTTCTCTGCCCTCCATCTCCATCCAATCAAACTTTTTTCCTTCCTCTGTCCTTTTTCTACCTTCTGCTTGCTGCCATAGCTTGGTTGTATCAAGAATCATTGACAGCTGATCAGATGGTTATCAGATTACTAGATCTGCTAGGGACAGAGGGATACCATTTTCTTGTAGGAACTGGGAAAAGTTGAATTAGCCTATGATCCTGTAGTCATACTGTTTGTACACCAGTGGCAAGCTGGAATGAAACAGAGCAAAGCCTTGCTTTTGGCACTGTTTTGGCATCAATTAAAAACCATAGGCAAAATATAGAGAGCTGTGCCTGATCTTTTTGAACATATTCTGAAGGGACTGAATCTTTTACCCTTCAGAGAAGTTGGAATAGACAGACCTTAGGCATTCCTTTGAAGCTATGTGGACTGCAGTGACTGAGTTCGCCTAAAACTGAGAGATTTTAATCATGGCATTGGGAACTATCAGTCAGACAATATATTCTCATACAGCTCTTTTTTTTCCCCCCACTTAAAGGCAGGCATAAGATCATTTAGTCATATGTCATACAGGTATTACAGCAAACTGTATATGCAAGTATTATAGCATAGCAGAGTCCTGTGCGTCATTTTAAGAGGCACAGTTACTACATACTTTGTGCTTATTTTCAAGTATACTGCTTCAGATCCATAGAAAGGTTTCAACTGAGCTAGATTCAAATAAGCAGGACAATTTTCACCAGCAGTGGTTCAGCCTAAATCATCTAATGCATAATTCTTCGATTTCAGATTACGAAAAACAGAGGAACAGATCACAAATGATTTTTTTTTAATTTTTATTTATTTATCCAAAGGAAAACAAAATGTAACTCCGAACAGTATTAATGCACTTGCTACCTCTGAGGTATCTTACTCTGTGTACCTGTTCCAATTCAGTACATACATGCACAAACCCACAACTCTACTTCAAGGTAGTGATCCTGCAGTGGTTTCTGTGTCATGCCTCCATCATCTTGAGCTACACTGCTATGTAAACTCCTTTTCTGCTCTATTATGTTCATAACACAAGTAAATTCAAGATGATATGATTTATTTTGATCAGTTCCTGAAAATATGTCAGTGCCATGTTCCAGCTAATGACTAGCAAATGTTTACTAAAACTATAGGAAAGAGGATGAGCAAGAAAAGGGAATTTTTTTTGTAGTCTTTTAGGTTTTGTTTTTGGTTTGTTTTTTTTTTTTTTTCTTGAATCTCCTCACTACATTCCTTGAAACAGCCTAGATTTAAGGGATCCCTCTTTTCTGTCATCAGAAGGCTGCTTCTGAGAAATGCTTTTTGCTACTCTTAGAGTGCTTGCCAATTGAAAGAAGCCTCAAAGGTATCAACAGTTGAGAAGCACAGATCCGTTAATTGAAATGTTTATTTTAAAGTTGTTTGTAACTTCAATATATTGAGTAATAAGTAATGTAGTTTTGGACTCTTAGTCTTTATGTAGTTACTGCTATTATTTATAGTAGTTTAATAATCATCAGTCATAGGAATTCTGCTAGGAATCATATAATAAAATCATGTCCTCCTCTTGTTTACTGCTATTACTGCCAATTAAATCAAACTATTCTAAATATGCAGCTCTAATTTTTCACAGTTATTTACACTTCCCTTAATTACAAATGTAAACCTTATTCATTGCTTGGAAGTCCCAGATTCAACTAAATATCTGAGGAGTGTAGTTTAGGAGTACAGCCAGCCCCAAAACAATTTCGGATTACTGAATTGCTGAGTAATCTCAAGTGACTGTATTAACTTCTGGAGTTGCCTGCTTATAGGGAAGCCTCACTCATCTCAGGTACCTCAGAAATTGCTACTATGTGTAATGAATCTGTTCTTTATTGAACAGTCTCTCCTTGGTTTCCACAACTGAAAGAGAGTAAATCAAGATTTTCAGTGGACTTATGTTTTTAGTAAGAGTGTGTGCAAATGTATGTTTGCTTTTTGGGACAGAGCTGCGTTTCCTACCTGGGACATACTTTTGCAAATGCAGATGTACCATGATTTGGACACATATGCCTTTGCTTGATTATCCTCTCATCAAGAGGCAGTGTATTATTTTGGTAAAAAAAAAAGGCTTCTATGATGTTTTATCCTGCAGTACTTCTACTTTGTTCTTTGCATGGAATAGATGCATGTTGGTGCAAAAATATGTTGTAGGACATTTGTAGATTCCTGTCCTGTTTTCATATCTTTTTAGTACTTTTGAAAAGCAATAGTGTAGTTTTTTTCTTTATAGTATTAATTCTGACTTGGGTTTTCATGCAATGCTGTTCATGTAGCTTACTTCAGATTCATTCAGTGAACAGTTGCAAATACTTATAGCTAAAGTTCGCTTCTGCCTTTTTTTCTTTCTTGTTTTTTCTTTTTTTTTTCCTGTTTGCTGACTCTGGAATGAGTAAAGCTATGGTAGGATTGAATATTAGGTATGAATATAATCACAAAGAGTTAATACAGGCTTTCTTTCACAGCATTTGATGTTGTAACACATGACAAAGTAATTTTAAAAATTTAGACAACACAAAATTTGGACATTCATAAAATGACAAGTTTGGACAGCTTGAAATGTTTTTTTAAAGGGATCTTGTCAACTTTTACAGAAGCCGGGAAGTGCAATTTCCTGAGATGCCTTATTTAATGAAATTTAACAGTAATGGTGATTTTGCTAAGCAGTCTAAGCTGCTTCTGGTCTACTGGCCATTTTTGAATGCTTGATTTCTATATTTCACCCATGGTAGGAAGCTGGCATAACCCATGTCAGTGGTTGGAGGTTGAATGCATTACAATTCAGATTAGAGATGGGAATGTAGTCTTTAAGAGTGAATGCTCTTACCTGGTAGCAGATTTTCAAAGCAAGTGGTGAATTCCCTGATGTGTTCCACAATAGCTAACTTATGGGAAAAACCCTCACCTGTTATGCTAAATCCAACACAAAGTTACTGGATGGAATTTTATGTTCTCTTAATACAGAAGACCAAGTTAATCATAAATGGCATTGTCCTTGAAATCTGTGCAGCAGGAATTTATAGAAACTCTCAACTATTACTGATTTTGCATGCAACTAGAGTCAGCAGCAGAGCTTGCCTGCAGTTCAGTGAGGAAAAACTGGAAAGAGACTATATGATTTGCAGGAAATTCTTATCAGTGCAATTTGTCCAAGTTGTATATTTAAGGAACAATTCTTACTCCTCTCTGACCTCCGTCCAAGATCCTTAAGGAAATTAAGAAGTGCAATTGTGAAAGTCATAGAAGAACCTTTATATCACATAGCTGAGAAGCCAAGAACTTAAAGAAGGTAAAATGAAAGCTGAATGGTACAGCCCTCAAAATCTGTGGATTGTTATGTCTTCTCATATAGTCACTAGTAATATTATTTGCTTAGTATTTCAACATACAATCTTATCTCTCTCCCACCCACATTCTTGTAAAGTATATCTTGATCTTAATATTATCTTCACATTTTTCACCTCTGGGAAGTTTTTTACAAAAAGTTCTAAAAGTAAGCAGCACTTAAAAAAAAGCAAACAAAAAGAACACCCAAGCTTAAATAATTTTACCAATCTTGGAGTTTTTAAAACTACCTTTTGTATTTAACAGTTACAAAGCTGAGACTTACCAAATTTTAGATATGTTTTTATGTTTAAAACCTGATAATGTGCCAGCTTTTCGTAAAATGATATTATATATAAATGTAGGTGCAATATTTTTAGAATTTTATTGTTTATCCCGTTCTTCTTTGCTAGATCAGGGTTATTCTGACATAATCAAGTGAAATAACTCTATCCTTATGTAAATGAAAGTCGAACAAGACTCATCAGCTGTCCACCCCCTACTTGACAAAATTATTCCCACAGAGGTTATCCAACATACATTAGTATGTTGCTTGGAAGAGTTTAACAGATGAAAATGGGATTTCATGTTCATCACACTGCTGGCTTCTTTATGGATGCACTGTCACATGATACTAAATGTGGGGATATGAGTGTCCCTGGCAGATAAACTTCAGGTGTAAAAGGTGGGGCCAGTTCTGTGCATATTGTGCCTCACCTAAAAAATCCACTGCGCAAGCCCAAAGGGTTTGCTCACATCTGCAAAGCCCTGTAGCAACAGACAAGGGATGAAAAGGCAGGTGATAAGGTGCACTGGAAGCCACAGACCCAACCCTGCATGCAGGCTGTTCAGGACATCGGTCACTTGAGATTGACCCAGGAGATGACAGTCTTGTTCAGAAATATCCTGAATGACCAAGCAGCCCTTTTTCCAACCAGATTTGCCTATCCCACATTGCCCTTTTAGTCTTCATCACTCTTGTAGTAAGTGTGGGTAAAGCCCTTCCCAAATTTTCATTCATGAAGCCAAGCCGTCATCATCATCAGATTTCATAACTGCCCACTCCTATAGCTGCCCAGTGGCCCAAACTTAGTTACTTCACTTTTGTTTCACTATGCTGACTTATATGATTGTCTGTAAGGTAAATGTTTTATAGTCTATTATAAAAGAACTGTATATGTGTGTGTGTGTGTGCGTGTGCATGTGCATCTATATATTAAAAGGATGGTACATAGGCCTTAAACCAGCTAGCCTCTTTGAGTTTACATAACAAGTACATATTCTAATGGGGTATCTTTCTTTCCTGCTTCACTCCTATTTTTTCCCATGTTACACTGGTTGCTTTGGTGAGTAACAGTTCACAGTTAAGGCTTGAACTTTGAATTCTTGACATGCCTGAACAGGCTTTCTACCTGACGAAAAGCAAGTATTCCTCTTTCAGTGCTTAGCTTTGCATAAACAGGTCTTTACTCTGACCTTTGCTTATAGATATTGTTATCCAGTCAGCTAGTTACATTGGAATGAGACAGAGCATACTGTTTCAAGCAGCAGACAGATTTGAAATACATAAAAAATATACATTTCTTTTCCATAGGAAAAATTTCAGTTTTAATGAAAAATAATTATTTGGGGTCAGGGAAAGAGGGTCAAGAGATATTTTCACACTTATACAGAATGCTTTTTAGGCCAACTTTTAGCTCTCACTGTTCTTAATATCTGAAACTACAGCTCTCAGACCCAACCTGCCCTTCCAGTGTAGAGCTGATAAGAGATTGTCAAGAAGCTGATAAACATAGTCCAGGATTAAGAGTAAAATGAAACATTTGGGGTGTGCTTTCAGTGCGAAATGGTGTTTGTGAGTCAATTCAGATTTTTTTTTGAGTCAATTCAGATTACTTTTTTTTTTGCTTACATATTTTTAAGTAGCTCTTTCTCTGAGCTTCTTTAAAAAACCTTTAGTTGATTACTGTGTAGTTTAGTAGTCCTTGCCTTATTCCCTGCTAAGGTAAAAAAAATCACTTCTTTCCCCCACCATAAATACATTCCCTCTGAAAAATCCCCTTTGGGCAGTGTTTTTCAGCTCCATTCCAAAATACAAGGCTGTGTGCTAAATGTCATTGAATAGGATACACAGGAGGAACAAAAGTATGATTAATTGTATGTGGTAACATATTTGTTTTACTTCAAGCTGGCTGCATAGCTTAGAGTTGCCGAAGCCACAGCATGAATTCTAACATATGGTAATCCAAGCACAAACTCTCTATACATTCTGGATATACATGCTAAATAAATTACAGACAATGATGAAAGCCACATTACAATCCCTTAATGACTAATGTTTGAGTGCTAACTAAATCAAGCTAGCACAGATACACTAATTGTAACAGTAATTGTACTAGTATCTTAATTTTTATTTTAGATATGCGTTAATAAGATTTGGCCAAATTTGGAGGGGGCTGGTAGCATACTTTCATGGGCAGTTTTGTTTGGTTGTGTTTTTTTAATGGAAGGTCTGAAGAGGTAATATATTTTTGTAGTCTATTCATTTATTAATCAAAACAAAACATTTTTCTCCTCAATGTACAACCAGATTTCAAACTCAGAAAGAAATATAAACAACAGGAATTATTAGTTTTCAAATATATGGGTCCAAATCTAGTTATAATTTTGAGATCCTTTTACAGTTGAGTTGTTAATCTCATTAAGTAAGGGTGATTCATCTCAATCTAAGAGACAAGCTATTAGAGTAATTGAATTTCCTCCTGGGGTGCTCATTTCTTCATATATGGTAAAGGGGGGCTGGAACAGCTAGAAAGATATTAGCATCTAAAGATGAAACAGATGAATTTGCCTCCTAAAAGTTAAAACTATCCTTTTGTCATTGAAAGGCATATTGCTGTTCTTTATGTCCTCTGGGGAACGATGACTGGTAAAGCTTGCTCTAATATATATTATGGTTGAGCCAGTAGTTAAAAATAAAGTATTTAAAACATCAAATGTTTTATATGATTAATAATATAATAATATATAATAAAATATAATATTAATGCAAATAATCAGAAAATCCTTAATCCACGAGGATGCTCCTGATATTAGACAAGTTAATGAATCTGTTAGGTGTCCAAATCAGGTATATCAAAATAAATCTTTCTCAAAGCCCTTCCCAAATGGTTGTTGCAGTGGGTAAATAGTCATTGTACATCACTGAGGTAAGATGGATTTGTGCTTTAGATATAGGTTGGGCAACAATAAAGATTAGTAGAGATTAACTTTTAATTACCTGTTCTGTATTTTGCCTTTCCTGGTGCTTGGAGATGCTCATGCTTCCACTTTATTTCTCTATGAGCTTAATTACTGTAACATATGCAGTAGATACTGAGAACAGTTATAATGAGTTGATGGAATTAACAGGAATAAGACTGTTATCTTCACTGTAAATTTGGCAAACCACGTTCATTTGCAGTGGCCATTCCTTTTATCTAAATAGTTGAGAAAGAATACAGAGATAATTTTTGGTGGAGTGAAATACCAAGAAGTCATGATTCAGATAAAATGCTTAGAGATGCAAGTAACATTTTTATCTACTATATATAATCCTTTAATACACCAAGAGATTAGAGAAAATATGGAATTGAGCACTGAAGATTATACTACAAACACTTCTTTATAAATATTTAACAAAATTTTTCTAAGTACTTTTGTGAGTATGGAGTGTCTTGATCATATTATGTTCATATGCATGTGTATGCAGGAAATGCAGTGGAACTATTAGCTGAGAAGTTAAGGAAATAAAGACAGTATATTTATATTGAATATTCTGAATATTCTCAGCTTTTAGGTTCAAATAAATAACATGATTATAAAATAATCTAGTACTTTCCTAGTATTTTTGTTTCTCTAAGTGGAGAAAGGATGGCTTTGAGATGAAGTTGCTAAAATGGATTTTACACTTGGTATGTGACTTCATGCAAGCCATAGAATCACAGAATAACAGTGGTTTTAAAGCACCTCTGAAGATCATATAATCCAATACCCTTGTGAAGAGCAACAACTCTTCATTCCCAGGAATGAACCCAGTCAAGTATTGAGTGACTTCAAAAATGGAGACTCTACAACCTCTCTGGGTGATCTGATGCAGAGCTTGAACATCCTTACAGTAAAGTTTTTTCTCTTGTTCGAATGCATCTTGTAATTCAGTTTGTCCCCATGGTTTCTTGTCCTGTCACTGAGCACTTGTGAGAAGAGTGTGTCTCCCTCTCATTACACCCTCCCATCAGGTATTTATATGCATTGATAAGTTTCCCACCTGAGTGTTTTCTTCAGGCTGAACAACCACAGCTCTCTCTATCTCTCCTTGTATGTTAGGTGCTCCAGTTCCTTAACTGTCTTTGTGAACTTCACTGGACTTGCTCCAGTATGTCCATGTCTCTCCTGTGTTGGGGAGCTCAGAACTGGGCCCAGTACTCTGTATGTGTCTCACCAGTGCTGAGCTAGAAGTGAAGAATCCCCTATTTCAACCTACTGGCAGTCACCCTAATACAGCCCAGGGCACCGCTGATGTTCATATTATAATGTGTCAACCTAAATAAACCCAAGGCTTGTATAATGGCAGTAAGAAAAAAATTCATTATTTCATTCAGCTGTGAAAAAGCAAGACTATTTCAAGTGTACAAACTGTCATGAATGTGAGTGTCTTACAAGTTTTATCTGCAAGAAGCATTTCCTAATTAGTGTGAATCACTGATAGCTGAGTTAGGACTAGAAACTGGTTTCCATATTCACCATGAAAATGGAGTATGGTTAGTAACTATCATCTGTAAGAAGAAAGTACATCTCAGTAAGATTGTGTGGCAATCACATGAAAGGTTGCATAAGCAACTCCCAGGATTTATTACCTTGGCTCATTGTGAAGAACTTGCAAGCTGTTGATTTTTCTCTTCTTTCTTTATATGAGGTAAGTATAATACATTAAAGTATAGACATTCCTATCTACAATGGCTGGTAAAAGCAGAAAAACCACACACATCAAAATATGCATGTAAGTGGTATGAAAGGGTATTCTGAAAGTGTCTGAACTATGATAAAAGTGTATTGCTTTACAGCTCAAATTAAGTGATTATTTCTATACCCCCAAATTTTAGAGAGTTAAATTGAAAGAAAAACGAACACTTTCAAGTTTGCCTTCTAACTCTGTGGTTTTTCTACTTTTACCAGCTGTTGTAGATAAAAAATTAGGTTAATGAATCAGATAGTGTTTGGCTGAGGGGAGCAGGAGGGAAAGAGGGAATCTGTAATCCATGCTACCTAGATCTCAACACTTATAAGCGATGCTTCGAAAGCTTAAGGAAATCTTGAAGGCATTTCAGGTTTTCTGCAGTGTTAAAAAACACAAAAAAAAGTTGGAGTAGCCCTCTAGAGTTACTTTATTCTCTCCATCATCTACAGAGTTTACAGCAATTGGATTTCTCCCTTAAAATGTAGTTCAATGATACAGTGAAACTGACTTGATGACTTGCTGCTGCCAAAAGGGAGCCCCTTTCCCTCCATCATCATTTCCTATCTCATCTTAACACTAGTTTATAGCATGCTAAGTTGATTCAACTAACTGTCCTGGCAGAAAGCCAGTAGCTTTTTAGGCAAAGTGAGTGATAAGGGCATTGAATTGGTTTAGCAGGCAGGTAGTGATGAGCAGCATGGAGACCACACAGCTAGGAATAGAAGGACCTGAGGAGGTGAAAGAGATGTAGCTTCCTGAGTTGAGGGCTTTGAGCTATTGGATTGGTTCAGCTCAGTTGTCTAGTTATGCTGCTTCACGCTCAGTTCAGGTAGGGCTTCACAAACTGCCTGAGGTAACCTGCGCTGCCTACCTATGGGGAAGTCCCACCTCTTTGTTGCATTTGACTGTACCTGTTCTTGTTGTGCTGGCACTATTGATGGTGCAGCCACACACAAAAGCATGGGTTGCCCATATTTACAGCATCCCATAATTAATCAGTTAAGCCCATCTTGTAAACATACTCTTGGGCTCTTCAGGCTAAGAAGATTAAATAGTTAAATGAATAAACACCTCTCTAGCCCCCATTATAAACATGTTATTAGGGATTTTACCGACTGGTGGCTTAGCAGCAAAGAAAACATGATTTATAGAATGTTATGAGTCCATTTAGTCTGTAGAATGGCATTCCAACATTCCATCTCCATTAGCATGTAGACAAATTTTTCTTGGAATTTTGAATATGCCATAAATATTGTCCTTTTAAAATAATAATATAAAATACAAAAAGGAGAAATAATGAGTAAAACAGGAAAAAAAAGATGGAAAATGACATACGTATCTGATATGAGAAAAAATCTTAATCTCTACATAAGAAAAAAATATGTGGTGTATACCATTACACACAAAATAGAATGCATTATGTCTTATAATTTGTAATGTTCTAATCACTTTTATTGAATGTTTAAATAATTTTAATTTTTCAATAAAGGAAACTTCCGATTTTTTTAGAATATTGCATCCATGTTGGTGATGGACTTGGCTTGGAACTGAGGTAACGAGCGATGAAAATATAGCTTAATTGGTCCTGTGTAAGGAACATCATGCTGCGAATTCTTTATCACTAAATCAAAAGTGGATTAAACATGCGAAGTACATTACACAAGATGGTGATTTGTGTGCTGTAGGACATATGCAGTTTGATTATTGAAATGATGGGTCATGCAACTCTATGTTTTGGCTTTATAATCCTATGAAATTTGTACAATAGAAAGATCCAGCTGGCTATATCTTGTGTTCTACCATGATAAATGGCATCTCTTACATCAATTGTTTGATTATCAGGTTGAATGTGGCCCCCATACAATGAATGCATCATTGAAACAGTATCTCTTTTGGAGACATCAAAACGTACAAGGAATGATGAACCAAAAGTCATCAGGCAAATGTTTCAGTGTTGGATTGAGTAAAGGCTACTGGAGAACTGTAACATCATGGAATTTTTCAAAAGTTTGTTCATTGATTTTGTTTCTTCTTTTAAAAAGAAAGAAAAAAGTGCATCTTCATTTTAAAAGGTCTTGTGAAGTCCATAATGCTTACATGTTCTGAATGGCTTTGAAACTGTGTGTAATTGCTGCTATTGTGCATGTCAAAGTAGTCTCCATCTAGTACTGAGTCAGTAGCTTTCTAGTGCTGAGGATGAAGTCAGGAGTCCATACTCATAGGCTTGTGCCTTGGAAAAAGAAGGGCTTCTTCAGAAACCAGCTGAAAGTACTCAGCTTCTGATCTGAGTTTGTGCTGAAGCAGCCTTTCTCTCCTTGCAGGAACTTCAAGGGAAGTTAAAGAGATTGGTCTGCTAACGCAGATATCTTAACTTTGCTGCTCAAGTTAGGCTGTGCGAACAGCCCCTCAGTGTGGGGGGGATTAGCCCTGTCTCAGACATCCAGGTAATCTGGGTTAAGGGAATCAGTATTACTCACATTTATCAAAGTATATTTTTAAGTGAAGAATCCAGTAAGCAAGGAAAATGGTTAGTACAGAAGCTCTGAGCAGTCTCATTTTGCACAAACTACTGTTCTGGTGTGACCTCCTTTTCAGTCAATAACTGTCCATTGCTGTTTCTGACTACTGCGAGAAATCCATAGATGATGTTGTAGTAAAACAAGAAATTGCAGCATGTTTGTTCAGACATGCAGTGTCTGTAAAGATGCCAACTTACTCTGATATTTTACTATTCTTTTGCGTAACAAAGAAAATGTTGCCTCTGGAGATTTCTTTCTGAAGACATCTCTGTTTAGAGCCAGTGCATGCAGATGCATGCCAAATTTCCTGTTTGTGTTTGCTCTTGGTGTTGCAATTTTTTAATCTAATGTAATCTCATACTGTACCACTAATCACTGTACTTTACGTTTTCATATGGAGTAGTGATGAGGTGTTTCTAATTTTCCAAATAGTATAGTGATGAGCTATTTAATGGCTTAAGAGAGCTGATTTTGATGAAAGGGGATCCAAAAATATTACGTTAGTGTTGCAGTTAACCAGATCATTTTTGCATGGAAATAAAATGTAATCTTTTTGCACTTCTAGAGAAGGTGACATGATAAACTGACTTCTAAAACTATATTGAACATTCAGGATGACTCTGGGCTGCATCAAAGGAGACCTAAAACCTCTATTCGTAATGGGTTTTGTGTGTAAATCACAGCAAGCTAATTGTAAGGCAGAGTAATGACTGTAGAGAGGTACCTGAGCTGACTTTAGCATCTGGACCAGGTACTAATAATAATGTAGCCACAACAGCTTGGGATTCAGCTTGACCTGCAAAAGCAGTCTGCTGTAGTAGGTGCAGCTGTTCATGCTGAGTTCTGCATTATCACTGCCATATACATTCATTAACTAACTAGTTTAAAGCTAGGTGCCATGAACCTAAGTGCTGTGATTGCTTATTTGGATTGCAGGCACAATCGCAATGCACAGTACCAAAAGTTGGGAATTGTTTTGTCACCATCACTTTCTTTGTGCTCAGAAGGGGGTATGTTGTAGAAACTGCTGTTCCTCTGCAGCATGGGAGTGTTCTCCTTCAGTGGACTGATTGGGATATGAGAAAGGAAAAGGAACCTTTGTGAGGGCAAGGATCTGGACATTATTTTGATACCTTCACCTCTTTTCTGGTTAAAAGCTTGCATTTTTGCTTTTAATCAAATGTATCTAATTTTGCTGACATTACTTGCCACACCTTTTGTCCTTATGCTCTTCTTAAAGATAGTGGGAGGATCTCTGGAGTAATAACCACATTGGAAAAAAAAAGTTTTGAATGTCATTTAATGAGGGAACAGGTGTGGTGGTTTAATATGTTACTAAATCCCCCTCTGCCAGAGGTAGCTGCCTTTTTACAGAGTCAGCAGAATGGTATGCATATGTTAGTAATGCCAGCGTTAGTCCAGCTCTGTAGTGCAGCTAAGACACTGAACTATGAATTAGTGTTTTAGGGGAAAGTACACGTATTCTGCTTCACTAATGCTGTCACAGGCCTGCCAGTAATATGGAAAAGGGGTGGACAGCTGTGGGGGCAGTGTCTTAAAAGCTGATACAGGAAGATTTGCCAGAGCTTGCCTGTCAGGTATGGACATGAGGTCAAGATTTGTATCAGAATGTACAGTTCATTAATAACCTTTATTCGCTGCTCATTTGAAAGTACATGGTGTGTCTGGCATGTCCAAGCTTGTACCTGCTGCCTAGATGCCTATCTTGATTGTACACAGATTTAAAACACCCCATTGACTGTCTAATTGTCATTGAATGCACTACCCTCTTAATTGTACTATTTCTGTATTTTTATTGCAATTATAGGTTTTTGCATGTTAGTACAATGCAAATCAAGAATAACATGTTATGAAAAGCAATCCTGTGTTTTAATAAGCACACACCAAAATTTTCACTTTTTTAACTAGCTTTTAAAAATACATAGTTGTAACAAAGTAAAATAAGTTTAAGTTCACCTATGGGTGGATTGTTTTCAAGTCTGCCTTCTTTGGTCTCTGGGCTTTGTATATATTGAGATGGATGCCTGCTTAAGCAGATCAGTTCCCCCAGACTGCCCTTTTGGTAGTGCTCTACCAAGTTATTACAGTATTAGGCATCCTTGGTACAAATAATCCATGATAATTATAAATTGTACATAAGGAAATAGATCTAACTGGAGCTTTTTAAGAATCTGCCATGAATGCTGTTTTGCACTAGTTTGTCAAGAGCTGTGGCTGATCAGACTGTTATTGTCGATTAAAACATATGTGTTCTGTATGGACCTGGGGGCTTGGGAAGTGTTTGCTCTTTCAGATGCTGTGTTCTTTGGCATATGCTGAGCCACTGAACGTGAGGCCTAGAGCTTTTGTTATGCAGTTGCAAGGGCAATTGCATCCTGATTTCTATGGCCACTATAGAGGTTAGGAAAGTACTGTTGTCATCACGTAGGCTGATTCCAAGCAAGCAAAGGAAGTAACAAATGCTTTGCACTTCACATCTCTGCATGGCAGGAGGAAGAGAAGCTGCTGATCTGTGATACTGTTAAAAACTTGGCCATTTATTTGCTTTTGGTTTTATGGGATTAGAAGAGATTATGTTAATTCATAAAAATTTAGAATATGACCTTGTTTCTTTTCCCATCTCATGTCCATATAATGAAGAACAAAAACGCCCAGTAAGTTTTGCTTCACACAAAATGTTGTTGAAATTAGAAGTGCTGCACTAAAATTATGAAATCATGTAGACATAAAACCTGGAAATAGTGCAGCCCCTTGAGAGACAGGTAGACTTCTTCATTGTCCTAGAAAGAAAAATTATTTTTTGTGTCTTCATACCACTTGAATTCTGCCACTGAAGCAGTCATCTTTGCTGGGCTTGTCAGCTCTGTGCCTCATAAAGTGGAATTGACACTTTGCTGTATAAGAAGATCTTGGTACTGATCTTCTAATCTCTTTGTACTGGAGATGCATGTGAAGTTTCACCAAAAAGCAGTGGCTCCTGAGTCATTCAGATGTTTTTGAAAATGTTATCCTGTAAGGGAGAACTTCAGAGAGAATTCAGGATTAATTATATAAGCAAACTCACAGTTATTTGTGGGCGGAACTAATTGCTTCCACCCTGTGCTAAACTTGACCCGATGCCCTACAGGGTTGTTTGCCTATCTGCACATCATCCTCCCCAGCATGTCTCATAATTCCTTTGTTTTTATTTTTCCATTTTTTCTGGGATTTCCCAGGCCCCTTAACCTTAACCCTGGATAATACAGAGTTAAGTGTAATTCTGTGTTGCTAGAACTGCACTCCAAAATTTACAAGAGAGAATACAATGCTGATTTTACACAGTCCTAAGGTTTAAAATTTTACACCATCTGATTTTAATCCTGGTGAAAGAAATATCAGCAAACTGGTCTTTTGTCACAACAGTGTATACTGTTACATCTGTTCTTTGTAGGATAGGATTTTTTCAATGCTGCAATTAAGGAGGCATTAAAAATGTTTTTTTTTTTTCATTTTAATAGAAAACTGCTCCTACTTTAAAAAACTGAAATAAAAGTGTGGTCACAGAGACATGTATAAAAATATTCTGTTGTAAATCTCTCCTCATCACCTCCTGTCTTCACTTCAGAAGATCTTTATCTGTTGTGCTTGAGGAAAAAATAGGGGTTGAACAGCACAACCCTTAGTCTTTCTGTAGCAGTTCACATTGGTAGGAAAAACCCTCTGTCCCCTTTTCATTGTCCTTCTTCAGCCTACAACATCTTTAAGCTGTCTTTCAAGGGAGAAATTTATTTCATCTAACATATATTTATTTTAGATATCTGTTTTGGGAGTAATCCCTGACTAAAGACAGACCTTTAAGGAACTGAAGCATAATGTTTATCTGCAGATTTCTGCATTTGTTCTCACCATTAAAATAGGTATGCTATAACACCCTGGTGTATCCAGGAATAAAATTACTTGGATTTTAGAATATAGCTAATGAATACATCACAAACAGAGCATCTATGTAAAACATATTTACATAGGTAAAATATGAGCCTTTTCAGATTTTCTTGGACTTGCTGGGTGTGTGGAATTGATTATTCAATCTAGTGTAATCCAATGGGCAGAAACAAAAAATACCAAAGGTAATTATTGTAAAATTTAGTATAATATTCCTCAGACTGCTTGCAGTGCTGTGCCTCACATACTGACTAGACTGACAAGTGTCTTGGATTTGTATCATAAATTTGTGTACATAAAAATCATGGAGTTGCCAATACTGTTACAATCTGTGGGAAGAAAAACAGATCAGATATGAGGTGCTGCAGGCTGGAAAGCTGCAATTTATTATCTAGCGAGGGAAACAGAGTTGCCATGACAAAGAGATGGGCTACCTGGAGGGGTTCAAAAAAGGTGACCAAAATGGAGTGAGCTGTGTGCAGAAGGTCTGCAGAACGGTGCTTTACTGGATGTGGAGGCATAGAGTCAGGGTAACCTCACCTTTGTACTCTTGCACAGGACTGCCCTGAGGGACTGCATCAGGAATATATGAGTTTGATTTTTTTTTTGTGGAACTTTTAAGGGCTGTGATGAACATGGTTATGCCTTTTATTACTGGCAGGTCTTGCAAAGGAATTCTCATTTTATTTAGAATCCAGGAGTGGTTTGGGGAATTGGTGGAGGGTTAATAACTGCAAAGCTCCAAGGTGTGTGAAGTGCTCACGATCCCTGCTCACAATCTAATACACAGTTTGCCAATGGTGTGTGTCATATCGCTTGACGAGACATGCGAAGTCCTGTGATAAAAGCTGGGCTGTGACACTATGTTACTGAAGAACACACATTTTTACAGTGCTCTGCTGATCACACATCACTTATAGGTTGTATATTTGTGGCTATATAGCAACCCCTCTCTTGTACTGACAAAACAAGACAAATTTAGTTCTTGATTGCAGCTCACCTCTGCAACATGGTACTGCGAAGTAGACAAAGAGCTGGGGCACAGTACTGCAGGTGTGCAAGCTACAGGCTCAGCCATGGGGATCATGGAATGAGATTTACATGTATTTATTTGCTTCTCATTTGATAAGATATGCACTCACAATAAATCAACACCTCCCAAAACAGCTAGGAAACTCCCAACAGCCTTCTGAAATGAGGTTACTGTGAAAAGAGATTGTGTTGGTTTTGCACCAGGTCTGGCACATGAACAGTATACTTTTGTATTGTCTCTCTCTTCCCATATTTTATTCTATTTGGTGTGTATGTCTGTGGCCACTGGAAATGGAACTTTAAACTTACAGCACTGTGCTGTGTTCAGAATCTAGTATGGGATGTTTACTATATTTAGGACAGAGTTTTAAGCAACTAGGTAAAATGAAGGAGATAACTGATTTTTATAAACCTGAGCATTGCCACCTTTTTTTCTCAGAGTCATAAATGTCAAATGAACATGGTAAAGGACTGAAACAGAAATTACATGAAAGCTTTTTGGCTTTGCAATAAAAATTATACTTAAATTCTCTTAGAAGCTACATTAACAATACATTTTTTATTTTTTTTTTTTCCGTAGGTGATGGCATTAGCATAAGCATCAAAAATATTTGTTAGCAAACTGACAGATATTTTGTGATTAACACCATTTCACACATTTATTCTGGTGGATGTAGGTTAAACATAAAGCAAGCAGTGGTTTTAGTTCACCATTTTTTCCCCTGCTCTTTCTGGCATAAAGTACATAAACCTTGAAAGATAATTTTTAACCTAGGAGTTACCCATTCATTAGGAGAGTTGAAAGCAGGATACATAAGTAGTTTCCTGACCTCAGAGAGAGCTGCCTGTGCGCTTTCAGATCTGTGTCCAATAATTGGTCCTACCTAGGGGGAAGAAAAGAAGAAAGAAACTACACAGACTGACTGAATGACTACTGAAGGGTACTTCCAGAGTAATAGCTGACTTCTGGCAATGCTCCTGTTCATGTGACATAGTTTGAAACACCTTTTATGTTACCCAGGGATGTCTCCTACCTTAAGCCTTTAAAAGGTCATTCTTGAAAAGGAGGAATATTGGTTAGTGGGCTGAATTTTTAATCTTAGTGTCTATGTTGTGATCAAAAAAATGCATGTTAAAGGACTTTAAATAAATGAAAATGTGAGAAATGTGAGATAAATTTAATTTTCTGAACTCTATTATCTACAGGTATACCAAACTGCTGATAGCAAACTTTGCCCTTAAGTTACATTATTTAAACACTTCTGTGAGTTAGAGCTCTAATTGTCTTTATTTTGAATCTTCCCTATGTACAAAATCTGCTAAATCTGTCAGATTAATGCTTTTACATTGAGATGGATGCCTGGGCAGGGGACTCCATTCTAACTCCATTTAATGCAGCTCATCAGCTACTAATGTAGTGCCGTTGTTCTGGAGACTCATTCCAGAGCAGTTTTGGTTTTGTCCATTTTCACTTAGCTTAAACTGACTTCAATAAGTGAACTCAATTATAATGTGAATGTTATGTAAAGGGAGAAAATAATCTTAACAACTATTAGGAATAATGCTTCTGGAAGGTTTAATATGTTATTTTAAAAGGAATGTTTGATCAATCCTTTGAACGACATTCATTGAATGTTGCTCCTCTGAAGTTAATAAACTCCAAGGTAAATAGAAATCAGAGCATTTGACAAATCTTAGCTCTTTTTCTTTATGTGTTTGTATTTTACACTTCAAGGAGCTTGGTTGGCAAAACAAGACTTGGTTTTTTTGTGTCCAATCTGTATAAATTTTTCAATTTCACTATTCTCCTTGGTGTTTCTCAGTTTCTTCTGCTGTAATGAAAATGCCAGGGTTAAGGCTGTGAACAGCTTTAGTTCACACTACAGATAATGAACTCATGGAAAAGTATTGAAAACTGGCATTCCACCTCCTTGGCAGTGTATCGTTATCATTGCTGAACTGATGGAGAGCAGGAATAAAGAGGGGCTGTTATCTTACGTTCCAGAATACTCTTCAAGGGCAGTCAGCTGGCTAGGGGGTTACTGTCTTTCTACATCCTTGTAAAATAGAGGCTGAAATGAGCCAGGGGTTGCACCATGTCTGTACCAAGACTGAGAGCAGGCTGTGCTCTTTCAATCTTAGACTGGTAAAAGAGAAGAGAGCAGGTCTGCTGCAACAGGCAAAGTTGAAAGGAACTGGGCTATGGTGGCAAGAAGCAGTTTTTGTACCAGAGTCATACAAGGACCAGATATCCTGATGACACTTTAAATAAATCAGCTCTTCAAGACCTTTAGTGCTGGTAGGAAGTATGTGCTGTGAAACATGTGCTGGGAATTAAGATGAAAAGTGAGTTTGGGGTGGAGGACTGGCTAGGGATGTCTAATTAGTTCAGCAGGTGTGTGCTTGGAAGAAAAAGAAACATGCAAGCATGCTCTAAAACTACCACATAAGAGGACAGTTTAGCTTCTACACATTTGGCAGATTAGAGATGGAAGTTAAGATCAAAGCATTAATGTAGAGGGGCAACCACAGACATTTTAGAAAGATTTCATGCTCATAGAAGGAAAGGTAGGATTAAAAGAAAGCAAAGCTAGAAAGCTGCTATAGTAGGGAAATCTCTACCTGCAAGACATTCCAAATACAGCTCAGCATATGTATCTGTTTTGCTTTTCTGTTCTATTGGAGAAGACAAGATACATAGTCAGTATAAGCGTCAGCAGCAGAGGTAGTGTTTCTCTATGGGTCCTTATTTTCCTTGCTGTTTTAACCTCCTCTTTCTGAGATTAGATGTACGTTGTATCTAAAATGTTCAGGAATGGAAAATGTTGGAATGAGCTTCCCTACAGGTGAGTTAGTGCCTTTCTGGTTAGCCAGTAGATGTCATTGCAAGACTGAGCCTCTTTGTCCAGGAGCTGTGTAGCACCCTTCCCTAATCCTTCACATCCTTGCCAGCTCATGACTGGCAGAAACTACATTGCAGCACTAGAGTGTGTATTTTCTGACTGGCAGCACATGTAGGCTAACAAAGTGGTTCAAAGTCATCGTACAGAGGAAGTGCCACTTGCTGGAACACCTTTCCAATGAACCAATTCTTCTTGAGCTCTGCTGGCAGCACTTAAGAAGTGTTTGAAAGACTTTTCAACAGAGGAAGGTAACAATCATGCCCATAGGACATGGGACAATGTACTCAGTAACATAAAATTGTGCCTTATAAGCAAGGCTGCAGATATACCATATACCTTCAGCTGCAGAATCTAGCCTGTATATTATATTCCAGAATGGAAGGGTATGATCTGCAAAAGCATCCAGTATTAAACTAATTTTGCCCTTGCTGAATAGGAAAGGAAATTTAGCAATTGATCTTATCAGGGAGTGTCCTGGGGTCAGGACAGGGAGAAAGAAGGATTTAAAAAAAAAACCAAAAAAAACCAAACAAACAAAAAACCAAACAAAAAACCCCCAAAACTTTAATCTTCTGATTTGTTAATTTTAAGAATGCATCCTTACCACCAAGAACAGTATTTTAAGAATGAGTTCCTAAATGTACATGTCTTATAATAGTGCAAGCAGGGTAGAGCCATGAGGTAGTCATCTGGCCTCTAGTTGCCCCTTCACAACAATGCAGGTTTTCCATAGGTCCCAAATGATACCTGCCAGTCTGCACTGACATCTGGTTTCCATAACCATCTTAAATTGCACTAGATGCCAGTGCTTACCACATCAATATGGTATTTTTTTCTTCTGAAATCTGTAAGCATGCTGTAGCAGTTAGCATATGTCTGACCTTGCCCATGTATGCATCTCAGTAAGTTAACACTGAGGCTCTCTCAGACAAGCATCACAGAAGCAGCTGTGGGGGTTTAAGATATCATTGTCCTTCAGCTGTTCATTACTAAACCTCTGCTGAAGGCTGCAGCCTTACAGAAGAGACAACAGAACACCATCTTTCTCTGTTTCAGCAAAATGCTACCTGAGTTAATTTAACTTGCTGATGAAGGGGGTTTAAGCTAAACTGGCTAATTTAAACAGATGAGAGAAGTTCATGAGATCTCTTCCTTTCCATTGCTAGAGGGATGACAGCCTCCAGCAGAGAAGAAACAAGCAGCCAAAGTATATTAACTTATAATACCATTTAATTAATTTCTTTAGTTAATTTCTTGCTGCAGCCTAAACCTGAATATAACAATTTTGATAGCTGCAGTGATAGAGCTAATCTTGATATGCTTGCTCCAGTAATTTAAAGTATTGCCCCCATCTAAGACTAACTAGACACCAAAATCTCTGGCTTGCCATTTGCTCATCTCAGGATTCCCAGCTGCTCCTGTCTGATAAATACATGTACACTGAAGTGTTACTTCAGTGCCCTGAAACCAGAAGTGCAGATGCAACATTAAATACTCTGCATTTTGCATCATAGCTGTATAAAACAGGAATTGTGTTCATTCTCACCAGAGTTTGCTTGAGTTCAGGAAACATGTAGCTGCATCTGGTGTGGAAGTTCCATCTGTCTGTAGTAATTGTGGACCTGCCTACAACATTTGAGTTAAGTTTCCTTTAGTGTGTAGAGTTTTGTTTACTGACATTTGTCCATGACAAGTCACATGGGAGAACTTCCAGAGACATTCTGTTTCAGAGAAAGAGAGAAACCCCTCCGATAGCTTTCTGGCATGAATGCTTGGCCAGCACAGGAATTTCCTTCTCTCCACGTTCATTTTTTACTCCTCTGCTCTGTGGTGCTAGTCTTTCCCTTCACAAGAGGGCAAGGGCTTAATGGCTATCCAGTCCACAGTAGTGAGATGACTGCTTGTGTACTGCCGCTGTTATTTGAGGCAATCTGAGAATGGTCTAAGACTAGTGTTGCACAAAGAACAACTTAGCAAGAGGAAGCAAAGTATCCTGGTAGGCGAAAGTATCAGTTGCAAAGGAGAACTCATTTTAGCAGTAGAGAGTACAGCTTGTATAAATGCTGCAATAAAGCAGGAACTTTCTAGTTACTTGCTGTAAATGGCTTTCATGGTGCTCTTTTTTCCAGATCTTTTGTCTGCTTGATAATGAGCTACTGGTGATAATTCTTTCTCATGTTTAAAAACAAAGGGTTTGTGTCATAATCCCTCTGTAGTTTTTTGCAGGGACTTTGTTTTCATTACTAGATCATAAAGAGACCAATTTTGACATCATTACTAAAAGTTTGCAAAGCCCATATTGATTTTTGTGCCTGAGTTGACTATTTGGCACTGAATGTACAAATACAGGCAACAAATCTCTTTCAAGTGCAGGTTTTTGCAATTGAAGCAGTCACTTTGAGAAACGTGATAAGATTACAAGGCCAGTTGTGACAGATGCTTTGTTAAAGGAAAGCATGCATGACACAGTAAAGCATCCAGCCTAAAGTTTTGTTGTCAGTTTCTTCAGTGTGTAAAACTGCTTCATGACCATTTTGCAAGACACAGTATTTGCATACTGCATTTAGTTTCACTTATCAACCAAATCAAGTCAACTTTCCTTCCCTTATTTTATGCCTGCAATTGGATAAGGAGTACACACATCTTTCTTGTGGTAAAATCATGCAACTGTCAGCACAAGACAAGTTTGAGTGTGGAACTGAGACTGCATCTTTGGATCATTTTTCTGGCCAAGGATTAATGCAATAATCTACTGTTAAATAGGGATGGGTATCTGAAAGTTTTACAGATTACATGATTTTGAAAACCCATCAAGAGAATTAAAAGGATTTACATCTGAACATATGGTATTCATCTGACTTGAAATAAGAATGGAAGAATTGTTAAACTTAACAGAAATGTATTCTAGACTAGGAAAGAGTTTTAAAACCACAGAGGCCTAATAGAAAGTTCATGCAGCAATTTGTGGAACTTCATTTTTTAAAACTGAGTATATTGATAGCTCTCTGTGCTGTCAGTAGTACTTTATTTTCAGATTTTTTTGTTTCTTGAGAATCGAAGTTAACATTTATAGGGTTTATTGTAAAGTTGATAAGTTTAGGAAGCTGGCTTGATGGATAAACTGTCAACTTCATTTACTTCAGATGTGAGCTTTTGGAGGTGGCAAAGAGAATGTGTTCCTGATAAAGCACAGAGCAGAGAAACAGTTCTACAGAACACGTTGGGACATGAGTGATGGTATGGCTATTCTCTTCTATGTTGGTTCTTACTGCACTCCCCCTACACCCTTTCTATAGTATCCAAACACCTTTCCGTAGTACATGAACAAACATGATTAGCATCTGTCACAAAATGTTCTTTCTTTCATCCTCTCCTTGGGGCAGAATTGTGTGTGCAGTGTAACCTAGCATTCTTTTTTTTTTTTAATGTATATGTTACTTGTTTGTTAAAGAGAAATCAAAGGTGTATGCTCTGACTCAGATTGGAAGATTAGCAGTGGGTCTTCATTCCCGGGGGAGTTAATTTCATAACCTCAGCCTAGCTCCCAAGCAAGCTGTGTTTCCTGCTCAGACAAGCTTTACCTTCAGGAGAAAAAAAAAAAAAAAGAAAATCTGTTATGCCTGAGGAGTATTGAGTTGAACTGGAGCTTTAAGCAGTGTTTTAAATATGCTCAGTCCACAATAATGAGCCCCTTGAAGGACTGTTTTTTTTTGGTTTAAAATTAAGTCAGAATTAAGCAGAAAGTAATCAAAAAGAGTGTTTAGCAAAAGACTGGACAAACCCCTTAAAGTCTCTGTTGGTCAGATGTATAGGAAGTTTGCTATTATTTGGCATTCACTGTGCGTTGAAGGCCACGTGTCAAAGATGGATCACATCATTGCGACCATGAGAAAACTGACAAAAACAAGTATAATAATTTTTTCTGTAATTACAGATAAAAGCAATGCCTTATTCAGTGACATATCAGAAGCAGGCGAAGTACACATTCATTTTTCAAAGCTAGATATCTTAGACATGATAGCATTTAGATTCAGTCCTGGCAAACCGTAAAACCTAATTTAAAGCTTGCACTTAATTTAAAGCTTGCACTTACAGTGCAGCTTCTATGGTTAAGGCAGTTACTCTCACATGTTCAATGCAACATGTGCTTCCACTTTCTTTAGAGATGCCGCCTCTTGTGCAACGATGCCTACAAACAGTGCTTCCTACAGTCTGCTTGCTCATAATAATTCCCTATTCATTCCCTCAGCATGATAACCTGTCACCTGATTTAGAGGTATTTTTAAGACAGGTATGTTGTGTCACATAATAAATATATCTGTCTCCAAAGAGAAGCTGGTTAGTGTAGAGATTTAACTCTGAATTAGGCAAGGAGATTGCCATTCATGATTTCATAGTCATAAATGACCAAATCTTCAGGCTTGACTGCTGTTGTCTGCTGATATCCATAAAATTAAGGATGGCATTAGGTTACTTTACACTCACTGAATGTGCAAGGAGAGCTATTTTGAATATACAGTCTGTTCTTAAAAACCAGGATATTCAGTAACATAAACTAGATTTGAATGTATACTCAAAAACATTTAAACTACAAAGCTTTTCACTTCCGTTAGACAACTGCAGTTTTGAGAGACTCCTATTGTATTGTACAGAGTTAGGGCCTGCTTTAGAGGTGACAATTTTTGCAGAAAAAAAAAATAAAAAGAGAAAGAAAAAAAGTATTTTCTTTTGTCTTCTATTGATATCTAGTGGTCACAGGGATGTTACTGGAGATGAATGTTGTATATCCTAAGTGCACAAAAGTTTTGACTAGCTGCTCACCCTGCTGTTCTGTTTGTCCCAAAACTGATGTATCGCCTACAGTGCTTTTGCATCATGTTTCTTATTCATTAGTCTGCTTACCAATTAGTCAGTCAGCCCCCAACCTGTATTTTTGCCTGGGGTAATTCCTCTCCAGGGGCAAGACTTGGTTGAAATTTATTTGCTTTCTGTCAGCCTATTTTTCTAGCCTGTCAAAGTGCCTCTGAATAGCATCAACCGATCTGATAAATCTGCCACTCCTCTCAGTTCTGTATAATCTGCAGACTTGCTGAGGCTACACTCTGTCCCAGGACCCAGGTCTTTAATTATCCAGGTTAAAGAGTATTTGCCCCAGTATTAATGTACCCTTGGGGTACACCATTTGTGACTGGCCTCCAGCTGGACTTCATGCAGCTGATCATAACTTTAAACCCAGTTATCACCCAGTTTTATTGCCCACTTACCTAAATCCATGATTCTGCAAGCATCATTTTATCTTCACAACTCCATACTTATCCTCTCTGTCACCTGTCACCTTCTTGTCCTTCATGTGTTTGGAATATGTTTCAAGGGTTATTTGTTCCATCATCTTCCTACTGATAAAAGAGAGGTTGACTGGCCTGCAGTTCCCCGCATCCTCCATTTTACCATTCTTGAAGATAGGCATGATTTTCTCATGTAGACTGAAATTCTGCTTGAAAATACATTAAAGCAAATTAGAAAATGATGATGAGAAAACAAACTGAAGTTACTCAATACTGCTAATCCCTGAAAGCACATAATGTCACTATAGCAAAAAATCAGAACTTCTTTGTACCATTAAGTTAACACTCACCTGATCTCCTTCTACAATCAGGTAACCCACCTGGTTGATGAGGGAAGGGCTGTGGACATAGTCTGTTTGTTTGGACATAGTCTGTTTGGCACTGTCTAACTTTCCTGGAGAAACTGATTTGTCATGGCCTGGACAGGTGGATTCTTCACTGAGTTGGAAACTGGCTGGATGGCCAAGCCCGAGGAATAGTGTAAATGGCATCACATCTAGTTGGTGACTGGTCACTAGTGGTGTCCCTTGGGGCTTGATGTTAGGGCCAGTGTTGTTTAATATCTTCACTGATGATTTAGATGACAGGATAAACCGTACCCTTAGTAAATTTGCTGATGACACCAAGTTGGCTGGGAGTGCTGATCTGCTGGAGGATAGGAAGGCCCTGCAGGGGGATCTGGACAGGCTTGATTGATAGGCTGTGGCCAGTGATATGAGGCTCGACAAGGCAAAGTGCCATGTCCTACACTTGGGCCACAATAACCATATGCAAAGCTTCAGGCTTGGGGAAGAGTGGCTGGAAAGCTGCTCAGTGGAAAAGGACCTAGGTGTGCTGATTGATGGCTGAACATGAGTCAGCTTGTGCCCAGGCAGCCAAGAAGGCCAGTGCATCCTCTCCTGTATCAGGAATAGTGTGGCGAGCAGGGCCAGGGAAGTTATCATCCTCCTATGCTTCGCAGCGGTGAGGCTGCACCTCGGATCCTGTGTTCAGTTCTGGACCCCTCACTACAAGAAGGACATTGAGGTGCTGGAGCAGGTCCAGAAAAAGGCAACAAAGTTGGTGAATGATCTGGAGCATAAGTCTCATGAGGAATGCCAGAGGGAACTGGAGTTTGTTTAATGGAGAAGAGAAGGCTCAGGGGGTACCTTATCACCCTCTACAACTACCTGAAAGGATTAGTTAGGTAGGGGTCAGTCTCTTCTCCCAGGTAACAAGTGGTAGGATAAGAGCTAATAAACTCAAGCTACACCAAGAGAGGTTTAGATTGGATATTCGGAAAAATTTCTTCACCAAAAGGGTGGTCAGGCATTGGAACAGGCTGCCCAGGGCAGTGGTGGAATCACCATCCCTGGGAGTGTTCAAAAACTGTGTAGATGAGGCCCTCAGTGACATGGTTTAGTGGTGGACTTGGCAGTCCAGGGGTAATGGTTGGCTTTTATGATCTTAAAGATCTTCTACAACCTAGTTGATTTTATGATTCTGTTACTGATGCTGATTTTGAAAGTTGTACTTTGCCTGCAGTTTTAGATCTGCATCCTAATTACATGAGACTATAGCACTTGGGCTTCTGGAAACGAGGAGTTTTCATTTTCTCTCCATCCTTGTTCAGGTGACAGCTGAGATTCTTACACTTGAATTCCCATCACAAGGCTGTTGTGTAAGACAGAGCACATTTGTGTGGTCTGAAATTTGCCAAAAACAAGTAGAAAATTACCCATTTAAAGGAGAAAGGGAACAAAAAGAAATCACATTTCGAGAGGTTGTCCTTGTTAGCTAATTGTACTTTGTGTTTACTATTTGGATTATTAATATAAACCAGAAAACATTTCACAACATTTCTTGTATTTACAAATAAACAGTTTATTTTAGTATGCATGAAAGAAGCCAAAGCCAAAATATGGTACTGTAAGCTACCATGCTGGCTTTTTAAAATGTATCTGTATTTACAGGATAGAGAAACTGATAAATGCCTGATGAAGTTCTTGCAACTAAAACAGCCAGTGGGATGATAAAATAAGAAATCTGTTGGTCCAGGTGTTGACTATTGTGTTTCTTGTAGTAAGGCACTGAAATACCATGCTGGAGCCCCTTATGTAGTGCATGAATACATCTCCTTCAGTATTTGCATTATGGACCTGTTTTTCTGTGTGTCTGGAATGATTACCATCACCTTTTGTATGCAGATTGCACATGTTTTAAAGATGGACTTTTATGTGTTCCTGCTGGTACTGTGTAAGCAGGAAGCAAGCCTTGTTTTACTGTAGGCTCAGATTAATCTAAAAACCAGTGAAATTTAGTCAGGTACAAGGTTCTTCTTATACTATGATCTTCATACAAGAGGATATGATGATTCTCTTGCATGCACTGTCATGTGCTATTAAAACATCACGACATTTATAAAGAACTTGAACAAACATGAAACATTGAGATTGTTTAATTGGTGCCAGAGGTTAATGTGAAGTTTGTGTATGTGTGTATTAGCTACATTTACTGTAGTACGGCCAAGAAGAACAAAGAATATTTAAGAACACATCGTTCAGATTCATCTTACTCAGAGTGCATTTTCTTCACTGTTTTTGCTCTTGTGTCTGTTACAGTCAGGCAGATCTGTTTAATTCTCAAATATGTAAACAAACAATGAAAAAAAAGGTTTTTTTAGCAAACATTATTGGCTCTATCATTCACATAGTCATGTATATGGATAGCTTTAATATTCATAAGATTACAAGCTTTTAAAAAATCACTTGTGTTTACAGGGCTAATATGTGTGGAAGGGGCACTCACTTGAAGTATTGCAGAAGGGAGCAACTAATATACAGATCTTAATTTTCAGATATGAGCCATATTCTTCATCTTTTATTCTTTTGTGAGGTCAAGATGTTAAATGGCTTATTAAATAGAATATATGTTGGTGTAATTCATATATATATATATATTAGGATACATTCAGAAGTGACTCCCTTAACACATTTCTCAAGATAATGAGGTCTACAAAAGCAAAGGATATTTTCTGTTTCATAATGCATATCTAAATTTTTCTATTCAGCACATTGTTACAAGTGATGGGCTATTAATCAGAGAAATTCCTGAAATTCCTTTTCTTTTTTTTTTCCTTGTTCTTCTGCAGAGCAAACAAACCATGCTTCTGTCCATTTAGTTTCTTTTTCTAACCATACATTCACTTTAGAATTCATTCTTGTGAGTGCTTTACGTGCTCCATGTTTGCCTGCGGTATGTGGCTATGTATGTAAAGCATAAGCTTAAGGGAATTTATTTTTAGACAGTTAAAATGTTTTTTGTGTGACCTTTTCCTGTAAATCTGTGTTTTGTGGAGTGACTTCTTACCTTGAAAGTGGGTGCTGGTGGGCAGTCAGATGCAAGGTAATGTCTCACAAGTGATCAAAAGGAGCAAGCTGCAGCATTTTAGAAAACTGTCCTTTGTCACATTACTGTCCTGGCCAATGGGTCTGATGGAAAAAAGCCTTAGCAGAAAGCTTGGGTGTCTGTAGGCTTTTGTTTTTCTTGGGAAGCATAGTAAGGCTGGACCTTTATGACCTCTTTAAATAGTTGCTACAACAACTCCTGGCTTCTATCAGGAATCATTTTCATGTTGTTAAAAGTGATGTGATTTGTGTCAGCATCAAAGTATGTGTTCCTTGGTTATGCTCTACATTAGGTATAAGACTTGGGGATTAAGTTGTTTCTTAGTGGAAATAACACAGAAATCTCACTCTTCAGAATAATGGCTAGATTTACACTCTAATTTATACCAGCAAGGAATGACAGCATAAGGGTTTAATTTCATCACTGATGGCAGTGCTGCCCAGTGCAGGAATCCTGTGCTCTCTCCAGCTCTGGTATTTGCTGCTGTGCTACTGCCTTCTTTACATTAGCACAAGCATTCTTACTGCTGTGCCATAAACTCTGAGTCAGGGAAACCACCCAAATGAAAATTAAACTGTTTCTTTACGCATTTAGTTCTAATGCAGATCAGTTCCCTAAAGAAGTTCCTTAAATGGCCACACAACCACTTGCGCCAGGTCCAGGGATGGGATAAAGCAGAAGCTGAGACTGAGAACTGGTGGGGTAAGAGGGATTTCCTGATTTCTTAGGCAGTGCTTGGTCTATACTTGCTGAATATGTGCATGAGGCCATGGGTCAGGGGTGCATTTTCAGTAAGTTTAAACCAATCAGAGACCAAAACAGAAATGGATGCTGTCTCCTTCACGTCATTGCTCTGTGACATGTTCCTGTCCTACCCTGTTTGTGTATTGCTTCAGGCTGCCAGTTTGAGGCGTGCAAGCACCCACACATTCATCTCACAAATATAATGCCAAGAGGTAGGACTTGCAAATCTTTCATTTAGAAGTACAGTCAGCTGCCGTGTAACATGAGATTTGTTTTTCTATCAGCATACTCTCCTGTGGAAAAAAAAAAAGTTTAAATGTTATATATGGAAGCTTATGATAGACTGAAGACACAGTTAGATGTCTAAATGCAGGATTCTGAATGTGTCTAGCTGGCTGAGCTCTCATTGTGGTCCATGAAGCTCTACATGGTACAGTCCGTAATTACAAAACTATTCAGTTGATGCAAGTGTCTTCTTTAGGATTAGCTGAATAGCTCCCAATACACCATTGGGTAGGATTCAGTTCCCTCAGCATAGGACTGAGCAACCTGCCTGACTTTTGTCCAATCCTGAAGGGTATGAATTTCCTGTCAGTCCTGTGTTATATTTGTCAGACCTCTGCAGATGACCGAGATACCTTAAAGGATCTCAGATGTCCCCTCAATAGCTATCTTTAGCCAACAGAATTCTAATCCACTGACTAGACTTTCATTGCCTATAATGGATGCTTAGGATAGCTGTCTTAGGATATAGATACCTAGTGTTCAAAGTCAGGTGAAACAAAACCCAATAAATGCTTTTCATAAAAATCTGTCTAATGTAACATGAGTGTAATTCAATGCAGCAATGTCTCCCTAGAAAGAGAGTCCTGGAGAGAAAGTGGAAGAAAGCTTCCAGCTGCTGCTGGCAAGAACAGTAAAGGAGCTGCAGTTACTACAACCAGCAGGTCTAGTCATTGGTGGTGCATTTGTACAAGGGCAAGGATTTGGGCTGTGGTTATAACTGTGAGCTATGTGTACTCACCCAGCAAAGCCCTCTGCAGTGAGGCATAAATGTTCCAGTAAAGGGAATAGATAAAGGAATGCCATAGACATCAAGACAGGTTTTCTTCTTGGGATAACCATGACAATTTTTTTTTGGCCAGAACACTGGTCCCTGCAATCTCTTTATTTATTGGGCTGCTTCTAGTGAGTTAACTGTGTGGAACAAGCAAAGGCTTAACAGTGTCCAACCCAAAGTTTTGATGCTCTCCAGGTGAATGTCTGAGTAATGGCAGATGACAGCTCAGTGTGTTATACCAATTTACATTGCTTTTTTGAAGGTAGAAGAGATTGCCTAATATTACTGTGCTGGGGAGGGAAATATATCTGTCACTCAAAAGGGTTCCAGTCTTGATTTATTGGCAGAATGGCAAGTTTTAATTATGTGTCTCGGGAAACTGTATGAACTGATTTTTCTTGTGTGTGCTATGGGAATCTGCTGCAGTCCTTGATAAGATTCATGGGGAATCACTCTTGGAATTGCTCCCTATAGGTGTTATAGTGCCATGCAGGTAGAATGGAAATATTAATACATAAAACATGACTCTGGAGAGCTACAGTAAATTCCTGAAGTAAATTGCTTCATACAGTGAAATATTATTATTATCCATATTATTATCTATAATAATATTATTATAATACATGTTACTGATTTATTTCAGAAAGCCAAAGAGCAAAGAGAGCCTGTTACATAGGTTCTTCCAGCACTCAATAAAAAAATTGAATTTTCTGTAAGATGAAAAATAGTTCCCAATGCTTGACATGGAAAAATGATAATTTTTTTGTGGGTGCAGTACTGTGAGCATATTTATTCACATTTATGATGCAGACATGAAGTGCATCTCACTAGCAAGCATCTGGTATAGATATCCATGCTTTTCTGTGGTGCTAGATCAGCACAAAAAATGCAGACCAGATCTTCATCTTAATGAACAATTGTTGCTCCATTTGCTTAAGCTGATCTGCAGAATGGACTGATTTTGAATACAGAGTGAATGCACTGTACTCAATGAACTGTTCAAATGAGCATTCAGAACCTATACCTTTCTGCATCAGCCTTTGTTGCATGTGTATGTGCATATCTAGAGGGACTTACATATACATATGTAATTATTTTGTTTAAAATACATACAGAGAGAAAAAGAAAGAAAGAGGTTGCACTTGTAGGAACATATTTATGTCCCCTGTCTGTTGCATCTCATATTTAAATGTATTCCATGAAAATAGTACATCTAAATTTTCTTTATAAATCTAGCGATGTACAAAGAAAGCTGTCTTAAGTTCACCAGGTGAAAGGCATGTGGCTTGTTAAAGATACATAGGTGTTGTAGATTCTTACTCAGAGTTACCTGAAAAATGTAAATCTGCATGGTCAAAAAAAAATTATGTCAATCTTTTGTACATATCAAGTGTAAAATTCTTTAACATTATTAATATTCTCCATGATCCACAGAAATCATCCTTAATATGTCAGTGTTAGCATTACTAGACAAACTGCACTCTTTGCTATTAATTGCACTTCACACTGCCTATTGGGCAGATTCAAACCCATCAGAACAAATGCTGAGACTTTCACTGTTGGTCTTTGAAATACTAGTCTGAAATACCAGGAATGGAGGGAACTGTAGAAATTATATTCTCTAAACAGAAATGTTTATAATTTTTCATCTGCTGTTAATAATATTCTGGCAAAGGTTAAAGCTTATAAATATTATACTTACTACAGGCAAGAGATTTATACCTTGCTGAGTATGTCTCTGAAAGTGCTCTCAGTACTGTAAGCTGTTTGGTTGACACACCATTTAGATTCTGTAGGCAGATAATGAAAGTTTTCACATACTGTTCCCTTATTGACCCAAATCCTCTGAATTTCTTTACTGTTAAGTGTCAAAACTTTTTCTGTACTGTCTCAAACATAACTTTTCTAAACATTTCTGAGATCAAATTCTGCAGCAAGTGGAAGAATACTTAAGCAAATCCCCTGACAGTATGCCTCCTGCTGCCTGTCATTCATATTCTGTCTTTATGATGGAGAGAGGGGTTGAATGTTCGGTATAGCTCCTAAGAAATATAAAAGAATGGAAAATATTTTTCCCATTATGAGAGGTGGATCATTTTGTCATGTAAAAATCAGTATGTTTAACCTATAAAACCTGCTACCTAAACTTCAAATGTCAAACTAGAAGATTCTCACTTTCTGGGAGGAGACGGTAAAAAAAATCTTCTGGATACCTGAAGCTGAATAATGTAATCTTTTCAATATTATGCTCATTGATGATGGTTGTCTTTTTTTTTTTTTTTTCACTGATATCCAGGAAGCAAGGGACCAGGTTAGGAAAGCTAAGGACCAGTTAGAATTAAACTCAGCTGGGGATGTTAAAGATAACAGCAAGGGATTCTATAGGTATATAGTAAATAAAAGACAGACTAGGGACAATGTGGGCCCTCTTGAGGAGCTATCAGGAGAACTGGCTACCCTGGATTTGGAGAAGGCTGAGTGCCGTGGAACGGACTCAGTCAGAGACCAATATGATCAGACAAAAAGCAATTTATTGCAAAGCATTAACTCCTTATATACTGTTGCTTACACACACCTACAGAAATTTGGCATATCATGATTGGATGCTTGTCTTGAAGACCCTTAGTGACTAACATATAATTGGTTAAGCGCACGTGTGAGAACTTGACCTCAAAAGCTTGCCAACAGTCCACAGTTCTCATCACTCAGTGAATTCCAGCTTCTTCTTATCTTGCTTGCTTAAGCTTCCTCAGGCCTCCCAGGGCCTTGATGTATCCCTCGGAGTTATTCAGAGCTCATGTACCAAATATCCATTCTCCTGAGAGAACACTGTCTCCACAGCTGAGGTTCTCAATGACTTCTTTGCCTCGGTCTTCACTGGCAAAGGCTCTGACCGCACCACCCAAATCATAGAAGGCAGATGCAGGGACTGTGAGAATGGAGACCTTGGGCCCACTGTAGGAGAAGATCTGGTTCGTGACCATCTTAAGAACCTGAATGTGCACAAGTCCATGGGCCCTGATGAAATCCATCTGCGGGTCCTAAAGGAGCTGGCGAATGAAGTTGCTAAGCCACTGCCCGTCATATTTTAAAAAATCATGGCAGTCAGGTGAAGTTCCCTATGACTGGAAAAAGGGAAATATAACCCTCATTTTCAAGAAGGGGAAAATTGATGACTCAGGGAACTAAAAACCAGTCAGTCTCACCTCTGTGCCTGGCAAAATCTTGGAGCAGATTCTCCTGGAAGGTGTGCTAAAGCACATGAAAAACAACAAGGTGCTTGGTGACAGCCAGCATGGCTTCACTAAGGGGAAATCCTGCCTGACCAATTTGGTGGCCTTCTATGATGGGGCTACGGAACTGATGGACAGGGGTAGAACAGTTGATGTCATCTACCTGGACTTGTGCAAAGCGTTCAACATTGTCCCACGTGACATCCTTGTCTCTAAATTGGAGAGACATCAATTTGATAGGTGGACAGCTCAGTGGATATAGAACTGGCTGAATGGCTGCACACAAAGAGTTGTGGTCAATAGCTCAATGTCCAGCTGGAGACCAGTAACGAGTGGTGTCCCTCAGGGATCGGTGTTGGGACCAGTCTTGTTCAATATCTTTGTGGGTGACATGGACAATGGAATTGAGTGCGCCCTCAGCAAGTTTGCCAATGACACCAACCTGTGTGGTTCGGTTGATATGCTGGAGGGAAGGAATACCATCCAGAGGGACCTTGCCACGCTTGTGCGGTGGGCTGATGCCAACCTTATGAAGTTTAACCATGCCAAGTGCAAGGTCCTACACCTGTGTCGGAGCAGTCCCAGGCATAGCTACAGGTTGGGCAAAGAAGAGATTCAGAGCAGCCCTGCAGAGAAGGACTTGGGGGTGTTGGTCGATGAGAAAATGAACATGAGGCGGCTTCAATGTGCGCTCACAGACCAGAAAGCCAACCATATATTGGCCTGCATCAAAAGGCTGAGACCTAGATAGACAAATTGTTTTGTTATGTAGGTAACGTAGTTGGTACTTCCTAATATGTACTTATCTGGAAAGCTTAAGACTAGACTCTGCCCTTTTGAGTGGCAAGACTGACCAGTTGACCAAGAGTAGAGCAGAAATGTTCCTTTAATACAGAGAAGCCTGCACCTGGCAAGAAGTAGAGATCTGGTTTATCAAGGCTGTGAGCATTTATGTGACTGAAGTCACATGTGCAAATGTTGGAATGATTGAAATTTTACTGTGTATTACGTAAGTTTTTAGATCTATCTCTAACCAGATAAGGAATCACTGCCATATTTTTCTTCAATACATGTGAATTTATGTGGCATAAATTGGCTTGCACAGGAGGATCAGCACTGAATTGCTCTCGACCTGCCCAACTTGGTCATTCAGTTTTTATAGGTGGGCTCAAATATACAGCTTTCCAGAAGTGGCAAACAGTGGCCCAACAATCAGTGACACCTTATATATTGCATAATTACCCATGTGAAGTTTAATTCTTCTACCATCTTATCTTCTGATGTTAAATCAGTTGACATCCGCACCTGTTCAGTTCTATGGAACAGAGGAAAAAAATCCAGTCAGTGTAATTTATGCATCTAACCATTCATTAGTCAATCCTGCTAAGTCCGTAACTTTCTTCTCTAATTTAGGTGAAAAGGGAAAATAAGTATCCTTGAAAGACATCCAGGGGAGAGCTCATTTTTGTTGACAATAAGGCTTTCAGCAGAGCATCACTGGTCATTAGCTAGAGGTATTTCAGCAACCATATATACTTATTTGGCAGGAGGGCTAACCAGGATGATTCAATCTGGTATGTCCTATTAATCTCACTGAGCAATATACGAGCTTTGTCATACCACCTCTGCTGTATCCACTGTTCTTCATGGCCTTACAGCCTCTGAGTCTTCTCTGATGTTCATGGAATGGGCCTCACTCTCCAGCATGTTGCTGCATAGAATTATAGACTGGTTTGGATTGGAAGGGACCATAAAGATCACCTAGTCCAAGCTGGCCTTCAATACTTCCAGGGATGGGGCAGCCACAACTTCTCTGGGCAACTTCCTACACGAAGTAGGGATCCTAACGGGTAGCAAGGGCACTGTCAGATTTGGTGGGGGAAAGAAAATGAATATTTTGAACAGCCATGAAATCAATTAAAATAACAAGTTTGATACCCCCAGCCAAAAGGAGGAGGAAGGCAATGACAGCTTGGCACTGTGTCATTAACATCATTTGGATTGCTGCAGGCTGAGGCAAGAGGACTTTTCCCAGCAGCTTCCCAAGTGTCCCAAGTTGTGCTGCAGCCCGGGAATCCACTCTGGTTTGTGTGTCAGCTGTTATCAGCTGCACTGGGTGACACACAGGAGGCTGAGGTCCTGTCCCGACAGGTGAGCACTATGCAGCTCCCTTTCAAGGCAGGGTGTAAAACACCTTTCTTTAAAACTGAAAAACATTTGTGCTAGCTGGCATGTTAAAAATCCTGTGGTTGCACCTCCACACATTTCTGTACAAACTCTATGGCAAAAAAAATAAACTTGAGCCCACAGATACCCAGGCCTTCACTTGCCCATGTGCAATAGCCAGCAGATTCAGTGGGAGCTGGACTTGATTTGATAAGAACAGTGTTTCCCTGGCCCTTGGGAAAAAGCTGGAGGATTTTAATTTCCGAATACATGTGGGAGAACCATCATGGAAATCTTGATCAAGGATTTTTCAAAAGCCTGAGTGATGCCAAATCACACTTGGCATGTCAAAAAACACAGCTTGGTATTTGAAGGTCAATATGTATTTTTTGAAAAAACTCTTGCCAAGGCTATTATAAATAAAGGGAATTTATATAAATATTCCTTTTCACTTACCAAGAGAGTGCTGTATTCTGCTAGTACATTAAGACTGTCCTATCCCTATAGGGGGATTCTGTCCTATTCCCTATAAGGGAATTATATCTAAATCAGTAATCTCTTTTCAAGCTGTGTAAAATGTGACACATACATGAATAAATTAATCGTTAAGATCTGTTTTGTGCTAAAACCATAAATATAAATTTAAAGATGCATTTTTTTCTAGTGATTATTTTAATTTAATTACTTATCTCAAAGCATAAGTGAAGCATATGCAGAGAAAAAGTGTTGGAAGCATTTTTTTTTTTTTTTGTACTGTGAAGTCGTAATTTCACAGTCACTTCTGTCTCCTTTCACTCTGCTTTATGTCTGTTGAGCTCTCTTGGGAAACTCACAGTGGTCATATGATTCTGGATTTTAAATTCTGCTTTTAATTTCAGTAGCAAATTTCCTCTACTTAATTTTGATATTTAAAGAGATATCTCTCATCTGGGCTTGAATCTTTTAAGTAATGTTTGGCTTCTCCTGATTTATTTTTTTAATCTTGTAATTTATAAGAATTTGAGATAGAATAAGAATACAGGAATATAATTGCTGCTTTAGGAGTATACAGTTATGTTCCATAGGATAGGCCTCAAGTAACACTAAAAATCTTAACATGATAAAAAACCCCACACAATTGATGAAGAAATATTTCTTCCCTCAGCAGAACTAATATCTTTGAACACCTCTTTACAAGGTTTATCTCAAGGCAAAGTTACAGTTATTTAAAAAGTAACCCTATTTTGTCCTTGTCTGTATCAACAATTTTGCATTCTTTATGGTTTTATACTCTGCCCTTCCTGAGCAGGACTAAATCACCTGCAAAAGGTTATAGGTTTGGCATAGCTTAAAAAGGATCAAAGGCACCCCAAAGGAGTTTCGCAGATCAGATAATATTAAAAGTTAAATATTTTAGATTAGCTGCTACAATTACTCTGAAATGAAATAAAAGTAAATGTTAAATGAACATGCCTGACATTTGTTCTCCTCCAGTCAGTCAGGCATTTCATTTGTTGCATTGCCAGAACAACAAAGAAACCAAAATTCAGGTCTGTGGAAGTGTTCTTAATAAAGAAAAACAGTTCAATCACTTTTACATGGAAATTAAGTTTTCTTATCAGTGCTCAGTGAGTTACAGGAAGTCCAGTTGATAAAATGGAAACCCTTCTGTTTAGTTTTAGCTGTTCCTTTTTGTTTAGAGTAGATTTTATAAATAACAACAACCTTTAATCCCTCTTGCATACATTTTCCTCTTCAGGGTATAAAATTTGAGATTTATGAGTTTGGATTTTCACTGAAATGGAGGGTAACTCTGCAAAGACAGTATTCAGCAGCTAGAGTTGAAAAGTTCACTTACTTCAAGGGAAATCTTCCAATTCGACACAAATACGATCTTCAATTTCACTACAAAAAATTAGAGGCCTCAGTTTCAGATAGCACCCATTCATGTGTTCTGATTTTAAGCATGAGAATTATATTGCAAGCATTGAAATATTAGGCAAATATGAAGCAGTTTGCAGTAGTGGGTTGTGAATTAAAATGTTCTTTAAAGAAATGGAAATTGATTTTTTTTTTTCAGAATAAAGGCATTTCTTAAAATAGCACAAGACAACACTTTGATTGTATGTTCCTCCTGGCCCCTATTCTCCTCAAATGCCTTTCATTTGTGATGTTGAAGTAACCTTTTTTTGTTATTACTCATTATTTTCAAAACTGAGACTGAGGATACCCCAGGACCCTCAAATTTAACACTTTGTCTGATCAGGCTTTAAATGACAGTCATTTTCTTACAGGCTGATATGTGTGTAGCACTGCTTTAAAGATGTAATCCAGAAGAAAGTCTAGACAATACATCGGACAGTAACTGTGTTAGGGAAGCTAAACCCGTTGTTCTGTGAGACAAGGAAATGAACCGTGCTTCAGTTCAGTTGGAGCCTCGTTTGGGGGAGAAATTGTCTGGCACCACAGAACGAATTAGTAAGCAGAGACCTGAAGCCCACTAAGTTTATTTTAAGAATGTGTTGTCAGAGACCTAATAAATTTACTTACTGCTGCAGGCCATGCATGCATGAAGCCTTACTAATCCAGGTGGTGGAGTTTTTTTCCCTCAGAGGGAGGTGCAGGGTGTGGATCCTTAGGAAAAAAGGTATTCTGCTTTAGGTAATATGGGCCTTGTTTAATGATAGACATGACAGCTTGAGTGGTATGTTTGGGTTTTCTCTGTTACTACTCACAAGAAATTTTAAATTATTCCTGATGCAGCATTAGTTTGTGAGTATGCGAAGTGCTAATTAGTTTAATGACAACATGGAAATAACTTTATAATAACATAGTAATTACTCTAAACCAAATAATTTTTTTCTTTTAAATAATTTGTATTTAAAATATTACTTTTAAATATTCTGAAGATTACTTTTAAAGTGTTTGAATTTACAAGTTTACTGTATTACAGTTCAGGATTAGTTGTATCTTTGAGTTTTCTCAGGACTCTTCTTTGTGCATGTGTGAAAATCAGACTTCTAGTTATCCGTCTAGACTGGTGGGCTTAAAACTCTCCCACTGTATTCAATGAAGTCAGCCAAATCTTTCTGGAGGGTAATCCTGCTGTTTGTATAAGATATACCTGCAGTTCTTCCCATTCATTTTACCTAGACAGCTAGCCTAAGTGAAACATACATCTTTTATGCGATAAAATTAGATTATATGAATCCTACCCTTAAGCAACAGGTCTCTTGTCTTCACCTTTTGTGGAACAGGTGCCGCAAGAGTTGGTTATGTTCCTGTGCACTGGGACCTGAGAAACACCATAGTGTTTTCTCAGTAATTGTTATTCACTGGAACTATTGAATTTGGTTGATATTTTTTTTTTTTTCTGCTGAGAAGCAGTGGTCAGTTTTTATCCAATAGGCAATAACATAAAGTATCATTTCAAAATATGGACATATCCCTACAATAGCAATAAAGACTTATGAGAACGAAGTGCCGCTAGGTCTAGTGGGACATACATAGTAGCTGTCAACTGTCTGCCTTCAAACTCTTCCTCTCCTGTCATTTCCCTTTGGTTTTGTCCTGCTTCTTTTGAATCTGATTATATGAATTAGTGCTGCAGAAGGGAGGGTAAGCTTCCAAGCTTTTTACTCTCTTTCTTGTCTTTTACTACTTTCACATAAAGTCTGTCAGCAGTGATTGCTACCTGCTGATTAGTTTAAAATAATTACTGGTAAGTGCCTAGCAAATAAGACTGTATTAACCAAGAGACAGGTGGCACATGTATTTTGTTTAACCTTTTTTTTTTTTGCCTGCTCATCATCTTAGTGACAGAGCAAAATAAAGTAATTTGAGTGAGAAGAGGAATAATATGATTTTTTTTTTTTGCCCAGCAGCACACACGAGTACGTGCTTAAGCATTTACCCTGGATCCATTAAATTATTTACATATTCACTGTTGGAACTGTAAAAGTGGGAATCAGTTCCTACAGAGCTAGTCCCTTGCTTGTAACACAGAATCCCAAGCGAGCAAGTGGATCTTTTAGATTCCCTGGAATTCAGTTACAAAGCTAAACAATTGATAGCTATAAAGGCTTTTAAACACATGTGGTGCTCCAGCATGAGTTGGGTTTTTTTTGATGATTCAAGCCGGGTTTCTCTTTACCTGTTTTGCTTTTTCCTTTGAAAGTTCACAGCATCTTGCTACAGCGAATAGAATGAAGGTGTCCTGACTTTTCAGGAACTGATTTGCACTGAGCTGATTTACACTGAAATTAATTAAAGACTATGAACTGAAGTGTCAGGAGAGACAGTGCATATTTGCTTTCACATATTCTGTAAATGAAAATCTAGGTAATCTCTTAATCAGAATCTGTTAATCTGCTGCAAAAGAACTGTGCATAGACTTGAATTGTTCATCATATTTAAAAAATCATGGCAGTCAAGTGAAGTTCCCGATGACTGGAAAAAAGGAAAATATAACCCCCATTCTCAAGAAGGGAAAAATGGATGACTCAGGGAACTAAAAACCAGTCAGTCTCACCTCTGTGCCTGGCAAAATCTTGGAGCAGATTCTCCTGGAAGGTGTGCTAAAGCACATGAAAAACAACAAGGTGCTTGGTGACAGCCAGCATGGCTTCATTAAGGGGAAATCCTGCCTGACCAATTTGGTGGCCTTCTATGATGGGGCTACGGAACTGATGGACAGGGGTAGAACAGTTGATGTCATCTACCTGGACTTGTGCAAAGCGTTCAACATTGTCCCACGTGACATCCTTGTCTCTAAATTGGAGAGACATCAATTTGATAGGTGGACAGCTCAGTGGATATAGAACTGGCTGAATGGCTGCACACAAAGAGTTGTGGTCAATGGCTCAATGTCCAGCTGGAGACCAGTAACGAGTGGTGTCCCTCAGGGATCGGTGTTGGGACCAGTCTTGTTCAATATCTTTGTGGGTGACATGGACAGTGGGATTAAGTGCGCCCTCAGCAAGTTTGCCAATGACACCAACCTGTGTGGTTCGGTTGATACGCTGGAGGGACCTTGCCACGCTTGTGCGGTGGGCTGATGCCAACCTTATGAAGTTTAACCATGCCAAGTGCAAGGTCCTACACCTGGGTCGGAGCAATCCCAGGCATAGCTACAGGATGGGCAAAGAAGAGATTCAGAGCAGCCCTGCAGAGAAGGACTTGGGGGTGTTGGTCGATGAGAAAATGAACATGAGGCGACTTCAGTGTGCATTCACAGACCAGAAAGCCAATCATATTCTGGCCTTTATCAAAAGGCGTGTGACCAACAGGTTGAAGGAAGTGATCCTGCCCCTCTACTCTGCTCTCATGAGACCTCACTTGGAGTATTATGTGCAGTTCTGGTTTCTTCAACATAAAAAGGACCTGGAACTGCTGTAACAAGTCCAGAGGAGGGCCATGAGAATGATGAGGGGACTGGAGCACCTCCTGTATGAAGACAGGCTGAGAAAGTTGGGGCTGTTTAGCCTGGAGAAGAGAAAGCTGTGGGGGGAACACATAGCAACCGTCCAGTATCTGAGGGGGGTCTATAGGGATGCTAGGGATGGACTCTTCATTAGGGACAGTAGTGATAGGACAAGGGGTAACGGGTTAAAACTTTAACAGGAGAAGTTTAGATTGGATATAAGGAGGAAGTTCTTTACTGTGAGTGTGGTGAGGCACTGGAATGGGTTGCCCAGGGAAGTTGTGAATGCTCCATCCCTGGTGGTGTTCAAGGCCAGGTTGGGCAGATCCTTGGGTGACATGGTTTAATGTGAGGTGTCCCTGCCCATGGCAAGTGGGTTGGAACTAGATGATTTTAAGGTCCTTTCCAACCCTAACTGTTCTATGATTCTATGAATTGGCAATTCCTTAAATTAACCCAGCATAAATCTCCAGACTGTACTTGGAGACATCCTTAATTATGCTTAGTTGAATTTTACTGGGATCAAAATTTATTATGCACTAGATAGCCTTTATATCCATGTCTCTTCTCTCACTTCACCTTCTCATTTTGTAACAAAGCAACTTCACAGTGTTCTTAAGATTTTTTTTCTGCTACGTGACTTCAAACATTTGTCTGAGCTCTGGCAAGGGTGGCCATTCTGACTTCTTTCTTGTGGGGAGACATAAAACAGAAGCAAAACAGAATTACAGAAACCAGTGAAAGATGGAAACTGTCTACAGTTCATTGGATACCAGCAATTACACTCAAGGCAAGCCAAGTCCATAATGCTGGGAAGTGTGTGTTTTCTCATGGGAAGTCAGAGAAAGCATTGTTTTAGTCCCTAATCACTAAGGGCTAGTTTAGGGGGTTGGTTTTGATTGTTCTGCAAATATATTGTGTTACAGTGGCAGATAGAGTGCAGAAGGGTGCAGAGTTCAGCAAGTTTAGTGATTGGAGTTCATTATAGCATATTTTTAACAGACTTTAAAAAGTGAAGCATTTTAATGGGTTTCTAATTTGATAAAATTATGAAGTTAGCTTATGCATCGTTAAAGTCAATTCAAAACATTCTAATGGTATATTTTAAATGCTGAGCTTACTTATGTAAATTATTATGTAATTATTCTGTAAATAATTTTTCTGTATAAAGTTAACACATTTTTACAGGATATGCCTTTTCTGATGATCATAACAGAGGGAATAACATATGATCATAGAATTATAGATAGCTAGTACTGGAACAGATCTAGTACAATGACGTGCTGCCCCAATGCACTGACTGAGGAACTTCTCTCATCTGTTTTATAGGTAGTGTTGTGTTAATAGTTTGACAGTCAAAACATTACTTTAGACCTTTGCCTTTTTAACCTACAGGTAGAATGTCCTGGGACCATGACATACTATGGCAAATCAGAGTTGTTGAAGCTATATGTCTTGAGTTAAACATATAATATCTTCTCTGTATTTATTCTGACTAGCAGAGTTACCTAAGATTGTCTCTTCCTTGTCTAGTCTGGCAAAAAAATATGTTTAGACAAACCAGGAATAATGTCTAGCAAATAGTGTGGGAAACAAAAAACTTGAGAAGTGCTAAGGTTGACAGGGAGCTTCCTGACTAAATAGGGAATAATGATGTTTGGGATGAAGATTTCTGCATTTCAGATCAGATTTTAGATCTACTAAAACTGCTGAAGTAACTTTATCCTGGTATAGATAAACTAAATTGGCACAGAAGGCTGATCAGAGGATGAAAAAATAGGACAAATGTCTAAACCCGGATGATTCCATTTTCTTTCCTCTCCTGCTGTCTTTGTGTTCTCTGCAGGTTGTTCAGGAGTGGGTTTTCTTTTTCATATGCTTTATGTACCTGCTTCAGTGAGGAGATCCATAGCAAGGAGGGTAGAGTAGTGCTGACTTCAGTAACCCTGTCTGAATGAGGCACCCAGTAGGGTCAAATATTCTGAACCAATAAAGACTACAGCTCTTGCAGACATGGAAACAAATCAGCAAGTAATAGCAGAACCTGGAAAGAACTGGAAGAAGAGAGAAGAAATTTTTGTTAAGATATCTTGCTGTGTTTTTAATTATGCCATACGATGATTCCTGAACTAGCACAGTTGCTCTCATTCTACTTTTTAACATCCTTTTGTAGTCTGTTTAGGAAGCAATATAAGAATAGAAAGGAGAAAAGACCAAATTAAAAATTTTAAGGAAACTGTTCTTTCTTAGTGCCTTATTTACCACTGGGGGAGGGGGGTGGAAGTGTGTGTTTGGGAGGTTTAGGCTTGTTTTTTTTCTTCTCGGTCTTTCTTGTGTTTGATATATGCTTGTTGCCCTGGAAGAATTTATAAGTTGGGGTTTTTCCCATTAAAAACTCCATTTAATGACTAAAGAGAGCAGATATTTTGCACCATAAAGCTCAACAAGTGCCAGACAGCTGTGTTTGTACAGACATATCTTGTGGACACAGCGGGACTTCATGGCTACAGTTTTACAGGTTAGACACTCTTTAGCTGATTCATCTCTGACTGATTATGCCACAGATACCATGTAGGGAAGCCAGTATCTGTATCAAGATATGTCAACTTCTACTGTGTCAATAAGTGAACACTGGTATAGTTGTATGCTTTTGTTTATGAATTAGGGTTCTGAGGTAGCTCCTAGGGACAGCAAAGCTACAATCAGAAGCTGATCAGCGTTGTAGAGTATGCCCTTCAGGTTAGTGCTCAAGAGACATGATTTAATGATAGAGATAGATTTAATGATAAGGATAGATTTTATAGTGTCTTCACATAGACCATTGATCTGTGGAGAGGACTGGAACTAATTCTTTCCTTCTCTGAGCTCTTTGCATCATGATAGACAGTTCTGACAATCTAATCTGAATTTCTCTTGGAGGTTTTACATCTTTTTTAAAGATATCTGAACAACATGGTTAGAAAGATAAATGCTTAATGAGAATATTCATTTTAATGTTTTTTCCCTCTAACCACCTTTTCTCACTAGATTTAAGAATAAGACATATGCTGTTACATTTGTCCCAGGAAACTAATGAGAAGACATAACATAAGGCTAACCTAAAGTACATGCTGGTGTAGCTAACACTATACTTACTGGTTTTGTACAGCACATTAGTTTTTTGGTATGTGTTTTTGTAGCCTTTGTCAGTAACAACAGAGATCAAAAGAGAAGAAAGAAGCAGAGGAAGGAGTGCAATGTGATGCTCAAGTATCCCTGATTTTGTTTACACAAGACCATTGCCTTTATGTGGAATCACGCAAGTATGGCAGTTGTTTTTTTTCTAATAGGCGAGTCAATAAAGAAATAGGCTTATCTCTGAAGAAGAGCGGAAGCAAATGGAATGGCTGCCTAATTTTTCAAAGAAAAGAATGGAAGAGGCTGGAAGGGGAAAATAAACCTCCATTTGGTTCTTCTTCCAATAGTTTAAGCCATGTGTGAGCAGAAATATTTAGGTATGTTTCTCTGCTGCTCAGAAGAATTACTTTATACACTGGCTTGTGTACAGAAGTGTTAATTTCTAAAGGAGACCCCTGGCACATTTCAGTCATTACCTGAGCAAACCTTGTTCAGTAGCAGCACCTTGTGGGAGGGAAATCAGACTACAGCCTCTCACACAAGCAAATGTTCCCAGAAGACAGTTGCTGATCATCTGCCTTCAATGAGCTGAACAGGTTATATGATTCTTGCTATGGAATGTATTGTCCTGAGTAATAACAAACATATCCAATAGGATGATATACAGGACTTGATTTGTCAAGCTCTTTTATCTGTGGAATCCAGAATTCCTACATTGACAAGAAATGCCTTTTTACTGTGGAAAATCAGTGAACAGATGGCAGTAAACTGTACATGAGAAAGTAAAGCTATGCTATATTTTATCAGCAATGTGTTAATCTGATTGGAGTTATTCAGTCTGTTGTGCAATTATTTGGTTTATAGTCGATGGAATGGATGCTAGCTGTTTTCAGCTGTTATCTTTCCAACTGAAAAAAGTAGCATTTGTAAGTGGACTTTTGAGGGCCATCTGTTTGCAGTTGTTATTTCTGGCTTGCTTTTCTAGACTAAGAAATTCTCCATAAAGCCTGCCATTTCAAGAAATGTTTCCTGTTGTGTTACAGTTGTGCAAATCCCATTAATCGTTGACACTGTTGTGTCTCATTCCCATTTCTGCTGGGAGTGAGAGCTTAGGGTGGGATATGCTTAAATATCAGGCTGGTTCTTAGGGTTTTGCAGGTGGAATCGAATTACTTCCATATCATACCCTCAAAACTTTGAGGGATGTTTCCTGTATTCCTACATTGCTTTGGCTTCAAAAAAGGAAGCCTACGTCTGCTGATAGTTAAATGGGCATTTTTGTTTGAGGAGGACTGTGAAGGTTCTTCCAATTACTGTAAGAAGAAATATAGTCTTCAGGTTCAGGACAATGCCATCAACAGCTGCTAGCCAGGGGTGCTGGCTTGATCCATCTTAATGGTTCCGTTTCCCTAGGTGAATGTACTGCTTGTTGTCCTGTGCTTTCAATTCCTAGTGTTTGAGTGCACAGAAACCATTCTTGTTCCTATTAGACTGTAGGGAAGCTGTTGTGCTACAGCTACAGTAGAGACATCGGAAAGCATCTCTGGAGTCTGCTTCCTTCACCAGGAATGTGTTGCTACAGTTATGCCTGCATACAAATAACTATGTAAAAAGAACTGTGAGGAGATATTTTGATCTAGACTCTGAAAACTGATACTCAGTACACACCTCAGCAACTTACTCAGTTTGGGGCATTCACCATATTGTGAAGACAGATCAGTTGCAAAATAAGAGCATTGCAATAAGAATTTGTATCTCTCTAAATCTTCTTAGGTGACACAGGCAAACATACTTAACTCAAGAGTTAAGTAACTTTTAGAGTTAAGCTTAGGAGGGCATAAGCATAGGTATAAACAGTAGTATGTGTCAGGGATACTTAATCTTGTTGGAACCATTTCCTAGGAAGATAGGAGCTGTTCCTAAAATCATGCAGTGCTGAAGCATCAGTTCTAAACCAATAAGAGCAGAAATTGTTAGATTTAATGAACAAAATATTGAGTTTTAAAAACAGGCTGCATGGGTAAATGCAGACTAAAAGATAGTAGGTATCATCTCCAGTCTCTCTGAATACTGAGGGTCTTCCAGTGCTTCTGGCGCTCTGATCATATCAAGGAAGTTCTGTGTGACATCCTACCTTGTGTGTGATTTGGAAATACCAAAATGGTTCTGCAGAAACTTGGATCATGCACAGTTCTTGTAATTTTCCCAAATATATTTCGATTAATTCTTGTTCTTTTTCCCTTGAAATAAAATAAAATATAAAATTAAATTAAATTAATATACTTGTTTGTAGGCACCTAAGATTAAACTTATTCCTATATGTACCAAATATATCATGGTTGAGTTCTTTACTTGTTATTTCTTAGTTTCTATCTTTAAACCCTTTGGATTGTAATAGCCAGCTGAGATACACATCTTACCAAGCTTCTATTAACCTCAGAAGATAAAGTAGTATTTAACAAAAAAAGAAAAATTAATAAATATGTCTTTATAATTTTGTTTTGCAGGAGGTAATAAGCTGAAGAATCAACATTTTCGCCTAAACTGGGCATGGATCTCCTTAGAAAAGGAGCATTATTTAATAAATGAAGACTCCAAATATCTTGATGTTGTTCTTAAACGGAGAGGTTACCTGGGAGAAACGTCTTTTATAAGTAAGTGCCATTTAAAACTTATTAGTTGCTTCCATAAATCACTGTCCAGATAGCTAATAAAATGTATCAATACAGCTATATCCCTTTGCTGATGTTTCATAATAAGCAAGCTAGATTCAAAAGAATATGTTTATTTATTAAAGCAAATATCTTTTGTTATGGTGGGTTCATGATTTCTTTAGTAATATAATGAAATTTTCACCTTTTATTTTCAGTCTTCTGCAATTTATTTTTGGGTTAACAACCCAACACCCAGCCCTTCTGTTTTTTATTTGATTGATACCACTGTTGTGTTTGCTTCACAGAATATAGTCTCTTTCCAGATTTTATTTTTTCCTGTAATGAGACAATACAGTTATAGCAACTGGAAAAACAAGAATAACCATAGATAATTTTCCAGGAAGATTATTGTGAGCTGGTCTGATTAGCAACTATGAGCATTAGGCTCATTTTCTTCAGTCAGTGTTGGCAGTTGACTAAGGCTGATACAGGAGGTGTTGAAAGCTTTGCAGTGTCTGGAGAGTGAAAAGCTGAAAAAAGATTGTGTTATCACAATCTGCAACTCACACCCATCTGTAGCTTCTGGATCTATTCATATCCTCTACCTAGTGATGCATTTGGACCAGGGAGCATTACCCTTTTATAGTTTTGTGTCAAACCTATGGTAAGTTTACAATGCTTAGAAAAGGCACTCAGTTTCAGGCTGGTTTTGCAAAGATATGTAAGTATTTACCTGGCATAGAGCACAAGCTCATGCTTATAAATCATGACTTCTGTTTAAGTCTCTTTCTGAATAAAAATCTGAGTTTTAGGTATTGATATGTAGTTAGGGTACCTGTTTTGACATGAGGGTTAAAGTATGTAAGTACTAGCTAAGCGAATCTAACTTAAAAGGCTCTGTTTTGGACAATGGACTAACTTTGAGAATATATTTCTTTTAAAGCAAGTGAAGGAAAGAGATTAATTAAATACAAAGTTAATGATATGTGGTTTAAATTAATTACTGGTACTGATAAACAGATACTGATTTTACTTCTGATTTTTGAAACAGCGTTTACAAAACTTTCTACCTATATATCTAAGTTCAGTTTCTAGATTCAGCTGACCAAAAATCTAATGAAAACAGTTTGAATAAATAGCCTCTGACTACCTTAATCCTGCAAAGTGGAATTACAGTGTTGGAAAGATCATAAAAGATTTTGGTTAAGGTGCTTACTGGCCTTTCTGATCCATGTGCAGCACCAAAGCGGCTGAAAGGTTGTAGGTTATGTAAAATGTTGGCTATGACTTAGGAGGAGGCCCAAGCAGAAAACAAGAAAGTCAGGATTTGTAAGGAAAGGCAATGCATTTTAATACACTAAAAATACAGTTAGAAGAAACAGAGAAAGGAAAACTTCATGTTTTTTTCTGAAAACCTGATAAAGACTTGTTCAGAGGCCAAATGCATGAGTTGTAGATGGTTTTGAAGGACTCTCTGATTTTCATCAGGGGCTGTCAGACAGCCTGAAATTGTGAGGCAAATTCCAGTGAAAAGCCATTTTCGAGCAGCCTAGATACCAGGTTACAAGGCCTGTGCTGTCCCAGTCATTGATTTTTTCCCATGACACTGCAGTTTCAGCTTGACTTGAGTTTAATGACTGTCATTATGCAAACACTGAAATAAGTGGATAACAATTTAAAACAATGATTACTGTAGTGGGAATAACCACATTGGTTCAGATTTTACATCATCTTTCATCTTATTCTGTATGTTTTACCCTTTCATGTCTTAATGTTTTCCTTACCTTTCCATTTGAAGGCTGAACTTTTCAGGTGTGTTTTTATTTTCTTCTAAGAGAAATATGTTTGAGGGTTTCAGGCAGCATGTTATTTAGATGTTCTGGAACAGAAGAGAACCCAGAATATTAAAGAGGTGGAAAATTTGTTTGCCTTTCTTGAATTGAATCCATTCTTGAATTACAGAGAAATGGAAACTTGACTGTTACCTCTGAGAATATAAAAGTTTCCTAGTATTAAGTTTTGCTTTGACTAATTATGTCCAAACTGCATTTCATAATGTTAATTAATGTACTTCCACCTCTATGAATGATATCAGCATAAAATTGGTCAAGAGTAACAGAGCTGGCTTGAATACTGTCAAGTTGTGGAAAGTATATTTTTCTAAAATGCCTGTTTTTTAAAGATGACATAATGAGAGAAAAATTACAAGTGATGCTTTTAATTACCTCAGTTCTTGGGGTTTTTTTGTTTCTGTTTTTTTTGTGGGTTTTTGTTTGGTTGGTTGGTTGTTTTTTTGTCAGGTATTAGCACCAAAGATGGTACTGCCAAGAAAGACAGAGACTTCAGAGGAAAAGCTCAGAAGCAGGTGCAGTTTAATCCTGGCCAAACCTTTGCTACGTGGCGAGTACGGATTTTGAGTGATGGTGTACATGAACAGTCTGAATCCTTCCAAATTGTTCTTTCTGAGCCTGTCATGGCAGTTCTGGAATTTCCTGCTGTATCCACGGTGGAAATTATTGACCCAGGAGATGGTAAGAACCTTTCCAGAACTGTACTGCCAATATGGGCATATACCAAAAGGTAAGCTGCTGAGCAAATGCTATGAGTAACATTGGACAGTAAAGCTTACCTTTCCTTAGATTGTTTCTGAAGACAGACTTGGATATTGGGTAGCTGTTTGTCCTCTACCACTTTAAGTGATTCATGAGTATTTGACTAAGGTAGCATTCTTTAATGAAATAACTGCATTTTTCCTATATTATCTCTAGTTTGTCATTTGTCTAGTTTTGTCTTCATTTTAGGTTTAGCAGGTTTTCAGTTCAGTGTGTTTGCAAACAGAGTCTATCTGCACAGGTGGTTGATTTGATTTACTTTGCCATGATAATTCATGTGGGAGAGGATGGTACAGAAAATACAGGCTGATTGGTCCCAGCAAGTTTGGTTCTTGGAGCAAACCGGTGGTGTCTGTTAGGTCTTAAGCTGAGAAGCTCAGTAAGGGTTCACTAGACCAAGTACATCACAAACTGCCAAGAAAAAAATAAAATTATGTTTAAATGTAAAAAAAAAAAAAGCTTATTAAAAAGAAGGAGATAAAAAAAAATGAAGAAAGAAACTAGAATGTGCTCTGGTTGCGCTGCTTTTCAGCTGTATCCAGACACTTGAACTCTTGGGCCATGGTCACACCAAACTATCCATCAGGAGTCTTTCATGTACTGAGTGACAGTAACAGATTGTTTTAAATAGCCTTCCCTAATTAACATTTGAAGAGGACTGCAGGAAAATTGTCAGAGGTTTCTTAGTTGCTAGTTACAAATCAAGTTAAACCAGAGGTTATCTGACATCTGTATTTAGTCACTGAGATATGGAAATTACTTGAACATGTGTTAAATCTATTTTTGTTTGATCAGTGAGATAGCATAATTCGAGATTTGAATGACTCGATCTGAGTCATCTTAATGCAAACAGTTGTTCTTTTCTATTTCTTATGTTAACGTAATTTTTAGTAATTATTCGGAAAGTGGGTTGCATAGGAGAAAATCAGTGCACAACTGCAAATCAAGGAATATCTACAGGAAAAACAAAGAAAGAACTGTGAAGGGAAGGACTGTGTTTCCTGATAATCTTTTAAAGTGCATGTAATGAGAAGGTCAGATTCCAACTGAATAGAAACCATCAAAAGTTTTATTCTGCTTCCAGTGACAATGATTTTAAAATTCATTGATTTTAATGGTGAAGTCTTAGCATCAAAAGAGTGAGTTTGCTTGAAAAGCTGTACCAGCCCCTTGGTGTATGGGACATTAGTTAATGTTTTATTCCAAAAATAGCTTTCATAAAGATGTGTTTTTTTACACTAGCTGAGATGGTCTAGATCATTCTCTCCTGAGCTTTCATGCTGTTCATAAGGTCTGTCAAACTTTTATAGTGTCATTTTACTCCTAGTTGGATAATTATAAGAGAGACAGGAAAAAGAACAAATCAGAATTCCTGCATTTTTCTTTAAGGATAGAGTTTTTAATTTTGTCAAACTAATTCTAAATGGAGAAATAAAAGGAGTAAATTTGGGGGCTTTAGTGTTACCTTTTGGTTTACTTTAAAACAAGGTAGCAATTTGCTGCTTTTTGCATTTACTTTTTTTATTTCCTCCAATAGTGAAAGTGTATAGATCTTATCAAACCTGAATTACAGCATTTTTAAGGCAGGCTTTTACCTTAAATCGTGCTAGTAGTATTTTCCAGTTGGAGAAATAAAACATGTAGCATGTTTTCAAAGAAGTCACCTGACAATTTTCAGAACATTTTTTGCCAAAGTATTCTGAAATAATGAAAATGTTTTCTTTGTGCTGTCAACTGGTACCATTTCATTTAATATTTTACAGAATTATATCTTGTTTAGATTGCAGTCATATTAATGAAATTGTAAAGGTTCTTATATGCATAACCACCTTTTGTTCTTGAGTTTTTGAGAGGACAAGAACAAAGCTGAACCTAAATCCCAGAACAGCATAGAATTCAATAATCTATTTTTATGAGTATAAAATAATAAATGAGTTTAAAATGCATTTTAGGTTTGTTTTTTTTTTCTTGAAAAAGAAGATCTGGCATGTTTTGGTCCAATACATTTTAGGCTGAGATTGTTCTTCAATCTTCACTGACTGTATTGGCTATGTCACCTTTGAGTAAATCAGGAATGTAGATATGGAACCAACTTAAATCAAATGTCCAAGTCAAAGTAAGATAGCAAAAGCTCAGTCTTGCCTCCTCTCAATACCAAATGATTTTTACTGTGAGCTTGATAGCATAAGGTAAACAGCAGCTTTTCAGAACTGCTGCTTGTGTGTGAGCTGTGTTATTGATGCTTCTGTTATTAACAGTTAATAGTGAATTACCATGGAAATAATAAAAATATAGACTTTGTGGAAGCTTTCTTCAAACAATGTCTTGCGCCATTGACCCTAGATAAGTAAACTGGTTATGTCAGAGATTGCTTAGTAAGTACTTCTGAATTCAGACTTAACAACCTGATTCTGAAAGACTAAGAAACCCTACATCTCTCACCCTCCATATTTTTCTTTAAATTTATCCCCGTTGATGATAAATAAGAGTTATTTGTTGCCCTTTAGATTATGATAAAATGCTTCTAGCTATTTTACAGGTGACTCTGAGGCCATAAATCTGTGTAAACAGATGTATCTGTTCTTTGCAGAATCAACAGTCTTCCTTCCCCAGTCCACCTATACTATTGAAGAAGACATTGGTGAATTATTTATTCCAGTCAGAAGAAGTGGAGACGTGAGCCAGGAACTGATGGTTATCTGCTACACACAGCAAGGTAACAAAATTTACTTTAGGAAAAAAAAAATAATAAAAAGGTAAGAAAGGAAAAAAGGCAGAAAAGCAAAAAGAATTGCACTATCTATTGCATAATAGAATTGTTTATAACTGTTCATTTTTCACCTAAATATCTTCAGTTGCAACTGGAAAAGTATTCATCAATGCAATCAGTCTTAGAGTATTATTGAATAAGCTGAAAAATTATCAAGTTCCAAATTTCTACCATTTATTAGGAGGTGAAGAGGATCTGTGTTCTTTATGTTTTTGCAAATTTTTTATGCAGCCCGATGTATCAGAAAGTGATGGGAACTGAAAACACTGCAGGGATTGCCCAGGATATCCTTTACTTGTTTGTATCTGGAAGAAATTGGTATAAAATAATATTGCTTAATTGGCATGCTTCTCCATTCTCTATCTTTCAGTCTCCTATTAATTATATTCACACAGGGCATGGGTTCTCTACACCCCTGCTTTTATTATAATTTTTCATCTGAAGACATGAAGCAACATTTTTGGAGAGATGATCTGGAATAAGAAATTATTTTTTTTAATCAAATTCTATCTGTTATAATTAATTTCTGGTCCACTGAATATTCAGTGAATAAATTATGCTAAAGGAGTTAACTGGTAACTCTCACAGGGTCTCCTCTGTCAATCTGTGTCTCTTGTGATAGACTACAATATTTCTTCTGACTTAAAACCTGCAAATGAATTTGAGGAGCCATGTGCTTGCATTGCGTCAGATGCAGAACTAGTTTGTCCAGAGGCCTCAGAAATATAGCCTCTTCAGAGGTTTTAGCCCATCTTTCACCTAAAAGTAAATAGAAATTAAAAGATAATAATTAAAATTCAGCCTCTGTGAGGGGATCATTATAATATATATCACTGTATGTATAGTGACTGTTTTCCTTTTATGCCACAGGAACAGCAACTGGAACTGCTCCAACATCTGTACTTTCTTACTCTGACTACATATCCAGGCCTGAGGATCACAACAGCATTCTGCGTTTTGACAAAGACGAGCAAGAAAAAATGTGTCGGATTGTTATCATAGATGATTCCTTGTATGAAGAGGCTGAGACCTTTGATGTTATGCTGAGCATGCCAATGGGTGGAAGAATTGGTACACAATTCCCAAGCACTCGAATTACCATTGTACCTGACAAGGATGATGGTAAGATATCATGTAATAAAGTGATATTCCCAGTTCTGGACAAATAACACCACATCAGCACGTAGAAATTGTTTTTTTTGCACTTCTTCCTGGTGGTTAAAGTACATGCAACTTCCATCTTGAGATTTGAAAATACTATCGGAAAGCTGTGTGGTTTTTTAAAGTATTTAGCATTGGTATTTTATGGTTTCAGAAAACCACATGAGCAGTGATTGGGAGTGAGGAGATGCACCTTTCCATTCTATCATGGTTAACAGGTGTAATCCAATATGCCACCCTGTACGGGCATCCTTAGTATGTGTGATTCTGAGGTTGTGTCCACAAAGCCTTGAGGTCCATTACATTATGCTCATAAGGGCCATAATACAGTTCCTGATGGACCAGAAGCCATCTAGCACCTGCTAGCAGGGGAGCTATATTCTTTTTGTCTAGAAGTGTTCATATATGCCTCCTTTGTCTTTTTAATAAAGCAAATAACCAAAAAATGTTGCTTTAGAAATCACCTTAAGACATGCTAACAGAAGGATGTTCTTTGTTCAAGTGGTCAATAGTGTTTTTATATATTGCATTGTAATGGGCATTTCTGGTGGTGATTAGAGAGAGGTCTATGACTAAGAAAGAGTAGAATCAGCACTGTTATCACCATTGTTATCACCATGTATTTGGAAATACTTGTAAATATTATTGTGACCTCAAGCTTCTCCTTCAGTGTCCTTAGCGTTGGTGTGGCAAGTCTTTTTCTAAGAGTGGTAGCAAAAACATTTCCGGATACAATTGCCCTCCTTTATGCAGGGAATTTTGGGGCTGACAGCTCAACTGTAAATTCTGTGAAAGTAATACAGATAAGCTATTTCAGTCCTTTCTATGAGGCCACAAGCCATCTATTGTGCCACTGTCATGTTTCCTAAAGACTGATTTAGGAATTATATAGCACAGTACTCTTTCAAAGTTTGATGTCAAGATAGTCAATTATTATCAGCACAGGATTTCTCCCTAGTTAAGGATATAAAAGATGGCTCTTAAAGGCAGGAAGTTGACACCCACCTAATTGCAACCTAAATACTCAGTCTGCCTGAAATGTCTCATGTGTAATCCAGTGACAGAGGTGACTTTGTTTTCTCTGTAGAGTATTTGAGTAGTCATATAACACTAGTGATAAAACAGTTTGAAATAATACTTCTTGCAAAGTAATAGATCATATATCAAATGAAAGCTTAAATACATTTATCTGACTTTGCTGTGATAGCAAATGCAGGTTTATTTGTGTAGGTGTTTTACAACAATTTTATTTTTTGAGTATTTTTGATGAATTCATTAATATATATATTACTTATATATAATTCAGTCTGTAGATAGCAAAGCATAGAATTTTGTGAGAGTAGCTGTAAAGTGACATTGAATTAAAAACTAGGAAAGTTAATCAATCACAATATTGTATAGAATTTAACAATTTATGAAACTCCTACAATATATTAGGGAAGTTAACAAGAAATCTCCTTTATTTTAGCACTGCCATTAGAAAACATAAGAAGTAATTTGGTTTGTATACCACCATCCAGTTTTAAGTCTAGTATTTCCTGCACAACTTGCCTCAATGCTACAAACTTTTAAACAGGAACTATTTAACACAAATAATAATATTAAGAGATTTATTTAAAAAGCTAGGGAAGTGTTTGAAGCATTAGGGTAGAACATTTTCATCAGATAAGAAATGAAAGATCTACATTTACTGGTAAGAATAAACAGTATTTTGGATATTGAAAGATAGGTTTGGATCAGTTTTTATAAACACTCGTCTTTTTGCACCCAAATATTGCATAGGCCATCTTTGAAATGGTGTGACAGAAATACATTTTTTGCTTTCTGTATCAGTGTAAGTACTCCCACAGTAAAGTCCAGAATGTTCAAAAACTTACTGACAATTCACTTGCTAGTAAAGTTTTCTAGCACATGCTTTTAATTTGCACAAAACTGTAATACAGATAAATTATAAGCTGTACCTTACATATTTATCTATGTATTGGATGAATGTCATATAGCATGTCATATATTGTGATTTCTCCAAATACTGTGACTGGATTAACATTATGCATTGACTTCTTAAGATCAAAAGATACAAACAGCAAAGTTCAAAGTTTAATAATACTACCTGCAATCTTTCTTATAGAAGTCAAGTCAGCACTAGTAACTTTACCTTATCTCCTCTGGCATTCAATGCAAGTTAATTAGGAAACATTCACCTTCTGTACCTATCATCAAAGCCTTTTCTTGTTCTTTTATTTCTAGAGAAGGCCCTTAGGGTCTTGTTAAAATAGCTGAGTTGCCATATAATCAGGACAATAAACAAAAAAATAAAAGAGATATGCTCACCTTTCTAGTGAACCAGAGTGTATTAAACAAATTCCTGGCAGCTGAATACTTTAATTGGGGATTATACAGTTGTACTGTGCTGCCAAAGCAAAATCTGAAAAAAAAAAAAAAAGTCACAGTAGATAGAATATGCACAGGTATATTTATGCATTGTGAAAGGTGATTTTAAAATCACTGCTGCTGTTGGAACATCTTTTAATTCAGAAGGGACTTTTCCTGATCGGTCCTGAAGTTGGAGACAAATAAAAAGAAATAAAATTATTAAGGTAATGAAATACTCAGCAAATGAAGTTTTTCATGAAATTCAAAGTTACACGTGTCACTACAGTTTAAGCAGTAAAAAATGAAAATCTGGATCTGTTGGAGTCCAGGGTTATAGTTGCAAGCCATGAATCACTGGAAGGAAAGCATTTAGCTAAAACCATTCATTTTTTGAGTGGCAGCAATCTCACTTGATATCAGCCATTTATACATCTCATTCAAGCAGACTATGCAAGGATCCTTTTATGGTTAATGAAAAGAGAGATGTACTCCCAGGAACCATCCCATCCTAGAAAGAGTGTCTAAACTGTTGAGATCAATCACTGTGGGTACCTGCTGCATCTGAATACGTTGATTTCTGACAGTAGATACGAACCTTTCCTTAGAAATTTAATTTGCCATTTAACCCAAAGTTGTAAACACTGTAAGATTGGGCATGAAGGAAGACATTTTTTCTGATACTTAGTTAAAACAGCTCTTACTATGAAACAACATTAAACAGCAAAGAGAAACATAGCTATTCCTGCTTCATAAAATAATTATGATTTCTAAAGAAAAATCTAAAAAAATGTTCTTGAAATCTATAGAAATAAATGCTGAAGAGTGCTTCAATAGGTATTTAGATAATTCAAGACAAAATCCAAAACCATACAAAAAAATCTCAACCATTTTCCATACAAATCTGAGTATGTGTTACTGAATCTAATCAAAATTGATGTGCTGAACTACTTGTCTTCATGTGTCTCAAAGATTTGGGGGATGAACGAAAATCCCTGAAGAATTTGAGATCAGCTGATTGGCTCAGAACATACATATCCTGCGTAGAGAGTTCAGCATAAAGTTCATTTGGAGGAGGCCCTTTACAGGAAAGATCAATATTATGCAGCTAGGGAAAGAAAGATAAGGTTACTGTGCACTTTTCATTCCCCTCAGAGAGGGGAGTCCTGGAATTTAGTCTCAGACTCTGAAAATACTCAGACCCTAGTCTTCCATGGGAATGCCTTACTCCCCAGATACTTAGCAATTGAGCAAGATCAGCCTGGAAGCTGATCTGTTTTTCCAACTGAAGCTGTGACTCTGGGACCATTTCAGGGAGAGAGAGAAAATAAGTAAGATCAAACTTAGAATTCACTTGGGAGTGAGAAGCCTGTAATTTTGTTCCAACAGTAACAGTGTTGCTGTGTTGTCTGCAACAAGTCTGATACAAATAATACAGTCCTTGCAACAAGGCTTGCAGTCAAAACTCTGCCCTCTGGCAGTCAAGTGTTTTGGGCTGCTAGTTTGGACTTTATTTTACTTACTCTATTTTGTGGTTTGGGTAAACTTTAAAGAAGCAAAGAATTGTGATGCATGCAGACCTGAAAGTTTGTAGCTAAGAGAATGCTTACAATTATTTTGTTTGCTTCAAGTTTTTAGTCAGTGCTTGTCTTCACATGTGATTTTAATTCCATGCTACTGTATTTAGCGTTGCCATGAGAGCACACAGCCTTATAGCCAGGCTGACAAACAGTCATCTTGTCTTAGTGGAATTGTTGAAGCCTCATGCTGTTCACAGCACAAAGTACATTAAATACATTTGTTCCACTTCGTTCAGGTTAAACGGACAGTGTTCAGCCTTCTTGACATTTCTACATCAAGGCTGAGAAAGCAAAGGATTCAGGTTTATGTCAGATGTTTGCTTACCATATTCTTTATACCTACTCAACAGAATAGATCACTTGTATCATTGACATGAGAGAGGTTAACGCTGTTTTGAAATATTTTACAGCTGAGGAAATTGGATGATGGTATGATCATGGTTAATGCAGAAAGCCAATGTAGAGGTCAAACAGAACAGGTTAATTCTTGAGTCTTCTGGAGATTTCTTAAAAACACTTGCTGTCGCTCCCCCTACCGTTAATTAAACTTTGGCAATCCTTAGACCATGTTCTGGAAACAAGTAGCCACTAGCACTTGTCCAGCTTGCTTGGAGTAGTAAAGTCCATACATTTATTATCAATCACCTGAAAAGAGGCAAAAAGCACTGCAATGCTACATTATAAATTTGTGCTTTGCATTGTCTCCCAGTAGACATACAGTGTCAGCTAACTTTCAGCATGTATACTGAGCCAATTTTTTTTTTATCTAGTGATATTAAATATTCTATTAGTAACATAGTCAGAGAGACATCCTTATCTCACAAGGGTATCTGAAATCTCCTTATTTCCACGGCCTATGGGGCAAGCAATCAAATGTGTATTTTTCTTTTTGAAGATAGATATGTCATAACCTTAAACTGAATGGGTCATTGGTTGATCTTGGTAGTTAATATCTGCTGGTCTGTCTGTCCAGTTCTAGTTGCAACCTGAACACTATAGGCTGTAGTACAGACTGGAGTCATGATTTGGCCAGGTATCCCTCACCATTCTCTGGAGATGACAAAAATAACTAACTAGTTGTTCTTTTTTCGTCTGTGCAACCATCTTTAACTATTTTCTCCCTTTTCTATTTTTACAGTGCCTGTGGGTCTGATGCTTCTGACACTTCTGTGCTCTTTTTGTCTTCTTTTGTCTTCTCAGTAGGCAAAATCTCTGCGATCCCTCCCTTTTCCCCAGTTTGTGGCAGGTGGCCAGATTGGCAACTAATCAAGGGAAAAAGTGGAGAATGGTCGATTTATGACACATGTTATACTTCCAGTTTTCTTTGCTTGAAGTTTCTTATTACTACCAGCTCAAAAGAGTGAAAAATGTTCAATTGGTGGTGATAGCCTTAAAGATTTTGGAAAGTCCCAGTTTGTTCTCTATCACAAAAATAAATCAATGTCATATCTTACAGTAGGACATTCTACAGAGGCAACCAGGTGCATTTATAGTTTGCTCTTCTAGAATTATCTGTTAGTGACAGTTTATTATATTATATGTGTGTGTCTGTAGGTACACATTCACACATTTTATATATATATATATATATATATATACATGGACTACATATATTGGATTAATCTTCACTTAGCTGCTTCGTATCTAGGTATATAGTCCAGCCTATAGATGTAGTCCATCATAGATCTAGGCTCCTTTGATAGGTAAGGAGGACAGATCATGACCTCCAGAGAGAACTTGGTCCGTCTACTTCCTTCAAGTGGCTCTTTTACCTCAGCTGGTGGAACAGCATACCTCTAAGCCTTCAGTACTGCAGATTCTTAAATGGTTACCTTAAATATGCATTGTTACATTTCTTTATGAATTACAGTAGTATTTCTGGAAAAGGGTTGAAATATGGAAAACAGCTTCTGAGTTTTGTACTCAAAATAACCAAAATAGTTGATAAGCAGTAGGTGCAAAATTACATGAACTGCAGAAAATGGACCCTTTCTGTTAGATCTAGAACGAGTTAAATGAAATGGTGTTCTTATATACACTGATGTTCTTTTCCAGAGCTTAATGGAACATTATTTTATGACAGGTCACTTGAGTACACTGAACATCTTCCTCTCTCCTGTATTCCTGTAGCATGTTGTATTTTTATGGCTTTGGTCTTTCTACTGCAGATCTTATATTTATTATAAACTCTTTGAAAGTGTAATGAATGCCTAGCAAACCATTCTAAATTTATCATTTTTTCTTGATTGCTGTTCTCTGTGATTGTAGGGAGTGAATTTAATGACCAAGTGAGTGCTTTGTATGTTTAATATTTGGGTAATCAAGTTGGTAGGACATCTTGGTGCATTCCATTTTCCTAATGTTTCTTCAGATCATATTGCTTCCTCTGAAGCTCCTTATACTGAGACTTGCCATTTTGCCTCTCTGTCTTTGAACATCCAAAAGATACTGAACAACAGAGTAACCACTGTACCCCACTGATTTTTAATGACATTGATTCTCCTTTTGAATTACTAAATCCTCAAAGGATTAACTCAGTTATTGTCTTACATTACTGTCTGTCAAGAAACACTTTTCTCTTCCCTCCCACATGAATGGGGTCAGAAGTCCAAAAGAGAGAATTCAAGAACTTTTAACACACAGCAGAGCATATTTTCTTTTATTAGAGCTCTGTGGTTTTGTTCTGGTAAATCTAGCTGTGGGTCCATTTTCACTTTTGTTCTGTCTTCTCTACTTAGTCCCATCCTCAGCATCGGCTCCTCTAAAGGGAGCTTGGAAGTTCTCTTGTATATTTTTCTTCTCAGGCCTCAGTGAGCTAAACATGTTCTCATTGTATGTGAGCACAAAAGCCTGTAAAAAGTTCTTTCTGCCAGTTAAGCAAACTTAGCATAACTAGCATTGTGACTGAACAGTAAAAGTGCAAAAATGTAAAGTCAGAATTGGGGCAGTGTCTTTCTTAGCCTCTCTTGTGATTTGGTCAAGATGTCTCCAATCTGAAAAAGTCTGTGTATACATATAGGCAGAAGACAGATCTAATAACTATCCACAAGAATGGGCAGAATCATAATTTTCTTTGTTGTACAAGCTATGCCAGAAGTTATAGACAAATACTAAAGGCTGCCTGGAAAATAAAATATTTTGCATTTCTTGATTATGCTATTCCTCTTTATGCAACTTTGTGGTAATGATAGTTATAAGAATAGCACCTCCCTTCTTCATTTCTTCTTCAATGAAACCAAACACAGTTGTTGCTTTGGTAAAAATTAATATTTTTAATTCATTTGGTTAAAATTAATTTAGCAGCCTTTCCTCTGTGCCTGGTAAGATCGTGGAATATATCCTTCTAGAAGACACGTAGACGGAAGACAGGGATGTGATTAGAGACAGCCAGCATGGCTTCACCAAGGGCAAATTGTGGAGTGATTGCATCAGTGGGCATAGTAGGTGCTTCAGATGTCATCTACATAGACTTCTTCAAGGCCTTTGATACAGTACCCCCAACATTCTTACCTCTAAACTGGAGAGATACAGGGTTGATGGATGGACCATTAGGTGGATGAGAAATTAGCTCTGTGGCCACATACAAATATTCATATGCAATGTTTCAATGTCCAAACAGAAACTTCTAATGAGTAATGTTTCTCAAATGTCTCAACTGGTACCAATACTACTTAATACCTTCATCAGTGATATAGTGGGATTTAGTGCACCCTCAGCAACTTTGACAATGACACCAAGATGGGTGGTACAGTTGATAGGCTGAAGGGAAGGGAAGCCATTCAGAGAGACTAGTCAGGTTTGAGGGTAGGCCAGCACAAACCTCATGAAGTTCAACAAGGCCAAGGTCCTGCACTTGAGCTGAGACAGTCATTCATATCAGTACAGACTGGGGGATAAATGGTATCTTCCACTGGGCAGAAACACTTGGGGATACTGGTAAATTAAAAAATGAGCACAAGCCAGCAATGTGTACCTTGCAGCTGGGAAAGCCAACCGTATCCTGGGCTGCGTCAAAAGAAGTGTGGCCAGCAGGTCAAGGGAGGTGATTATGCTACTCTGCTCTGCTCTTGTGAGAACCCACCTGGAGTACTGCATGCAGCTCTGGAGTACTCAGCACAGAAAAGACATTAATCTGTTGAAGTGTGTCCAGAGGAGGGCCACAGAGATGAATAGGAGACTGGAGCACCTCTCCTATGGAAAAGACTGAGGGAGCTGGGGTTGTTCAGCCTGGAGACGAGGAGGCTCCTGGGAGACCTTTGAGAAGCCTTTCAGTAACTAAAAGGGGCTTATAAGAAAGCTGGGGGAAGACTTTTTAACAGGAGCTGTAGTGACAGGACATGGGGCAACCATTTTAAACTGAAAAAGGGTACACTTACATTGGACATAAGGAGGAAATTTTTTAGGAAGAGGGTGATGAAACACTGGAATAGGTTGCTCAGCAAAGCTGTGGATGCCCCATCCCTGGACATGTTTAAGGGTAGGTTGGATGGGGCTCTGAGCGACCTGATCTTCTTGAAAATGTCCATGGCAGAGGGGTTGGATTAGATGTTCCCTTCCAACCCAAACCATTCTGTGATTCTATGAAAAATTAGTCTCAGAAAATGCACAATTTGGAATTATTTTGACTTTTAGAATACTGTTATATCCTTCTTTCTTAATGTCTAATTATCTTCAATGCATAAGGATTTCACCCATTTTCAACATGTGTTTACTTTTATTAAGGTCCAAGATTTTTGTCTTTGCTTTTGAGATTGACAATTTTTTTTGTCATCTTCCTATCAGCTTTCATTACCAAACAATAAAATGCTTGTTTATCATTCAAAAGCCCTGCTAATACTAATTGGCAACCAATGGAAATCTCAGCTGGGGAGAAAACATAATTGTCATAACTATGACTAGGCTTTAAAATTTTAGAGATCAAGGTCATGATTGAAATGGATAATGATACAAGGTATTATAAAGAAAAGATTTGTAGAATATGCTATTGTGATTTTGTGACTGTGTTTTTTTATATGAGTGTAGGTGTGGGGAACATGATTTGGAAGAGAAAAAATGAAAATACTTTTCTTGGAAAGCCTGGTTTTGCAAATATACTTCTTACACTCAGACCTTTTCTACAGAGCGATTTTTCTGCAAGACCCAGTAGTGAACTAATTACTCAGTTAAAATGTGAAAAACACATTTAGAGATGACTACATGCTATACCTTTATGTAACCTAATTTCTAAAATGCTGCTCAGCTTCTCATCCCATTCTGTTTGTAGGATTCCTCATTTGTTATCTCGTGTGAATCACTGTGAGCTCCTTCACACTTGGCCTTCTTGTGAGGTACCTTGTGTGTGGTATATTTAAATACTGCTGCCAAACCTCCCTATTTATCTGCCTCCCTCTGTTTCATCAACACATAGAGAATTTGTTACTGATGTATTTCCTGGGCCTCTTCCGCAAAAACAATCACATTCTTTATAAAACTAGAATATGTAGAAGATTCTGAGTTGGTTTTGTGCCATGTGAGAAGTTTTGCCAGGAGGAAAATGTTATGTAAAAGTCAGATGTTTGCTGCAGGCAAAACTATCACATATGGGTGTGTCCTCATATTCCAAAGTGTTTGTTTCTTCAGCTATTGGCCTTTATATGTTTATTTACATTGGTAAATGAGGCAATTATCTATATTATGGAATAGTTTGGGCAAGTTATTGGAGCTTGATGTTCTTGTTTCAGTAAAAATCTTTTGGCCCTGTCCTCAGACTCTAAACACAGGAAAAGCTCCTCTGATACCTGTGATAGTCCCAGTGGTCTGTAGGTTATATTTTGAAGGTGTGTGCCAGGATCAAAACAATACTACTTCTACTAATAAATATTTTCACATATATGTTATTTCACATATATAGGAATCTGGTATTTTGGAAAGGTAATAATATTTTTCAACCAACCAAAAAGGTACTTTAATTGCTTCTGAGTGAAGGTCACTTATAATAGTCAACCTTACACATCAGCCTTTTTCCTGAAATGCCAGTTATAGCTGTAAAACAGCTTAAGACTGTTCATTACCAGTTTGTGTGTAAGTTAAATGTTGAAAAAATAATCTTTAAAGCCACTCATCTTGAACAAGTTAAGCTACAGCATGACTTCATATACTTAGATGTCATTACTGTCCATGTTTCAGGCTTACTCTGTAGCTCATCTAGTTATTACTGAACCATTATGAACTGTTATTAGATGAAATCAGAGTTAGCTCAGTTCTTCAGGCTGCAAAGCATGCTGCAGGCTCTCCCTGCGGCAAAGATGGGCCTGACAAAGAGTAGGTGACCAGAGATGTGGAATCACTGTAGCCATCTTTCTTCCATCCTCAGTCTTGCAGCTAAGGCTGTAGTCTACCTCCTTTACTGTGCTACTTTTCTAATATTTGAGTTTTAATTAGTCATGTAGCAGAGAGTTTAGATGTGAATGCCAGTCCCTTGTGATGGTACTGTGCATAGAGAAACTAAAGCGTGAATGCACTTTACTAGAAAAGACAAGTTAAAATGTAGAGGTCTATACTGAATTAGTATGTTTCTTAAGTTAATCAAAGTAAATTTCTTAGCAGTTATTGATCTTGATTCACACTGTGTTACTCTACTGAAATTATGGGGTTAAATGGCATAAAATGAGAGTAACTTAGTGATGAACAGTCCAGTCAATGTACAGCATTTCCTGTGTAGGTAAAAAAAAAAAAAAAATTGGGTGTTTTTCTTACAAAATAGAGCTGGGTTTGGTAAAGGTTGCATTAGTTTGAGTCTGTCCTTTTATGTGTTACAACGTTTGCTGTATACTTTAAAAAATCATACAAGCTGGTAGACAGAAATGAGCTGCTGAGACAAACGGAAATACAGACGTTATTTGCTTAAGACACTGTGTGTAGCAATTTGGCTGCAACTAACAATTTTGATTCTGAGATGAATTTTCTTTTTGGTTGCAAAAGTTCTGGCAACAGTGCTAAGACAATGAAAGCTGTTAAGTTTACAACATATGAATTTGAAAAGTAATCTATTTCAACCACATCAAATAAAAAGCTATTGGCATTTCCACAATAGTACCTGCTCAAAAACTGAGCTCTGACTGAAATCTTGACCCCTGCTTCTACAGCATTCAGCAAAAATTAATGACTTGGCAAATTAAATTCATTGTGCCAAGCTCAGTTGCTTACGTAGCTTCAAGAATGTATAAATAGCTGTAGAATGATGCTACCTGGTTTCATATGTTAAAGTCCTCTTTGACAATATCATAATACATGTTTCTGTCATGGACAATTTTTTCTGAGCTTTTCTTTTGCTCCCATTCACAAGCATATATGAGAGAACATATAGAAGTTGACCTTTACTGCTTTTAAACAGGAAATGTCCATTCCTTCTCAAAATTAATGGAACTCTTTTCTTTTTTTTAACTGGTCTATCTATACCTCACCCACTTCACATTTGGAAGGGTCAAGTCTCTTGAGTTATAGACTCAGCAGCTTAGTCATTTAATGCTAGCTATGATACTGAAATGCAAGTAAGCATTGTGTATTAATGTATGCATTGTGTGGGTACAAGCCAGATGAGGTTCAGAGTAAATCTGCTGTTCGTTGTTATGCACAAGCTAAATAGCCATGTCAAGCATAAGGGCATATTATTTTGGACTCAGCATTGCACTGGCATGTCTAGATTTTACCAGAACAGGCTAGTAGGCTTACAAAGCATTGTTTTGTACCCTCTGCATTACCATAATGTTCACATCATAGCCTTTTTTGTACTGTGCATGTACAGTGCATGGAATAACCCTAGGAAAAGATCAGCCAAGAATCTGGTTGTAGTGACTGCTTCTCCTACTTCCATTATCTAAATGTCAGACTGACAGATCTGTTTTCTTCTATTATTTATCTCTTCCTGAGAATATATACATATATGTATGTATCTCTCACTGGAAGCTTATATCACTGAAAATCACTTTAATATTAAGGCTTGTCAGGGTTTCCACACAGAAGGGTCTGTTCTTTTGTGTGTGTCCTAACTATCCTGCCTTACATATTACTTGCACTAGCAGCCCAAGCTGGTTGTGCCCCTTGCATATCTTACAACCAACTTACTCTTTTGCCATGTCCTTCTAAAGTAGAATACTGATATAATTTTGAAAACAAAAGTGTCCTTGGAAATAGGCAGCTTTGTGCTATCTCCTTTATTTTCTGATGTACATTCCAAAATAGACCTATTTCTAGCTGCATAAGAGGTGTGTTTGTTTTCCTGCTTGATGACTGACTAGTGCTGTAGTTGATATACACTCCTGACTGTGTAAGTAGGAAGGCAACACAAACTTTAATTTCTGTGCCAAGAAACCTGGAACTAAAGCTCCTAACCTTTCTCCTCTGATTATTGTAACTTCATGCCAGTGAAATCTGTGGGTCTGAATAAAAAAACTCTAAAAAATCCTTCTCTTATTTCCGTAAAAGGAACCATTAAATTTGCAGTGATCTCTCTTCAGAGTTATTACTAGATTAAAGATCTGCTGTAAGTGAGCCCACAGTCATTGAGCAGTGTTTTCCAGCCATGACCTGAGAAAGACAATGCGTTCCCTGTTAGTGGCTTGGCTTTGCTACTTCCCCTGGGGAGCTACTAACACAGCTTACAGGAAACGAACTTGCAAAACATTTGTAAGGATTTGTTTCCTAGGATGGGTAACCGTGTAGAATGTGTCTTTCATTGATGATACATGCCTCAAAAAGTGTGAAAAACTTACTCTGGAAACTAGGCAACTGTAACTGAGGGTTTAGACTTTTTTATGTTTGGCTGTGACTACAGGGACAAACAGCCCATGAGGATTCTTCAGCGGTGGTAAAGTCAGCATCAAGATAACACTACAAGAAACAAACATTTCTTTTGTATCTTCCGTCTGTTTTAAGACATATCATCTAAGTTCCCTGCGTAGTCAGTGAGTAGAAGGGAATGCTTTCAGACATCCTCAGGTTTTTCTCACTGCAATGAGTGAGCCATTCCACCTCTCCTTCTGTATGCTCATTATGCTGGAAAACCTGGAATGGCCTACATTTGCCCTTGCAAACTGAGAGCAAGCAGGCTGTGATTGTAAGTGCTTCAAATGTGGTGCAGCCAAGTCCAGATCTATTTCCAGAACTACTGGGACATCAATATAAAGAGAACAGAATTATAAGAACAAGACAAACTTGGTAAAGTGTGCTAAATTTTAAGAATACATGTTCAAGGAACTACATGTGTTAGATTTTATGATATTTTTAACTGCCTTTATCTAACTGTTGACACCTTCATAACTATTTGGTCTTACAAGCATTCTGTATTTTTAAACCCTAAAGGCTGGATGAGTCTTTGAGAATTTTAGAGGGTCATTAAATGTCTGAAATGTGACATTTCTTTGCAGATCTAATATCCAGTTCTGCAGTATCCTTTCATCAAAGTTAATAGTAGTTATACAAAAAGGTCTGGGGAGAGTATCCTATGCAACTTAAAAATGTTTCAGTTAAGAGTCCCAAATATAAACACAACTATTGACAACTCACTCACTGTAGGCAAATAATGTGAGGTTGATGTGTCTGCCTGTGCACACAAGCAGACACACATTTAAATACACATAATGTTGACTAAAAAAAAATAAATAAATTTGAACTGCAAACCTTCTTATCTCCCAAAGTTAGACATTTGCAAAGTTTGTCATTCATCCTGCTAAGGTTGATAAACTTGATAATGCTCAAGCATATCTATGAATCTGCACTATTTTTCACTAAATACATTCAGTTCCATCAATTTGTAACACTCCGTATTAGTTTTAGCAAGTAAGATGATAATCAAGTGCATTTGTTTCACTGATGTAGGATATTAAGAGATGTTTTTGCTTGGGTTTTAGTTTTTTATTTTGTCAATTGTGAAATACGAGAAATATTTTGGAAGCAGAAGAGAAAAATCTTTTCTCCAATCTTCCAATTTAACTCTAAAGTGTAATTCCAAAATACTTATTAACTGCTAGTTTCTCAGATGAAGGTTTGGCTTACTAATAACTGAGTAACTACATTGTATTACTTCTGGTTATTTTTAAATTCCTATTTTACATTGTTAACTTTTCTGTCTAAATAAGCTACCTACCACAGATGAAATTCTTGCCATGCACTGTGTAGTCAGTCAGATTGTTCTCAAGTACTTCAGAAAAGCATAGGTATTTTGTCTGTCCGGTTGGTTATCCTACAAGTCTCCCCAAAACCTTCAAAATACTATCTCTTCACAATATTTGGCTTTATTGAGCTCAGCTGTAGTCCAAAGCAGGTTCTTCAATTACAAAACTTTTGTTCCATTGTAATAGAAGCCATAGACTTTGCAACATACAAAAAATCTTCAGTAAATTTGACTGAATTATGAAAATTACTTTTCATTAAAGAGGATTTATGTCTCCTTCTTTGAGTATTTTGTATCTGTTCTGTGTGCTAGGCATAGATCTGTAGAACCATAGTCTTTTCAAGTAATTTTATTTGAATTGTTTCTTTTTTGTTTCGTATGCTTGAGGGAGGGGAAATATTCCTAGTGCCACTGATAGAGCGCTGATTGATTGCTATGATCTTTGTCAACTTAATTTGGGTTGGTATTTTTAAGCACATTTGTGGTATTGTAACCTCATGATTATAATAAATTCCTCCTAAGCAACATAAGAAAATTGTGATGAAATACAAAGAGAATTTGTGTAGGTCTTCAAATTATATCCCAGGTATTGGGGAAAGCAGGTAAGATTTACGATGCTCAATGGGAAAATTAAGGCACTGACTGTGTGTGCTTACTCTTATATGTTGGAAACAGGAATGGAAGCACTAGAAAAGGGAAGCTGATATACATGCAGGATGAAGCTGGCCTACATTTTTAAGCCCAGTTTCTTTGCGAAATTGCTGTGGGTAGAAAAAATGGAAAAGGGAGGTAAAAATGAGGATAAACAATATGTCCGTTGAGTGGATAACACTTAGCCTCCTTTGCTTTTTGCTCTTCTTTCTTATAGACTGTGGAACTTAAATATTAATGTAAGAGACTATTAACATTCCAGTTTACATGAAATAAGATTGATTTTGTTTTAAATGCTAGATGTGGGGGAAGTAAAATGAAGTATTTGCCACTTTGGTTAGCTAGAAAAAAAAATCGAAAAGCAGCTTCAGTTATATATCATGTTCCAGTCTGGTTTTACCAACAGTAATCTGTGAGAACATTCAAGTTTTCATTATCTATATTCACCTTTGTCTATTTGCACCAAAATGAAAAATGCAAGGAATTTTCTGGCTTGTGCATGGGACTCAGCTCAAATAAGTTTAATAAGATAACACGTTTGATTGTGCACACAGATTCATACCTCTGCTGACACACAAAGTTGAAAATGTGGGAGGTAAGGAAAGGAGCAGTTGTGTAACAACAGATGTCCCTACACAGGCAAAACAATACTTGAAAAGAATTCAAAAATACATAAAAAAATCTAAACCTAAAAGAAATAAGCTTTATTTTACTTACTGAAAAGTGTGAAATTCTCCATTGTCTAGTGTGTATTTTATACTCTCTTGTTACCTTCTATGTATGATAAAAAAACATTTATGGACATTATTCTTCTCTCACCAGAACCAGTATTCTACTTTGGAAATGATGAATATTATGTTGATGAGAGTGCTGGCTATATTGAAGTACATGTCTGGAGGACTGGAACTGATCTGTCTAAAGCTGCCTCTGTTACAGTGAGATCTCGCAAATCTGAACCAGTAACTGCAGAGGGTAAGTTACTGTTTTGCTTTAGCTTCATAATACCTCTCAACAACAAATGCTGGTATATTTGTTCTTGATACAGATTCACCTACATAAGATGAAATTTATATGTGTCTTGCCCTTAGCAGATCTTTCTTTTTAGGACAAATTAAGTAGTTATAGAATTTCTCTCAAAGAAGTTAGTAGGAATAATTGTGAAGTACAGCACTAAGAGAAATGGGGGGGGGGAGGGGGGAAGGGGTATATATTTCCTTATAGTAAATATCTTAATTCATTGTGCTAGGACCTCTAGGATTCAAAACTGGGCATGGCACAGCTCTTGGGCTCTCTAGTCTGCTGGCCACAGCCTGAAAGCTCTGACATGGCTGGCTGCCTGTAAAGCCACAAGCCTGGTTCTTGGTCTTACATAGTGCTGCACTGGGCCGCCAGTACTGCCATCCTGCCTTAGAGGCTAAGATCTGAGGCGCAGAAGAAGCAGGAACTCTAGGCAAGTGTCTATCTGATAATGGCCTTTAGCCTTGCCAAATTCACAGAATTCCAAACCTTATTTCAATTTCAATGAAACTGTATCCCCCAAAGCTTTGTTTTAACAGTCCTGCTGCTTATTCCTGAAAAAAACAAAACAAACCCCAAATGTTAAGTCTCAGTCCTTTACTAAATTCCTAGTTAACTTTGGTTCCAAGATAAAGTGTCATGTTTAGGTGGTATCTTGTTTTTTTAGCTTTCTTCTCACTGGTTTGTTATGGATTAGCTTGCTTTGCTTGAAATAAAACAAACAAATAATCAACCAACCAACAACAATAATAACGAACATAAGAGCAAACTAAATCCAGATCCCAGATCAGTCTGTCTTTAACATTAAGTTACCAGATCTCACCTGACATGGTCTGAGCAGAATTTATTTCTTTTGGTTTCCATTCATTCTGGTTTACACAACTCCTCTAAATATGAATTATTCCTCACAATCAGCTCACTGGCCTTTTCTCCTTCCCTTTTTACATTAGTCTCAAAACTTCTACCTTTGTTACAGAACAATATTAAATTTCTTTCCAAAAAACTTTGCTTCATCTCGAAAGCTTTTTGCTTACTTTAATTTCTTACTTAAAACACACTTTATTAGTTTTAGTGGAATAACTGTTGGTTTACAACATAACAAAATCAGCCCCATTTTGTGACATGAATCACTATACAAAAAGTAGCTTAATATTGACTTGTTGTATTCTATAGTCCAACTTATGGATGGTCAATATTTGGCAAATTTTAAAGTTATATTTTAAAAAATACATTTACCTACAATTGTCTGCCTAATGACAGGTATTTTTATTTTTCATTACATGTAATGCTGTTTATTAATTTGATGTGGTTTATCTCTTTTCTATTGTTAGCTGGAGTAGATTATGTAGGCATCAGTCGTAATTTGGATTTTTCCCCTGGAGTCAATATGCAGACATTTCGTGTGGTAATTCTGGATGACCTTGGACAGCCAGTGTTAGAAGGAACTGAGAAGTTTGAGCTTGTGCTAAGGATGCCCGTGAGTGCTGCCCTTGGAGAACCCAGCAAAGCCACCATCTTCATTAATGACTCAGTGTCTGACTGTTAGTAATCTTTTATTCTACCTTTTCACATTTATACAGGAGATAGCACTTGTCCTTTTGAATCACACTGAAGCCAATAGGTCTGCATGTTTCAGCTACAGTTGATGTGTTAAGTAATTTGTTGTCTACCTGTTTATGTTATATATCTGATGCAGTGTGTTTTACCTAAATTTGAAATAGTAGCAGGGACATCTGATAACTTTTTCAACTGTACTTTACACATGCTTTTTCGTGTTTTTCTGCCCAGTACCTAAGATGCAGTTTAAAGAATCTGTATATGTAGGCAATGAAAATGATGGACAGATTTCTGCAATGATATATAGAAGTGGGGATATCCGATACACATCCACTGTGAGATGCTATACAAGGCAAGGTTCAGCTCAGGTAATGATGGACTTTGAAGAACGTCCTAATACTGACAGTTCCATCATCACATTCCTTCCTGGTAAGCTTTTGATCTGATTTTAGAAGCCTTTTGTCTACCATGTTTTGTTTCATTTTGCTTTGCTTTGTTTGTTTTGTTTTGTTTAAATTGTGTCTTCTCTTAAAGTAGTGACAAAAGGACCACTCTGGAAAACCAAACCTTTTCCATACACAATGAGCAGAGTGCACAAAAATTATGTCTCTTTTTGCTTCACATCTGACCTAAAGGGATAACCAATAGGAACCAAAGGGACACATCTTCATATATCCTGAGTGCCAGGATCTTTTTGATAGCAAAAGCAGGTTCACCATAACACAATATCAGAAGCACAGACCTGCTGTCAAAAAAGAAACTTCAGAGTCTCTGCTCTTTGTTAAGCAGATTTCTGCTAAATACATTTAACTTACACTGAAATAGAATCTTGTCTTAGAAAAGTTCCAGAATGGGGGATTCCACTTCAATGAGTTTCAGTGGAAAGATAATGATTACTAATTCTGCTTTCAATATTATTATTGCTCATTGACTTACATGATGTCAAGGTAGATGCTTTCATCAGCAGAAGTCTGTTGTTCCTTGAGTTTGGAGAGAAGTGCTGTAACAGAGCAAAGAACAGCTAAGTTTTGCATGTGCAATAATTATTGCAGGTGAAACTGAGAAGCCTTGCACATTGATGCTTATGGATGACACTTTCCATGAAGAAGAGGAAGAACTACGTCTGGTTCTTGGCACTCCAAGAAGTGATTCTTCCTTTGGTGCTTCTATTGGTGAACAAAATGAGACACTAATAAAGATTCAGGATGATGCAGACAGTAAGAAATCACTTTGTTGTTACTGGCTTTTGAAAGTCTATTTGTGCACTCTAAAAACATTTTTCTTCTAATTACAGAGGCTATTATTAAGTTTGGTGAGACCAAATTTAGTGTGAGTGAACCAAAGGACACAAGGCAAATCGCAGTTGTAAAAATCCCAGTGGTTCGTCTGGGAGACACTTCAAAGGTTTCTGTTGTAAGAGTTCATACAAAGGATGGATCTGCTATTTCTGGAGAAGATTATCACCCTATATCAGAAGGTAGGATCATTCAGATGATTTTAGCATCCTACTGTTTGTTTTTGTTCATGACTGTAACAAAATGTCTGAAAGGTGAAATAACTTTATGAATAGAATACTTTGCAACTACATCCATTTTGCTATTCAGATTCAGTATGGGCGTTATCCCATGTGGTACACAACACCAAATTCCTCTTTGTATGCTAGATACCAATGAAGATATTTACAAAGGAATTGTGGCTCCTTTGAAAACATCTACAGCTCAAGTAACTGTGGAAGAAATGTGTGAGTTCCACCTTAGTAACATTTGCAAAATGTAACACCATTATTCTGTAGAAGCATCCGCTTATAGGATATGATTCTGTAGTTGTTTCTCAAGCAGTTCATTAATCTTTTGCTTTCTGTAGGAATTAATGTCTATTTCTTTTTATTTTTCTACTTTCATAATAATCAAGTTTTCTCTATATATCTGCAATTCACTACTTGCTGCTCCTTTCTACTAATGAAAGAAGAGAAAAATTATGTAACAGAATGAGAAATTTCTTAGCTGATAAACTTCTTTCCATTAAATAGCCCACACAAATGGTTCAATTAATGACTGATAGAGTTTGTAGCACTGTGATTTTTTTTTTCGTATTAAGTTTATGGTAATACATGATACTAATGCGTCTTTTAAGATTAATCATTAATTGCTGGAATGTTTTCACAGTCTTGGATAAACTATTTCTTCCTGGGAAGAATACAGGGATGTTGTCCGGGAAGCTAGGGACCAGGTTAGGAAAGCTAAGGCCCAGTTAGAATTAAACTTGGCTAGGGATGTTAAAGATAACAGAAAGGGATTCTATAGGTATGTAGTGAATAAAAAACAGACTACAGACAATGTAGGCCCCCAAAGAGTCAACACTGTCCCACACGACATCCTTGTCTTTAAATTGGAGAGACATCAATTTGATAGGTGGACCACTTGGTGGATAAAGAACTGGCTGGATGGCCACATGCAAAGAGTTGTGGTCAATGGCTCAATGTCCAGCTGGAGACCAGTAACGAGTGGTGTCCCTCAGGGATCGATGTTGGGACCTGTCTTTTTCAACATCTTTGTGGGTGACATGGACAGTGGGATTGAGTGCACCCTCAGCAAGTTTGCCGATGACACCAAGCTGTGTGGTTCAGTTGATAACGCCTGAGGGAAGGAATGCCATTCAGACGGACCTTGACACACTTGTGAGGTGGGCTGATGCCAACCTCATGAAGTTTAACCATGCCAAGTGCAAGGTCCTACACCTGGGTGGGAGCAATCCCAGGCACAGCTACAGGTTGGGCAGAGAAGGGATTCAGAGCAGCCCTGCAGAGAAGGACTTGGGGGTGTTGGTCGATGAGAAAATGAACATGAGGCGACTTTAGTGTGCGCTTGCAGCCCAGAAAGCCAACCATATCCTGGGCTGCATCAAAAGGAGCGTGACCAGCAGGTCAAAGGAGGTGATCCTGACCCTCTACTCTGCTCTCGTGAGACCTCACTTGGTGTATTGTGTGCAGTTCTGGTGTCCTCAACATAAAAAGGATGTGGAACTGTTGGAACAAGTCCAGAGGAGGGCCACGAGGATGATCAGGGGACTGGAGCACCTCCTGTATGAAGACAGGCTGAGAAAGTTGGGGCTGTTCATCCTGGAGAAGAGGAGGCTGCGTGGAGACCTCATAGCAGCCTTCCAGTATCTGAAGGGGGCCTACAGGGATGCTGGAGACAGACTCTTTGTTTGGGACTGTAGTGGTAGGACAAGGGGTAATGCATGCAAATTTAAACAGAGAAAGTTCAGATTAGGTGTGAGGAAGAAGTTCTTTTCTGTGAATGTGGTGAGGCACTGGAATGGGTTGCCCAGGGGAGCTATGAATGCTCCATCCCTGGTGGTGTTCAAGGCCAGGTTGGGCAGGTCCTTGGGTGTTATGGTTTAGTGTGAGGTGTCCCTGGCCATGGCAGGTGGGCTGGAACTAGATGATCTTAAGGTCCTTTCCAACTCTAACTATTCTATGATTCTATGATTATATTTTGTTGTCCAGTCCAACTGATAAGACTTATTTTTGAACATCCAGCAAGAACACTGGGCTATCTCCAAATTACACACAAGAGTAATTTCCACTAATGATATTAGAAGAAAAAAATTATTACCAATAAGAAAATTGTCAACCCAAAACTTGCTAATTTCAGTCACTTTGCCTCCTACGTTTGGGTTTTTTGCTCTTCCCTCCTGAAAAATGCAGGAATTTTTAGTACCAGCTAATACTTCTATATACATTACTTACGTGCATTGCGTTGCTTACACTCTCCCTGCTGTGCACTGACAAGATATGGAGACAGAGTTTTTAATGAAAACATGCTACTGCAGTAGAAGAGGCTCTAGGCCTCCGACCAGAAGCCTTTGAGAAAGGCCTGTGATCTACAGGATTTCCCCACAGATTTCAGAACATCTGTGGGTTCAGGGAGCCTGCCTATTCAGCCATTGGTACAAACTGGGTTATCTGAAGGAAGTGAGACAGACTGGAATTCAGTAAAATTCTTAGCTCTCCCATTGCATGTTTATTATCATAAGGAGTATTTTCATGGTTTAATAACATTTAAGGGTAAAGGATAATTACATCACTTAATCAGACTCACTGTGGTTTGCAAGTTTCTCCCAGCTTCCCCCATTTACTTCTGTACTGAGCCAAATAACTTTTGGTTAGAGAATATATATCCTCCAGAAAGGGCATCCAGTCTTCATTTGAAGGTACTAGAGAGGATGAGTGTTTCATAGCATTTTGCTTCACTTTTCTATCCTTATTTCTCATATATTCTTCAACTGTCATCTACTGCTGATTATTTTGCCTGTCCCTTTAAAGTGCAGAGCTCTTTTAGTACCTGGTATATTTTGTTTATTATGGGGTTTCAATTTATTAACCAGAACATAGCTTTCTGCAAGTCTGTTTTTTTCCTCAATTTCTGGTGGTCATTTTTGTGCCATCTTCAGTTAATTTCGAATCCTGTAAAAATTAATATAGTAGAAATGTACCTACTATTTTAGGATCACTCTCATCCATTCCACACACACATGTGAAATATTTTCTGTACTTCTTCCTTTAGTAAATGTATCAAAAAATGACAGTACTCTTCTAACCCTATCAGTGTGATGGGTTGACCTTGGCTGGATGCCAGGTGCTCACCAAGCCACTCTGTCACTCCCCTTTTCATCTGGACAAGTGAGAGAAAATGTGATTAAAGGCTCATGGGTCAAGGCAAAGACTATGTGTTCACTCAGCATTTGCCATCACAGGCAAAACAGACTCAACTTGGGAAAATTAATTTTACTTAGTACCAATTGAATCAGAATAAGATAATGAGAAATAAAATCAGATTTAAAAACCTCTTCCCCCATCCCTCCCTTCTTCCCAGGATAAATTTCACTCCCAAATTCCTCTACCTTTTCCCCCTAAGGAGCACATGGGGATGGGAAATGAGTGTTACAGTCAGTTCATCACGTTTTCTCTGCCGCTCCTTCCCTCTCAGCGGTTTGTGCATCTTGGAGCCGTCTGTCACTGGTCTGTCAGACATGGGGGAAGCTTCTAGGAGCTTCTCACAGAAGCCACCCCTGCAGCCTCCCCAGTACCAAAACCTTGCCATGTAAACCCAAATAGTCAGCTGAGGTTGACTTATTTGCCGTGACCTCCAAAGTTTTTTTTCAGATAGTGCTTTTCAAAATACAGTACTTTTTGCATAGCTCTAGCTTTGTGCCTTATTTTTGCATATACCATTTATTAAAATGCATTTTCTTTGATTAAAACCTGATAATACTTTTTATTTAGGATTCTTCACTCTTTTGGTCATACACATATGTTGCCAACATTTATGTAATAATTAGTCCCAGAGCATTTTCAAAATACTAAGTTGTTTTAGACTTCATCTTGGTCTTTTCAAATGTCTTTTGATGATGCCTCATTTTCAGTGAGTTCCGCATGTATCCACCATGCATATAATAATGTATTCATTATTATTATTTTAGCATCAAATAAGTTAAACTAAATGCATGAATATCTGTAATATGAAAAGGAAGTATTAACTGCCATCTCTCCTGTCTGGGTCTAGAATTACAGCTTGTTATGAACAACAGATTTATTTTTTAAATGTCTCATTATGTTTTTAGAAATTGAGTTTAAGGAGGGTGAAACACAGCATTTTGTGGAGATTGAAGTTCTCTTTGATGGAGTGAGAGAGATGAGAGAAGCCTTCACTGTTCACCTGAAGCCTGATGAGAACATGGTTGCAGAAATACAGGTAACAAACTCATGCAAAGTACTCAACAGCAAAATCTCATAAACAATCCTTCTTGGTTTCTGGCTTATAGCTTTGCTCTTCCTTTAGGGTTTATACATGCCATCTTGGCTTGTATCTTAAAAGACAAAGAGGATCAGACCAGCAGACAGAGTAGCACCTACCCAAAAGAGTTTGTTGGCAAGGCATGATTCAAGAAAGCTGGGACACAAGGTTAAAGGGTTTGGTTATCTTCAGTGTTCTGAAAAGAAAGAAAGTAATTTTAACTCTTGCATTTGTAGTCTGCTTTATGCTTTCCAGTGCCTCAATCCTTTCTCAATAGCTCATTCTATTGAGGTTTTAGAACTTCTTTTGGGACAATATTACAAAGGTTACACCTGATCAAGGTCCAGTTTGAATCCCCTTGTTTATTTAAATATTCAGAGAACCATTTCTGCCTTTTCATTGCCAGACAGCCAAGGCCATTGTTTACATCGAAGAAATTAACAGCATGGCAGATGTCACCTTTCCCTCTGTCCCTCAAGTTGCATCCCTTTTGATGTATGATGATACTTCTAGAGCCAAAGACAGAACCAGTCCCATAGCTGGCTATCCTGTTGTCTGTATCACAGTGAGTATCTCTGTGGAAAGATGGAACAAAATTAGTATATGGTTTTTGCTCAGTGGATTTTAGGCACTCGGTATCAATCCATATTGTTGTGAGACAGATGAGTTCAAGCTAGAACTGTTCTAAGAGCTAATCCTATTTGTCTGGCTAATGAATAAATTTTCAGTAGGACAAAAAGCACAGAAAGATATTTTACCTTTTCATCACTAAGAACAGATTGATACTCACACTATGTCTATGATTGCATGATCTCATTATTATCTGCATTATCTTAACTTAATTTGCAGAATTAAAATCACTAGAGATAACAGATAAGTCATTGTTTTTAATAAGTGACACAGACTGGAAGATGAGTTAAAGTACTACAGGCTTCTTTCATTGTAATTTTGCAGCTGAAAGCTTTACATGAGGTAGGTTTTGGTCCATCTGTGTCTTCAGTTTGTTTCTCACACCATTCCTTACACACAGGAATGGATCATATGCTCAATATATCTCCTAAATGGAAATCAATAGCAACAACAAAAAAGAAACCTTAAAATGCAAAGTATATTCGCAGAATTAGATCAAAGGGTAAAATTCAAGTTAAAGCAGCACGTGGGACTGTAGTTTGTGCCTTAATAACTCTGTTAGATTTTCACCCGTAAACCATAATTTAAAATAGTATTTTTATTTCTTTAAGAATTAGATCTGCCTTTTAATCTACCACAAGTATGCTTAAAGTGTCAGTGTCAAAATAAGGTGATTTCTTAAGAGATTTACTGGGGTTGTCAGTTCTATGTTGTTGTTGAGCTTTATGATCTTGGTAAATTAAAATTCTTGTGCCATGAAAGAAGTAAATTGTTAACATATCTGCCTTTTTCTGCAGGCTTGTAATCCTAAATATGAAGACTTTGACAAGACTGGTTCTATATGTGCCAGTGAGAACATCAATAATACTCTGACACAATACCGGTGGCTTGTAAGTGCACCCACTGGTCCTGATGGTGTGACTAGCCCCATGAAGGAGGTTGACTTTGATACCTTCTTTACTTCCTCCAAGATGATTACACTTGACTCCATTTACTTCCAAGCTGGTTCTCGAGTCCAGTGTGCGGCTCGTGCTGTGAATTCAGATGGGAATGAGGGCCTTGAGCTTATGAGCCCTATTGTAACTATAAGCACATCAGAAGGTAAGACATCACCACCTATTGCAAAACCCCCAGACCTCTTTTTGATCCCAAATTCGATCATAACGAAGTTTGATTACATAATCAGATGTTTTAACATTACCATCTCAACTTCTGTTGTCTATAGAGATTGTGAAAAAAACATTCTTAGCACAGCAAGGAACTGTAAAAAGAAAATGTATTTTAACTTTGCTAGGTGCCCACATCCTTGAATAATTAACCACATAGCAAACTGGCATGTTCAGTAGAGCAGTATATAATGTGCACTGGCATTAATGAAACCTTGTTTCTCTTGACTTCTGAATTCAACTGTAGTAACATTGCAGTACAATCTCAGCTCCTGTTAGACACTGGAGAAGCCACATGAGAGTGCTCTTACGAATGCCTAGCCAGAAGAAAAGCTCCATTTGGCATTCAGGCCTCACTGGCCTCAGTCACTGGACACCTGATACTCAGTGTCTTCCTTGACTAAGGACTGGTGTCCGATAACGGCATAGACGAATCTTTTCATGGTTGAGGTATTCATAATGTCTAGCCTTCCTTTTCTGATTCCATCTTTGTCTCTCTCTGATTGTCTGATACCAAATCACTGCTGAAATGATGCTGCATTCCCTCAGCCAGCAGTTCCTGCAATTTGCTTCCTTTGCCCAGCCAACTCTTTTCATGAAACTTGTACTGAATAATGTTGTGAAGCAGAGGTGAAGAACTGACATGCACAAAGTACAGTCTGATAACATATGCTGTTTTGTAGTAGAAGTCACAGATACTTTTGTTTATTGTATAATGTGGAGAAGGAGTAATCAGCAATCAATTACAGACCATTGTATTTTGTTACCCTTTTGCTGCCGTTTTATGTTCTTTGTGTTATCTCTGCTGCTTTTATATGTACATTAAGTCTTCTGGGTTTTGTGAGAGTAATAAATTACATGATTTTTCATTTGAAACATAATTTTAATTTCCTTGGCCTTTCCAACTAAATATTTTTAACATTTTATTTCCAACTAAGTTAGGGCTTTAATGAGCTTAATGGATGGATTTTCGATTTATTTATTCCTGTCCTTTATTCCACATTTTGACTGTAGATTCAAGTCACCTTTGTTTGTGCTATCAGGTATCCTACAAGCCAAAGACAAGGCTAATTAACTCAGGCTCAGGACTTAATTGTCATGCTTATATTGCTTCCAGTACCAAAGCTAACTTACGATGTGAAAGTCAACAATACTGAAGATCATGTACAATAAAAAGGAAATTATTAGATGCTATTTTGAAAGAAGTGCAATGATCAAAGCAACCTGCCAAAACCCTGTCTATTTTGAGCTTGGAGAATCTTGACCTCCAGTGCATAGACCAAATTCTCCGAAGTCAGATTGTGCAAAAAAAAAAAAGTATTTAACCTCTTTAGTACATCTTTCTTGCATTTAAGAAAAAAGCAAACAAACAAACGAAGCTATTGTGTGCAGAAAAGAATTTATTTTTCATCATGCCAGAAGTTTCCAACTTGGAGTGTTGAGACAAATGAGGTCCACCAAAACTGATAAATTCTCCAAGAGGAGAGCCCTGCATTCTCTTTCTTGTAATCCCTCACAGATGGGCAAAGAGCAGAACATGGGTGAAGGAAACTGGTGTCTTTCCACATCTGCTGGTTTCTTTGGCCATCACATGTTGATGTGCTATGATTCTTGTGGCCAGAATGCAGACGCTTCTACATTGAAATATTCAACCAGAAGTTGCATATATATCAGATCATATTATTGCAAACCTAATCTTCTGGTCCTACAAACCAGGACTAATACTGGAACATGTTGTAATAACACTGGAAAGGATTGCCAAAATAAGTTATAGATTCTTCTTTCTTTGAGAAATTAAAAATTCAACTGAACAAGGCCCTGAGCAACTTGATCTAATTTTGAAGCTGGCTTTACTTTGAGTACAGTATTTCTAAAGATCCTTTGACACAATTATTCTGACTACATTTTGGTCACTAATGAAACAGGAAGCTCGTGGATTCCTATGAAGGTTTGTATAGGTCCAAATCCCAATCCTGGTCCAAAAGAAACTGAACACTGAGCAGGTATCTTCTCTAAAGCTATGTATGTGCTTTATGTATGAGGGTAGGAGGAATTAAAGTGTATGCCTCTGAGGATCTCTGTAAGAAACTTGACATCTCTGAGGATCCTCTCAGGATCTCTGTAATGACACTTGACACTGGCTTTGCAAGCATGCTTGATACATGCATCTGAAAATGTACAGGTGCAGTATCATCACCTGTTTCTGAAAATGTGGTCCAGTTGATCTGGATGATTTCTATTTTAATAGTCTTTTGCATTAATTCCTGTTCAAACCTCTGATAAATGCTGCTGAAAAGGGTTTATCTGTTGTTAAAATTCTCCTTGTTTTGGGAACTTGTACAGTGAAAAAAAGTACATCTGAAAACTGTGCAAAGGAAAATATAGATTATAGCCTCTGGACATAAAATAAAGTTCTTTTCTCTTTTTCCATCAGGTCTTTGTCAGCCTCGTGTGTCAGGAGTAGTTGGAGCAGAACCCTTCTCTGCCAAATTGAGGTATACTGGCCCAGAAGATCCTGATTATGCCTACTTCATCAAATTGACAGTCACAATGCCACATATTGATGGTATGATATAATTAGCTAATCAGCTGTGCAGTTGAGAGAATTCATAAAACAAGCAGTTATTTGAGCTATTTTATTGGTCATGTTATTTTAAATAGCTATGGGGACCAGAGAAAACTTTGATGTATGTACAAGTGCAGTTTGCAGCAAGATGCATAAGATACTGTGTTAATACATAATCTTTGATCTGAAGACTGTTTTCAAATTAATTGCATAGTTTACAGAATTTTGGCTAAATTTACGCTTTATAAAACTCCTTTGAAATGCATACAGATATATCAAAGAAGAATTTATTTATTACAAGACATAAAACCGTTTAATTACTATGTGTCTCTGAAAAATATCACACAAAGTCCTGACTGAAAATTATATTGGAGATTTAGAAATATAATATTTGGCATTCATATTACAAAGACACAATTATTGTGGAGAAGTCTCATGCACACAGAGAGTACCAACTTTCTCTGAATTCTAAAGTCCATTAATTGCTATATGTGCAAAATACAGAATCACTGCATAGCTTGCTTAGTGTTTGACAAACTTTAGCTCAATTAAGAAGCTCTGAACACTGAAATTTAGTTATAGTTCTATAAATTAATGTTTTTTAGGCATGCTGCCTGTTATTTCTACAAGAGAGCTCTCCAACTTTGAGCTGACACTTAGCCCTGATGGAACTAGAGTTGGAAACCATAAATGCTCCAACCTGCTGGATTACACAGAAGTGAAAACCCACCATGGTTTCTTAACTGATGCTACCAAAAATCCAGATGTGATTGGAGAGACCATTCCATATCAATACAGTCCAATAATTAGAGGATTCAATACCTTACGCTTCTACCGCAATCTGAATCTGGAAGCCTGTTTGTGGGAGTTTGTTAGCTATTATGACATGTCTGAGCTCCTCACAGATTGTGGAGGCACCATTGGGACAGATGGACAGGTATGAAGCTGTAACTTGATTTTTTACTATGTTCTTAAAGTGAAAGATTTCCTTGATAATGCATCTATGCCTATAGGAATAAGTGGGTTTAGAATTAATTTAGTTGAAAAGTAGATTTTTTTTGTTTCTTAGACTTCCCCCAAGGTTAGTTTGTTTCCTAAAGCTATTAATATTCATTAAATGTTAATAGGCTATATGTGAAATCCATGTCTGATTGAAGTTAAGAGAATAATTTAGTCTGAAGGAAATTTGCTGTGATTTTCTCCCAATACAATTTTGAAGTATTTTAGAACAAACTGATCCTACTTTTTACTGTATAGTTAGCCACCTTAATCTTTTCTTAGAATAAAAGCCTAAAGGATTGCTTTTAGCATATTTATACTACTGGAATATATATATATATATACATATAGATATAGAAATACACCAAATTACTATTAGTTATGGTGTATCTTTAAAAAGAGTTTAAAAAAATTTTTGAAGACCCTTCTTGCTGATAACAAGCAACTGCAATGTCCTACCAGGTGCTTGCCTCTGCTCAGCTCTTGCTTACTGGGTAACAAGACCCGCCAGTGCAAACAGCACAGTAATCTTGCATTACCCAGCCAAAAATGCCTTGGTCAGGAGGTCAGGAAGTCAGAAAGCAAAGAGAAGCTGCTGATACAGAATGTCTGAAGAACAGACCTGTGAAAGTGATTGGGAGTTAAAACAAAGGGACTGGGGAGACCTTCAGGTGTCCTTTGGAGAATTATTTCTAGAAATCAAAGCAAAAAGGGTGAAGGATTTCCTCTGGTGCAGTGATAGTGATGCTAATCCCTTGTATTAGCTACTACATAAGTCTGTCTGATCCCACTCAGGCTCTAAAGTACAAAAGCTATGAAGATCAATGACATAGGAAAATGTTTTTGGGGAATAATCATACGGGCTGGAAGAAAGACTGGAAATGCAGTACCTTATTTCAAAGAAGTCTATCCATGGCATCATAGATGTGTGGTAAAGCTAGATCACTTTCCTGGCTTGCTTTTAAGCCAATGTGGACAGGATGAGGCCACTGTGTGAAATGGCCATAATTTCTCAACTTTGTAACAGATGCTCATTTTGCCAAGGACTCTTCTTCTTATCAGACCTCAGTAGACTTATATGCACAAATTCTTATATTGTCAGTCCCAAATTATATGAGGCCTTAACAGATGAGAAAAGTGTGTCATTGTTGAAAGGAACCTATGGGTATGTGCAACAGCAAAGCTATTCTGCTACTAAAAACATAGATGTCAACGGACATATAGATAACTAATCAGATAAGTTGATTTTTCTCTCTGTTTTTAAATTCTTTTTCTCTTTTATACTTAAACGCCTAAAGCCCACCTTCCTGTGTGCAGGTGATCATGCAGTTTGCTGGACAAGAAATTGCACCAAGCTCTCTTTAGCCCTTGGTTAACTTCCTAACATTCTACCCCTTTAACTAGAGATTTTATATTCTGTATATTATAAGAAGAGAACAAAATGGAGCTTCTGTTCTTCTTAGATACAAAGTCTGTGGTGGATCTGTCATCTCAGTGCTCTATTGTAATTTCTGGCTCCTGTTTATTATAGAGACCAGTTCAAGATCTCTGTCTTGATGCTGGAAGCTCTCAATTGGTGCATCTGCTTGGTGTTTCCCCTCTGCTATAAGCAGATCCTCCTACAGGTGCATTCCACTGGAACCGTGTACCTCTCAGAGGGAAGGGGAAGGCATGCATGTGTGGGATATAAACCTTACACATTCCCACAAGATAAAAATGACAGCAGTCTTCACTGTTCTAGAAATTATTTAATGTCTTCAACTCATCATTCCTTTTACTATCTCTTTATGCCCATTCAAAATGCAGCCATACATTATTTCACACACACACAATCATAAGCACATAAGCACACACAGCTGCCAAGCAGCTTCAACTCCAATCGTGTGAGCTATGCAAGCCACTTCTGCCACAGTGAAAAGGAAGGAAGGCTTGATATGAGCCCTTTCCATTGTATATACTTTTGTGTCCTTTACATAAAAGATTGAATAGCTGGTTTAGACAAATCTGTGTCTAAATAAAACCTACATACATCTATATGCATATAAACAGAGGAGAAAATAAGCACTATTACTATATTTTAATAAATAAAAAGAACTAATATTCAATTGTGAAGGACATGTATAACTGGTAGTGTGACCAAGAAAGATAATTGTACTTGCTTTAAGCTCAGAAGTGTTATGTGCTTTAGGTAAGATCGCTCATTTAAAAGCAGAAAGGGATGAACATGAGCTATGAGAGCCATTAAACTGCAGCTGAAGTCATCCTTTAGTGCCTTGTAGGTTATGGCTAAAAGGTTACAGTGTGTTAAGTGAGATATCAAGCTGAATTACTTCTAGCAGCAAAGCATTGCCCTGAAGCCAGTATCCGCTTCACTGCCCTCCCTGTTTCCCCACCTCCATTTAATTCTTCTCCAGGTTTGGTCTTTATCTTCACATGACCCCCTCCAACTGAGAGGGGAGGCAGTCAGTGCCCTATCTCTGTGGTTGTCACCATTGTTGTTTTTTTCTCCTTCAGTGAACAATTAATAATCCTCCTCTGTGACAGTAAAGCTGGCAGCTATGGTTTTCACCATGGTTTTTTAGCATACAAAGGAAGCTTAAGTTCTATTATACAGACAGAACAGATGGATTAAAAACCCCAACTCTTATGACAACCTGCTGCCATTGCAAATTTAATAGCTTTAATTTTCCAGATATTTTGGCTAGATCTTTAAGCTCAAAATTCTGTTTCTTGATTCTAAATCTCAAGTACCTGTATGGTCAAAGAAAGACAGCACTGTTGACTCAGATATTTCACAAAAGAAATTGGCAGTATATTATGTGATGTGGACCTCCACTTTATGGGAGCCCTTCCGATGCTAGGGGACGAAGATGAGCTTCAGTCAACAAGAAGTGAGTTTGGAGACCTGCAGCTGGTGTAGCAGTGCTCATACTTTACTGCAAGCTGCAGCTGTCTTAGCCAGTTCCCATGAACTCATGAACTGTCATAATACATACAGAGAAGGTCTTAGTTTTCTTTTTTTTTTTCCCCTTTGAGGCCTTTTGCTCATGACCCATTCTCTTTCTCAATTACTCTGTGCATGAGCAAATCCTGTGTGAGTTGGATGCAGCACTCTTTTCAGTATACAGCTTGACGCTTTGTTCCTGGGGTCTGTCCTTATTCACACATCTGAGAAATCAGGCACTTAGGTATCTAAATATGGATTTAGATGTGCAGCTTAAAGAATGTATATTTAAAAATAATACCTAGTCCTCTTTAAATTGAGCTATTTCTTTTGGATTATAGTTCTGTTCTGGTTAAAGTTAAGGTCAGACTTTATAATTAGCAGCAACAGTTTTCTTTTGGCCAACCTGCAATAAGGCTAAATTTCAGTGTCTGTCTTTAAAAATGTATATGTCTTAAAAATACGGAACTCATGTACCTGAGGGCTATCTTCCTGTATTTTCAGGTAATAAATAAAGGTTATTAGACTTTACTTCATGGGGACATGTCAAGTACTACAGACATCTCACATTCTCAAGATATGTGCTAGATCAATGCCAGGTATTCATGAAACACAGTTAAAAAAGGGAATAGTGAAAACCAAGCAAACAACCATACTTTATTAAAGTATATATTGAAGTTTTGGCCTAGACTTATTTGATAGAGTGTGAAGTATTATTTGATCTCATTGCCTACTGTTTTAACTGCTTTAGCCACACAGTTTGGCACCTGAAGGCTTCTGTGTGGCTCTGGCCAAATATCTATATGTGGATGTTGCTTTCCCTAGTGGCAGTCTCTTGCCAGACTTGGCATAGGGAAGCAAGGAAATTGCCATTCAAAAAAAATTTATTAACAACAACTAATTAAGCAAGTCTTTGACAGAAACAAGAAGGTGAAGAACATATATTAAAATACTTAAATGTACAGCTTGAGACCTTGAAGCTACTTTAATTGAGTAGTTGAACAGTTTGGTTTGTTCTCTAATGAAAACGGTTATTTCTGGCCACAGCTGAAAACATATTTCTTCCAATACATTCAGTTCACATTTATGCTAGACATGTTATGGCACTGGGTGTTCGAAAATCTCATTGGAAAACAAATTTTAAAATTACCAGTGTGTTACCACCACTTCTACAAGCAGCTCACAGAGTTTTTATTACACTGAAACAGTATCCTTCCAGCTTTAATAGTTCTAGTTTTAGCAAAATCATACTTTAAGGGGAAAAGTCAGCTCTTCTGAAAATCTCAATAGATCTGTAAAATGGAAATAGACAGAAATGTCCATTTTCTTATTTTTACGTTCAGTTCAGCTGCCACAGTCAAGTTTAAGAAACCCCTGCCACTTGTATTTCCTTGACATGGAAGATCACTAACAGCCAAACCTTTTTTCTCCAGCTGCAAACACATGCATTTTGTGAGCACTGTGAAGAAAAAATTCCACTGTAAAGTTAACACACCAGCTGTGTAACAAAGTCAGATGTTAATTTTTTCAAGGGGCTGGCATTTCAAGGCTCTATTGCATTCTCCTCTCCATTCAGACTTCTTTAAACAAACCTGCTTTACATTTCACTTGTGATCTGCCTGGCTACATGCCTTCTTGGGGCCAGATCTTAGCTTTACCATATTGGTATTGTGTAAACAGTTAATTGATAACATTGCTAATCTTGTGTGACTCAGAGTCACAGACAGAACAAGTATATACAACAGAAAATGAAGCTCAGGACAGTTTAGAAGGCAAAAATACAATTTTTAGGAAAAGTTTCTTTCATTGGCATATAAAATAGAAAACATGAACTTGTGTTATTTCTAATTTCTAATTCTGGTTTTATCAGTACCTACATACAGTGTGCACATGCACAAAACTGCCAAACTGCCTTCTGGAAATGTAGGCCAGATAAATAAAACATAATATAAATGTAGAACAGAGTCCAGATCCCAAAGCCTTAACTGGAAATATTTTTTTTGTTGTAAAAATTCTTACATGCTACATGACAGATTTTCAAACTAATTGGGAGCTGGGGGTGTTACTTAATGAAGTTTGACAGTTTGCACCAGAAAAGGGGAACAAAAGAAAAACACCTATAGAAACTACCATTAGTATTTCCTAAAGTCTTAAATGGGAATTGTCAACATTTAAAAATAGACCTTATGCTCTGTGATAATTTTATCTTACAAAGAAAATATATGAAACTCTACTTCTTGTATCAATGTCCAGTGTAAATCATGTTCTTTTCTCACACTCATGAATTTTGAGATGCACTTTGAATGATTTGTGATCTATATTTTTTCATACATTAACTGCAAGTGTCTGCTCCCAGCTTGGAAGAATTTTTGTCTTCGTTTTTCCCAGGTTCTCCAGAACTGCATTGTTACAGAGTATTAAACAATTTCCCCAGCTCAGCTGAGGTGTAGCTGTAGTTTGTATTTCTCTCCTAGTATCACAAGGCCAAAAGTCACAGCTACTTATTATTGTTTAAAATTAATTAATATAATTTTGTCAGTACAACTGTTAACATCTCCTGTGCATAGGATACATAATGCACCTGTTCTGTCTCTCCACAGCACTTAAACTGATCGTACACTTACACAGCTCTAAGTTACCACTTTGGTTTCATCATGTCACATTGAGATAAAATATGAACAGCTGGCTACTTCCAATAGGCTTGCAGGCAGTGCTGTAAAATAAAGATAACTCAATGGAAAGAATGTTTTCTCGTGTTCGCTTAAATGGCATTATTAAGAGGGCTAGAGAAGCAAGACTCCTCCATCTGTGTAGCACATTCCATCAATTCATTTGTTGGAGGGTCTGCTCGCTTACTGACTCAGTTTTCCTCTGCAGTTAATTTCTTCTTTATATTATTTTTATTGTGTCAAAAAGATCCTCTTTATTTCACATAGCATATAGTCCTGTGATTTTTCCTTTCTGCCTCCTGAAGTGTAGTATTCCCCTTGTGGCATTTTCCTTTCCAGCAAGAAATGAGAGGGGTTTGTATGCTTTAATTTACTGTTAGGAGAGAGAAAACTATTCAGTGATAGTCTGGCTATCATTATTGTAAGTTTTCCTCTACACCTGCAAATCCATGAGTGCCTGAAGAATGGTTTGTGTGCATAGAAACTGTATCAGCTAGTTTAGCAAGAACTCCTTTCTCCCCTTACATACCACAAATCTCACATAAGGGAAGCTATACTGATGAAAGCATGTAGCCTTTCATAAGTACACAAATAAATTCCCAGGCTGGGGCAACCGGCCTGCTGCCCACACATCTCTCATGGGTTTTGCCAAAAGACAAGAACCTTCTAAATTCTAGGGTTCTAGAAATTGAGACAATTCTTTGGCACCATGGTTTCAGAATTACCTACAGAGCAGTGGTAATGTATGACAAAGGAGCAGTGTTTCAGGCAGACCTGCCCCAGAAGGGATCTTACTGCTACTTTTTCACCAGTGCAAATGAACTGATCTCACTAACACTATTCTGTCATTGAAAGGAGGCAAGAAAACCTTAGAATGTGTCTTAGAAACCCCGTTAATGGATTGTTTTATGTACAGTGTATGTGAAGAGGCCCTGATACCTTGTACTTGAAAATCAAGAAAAGCTTTGAAAGAAGTTTGTTTTCTTTTACTTGAGGTGGCAGACAATACTGAGCTAGACGGGGTTTTGTGGATCACTGTCCTTAATACTCTATATGATATGGTTCTAACACTGGTAAACTTAACTGGAAAACTAATAGGGTTTCATTGCCTCACTATTCTTGTTGAATGCCACCACACTGAGGGTTAGAAATTTTTCTGATTTCTAGGCTGTATTTGTCATGGTCATCTTATGCCTATTTGTTCCCATGTCAGCACCATCTGTCATCATCAGTGGCCCACCTCCATTGTTCACCTCCTGATGTGTATAGACAGCATTCTTACTCCCTCTCAGCCTTTGTTGTACTGGGCTAAACAACCCAGCTATTTTAGACTCCCCTCATCCAATAGTTTTGCCATTCCTGTGTTTACGTTGATTTCTTTTTCTACAGTCTACAATGCAAATCAGGCTTTTTCAAGCATGGATGATCAAAGCTGTTCCAGATAAGCTCTTAAGAGTACTCTGTATAATAGCATGCATGCTTCTAATTTCCACCCCATTCCTTAGTTCATCTTAGGATCATATCACATGGAGAGGGTAGGAAGGTCATAGTTGGTGATCAACTTCGCATACAAAATTTCTTCCCCTCTGTTGTTTCTAGCTGATGTCTTTCATTTCTACCAGAAATCCCTGACACTAGTTGCCATTGCCTTATACTTTACGCTATAAAATTTCACCTCTTTTCAGTCCTGGTCCTCAAGGTCATTAAATTCTCTCTGTGTTAGATTCCAGTCCTCCTCTACATTATCATGAAACATTATGTATGCTTCCTTTCAAGAGGATAATGGACATATATTAAATTTTCTTTCATATACTTTTATTTCTTCCTCTTAAGCAAACTGAATTTCAGATCTTTGACTTCAATGTCTACTTCAATGTCTACAAAATATGTGGATGACTTTTCAGTAAGAACACATTTGTTACACTACCAAATGTATTCAGTTCTTGATCCTGTTCCAAGAAATGACAAATGCTCAAGGTTACTCCTGAATCAAAGGCAAACCACGATGCACTGTAGACTTCCACCATAGCTATATTTTTCGTAGAAGTGGGAATTCTATGTTATTACTTGGAACAATTTAGCAAATCCATGTCTGAAATAATTCCTCAGATATTATGCAGATATCCCAAAGATAAACTTGCAACTTAAATAAGACTAAAGGACAGTATTTTTGTCTAACTTCAATTTCTTATCCAATACATATGGAGAATAAACCCCTTTTTTGTTCCAAATAGAAATTCTTGATTGTGTTTATATAAAACCAACAAAGAATCATTTACATAAAATCATCTAAAACTGGAACATTTCATATTATCTACCAGACTGCTTTACTGCATGATACTATGTTTTTCCAGACACTTTTCTGTCTAAATGATAGCACATTTGATGGAACAATGAACACAATATAAGTGGAAATGGCTTTGGTAACAGAGAGTGTAGATCAAGGAGTGTCAGTTGTGGCAGCTATAAACATTTGCCATTATGAACTTCTTAATTAGTTCAGAGTATTTAGTCGGGGCAAGCAGTATATTTGTGGTTTCATAATGTTACTAAAAGTTTTGTATGGCATTTGGAAATGTAATGCAGCTGTGAGGTAATGGACGTTCAGACTCTTGAAATGCCACTGGGTGAACCCAAAAACAGTTTGATTTTTACACAGCCTGTAAAGTTCTTTGAATGTTGGGGGATTTTTTAATGGTACAAAACACTCTTTAGAAGCTTGCAAGGTAAAATGTTCAGGTGCACAAATTTACATATGGGATTTCTATTGGAAGCAAATGGGAGTTCAACAACATTTATACTTTTGAAAAGTCTCCCACTGGGAGGTGATCTCAATCCCTTTCTTTCCATCTCTTTTTAAAGAAATCCAGAATGTTCTAAAAGGATCTGGATTGCATATTTCTAATCAAAGAGATGTGAATGAAAAAGTATTCGTAACAGAACATAAGTGCAAAGTCTCTTCAGAAAGGTTTGGATCCATACATCATGTAAGAGCTATCCTAAGAGGTGGAAGTTTACTGACACTGTTCTTGCTTTTTTCATCAAAATATATACGAAGAATATGCAATTCTCTGATAATAATTCAATACAGTGCTATTGCTTTGTACAATACATGCATAAGGGATACATTTTTAAATCTATATCAACTTGCACTTTAGTACTTCCAGACAGTGACAAATGGTATGATTTGTGTGTTTGCATGAGTGTGTTAGCTACTATCCATGCACAAAGGAAGAAATAGTTCCAGAAAAACATAGATATAGTCCAAGAACTGTCTTGCAATGACATCTGAGCAGAATCAGGATCTTCCAGACGAGCTTCTTAGAGGACAGTAGCATAAGAATGTAAGCAAAAGATAGGTTAGGGCACAAAGATAGGACAAATGCAAAGGATATTTGAAAAATTTCCGAAGTCTTCATTCATAGCCATTAAGTACTTTAAAAGCCTGACCAAAAAATGATAAGTCAAAATTGAGGGGTCTATGTTTTATTAGAAGACATAGTTTGGAATACAAAAGGGAACTTGAAGGGACATAAACTTAGCTGAAATGTGGTGTTGTTCATCTGTAATTTGCAAAATGAGAAAATTTGATTCAGTCACAACATTTATTTCAAGTCCTGTCTTCTTTTTCTCTTGCACTCAGATTACCAGTGCAATGCTTTCATGACCACTAACCTAAATAAATAATTTCCATTTTTATAGGTTCTCAATCTAGTACAGTCCTATGTCACTCTGAGAGTCCCCTTGTACGTCTCCTATGTCTTCCACTCCCCAGTGGGTGTGGGAGGCTGGCAGCATTTCGACTTACAATCAGAGCTTCGGCTGACTTTCGTGTATGACACTGCCATCCTGTGGAAGGATGGGATCGGTAGCCCACCTGAAGCAGAGCTCCAAGGTGGGTGTTGGATATCTTTGCATTGAACTCATAAAGAGTTCTTTTACTAATAGTATAATGTGCACACAGTAAAATAATTTTTTAATAATTCTAATACTAAAAATTAATAGCATATCACTTATTATCAGTTGCATACACTCTGTCATATCCTAGCACTCACAGTTCTCTGGGGTGTTTAGGGTAAAGTTGACATCAGTTTTGTTACAAAGCAAGATAATTGTCTTGTTAAAGTACACATGCAAAAACTAATACATTTATTTATATTCAGAACTTCAAGGTTCATTATGTATCCATATTCTGTTACCACACAAGGTGCTTGGCCATGAATGTACGGTTTCAGAAACTTTTGATATATTTGAACACATTAACTGCGAAACATTCAAAAGACATAGGAATAAGTAACGGGTATAATAGCCTATGTGTTAGAATAGTAAACTGGGAAGCATTCTTTAAATGTGATACTGTCAATAAGTGTGACTATAATTAGTCACAAATCAAACTCTGACATTACAGAATTTATCTTTGCAAAAAATTATTGTTTTTAATTTTTTTTTTTAATAGAGACATACAGATGTCTGTGGAAATGTATATTTAAACCTATATGCTCCTTTGTTCTGTTTAGGCAAATTTCTTTGGTACTCATCAACATTAAACTTATGTGTTCCATATCTGTCTTGGCCTACAGTAGAATACAGGCACCAGCTATAGTTATATATGTATGCTCACACAGTTTAAAGACTCCAGTGAACATAAAACCATTCTTTGTTTCTACAAACCATGTATGTAAGCTACAGAAATCATTGCTATGTGATTTCTGTCCTCATGTTGAGAACAATAAATGAGGATGACAAGGATGACAGTGCATGAAGAATGAAGCACATGTCATGCCATGCCTAAAGAATAAGCCACATACCACAAATCATATGATGTACTAGACACTGACTAGCAACCACATTTAATCCTCAGCTATGTGGCACCTTTTTCCTGTCTTTAATGCTTAATATTTTATTTCTCTGTTTAAGGAACTGAAGGATGGCTGTTTGGAGATGCTGAACACTGGTAGCTCTCTTTGACAACAGTTAGAACAAAACACATGATAAACACAGTGAGGCAGTGGAGGATAGACCCCCAACATATCCCAGACTGATTTGGGCAGTATTTTCTCACTCTGCAGCCTTGTACAATAAGCAGATATTTTTGTGGGCAGGGGGGTTAACTAGTCTCCAATTTATTTCCATGCCTCTGGATAGATATAATTGTTCTATATATATTCTACATATGACTGTAAAGCAGTTAAGGTCTTCTAAAGCCATATTGCATACATGTATATATATTTCTGATGTACCAGTAAATATAATTGGTAGAGGTGTTTTTGTATGGGCACTACACATTCACATTGGTGGGGGCATTAGGTTTCTGATATGTTCATGGAAGAGCATTCGTCTTTCCTTCTTGCTCCTGGCAAGCAGAATGGTGGCACATCACTGGCTGTCTGTAAAGGAGCACTAGAGGAAACACCTGAACTCTGAAGCTTTGCAGAACTCTAGAGAAATAAAGACTTGGCTGCAAGCTACAGCAATAAGCCTCTTCTGACATATAAACAAGACTTTGTAACCTGAAATTAGGAAATATTAGGCCCATGTCTTGGGCCAGATTCGTGCCAGAGATTGCAATGCGAAGTCTCTCAGAATGAGTTTCACAGACTCAAACACCCTCAAACAGATTGCCATGGAAGCCACAACCAACAGCTGGTGGGTGATACCTTGAGGTAATAGATAAGAAGGCAATGATAAAAAGTATCTCTGGAGCAGCTTTCATTGGTAGGAGTCAGCTTGAATTCCTAGTGAAAACATAAGTATTCCTCCTTCTATAGAACCTGCTGGCAGCTCACCATGGTATTACCTGAACACAAGCATAGACTGTGCTGTGGACTTTTGCCTACTGGAGCGGCTGTGTGGGTCCATGATAACATGTAAAGCCATGACTTTGCAGGGAAGTTCAGTATGTGCTTTGGAAAGCTGAAGCATTGTGAAAATTCTAGGCCCCACTGCGTAAATTCTTGCTCAAGAAGAATCCTGAGTCAACCCAAAAGGTACCATTAGGCCACCTCTTAGATAACTTACATGACAAGAGGAAATTAAAGAGTGGGTTTGGTGTTTCACAGAAGTGTGATTTATTTGTGATCTGCAAGTAGAATAAAATTTGTAAATTGGTTTCTGCTGCCAGGTTCCCTGTACCCAACCAGCATGCGTATTAGTGAAGAGGGGCGCTTGGTTGTCAACTTCAAAACCGAAGCCCGATTTCATGGTCTGTTTGTGATGTCCCATCCTGGTAAGCTTAATCTACACTTTAGCAGTACTATAAAAGCAAAGACACCCCTCCATATTCACTTTTCTTATTTCTGCTACTAATATCTGATCTTTTTTTATGTACTGTGCTTTTCAAATGGGATTTTTCCCATCTGAAAATGGAATGTAAGGGATTTCTTACTTGCTTTGATGACTGTATTCTGATTGTCTAGCTTAATGAAATATACATGAACCTGGTGGAATGAAGAACATTCCACTTGATGAAAAGCCTGGCTTATGAAAGATAAAGATCTAGGCCAGTGTTTACTAGGGATCTGTAAGTGTATGTCTTTAATCCAAAAGCTATTATTAATTATTCACTTATGTTGCCCTAGGAATGTAGATAGCATTAAAATTTATTTGCTAACTTGAAACATTTCTAAGTTATTTAGACCTTTTTCAGAGAGTAAGAAAAAGTCTTGTATGAGCGTTGTATCACTCTGTTAATAAAACATTCTCACTACCATTCAGTTAGTCATTGCTGAGGACCTGATCCTGCAATTTAATCTGTTTAAACCCCACTACCTTTGTTCAGAATACAGATGTAAATCTGAGCATGAATGCCAGCTAAAGAAAAGATTATCTAACTAAATTAAATCTGCTGAGCAATAATGAGAACTGAAGAATGAGAAGGGACAAAATCATTTTAAGAAATCTCTTTTAGTTTAAGTCAGTGTTATTAAGACATGAAACTCCTTCATAGTGCTTCTACTTCTCAGCTGTCTTCTAGTGTGTTAGGTTTTGTCTTTCAGGCAGAGCTGAAAGAGTTACATTGCTTAGAGAAATTATTTTTTGTTCCCTGGGCTGACATTCCAAGTTTAAAACAGGAGGGATTATAGATCTTTGCCATTCCACTCTCACTGTTTTGCCTGTCTGTTAAATTTAATCTTCATACGCTTCTGGTTGTGTAGCCCAAAAGCAACTGTTAATAGACACTTGAACAAGAATCAAGGAGGCCCAGCTGTGTTGACTGTAATTGATTTTGTTAGGTTCAGTTGATAGAACCCAGTGCCCTGTAAAGGTATTAACATCAACCATGGCATTATGGTTTATGAATTACTGGGAATGTTTTTCAGGCTCTGAGAGTTTGCAGTGAAACACTAAAGATGACAAATCTGTCTCTTGACATGTTTCTAGCTTCATCTGTAACATCCATGGTTATGTCTGCTGATCACCCGGGCCTGACGTTTAGCCTCAGCCTCATCCGAAGTGAGCCAACATACAACCAGCCAGTACAGCAGTGGAGCTTTGTTTCAGATTTTGCGGTAAAACTTCAGCCTGCACTCTGTTTTCTGTTGCCCCAGCCTGTAAGGAAGTTGGTGGAACACCTATTTCTCTCTCACTTCAGGTTCGAGACTATTCTGGAACATACACTGTGAAGCTGATAGCTTGTACCACTACTCCACACCAGGAGTACAGCCTACCAATGATATGCAACCCTAGAGACCCGATCACATTTGATCTGGATATCCGATTCCAGCAGGTACCACCCCAGTGATGTCTTTGTCATGTTTTCTTTTAGTTAGATCCCCAATTGTCTTTGTGGCCTTGTAATAATAGGGCTAGAAACTTAATTTACTTGCTTATAAACAAACTGATTCCTAAATTGATGGGACAGCACATACTCCTCCCCTGTAATGTAACCAATTCTACCCAACTGGGAAAGGCTAATGCATTAGCCCATAGGAAGCTCATTGACATTGGTCTGGGAGACAGCTACCGTGATATGAACTAAACTGTGGGAATTCTTTACTTATCTCTTGGCTTTGGTATGACATAGATTTATCAGATAATTAGGAAAATATAAAACTGTTATCAAAAGGTTTTCATCTGATACCAAGATCAGAGCTAGGTCTCTGGTATTAAAAGTTGAATCTCCAGAGGAGGATTCATTCAGTCCTAAGGTAAGCCTTCTTCACTGACTACAGAGGAAGTATAGGTGGACAACACTGGTCTCAGAAGTGATACAAATTCCACCCACAGCAATATGGATCACATGGCAACATGGGAACAAGCAAACAACATACCTTTCATGAAGCCCAGCGGTAAAGTTCTGTAGCTAAGAATAAAATATGGAGAAATGGATTATGCTGTAGAAATCATTGACTGAAAAAAAATCTGGGGGTTAATGTTGGTTAACAGAACATAAACTGTCACTTTACAGTGTTATCAACAGGGTTAGTGTGATCTTGGAATGTGTAAGGAGGAAGTTATTTCTGGTTTTTGGAGTCAATACAGCTAACACTGGATCAGTGTGGCTGTGGTTTCATGCTCATTAATAGTATAGATGTATGCTATTAAATCATCTTACACTGCAAATCCTATCCAGATCAGTCAGCGATACACAATCACTTTTCTGTTGAATTAGCCAGAGTACACAAAGGAATGTGTGTAGTCTTTATGCTTTGATTTGGCATTATTCCAGCTATGGGAGAGCAGATGACTCCCAACATGGCATTAAGTCCTAGTGAAACAGAGAGATGATACATGGTCTGACACGAAACCTGCCTTCTCACAGCTAACCAGCAAAACATTTTGAAAAAGTTTACATGGAGGAGGTGAGAGGATTTAAACCAGTTCAGCACTTCAGCTTTTCTTTGGCATTTCTAATCTGCTTCTAGGAGCTCTGAAGTAGTTCACCGCAGTGCAAAACCACAGCTTGTGTCTGGTCCTAGAATAAACAAGATGATGACAAAGAAAATTCAGAAGAGCTGCAAAAATCATTGCAAAATAGGTGAGGTAGGAGGGACCTAACTCTTACCTGGAAGAAGCCTAAGGGACTGACTAAGAATCTGTGGGACTGTTTAGGCTATTTAGCCTGAACCCCAGACATTTAGAAGAAAGAATTCCAAGAGAATGGAAATTATATTTTTTTAACCATACTTTCTGTGAAAAGGCTATGGGGGTAGAGATGCTCTTTATAAAGAATAGCAATGGGTTTATAAAAGTATTTCAGCTATTCATTCTTCTTGCCAAATCCTGTTGCTTTGATAGTCTGGGGACTCTATTGTGAAAAAGAGAGTTGAAGAACAAATGTGTCAGATGTAGAACTTGCAGAAGTATTTTCTGTTGGTATTGTTATATCTGATTCCATCAGGCCCTTGTTCATGAGCCAGCAATAAAGTTTTATTACTGTTTTCCTTCCTTCCTTTCCACACACATATACACATATATTCATAAATACACATAGGTATGTTAGCATTTTTTCATTTATCGGCCTCTTGCTCTTTTTTAACTTTTTTGGAATGTGCGTGTCTTCCGTATTGTTTCCTCAGGTACACTGTATCATTTTGAACTTTGTGCTCTCCCCAGTTCTTCTGTTCACTCACTCTTTCCCTTTTGTTATGCCATGTCCCTGTATAGTTTGCCTATTTATAGCCCAATGAGAACCTGCTGATGGTGGTATTGATCTATTTTGTTCTTGTAATGTAATCAAGGAAGAACCATAGATAACTGTATCAAATGTGTAAAGATAAATAATAGCATAAAAAGGTGTGCAAAGGGTTTGGTACATTTTCACATGCATGGTCTGATACCCTGCAGCACATCAGAAGAACTGATACTTGCAAATAAATCATTAGCAATTCGTACTTTCAAATAATTGGCAGAGGATCAGAAGTAGAAGTGGGACTTGGATGTAAGAATGAAAACGGGGTAAAGAAAACAGGCTGTGATGAGTCACGCCAGGCAAGTTATTGAGGGAAATATTACCCCCACACATAAGTTACCTTAGACACCTCCTTGGCTGGGATTTGGAAAAATGTGGTGGGAAGAGACAAACCTAAGAATCCTATTAAATATCACAGAGGCAGGTAACCCAAAGGTTGTATGCATGTAAAATTTGTAGCGATCTATGTCTAGTATGAAGAAATCTTTTTGGTTAAAGTATAATATTGCATGTAGATTTGGGGAGCTGCAAAATAAATGTACATTAAGAGAAGATCATGCTATGTTTTAAAAGTCATTAAAGAATCCTTGTTGAAGAGCCTTATGCTGTTGTGTTTTAGGTCAGTGACCCAGTGGCTGCTGAGTTCAGCTTGAACACCCAGATGTTCCTTCTCTCCAAAAAGACACTGTGGCTATCTGATGGCTCAATGGGTTTTGGTCAAGAAAGTGATGTTGCTTTCTCAGAAGGTATAATTATGCACAGATCATATACATTTCATATGTGTTCCATGCTTTCAGGATCGTGTTTCAGTAAAAACAAGACAGGAGTTTTGGGCTTGCTGCTTGTATTCTTTTGCATTTGCCTTTCCTTAGCAAAACTGCACTGAAACTATAATGCCTGAGGGTTACAAGTACTGGTGTCACTTCTCATAATCTGAGCACTTTGTAAACATTGTCTGATATTAAGAACACTACTAGTTAATAAGTGAATATTACACAGCTTTTTTTTGTGTGGGTGAGTGTACTGGGTATGGCTGCGATGGAGTTAACTTTCTTAATAGCAGCCACTATGGTGCTGTACTTTCCATGTTTCCAGAACAGTATTAATAACATGCTAATGTTTTGCCCGCTACTGAACAGAGCTTGTACAGCATCAAGGCTTTCTCCCTTCTTCCTGTCCTCCACTGAGTAGGCTGGGGGGTGGGAAAATTGATTCACCTGACATATTCGTCAGTGAATCTACTTCAATCCTTTGCTTTCCTCCTGTGCCTCTTTTGCGTGTCTATTACTGTACCTACATCTTGAATACGTTACCGTCTTTTGTGATGTATTTGCACAGACTCTTGAACAGCGGGTACCTGGTCTCTCTTTCTCAAAGTGCACAGCTGCTCCAAATTGTTGTAAAAGCAATGTGATGTTTCTCCTTCCCTACTCCAGATTTTCAGCCTTCCTAACCACTTTGTCATATGTATCTGACTGCTGCACATCATATTTTTCTTGCCTGCATAACAATGGCCCAGGTTATTTGTACAGGTCTGGCAAGCATGCCTTAACTTAAACATTATTAGACAGCTGAAACACAATTGCATAGTAAGGAAACAAGTCTCAGATAATGTCTCTGTGACTTTTTGTAATGCTCATTTCACTTCTACAGTATGCCAGTCTGACCAAGTATAAGTAAAACCTTATGCAGCCTGAACAGGATTCTACTGACATCAAAAATGACATCTCTTTAAGAACTGCCAGAACTGTCAGGAGGCAAAAACCTACACCCTGGTTTGGTGCAGAGGAGTTTCCTTAAGTCACTTTTTGAGTGAAGAACCCAGTATAGCCCAGAATTAAACCAGACCCTGAACTGGCTGAGGTTATAGCAACAGCAGGTGACCTCCCACTGCTATTTTATGGCTCAGAGTACATGGAAGAGCATGCTTTCTGATCATGACCTTTGAAAACACCCTACAGAGGAAGCTGGGTAGCAAGGGGTCTTTGGATAAAGTCACATTACACTGCACTAAATTTTTTTACAAGGCTTATTACCTTAGCCTCAGTACTGTGCTAAATGTTCCAGCGTAATAGAATGTAAACTGTGTGCACTTTTCACAGGTGATATCATATATGGTCGGGTGATGGTGGATCCAGTGCAGAATTTGGGTGATTCCTTCTACTGTAGCATTGAGAAGGTTTTCCTATGCACAGGAGCTGATGGATATGTACCCAAATATAATCCATCCAATACTGAATATGGGTGCCTTGCTGATTCTCCATCCCTTCTGTACAGGTTTAAGATTGTGGTAAGTGTTCTAATTCTGGGAGGATGCCCTTACTTTTTTTTTCCCTTATTTTTATCCAAAACCAACTGTTCTTTAAAATGTTCTCCATGGCACCAAATTTTTGGCTCAAACTCCAGGATAACATGAACTGGTGTTGTATCTTGCCTTTCTCCCTCCTGGTTCTATTCTTTATCTTTCTGGGGACTCCTAGCATTTAGAGTTTGACCTAAGTTACAATCCCAAGATAGCTTTTTCTCTGCATTGTCTATACCTGTTGACCATAGAGGGAGTCTTAGGAGACATGCAAGTTAAGGACTGGAATTTTTTTTATCTTTAGCCATTAAAAATTTAATGTATAATTTAAAGTCAGTCATCCAATTTGCCTCTGTAATCAATATGGAAAGAGAGATACTTCTAATGATGGCTAGAATAGCTGAGATTATTTCCCTTTTGAAAATAGAGTAAACCTAAATGACTACAGATCTGTTGCCCTACTTTTAGAAATTTAACTTGAAGTAAGATGATTGTCTGATTGTCTAATTGTCTAAGCTACTTTGTAAGAGTATCTGTTAATAGAAATTATAGTTAGCTTCTTTAAACTGGGAAATAGACTTACTACTTCATTTTTTTTCAGACCACATGCATACATCTTTTTTACTTTACAAATGTTGCTATGATTATTCTGTAGTGTATCCCCTTGGATTTCAACAAAAAAAGCATTCAGGCAAAAGATTAAGTAGAAGTTAGTACAAGTCAGGTGTGATCGCAGCTTCTCATGTCTTTTCTCTTGGTATTACAATGGATTGCATAAAACAATTTATACGTTGTGTATAATATTAGAACTGGAAAAGAAGAAATAAAACTAGAATAAATAAATCCATGATTTGCTAACTTTATTTTTCCCTCCATGGCTATGTAGGACAAAGCTCAGCCGGAGACACAAGCCACAAGCTTTGGAAATGTGCTTTTTAATGCAAAACTTGCAATGGATGATCCTGAAGCAATTCCATTAGTTAAACAGCCAGGCTCTGATGGATTTAAAGTAGATTCAGCTCCTCTATTTCAGGTATGATTTCTGTAGCTTATTAGCAAGAGCACTGTACCAAGAAAGAAACCCTTGCACAAGAACTGCTGTCAAGAGTAAGTCATATTGAAGCCAATAGATTTATTCTAATCCCAGTGACAGTCAAACAGGATTATAAATGCTTAAAAATTTCTAGGTATAAAATCTGGAGCACTTATTAAGAGATTTCTGTGGGAATACTAGGTTTTTCTCTTGCTTAACTCCACATTCTAACCAGAAGTTATACAAATTATTCTTATGTATTTCTTCTAAGAACTTGGAAAAAATCTTGTTACACAGCATTGTTTTATTGCTCCCAATCACTCTTATCAAAGATAAAAAGGAAAAGAATCATAGGCAGTTATAAAGAATTGCATAAAAATGTAGTTATTACTCAGCATTTTCTATGTAATCTGTTCCTTGCAAATTTGCCCATCGTAAAACTTCTAAGCACTGGAAATCCTAGAACCTGACAACTAAAGAGTAAAACTCTTTAATTAGATATAATCCTTCAGCTGTGTGCATTCATCCCTTTGATCAGTGTAACCCAGTCAGGAATTATTTCTTCATTATTTGTCTCTTAGGTATTTGCAAAGCTACATGCAAAACTCAAGTGTATGTATTAGTAGAGAAAATACTGAGACTTTAGTTAGGCTAAATTAGACTTCAGGAGACTTTAATGCTATTGCTGGCCACTTCAGTATTAAAGGTCCTATTGCAAGCAATAAAGTATTTAAGAGACAACCTATTTAACAGTAGAAAAAGAGTTTTATAACCTGCACCCATGAAAAATAATTCTCTTTTTTGTTATACGAAGATTCCATTTCCAAATCCAGTAGGTTTTGGCCCTCATTCTATCAAAAGAATGTAAATTTGAAGAAACAACCATATATCCTGAAAAAGGCTTGGAAAAAAATAAGAGTAAAATAGAAAATGTGTTATTCATCACAATTATAGAACTTGGCTGCAGCCACTGAAATTATCAGACAGTTGCTTTAAGACTGTGTTCAGACAATCCTACTGGACCTTGTGGAAGCCAAATTTATTATGTATCCTGAAAAGAGAAGACAAATTCAAGAAAGAGAATATCATCTAATGCAGATTGCATGCAATCACAGGAAGGATGAGGTTGTCAAGGACCTCTGGAGAGTCTGTGTTCTAACCTCCTGTTTAGAGCCAGTTGGCCAGGTCTGTGAGCAGTTAGATTGCTAATAACTCCAAGGGTGAAGATTCCACAGCTTCCGTGTTGCAATATTCAATCACCCTGACAGTTTAAAATTCTTTCTTATGTTTAAATGGAACTAGAGACATAGCCAGGGCCTAGTCAGCTTGCAATTAGGCCTGGGATGTTCTCTTTCATGAACTCTCTACAGCTGAGGTTCTTTTGATGGCCATTTGTACTAACAGTACCAAAAAGATGCCAAGGCCACACCTCTTCATCTGCACCTGATAGCCATAGAGTCTGTCCATGGAGAGGAATGGAAACTACCCCCTCTTAAAATTTTGGCAGAAAACATGACTCCTCTGGTGTATATTGGCACATAGCGTGGGGCTTATATGTGTGTGATTTTGAAAGTACTTGTCCAGGCAATCAGTTCAGAACAGTGATTGATTTCCTCTGTACATAATGCTGTCTGATCGTGCATGTGTGTGTTAAATACAAAACATTTTGTCTTTCTAGGTATCTTTGGGTAGGGAGTGGTATGTCCATACAATCTACACTGTACGTTCAAAAGAGAACGCTAACCGTGGAATTGGCAAAAGAAGCGTGGAGCACCAGTACCACTCGCTCTTGAGTGGTGGAACTTCAGGACTATCCACACAAAGACGTCAGAAGAGGGGAGCTGAGCAGGATCGAGATCTTGCAAAGGACATTGGAGTAGAAAACAACCGAGGAACAAACATACAGCACATAGCACTAGATCGCACTAGCAAGAAACAGGTCCCTCAAAGGGAGGTTGCAGTCAATGAAGTTCTCCCCAGAGAACTGAATAACCAAAGTGCAGAGGTCAGTGTAGTCACAATCATTGGTGGAGTTGCTGCCATTTTCCTTGCCATCTGCTTAATTGCAATCATTGTTTTGCTGCTAAAATGGAAACAAAATTCTGAGAAGGAATCCAGAAAGGAGCCAGACAGCAATGAACCGATGATGCTACCATATAATTATACCAGCGACAGCTCAGAGGTTTGACTCCAAGATGGGAGGATTCAAGCCAAAGTCTCCAGAGTGCCTCAAAAAGGACTTGAACTGCACTTTGCTAGCAGCAGATTGTGGTGACTCATGAGGAATGAAGAGCTCATATGGTTCTAGGCGTACCTGAAATTTTTTATCCTGAACTCTTGCTGCCATCATCAGCAATAGAAGAATCTATACCAAACCTCCCACTATGCAAAAAGGGTCATCCTGACGTCCCTATATCATGCACTAATTAGCATTTCAAGGAACTGCATTGTAAGGGAGAGATTTTTTGTTTTGTTTTTGTGTTTTCTGACATTTCAGAACAGTAGATGAAGCTATCTAAAGGTGCTATATATCCTGTCTGCAATAAGAGAGGAAATCTGTTTCTTCATAAACAAAAAATACTTGAGAGGAGGAATCCTTATACTCTTTGGTTAAATTTTGTACTGTTTTTTACAAAAACACAATATCTACAATGAAAGGTGATGAAATGCCTCAGGCATGAATCCTCCCTCCTATAAGTTTTTGACTTCACTTAAGCTATACCAGTGATTTCTTTTTACTTTTTTTTTTACTTATATGTAACTGAACCTTTTCAAAAGACATTTAGATTAGACAGCATAACATTATAAGCAGTTGCATGGCACAGGATGCAATACATAATCTTTTCTGCAAATTCTTATTCAGCTATTTAATCAAGATTTTTTCCCCCTTATTTATGTTTATATAAAGCCAAAGAATGCAACATATCCAGAAAGAAAATGGGTTTTCACAGAAACTGGACATTTATGTCCTCTAAGGTTTATAATGAATAGTGGAGGTATTGTAAGGTAAATGATATTTTTTAGTGCATATCCACTGCTGGGAAATGTAAGCATTAGTATTTCAGTACCTAGAGAAGATGATAGAGTTAGATTAAAAATGCAAAGGACAAAGTTCTGCCTGAACTGAGCCTATGAATCATTATACTGAATCCAGCATGTCGTTGTCAGTTGCCATATTAAATGGCAACAAAGCAAAGGAAAAAACCAACACCCACATTTGATTGAATCAAGTAATATTTATTACTGTGTAATCATAGCACATCTTGACAAATGTCCTGGGTCATTGTTGGGCATTTTTTAACAAGTAACTACTTTTGCAAGAATAATTCTCATTTTCTCTCGGAGCTGTTGATGTAGGTAACATGACAGCATGATGTTCCACAGAAGTTTGGATCAGAAGTGTCCCATGTAATTTCTTAGCCAGACAGGACCTATTCTGTCCCAGAGATATTGTTCCAAATATTTGGCTATGAAAGCTATGTAACTCTTAGGACAGATTGTACCATTTGTCACAGTAGTGTTATATATGAATAAGCCCTTTCAAGTGATAGAATCAGAGAACCATAGAATGGGTTGGGATCAAAGTGATCTTAAAGATCATGTAGTTCCAACCCCTTTGCTACAGGCAGGGGCACCTCCCACAAGACCAGGTTGCTCAAAACCCCATCCAACCCAGCCTTGAACACTACCAGGATATGACATCCACAAACTCTCTGGCAACCTGTTCCAGTGTCTCACCACCCTCACAGTAAAGAGCTTCAAATAAGTCTACACTCTTCCAGTTTAAAGCCATTCCCCCTTGTCCTATCACTACATGTCCTTGTAAAAATACCCTTTGCAGATTTCTTGTAGGCCCTCTTTAGGCACTAGGAAGCACACGTTTTTCTTATGCTGGGGAGCCCAGAGGTGAACATAGTACTCCAGGTGGGGTCTCATGAGAGCCAAGTAGAGGGAGACCTCCCTCAACCTTCTGGTCTCACTCCTTTTGATGCAGCCCAGGATACAGTTGACTTTCTGGGCTGTGAGCACACACTGACAGGTCATATTCAGTTTCTTATCGACCAACACCCCCAGTGTCTTCTCCTCAGGCCTGCTCTCAATGTGTTCTCCGACCAGCCTGTATTTGTGCTTGGAATTGCCCTGACCCAGGTGCAGGACCTTGCACTTGGCCTTGTTGAACTTCATGAGGCTAGCATTGGCAGACCTCTCAAGCATGTCAAGATCCATCTGGATGGCATCCCTTCCCTCCAGCATGTTGACCACACTGCACAACTTGGTGTCATCAGCAAATTTGCTGAGGGTGCTTGATCCCACTGTCCATGCCACTGACAAAGACGTTACAGTGCCCGAATCAATGGAGTTGTCAAAGGAGTTAGTTAAACTATAGAAATTATATAAAATCTGAATCATGATGTTGAGACCGTTGCTAAAATATCTGTTGCCTTTCACCACTTTGTGGTGGTTGGTGCAGGCAGCCCCCAGACTATCTTCAGCTGCAATACACTTGGTCTTTGGTATTCTGAGGATCATGCTGCAGAGATCTGAGGTAGCCGAGAAGGATCCAACTTGAAAGCAGCCTGCCTGGAAGCACACAATGCTGCCTCTGAACTAAACAATCCATCCAAAAGGTTTTCTGGGCTGGCTGTGGTGCTTTCTCAGCACAGGTAGACCTAAATTAGCAATTCTGCACAATCGTCCTCTGAGCCATAAAGACTCAAACATTGAGGTCTACCAGCCTAGGAATATCTGTGCCAAGATTCATGGTACTCTATGAATAATGTCCACAGAGGGATTCATGCGGATACCTTTTCTTTGCTCTGCGTTTATATCATTATGACTTCATTCATTTAACAAGATTTCATCAG